>NC_080390.1:33512634-34139853 GCF_028751815.1 Salvia miltiorrhiza | reverse complement strand
CGACTTTTGCTTGAAAAATTCTTAAAGACCTCCAACGTTTGGTCTTTGGTTTTCAAGGCAAAACACCAGACTTTCCTCGAAAAATCGTCAATGAAAGTGACGAAATATAGTGCGCCACCAAGAGTTCTGTCTTTCATGTAGCACAAATCTGTGTGCACCAAATCAAGAGGTTGAGCTCTTCTTGAGGGAGAGAAGCTCTTGAATGCAACTCTGTGTTGTTTTCCGGCCAAACAATCAACACAGGTTTCCAAGTGCATTCATTTAACCTCAGGGATGAGGCTTCTTCTAGCCAAGATCTCCAGACCTTTCTGGCTCAGATGCCCAAGCCTCTTATGCCATATCTCAATGGAGGAATTTTTGACGACTGCATTCACCTCTCCATTGGACAACGTTGCATGCATCATGTAGAGCGAATTTTGCTTTCTACCCTTTGCTGCAATTAGAGAACCTTTGATTAGCTTCCATTTTCCTTCGCCGAAATGGTTGATGTAGCCATCATCGTCGAGCTTGCCAGTGGAAATAATATTGAGTCTGATATCAGGAACATGTCGGACATCTTTTAAGATAAGCTTACATCCAGTGTCAGTAAGCAGGACAATGTCTCCTATACCAGCAACTTCTGTCACACCATGATTGGCCATTCTGACTTTGCCAAAGCTGCCACCGGTGTAGGATGCAAACATATCACGATGTGGTGTAATGTGATATGATGCACCCGAATCAACGATCCAGTCTGTTTGTTGGCATGGCGAACTCACAAGAGCATCATCGCAAACTACGACAACATCGCCATCAGTTGCAACTGCTGTTGTGGCTTTCTCAGTTTTTTCATTATTTCCACGCGCTTGATCTCTTTTCTTCTTTCTGCAGTCTCTCTCATAGTGGTTTGGACCACCGCAATAATGGCATTTGAAGTCTTTTCTGGGTTTAGACTTCCCCCTGGATTTATCTCTCGAGTATTGAGAGCCTTTACTTTTACTTCTCCCTCGATCTCCATTTTCAGTAATCATCGCCTTTGTCTCAGAAGAACGTTCTTGATCTTTTCTTCTGGATTCTTCATTAAGAAGACAATCTTTGACCATCTGCAAGGTCAGTGCTCCACCTGGAGCCGAGTTGTTGATTGACACTACAAGAGTGTCCCAACTGTCCGGCAACGAACTGAGTAGCAATAAAGCTACGACTTCATCATCAAGAGAAATCTTCATGTTGATGGATTGGTTGATAAGACCCTGATATGCATTTAGGTGCTCCGTCATGTTGGCACCCTCCGCATATCGCAAACGAACGATTTTTCTGATGATGGAAGCTTTGTTTAAGGCGTTTTTTCTTTCAAACATAGCTTCCATTTTCTTCCAAAGAACATCAGCTTTTTCCTCATTAGCAAAATGATGAAAAATACTGTGTTCAATGAAGCGCCGGACGTAACCAACTATTTTTCTGTGCATGATGAGCCATTCATCATCACTCATATCCTTTGGTTTGGCATCATCTCCATGTAAGGGCAAATAGAGATCCTTACAATAGAGAAGATCCAACATGCTCGGCTTCCAAATTGAGTAATTTGATCCGCTCAATTTGAACATACCACCAAGCGACGACGATTCCTCCATTTTTAATCCGCCTCAGAACCAAGGTGGCTCTGATACCACTTGTTGGAAAAAGTGGTGAATAAATATTCAAGAGTGTCAAAATAAATGACACTTGCACAGCGGAACCAGGATAATTCTTTTCCCTCTTGCTGGATTACAAAATGGGATCCAAACCAAGAAAAATATTTGGTGCAAAATATAAGAAAATATGAGACAAGAATTTTTACGTGGAAAACCCAAATTGGGAAAAACCACGAGACCGTAGTCTAGAAATCTTCCACTATGTATATAGTAGGCTTACAAAATTCCCCCTACACAAAATAGGGGAAACACAAAACTCAAGTTTAATAACTTGGAAAACACAAGAGGACTGAGCTACTATTTTAAGAGAGATGAAAAATCCTATGATTTTTCCTCACAATTTTCTTCTCTCAAATGCACTTACCAAACTCTCTCTTGTTTTTGCCTCACACCTCTCGCACTTCTGCACTCTTTCATTTGGCAGAATGAGCCTCAATTTATAGAGAAATTTGGGCTGCAAATTTCTTCCCCTATAGCCACCTACAGCCGCAATTGTAGAATGGAACTCATAGGAGGAGGCTGCAAATCTTTTATCCGCAGCATTGCCGAGATACATGGTGGGCTGTTTGCTGCAAAATTCTTTCCAATGTAAATGTTGCAATTAATGCAACACTACATCTGCACAACTAAGGTCAAAAATTATTGGCTTTGTGGGGCCATTCCACATGAAGTGGAAATAGCTCAACAAAAAGAAGATGACGATGAAGAAATAGAGAGTGAGGTAGGGTTTGAGAGTGTACACGTATTTAGTGGCAATAAATTAAGAGAATATTAGTGTTGATTAAAGGACAAAGTGATTTGGGTTTAATTTTTGGGGTGGGTCCATGAATGACAAAATAAAGTAATATAGAAAAAAACAAATTGAGGGTATAATTGTACTAAAAGTGAAATAAGAATCTTTTTCGTGGAAAAAAAATGGTTAATAGCTAGAAAATACACGAACTATTCCCGGATTTGCATATTGCACATGACCTTCAAAAACAGCCCCAACATACACTACCTTTTAATTTAATCGCAAATTGCACACGGCGAAAGTTCCGATCACCCTTAAGTTTGACCAGTGATGACGTGGACAGTATTTAACATTACATGGCATTACTTGTGGCATTTTTTACACACTGGCAAGCCACGCGTTCAAAACGGCGTCGTTTTGATAAGGAGAAAAAGTAAAAAATTAAAGAAAAATAACATCTTGGTCCTTATTCTTCTTCCTCGGTTTCTTGCCCGATTTGGGGCGGCGCCGAGGGTGTCCCGTCCTTTCAAAGCGGCGGCAGCGGATTTCGGCAAGTCGGATAGATGCTTCTACTTTTTGGGAGAGGGCTCATTGTCTTTCTCATCCAATTCGGCATCTTTGTCGCCTTCGAGGGTTTACAGATTTGCAGATCTAGGATTTTTTTTGTGGCTGAGGATTTGGGGATTTTCATTTTAGTTTGCAAATCTGTGGTGGTGTTGCGGCGGTGATGTTGTTACAGCCGGCGACGGGGGCGGGGGCAAGGGGCGTGAAGCGGGGGCAGGTGAGCGGTGGTGGAGATTCGTGACCACCTCCGCCACACCACGCGACCATCTTGATTGAATTAGAGAGAGAGAGACAACGACTGTGGTTCTAGATTTGGGGGTTTTGTAGAGGCGGCGTTGATTGTGGGGGATGGAAGACCGATGGCGTCGATTGTAGAGGCGGCAGCAGGAAAACGTGGAGGGAGGGGAAGCGGTGACTGGAATTGGGGCTTTAGGGCTTGGATCTGCTTCGACCCTTCTTCCAGTGACCTCTGCTTCCGGCGACCTCTGTTTCGGCCCTTTTTCGGGCCGCAGACGACCTTTTTTTTATTTTTATTTTTTTTAATTTAAAAACGATATCGTATTACTACCCTCGCCGGTCGCCCACATCAACAAAATCTGACAGCTACGTCAACACCGATCAAGGTGGTGGTCAACGCATGTGCAATTTGCGATTAAATTAAAAGGTGGTGTATTCTGGGACTATTTTTGAAGGTCATGTGCAATATGCAAATCCAAGAATAGTTTGTGTATTTTTCAGCTATTAACAAAAAAAAAAGAGGTAAGTAAGACTCTTTTCTAAGACGTATGGAGTATTATTTTATTTTCTATTCCCTCCGTTCGGACCGTTCCTCAAACATCTTTCTTTCTTTCCATTTGTGAGAGTTGGGATTGACTTACGGAGATGCAAAGAAGAAGCAATATTTTTCAAATCTAGGCTTCCGATCAAATGACAATTTATATTTTATTAAGTACTTGTTAATTTATTTATTTTTTTATAATTTCTAGAATTAGCCAACTAAGTATTTAGTCGGTGTACTTCAGCAACATATATACTTTAAGTGAAATGCGATAACAAATAAAGAAGTATTTCATCCATCCCCAAATAACTTCTTATATTTTCTTTTTGAGACGTCCCTCAAATAACTTTCTATTCGTTTTGGGACATTACCTCACCACTAATAATACTTTATTTATTCTTACTTTTCAACCTTTCAACATTCTCAATACTAATTATAACAAATTTTCATCACTTTCAATACTAATTATAACATTTTTTTTCTTTAATATTAATACACTTAACAACTTTTTCTTAAAACTCGTGTCATCCTCTATTAGGAAGTTATTTGGGGAACGAAGGAAATAGTTAATTTATAAAATAAATAAATAAATAATTTAAATGAATTTAAACTTTAGACTTTTAATCTCAAATATTAACCCCTCTTTTATAAGACCACGAGGCTAATAAAATGACAAAAGCAAATGATGATAATGCTTATGAAAGATAAAGTCACTGATTCTTAGATAGTTAGCAATTTTTTGAACAAACTATTATAATTGTACTTTGTGAAATTCAAAAAAGCAGAAAAAATTATTGTTTCCATTAATACTAAAGTAATGGATAATATGCATAAATAAAATTTAGCATGAAGGAATGCATCTAGTGGCATGACGATGGAACAGAATAAACTATCATATAGTATAATTCATGTGGATGGTATCAAAAGACTTGAATGGTCATTTCTACTTTTCTATAAAATTGTATTGTTTGGACTTGAATAATATATTATTGGTTTATTAGGCTAAAATTATCACGAAATCATATTATTACGATAAAATCAAATACAAATACGATCTGTTAAAAAATTGCTCGACACAAACATGAACACAACACAATCTACATAAACACGAACGCGACACAAAAACGATAATAACACAATATGAATTGTATTGACATGACACGAAAACAACATAATCTAGTAAAAACTTGATTAAACACGTCTCGATAACAATACGGTAAAAATAAGAATTAAAATAAATAAGAAAGTGCATGAATTTTGTATTGCTTGGCAGTGAAACAAAGAATAGGATTAGAAAAAAAACAAAAAGTCTCTAAAAAGTAAATAATCTTAAGTCTAAAATACGAATTAAAATCAACTTTTAATACTAAAAAGAACAATTTTAATTCTAACAGGTTACACAAACCTGATATGAATCCGACGCGAACCCGACACGAAATTATTGTATCCTTATCAAGTCGACACGATAAGGATACCAATTCGATAAGGCTTGATACTAATCCATTAATTTCGTGTGATTTTTGTACCGTGCTTTTGTGTTGTGTCCAAAATTGTCAGCTCTAAAAAGATACGAGGTCATGTTTTAAAAATAAAAATGTCATATTTTTATGGATGGGTGGAGTACTATAAATAGAAGTAATAATTTTTTTGTGGACAGATAAAAAAAAATTGTGACAATTTTTTTATGGATGAAAAAAGTAATTTGTAGCCCATTTTCCATGTGAGACTATCAAATCTAATACTATTATTAAACTCAAACTAACAAGTATTTATAAAGTCACTCCATAAATTAAAGAGAGCGCTTTTGAAATAGTCATTTTAAAGAAGGAAACACAATATTTGACCACTAATTGAAAAAACATAAAATATGGACATTTATTACGTGTAAAGACTGTTTTGTCCTTAATTAGGGCGGACCGGATTCGAGTCGAATTCGGATTTGCTCGCGGGTTAGGCACATATGGCACTATTAGTGGCATATGTGTCAACCGAAAAAAAAAATTGAGTATAGGACACTAATGACACTAATATGACCATAAGTATCATTCGTGCAACACTACATAAGAGAGTATTAATGACACTAATATGGCCATAAGTACCATTCGTGCAACACACTAAATGGACAATCTAAACACTAAATGACTAAATGGGAAATCAAACCTTAAATACTAATCTAAATCCTAAATGGATAATCTAAACTCTACAGGGAAGTGTTTAAAATGGTCATATAATGTACCCAAGTATATGACACTAATGACACTAATGTGGTCATAAGTACCATTCGTGCAGCACTGAGTATATGGCACTAATGACACTAATAGTGCCATGTGTGTCTAACTTGCGCGCAAATCCGAATCCGATTCGAATTTGGTCCGTCCTAATTAGGGGCAAAACAATCCTAAAACATAAAAAATGATCAAATTTTATGTTTTTTTTAATTAATGGTCAAATTTTATGTTTCAATTTTCAAAATAACCATACGAGTACATTGTTTCTAAATTAAATGCGAGTTTTAGATTTGGAGAATAGAAGTACTCTTTTTATTCACGAAATACAATGTACTTTCGTGATACGTATAAGAGAAAGGCTATTATTTTGTGGCTTGTCTTTCCAATACAACATAAAACATATCCTCTCTTTGCAGTTGCAGCTATAAATTTATTGTTACATTCCACAGAGAACTAGGCTCCATATTTTTTCTACCAATCAAGAGAGAGATGTTCGAAAACTGAGCAAGCAAGACTCTTTCAGTCCTTAAATTTGAGTGATCTCGATCTCAACTTCATCTGCTGGTTTAGGATGAGGAAGATACACCATCTTCGCATTAGGATTCACCAGTTCCCATCTGAAAAATATTCCAATTCAAAACTCATAACACTTCCATAACTAAAATAATTTGCTAAATGAAAAGAAAAAAAAATTATAACATGTGTATACCTGTAGCCAACAACGAGATGATGAAGTATAATGGTAAGCTGCAATCGAGCATACATGTTGCCCGCACAGATTCTTGGTCCCCCTCCAAACACTAGATATGATCCAGCCTTTGGTGCCTCCTAAAACCAAGCAAAACAATTTCATATGTTTTACTTCAACAATACACATTAATCTCTTTGGATTTAGATATAATAATTTACAGTATATTTCTCTTACATTCCATCTATCCGGGTTGAAGCACATCGGATCCTCGAAGCATTCTGGATTCGTGTGAAGGTAACGAACCCAGCACGCCACTTTCCAACCTTTTGGGATCTTGTATCCTGTTTCCAACAACAAAATCTTATTCCAAATTATTTTCAAGAAATCATATAAATGAAGCATGTTTGCACCTCTGTAGTCGACGTCTTTCTTAGCAGTGCGGAAGACAAATGCTGCAATGTTGGCCATTCTAATTACTTCTTCCACCACCTATTAAGAATGGAGAGAAACATAATACCCCTTTCAAGATTATGCAGAGTGTTTATGAAAATACAATACCTTAGCCGTATACTTGCACGATGCTATCTCTTCATATGTAATGAAATCTCCCTTCAGTTTCTTGCTTATCGGCATGTGCTCTTCCTGCAAACACCAAATATATATCAATCAAATCATAACGAGTTAGCATCATATGCATATTCATTACAATTCACAAACATACCCGGAGCTTTAGCAGAACATCTGGATACTTGGCTAGATAATATAAAGCCCACATGACAGAAAACGAAGTTGATATGTATCCTGCTACAACAAGGCTCACAATATTATCAATAACCTCAACATCACTTAGTCGCTTACCATCTTCGCCCTCCATCTGCATCAGTGACTCCATCAGATCGTTTTTGGTCACCGAGGCTCCACACTTCTTCCTTGTCTCCATCTCTTCTCTAAATATCGCCTCTGCTTTCCTACGACACTGTCACATTCTCATCACTTCAGCGTTGTTTTTGCAAGAGACAACGCGTTTTATAAACAACAAATTAGTAAACCTTGAGGGCGTGGTGAAAAGCAGTTCCTGGAAATTTGAGAGGATAAGCTCTGAATCCAATAAGAACGCCCTTGAATAAATCATCGAGTGTGTCCAAGACACGGTCTGTCTCGAAGCTTGCAAAATACTTGGCAGTGTTTGCAAATATTAGCTGCAAAGAATGAGAGATTGTGATCAGAAGCAGAGGATTTGTTTATAAGAGACTCAAACTGAACGTTGTACCTTCTTGGCTTCGTTATAGGCTGTGATTCTACCTCTCTGTGACCATGATCTGAGGGAAGCCACGACTCGAGGTTGCACCATGAGAGTGATCTTACGCAGTGCATTAGGTTGATTGATAGCCCTTACAACAAGGCCTCTCACCCTGGTGTGGGAATCACCTTCCACGGCTACCAACGACGTTTTCCCAACTAGTTCATCGGAGACCCACTTGAGCGCAAAGCTTGACTCCGACTGCAGCACGAACTTGTTGGCAGATGGGGTGCAAACTATTATCATCGGTTCTCCCAAGAGGTGTGTTCTATACAGTCCTACTCCATCACCATATCTGCGCATTGCAAAACAGTAAACGCGTTTTTTATTGAATTTACAGGAGAAAACAGCAGCATAGAAAAGTTTATTGTGAAAAGTGTAAAACACTAACTAATAAAAGGAATAGCAACCTCAACTAAGCTAGGATATTAACTGATGAAAATAACACTGCAAGTTTATTTTGCACGTTAACAAATTTCAAGCTATGCTATAATTAAAATGCAATTTTAGTTTGGATGAAAAACAAGAAAGGAAAAGAACGTACTTGCTCCGTTTAGCATTGATGAAGTCGTCGGGGCGGCCAAGAACCTTGAAGTACCAAAGAAATGCCACCATCTCGCCAAGAAACGGCAACCCCATGTAGCCTGGAGGGAGCTTAGAGCTGCCGCGGCGGAGGAGGAACGGCAGAGCATACCAATAGTCATTCCACCACCACAACAGCGCTGCTAACGGCACCACCACTGCCACCCAAAATCCTGCACCAGTCATGTTCATTTCAGATCGTCTAATCTACACTTTTACTGTTTTTATTAAAAAAAATGGAAGCTGTTTTACTTTATATTGAACACAGTAGTCAGTACGCCGTGAAAATTTGATACCCGAGTGATGATTCTCTAGAGTTGATGGAGCATCAAGACAAAACTTGCTCTACCTTGGCATTTCGTCGAACAATTTCAGCTCAAGACATAACTTGTTAATTGGAACTCGAGTTCATAGCGAATGAGTTCATGCCACGTGCGAAATGCTTCTTCTTGGAATCATCATCTACTTTTCAAATGATTTGAGTTTAAGTTCACAGTAAAGCGATCTTAAGATTTCTTTATTTGTTGTTAATTTATGAAAAATTGACATTCTTTAAAAAGCATGCACAATATGAGCCTAATACTAATAGTGTGAAATTAATTTTAAGCTTAAAGTGATATTTAGGCTATAAAAAATAAGATGTAAAAGAGCAGGATTAATAAAGAATTCCCTGCATGTGCTGGTACTAAAATATACGTCAATATTCATCGAAGGCTGAACTGGCATTTTGTCGAACAAGTTAGGCCCAATGTGACGGCAGCACTTTGGACGCATAATTTGATGCCATAGACAAAATGCTTCTTCTTCGTTTGATACGATTCTTGGAATGGTGTGATTAATAAAATTAAGATAAATAATTACTCCCTCTGACCCATGAAGCGTGACCCATTTCTTTTCGGCACGTGAATTAAGAAATTGATATTTTGTGTGTTAAGTGTGGTATGTGAAAAGGTGAATAAATGGTAAATTTTTTGCTATTTTTATAAATAGGTCAAGCTTCGTGGGACAACCCAAAAAGGAAAGTGGGTCACGCTTCGCGGGACGGAGGGAGTATAAAAAAAGATGAGATTAATTATCTATTCAAGTGTTTGATAGGTAAAATAAAATTATAAGATAATTAATATTGTTGTTTGATAGAAATGATATAACTATATATTAAATGAATAAATTACAATTTTAACCTTATAAAAATATAAATAAATAAATTAAAAAAATTAACACATGCCAATCTCCCCCAAGAGGAAGGATCTTGCACCGCAGCAACACCTCATTCCCAATTTTTTTTGTTGCAAACACAATTCCGCAGCCCCAACACCAAATCGTTGTAGACCAGCACACCCTCGCCGCCCCCCCCCCCCCCAAATAATTTTTTTCGTTGCAAACACAATTCCCCACCCCCAACCCAAATCGTTGCAGACCAGCACCCCCTCCCTCTCTCCCACCACCCAAATAGTTGCAAAACCACCACCCAAATAGTTGCAGAACCACCATCCAAGCTTGATCGGTCAGCCCCAATCAAGAAAGCGCGGCGGCGGCTCGAGGCTCTCCCAGCGAGAAATAACCCCTTCCCAAGCATCGCCGGCCTGCAACATAGCCCTGTTGCACCGCCGTCCTCCTCCACCACCAAAATAAAAAAGTTCTTGCAACTGAAACTAGTGTCTTTGCACCGCAAAACTACCATCATAGAAGGATAGCCATCCACCGACGCCCAAAACTCAAAGCAGCGCCGCCACTGCCACCAACACACTTTCACCCCCATCCAAAAAAAAAAAAAATCTTGCAATTCGTTGAAGAAATCCTCTTCGCTGTGTCAAAGAGGCGAAGCAATATGGAGAGATTTGATGTAGATTCCGATTTTAAAGTAATTTCAGGGAGAAAATTGTAAACGTAAATCTAATCTCAATCATTGTTCAAAGTGATATTATTGAACTGGGAGGGAGCGGCGGATGTATTTTCTCAAGTCTACAATGTTTTTGGTGCGGGCTTCACCTCTTTTGCGGGCCGAGAGGATTATTGAGATACTCTATCAAACAGACAAAAATGGTGAGATAAATAGTGAATCTCACCTAATAATCCCTATCAAATATTGCCTTAGAATATTAATAAGCATCTACTCTCCTTAAATGGCATTTTTTTTTCTAAAAAGAGATACTACTATTTATGTGAAGTGTTACTGGCGATTTCTTACTATATATAGCAATAAAAAATCTCCTCTTGTTTGTCGCCTCTTCAACTAGCATGTGTCCATCTCATTGAAGACTAAACTACCGACATGGATGTTTGCAATATAGGCTGATTTATATATTTTTTAATATTTTTAACTCTATGAAATTCAAACAATCAGAAAATATATCCTTCAGCCAAATTACAAAAATCATCGGTCCCAACCAATGGCAACCATACAATTTAGTATGTGTATTTTCTTCTTTTGTAAATTTATTATAAAAAAAAATATTCTCTGTGTCTTCCATGTTGATACATATCTATTATTTTTAATATGTTTCCTAAATTTATGCACATTTTATTTTTAGATACTATCTCATACATAATTTTCACAATTTTATCCTTGTAACTTATTTTCCATCCGTCCCACGAATCTTGACACATTTCCAAATAAGGTAACTTCTCTCTCCTACTTTATCATTTTTATACTTTATTAACTACACACTTAAAATACTAATCTACAATTCCTTAATTCCCGTGCTGAAACCAAACGTGTCAAGATTCGTGGGACAGAAGGAATACTATTTAGTATTTACCCACAATCTACTTAACAATATCCTCAATGTTGGACCCTTTCTCCACTATTAATACTCTAAATATTTTTTTTTAAAAAATTCGTGTTGTAATCAACTATGTATATTTATGCGAGACGGAGGGAGTAGATAAAAAATAGCTCTCTTTAAAGGTTTGATAAGTATATTGGGATATACTTGGATAAATTAAATTCATGATATATAGTGTAGATAAAATGAGATTAAGATTGTATTTATGTGCCAATGAGGCCTAACTCAAGTGGTAAAGTTGAGGCACCCAAAAACTCTCTTTTGTGAGAGGTTTTAGGTTCAATCTCGCCTACTGGTGGTGTAGTCTTTTCATCTTTGTGTTGGTAGTGGTCTCTCCGCGTAGGTGTAATCAATCTAACTGATAAATCTTCGGATAATCAGTAAGATTACTTACACTTCTCTGATTTCGAAAACCGATAAGACTGAAACCCTATCTGAACTTCAGTATATTGATTAGTTTCAAATACTGAAGTTAACCCTACTGATTTATTATCAGTATCAGTCTTAACCCGTTCTACAACTGATATTACTTTCTCACTTAACTTCAGTTTCAGTTAGACACTGATTTCATTTTTCAAAAGTAAAAATAACCTACTGTGTATTTGTCCCTCCCCCCTCCTCCCCATACACCAATCCACTAGCACCCTGGGACCCAACAAAAGTAACATTCATTATAGAAAGTAGGACATTTGTAATGGGACAAAGGGAGTATAAAATTGTAAAAGCTATATGTTCAGATTTTTCAGCTTTCAATTATATATATGTTCAGATTTTCATATTTGAAATTATATGTACTTGGATTTATATTGCAGATTTTCATCTTTCTTAAGTTCTTATTTCTTATTTGTGGGTGATAAAATATCGGGAACAACAACTAATCTATCAGTAGAAGCAGAAGGTGAAGCTCGTCCTCTACCCGATGATGTTGCAGCAAAAGAAACAAAAACCAGAAAAAAAAAATTGTGGCTTGGCTACACTTCACCTATTTTACAGATGAAAATGGAATGCAAATAGCTTATTACAACCATTGCAAGCAGGATTACTGTGCAAATACATCAAAAGACAGTACGTCTGCTATGATGAAACACCTTTAAAAATGCAAAAATAAGCCTAAAAGAGTCGGGTCCTAAACAACAACAATTGCTCTGCATCCAGTTACTGAGGGGAAGATGAGACTGTAGGTGAGCTTGTGAGCTGAAAATTTAATCAGGAATTGTGTAGGAGGAAGTTAATTGAGATGATAATTAAGGATGAATTTCTTTTTAAAATTATTGATGGTGAAGGCTTTAAGGAGTTTGTTAGGACCTTGCAACCTAAGTTTAGGCTCATCTCCATGCGGACAATCTCAAGAGACTGTTATCAACTATATCTTGTTGAAAAACTTAAGCTCCGTAATTTTTTCGTAGAAAGTGGTCAAAGTGTCTATATTAATGCAAACACTTGGACTTCCTTGCATAGATTGAATTATATATGTATTATTGCTCACTTTATTGATAAAGTTGGAAGCTGAACAATTGGATAATTAATTTTTGCATAATAAAGGCATAAGGGTGACGATTTGGATAGGCAGAATGATATTTGTTTGCGTTATTGGGGATTGTTAGGATATTTTTTGTGACCGTTGATAATGCTTCATCAAATGATACTCGCTTGTCTTTTTTGAAAATCAAGTTATCTGTGAGGGTTTGTTTTCAGATTAAAGGGTGAATTCATTCACATGCAATGTGTGAATCATATAATTGCTTTGGTTGTTGGCGATGGGTTGAAAGAAATATGCACTTTAATGAAGAGGATTAAAGAGGCAGTAAGATTTGTTAGACAATTTTCCTTAATGTAATTTTTCATTATCAATATATGTATTACTTATGTTATTAAATGTTTGATTAATTTGAATCTTATTATGTAGGTTTGAGGAACCTTCTATCAACGACAAGAGTGAGGAGAGTGTGAATCAAACTTTTGTTATAGTCAATATACAAAGCTGTCCATTTTCGTATAACAAAAATAAAAAAGAGTGAAACCCCTACTCTAGCCAAAACCTTTTAGTTGTAGGAAAATATGTCCATGAAGATAAATATATGGAAAATATAGCCTTTTTAGTGTTGAATTGACAAAGTTACCCTTAATAATATATATTGATTAATTAGTTTTTTTACTATTTTTTGAAAATTTCACAAAATAGTAAAATCAAAAAAAGTTAAAACAAAAAACAAAACCTAGATTTTGGGTTAAAAAAAAGTTACCGTCTTCTTCCCCAAGTTACCACCGTCTCCGGCGGCTTTTTTTCCGGCGACCTCTTTCCGGCGGTCTCCAAGGCCGTGTTGCTTCTGTTCCTCTCGTTTCTGGTAAGTCACATCCTCCTAATCTCTCATAACACGGAATTTGTCGAGAGGTTTTTGAAAAAATGGTGTTTTGAAATTTTGTTGGGTAAATCTTGATAATAGAGGGATGTGTTAATCCCCATTGTAATGATGTTCAAACAACTTGATTTGGTTGATTTGGTTTAGTATTAGTGAATATTCTTGTTATTGTTGGTTCTTGATTTGTGATTTTCGCATTGTGTTCATGGTTACACGGAAATATACTTGTTTACACACAAAAAACGATAGTTACACACATTATCAATAGTTACACACTTTATTCGAATGTTACACACAATTTGGGAAGATAATGTGTGTAACGGTGCACTGTTACACACATTATCTTCCCAAATTGTGTGTAACCGTTCAAAATGCTTCATTACACACATTATCGACCACAAATGTGTGTAATGGTTCAAACTTCATGTTTACACACAATTTCGGCTGATAATTTGTACTGTTACACACATTATCAGCCGAAATTGTGTGTAACACTCGAATAAAGTGTGTAACTATTGATAATGTGTGTAACTATCGTTTTTTGTGCGTAAACAAGTATATTTCCATGTAACCATGAACACAAGGCCGGTTCGGACGTCGCAACGGGAGAGGAAAGGAGATGCAGTGGGAGAGGAGAGGAGAGGCGGCAGCCGTTGAGAGACGTCGCCGGTTCGGACGTCCCAGCGGGAGAGGAGAGGAGAGGCGGCAGCCGTGGGGTTTTACGGCTGCAGGACAATGACGGAACGGCGGCGGAGCGGGCAGCCTGCGTCGGACGTCGACGTCACGGCGGCAGCGTGAGAACTCAAAGGCGATGGGGAGATGTTAGGGTTTGAGTGTGAATTTTGGGTGTGATAAATTTGATATGGTAATTTTTTGATGTAATTTTATTTGATTTAATTATATTTCTAATTGAACAAAATAGGATTTAATTTTTCAGTTTTTATAAATTATTAAAAATTCAAATAAGGGTAAAAAAGTCTTAAAGGCTACTATTTCCATGTTTTAATTTGAGTGGACATTTTTTCCTTTTATTAAGTTGGAAGGGCTAAGTGAGCCCATTTACTCAATAGAGAAAAAACATCCACTAAGATTAAAAAAAACTTAAGAATTAACTTTTTTTTTTTATAAGAAAAAAGCTTTATTGAAGCAAAATGGTACCAGAGATACCAGAGAACAAAGGCCAGAACAAAGACTTTACATACACAGAGGAGGTGGGTCGCCAGAAATCCAATTCTTAAAGCTGGAACCCGGATTAAAAGAAACAAAAGTTTTACCCCAACTCCACAATCTTGTTTTGACTTCCAAGATCAAGGACTGAATCTCCCAAACTCTTCCTTCAAAGCGACTCTCGTTCCGACACTTCCAGAGTACCCAATTGACACAACACCAGAGCGCCGAAAGGAATTTTCTGTTCCGCTTAGAACTCCCCATACCAGTAAAAGCAGCGAAATGCGAAACCACATCTTGAGGGCGAACAAAGGAAACACCGAGCCACCTGTGAATTTCATCCCAAACTTGCACTGACTTTGGGCAATGGAGGAGCAAATGATTTGTCGATTCCACCTGAAAAAAGCATGCGTTGCAGTGGAGTTCTTCAATGGAAAGCAGAATATTTCTTTTTCTGAGGTTGTCACAAGAAGGGATTCTATCTTGTAAAATTCTTCAAGCCGTGACTTTCGCCTTATGAGGAGCTGGGATTTTCCACACCTTTGTCAAAAATTTCTTCGAGGCATTCTCCCTTTGTGTCTCGTGATCTGCTTCTTTGATAGTCTCGTATGCTGAGCGAGTTGAATAAATACCATCGCTAGAATCACTCCAATACCACCGATCACGCGTTCCTGCAGATGGAGAAATCAAAGCAATAACATTAAAGAGATCATTAACCCCATCCACCTCTCTTTCAAGTAGCTCACGTCGCCAAGTCACCTGCCAATTCCATTTCCCGTTCACCCAAGTCCCCGATTCACTGATGAGGGCATCTTTATTGGCACAAAGATTGTAAAGTCTAGGGAAAACAAACTTAAGAGGTTTAAGGCCCACCCATCTATGGCTCCAAAATTTAATACTTTCTCCCTCCCCGATGATAAGTCTAATCTTATCAAGGAACCAAGATCCGGTCAGGCCCCCTGCTGTCGAGATAATATTAGTCCACCAGCCATCTCTAATTCTTCCCCTACCCGAGCAGCCCACTCCCGTCTCACCCCACTCGAGATCCCCGTATAAGGACTTAACTACTCTCATCCACAACAGCCTCCCCCCCTTGTCAAGGAATCTCCAAAGCCATTTCACAACCAAGGCATTGTTAAACCACACAAAATTCTTAAAGCCCAACCCCCCTTCTTTTTTTGATCTGCAGAGATCTTTCCACTTCACCCAGGCGATCCCTGCGGAATTTCCCCCGCCACTCCACAGAAACTTGCCAAGGGAAGAGTTCAAAGATCGAACAATTGTTTTCGGGATGGGGGAGAAAGAGAGCTGGTAGATAGGGATAGATTGAAGAACCGCTTTAACCAAGGTGATGCGGCCGGCGAGAGAGAGCTTCCTGTTCTTCCAAGAGTCAATTTTCTTTCTAACTTTCTCGACGAGAAAGTTCCAATCCACCACATTCTTACTGTTGCCACCAACCTTGATGCCAAGGTATTTAAAAGGGGTGGTACCAATTTTACACCCCAGAACCGAAGCCATTCTCTCAAGAGTGCAATCGTCGACCCCGATACCCATGAGGTTGCTCTTGTTGAAATTCACTCTGAGACCCGACAGAAAATGGAACAATCTCAAAAGGTGTTTGACTGTTTTGGCATTTCTTTCATCATTCGCCAGCAAAAAGACCATGTCGTCCGCATATTGCAGGTGGGAGATCGGGATATTGTCCTTTCCGATCAAAGCCGGCTGGACCAATCCTCTCTCCACAGCTCTCTCGATCAAGGCATGGAGGCCTTCGGCCACGATAATGAACAGAAAAGGCGACAAGGGGTCCCCTTGTCTGAGGCCTTTTTCCAAACTGAATTCGCCAGAAGGAGACCCGTTGACCAGAACATTAGTCGAAGCAGAGATGAGGCAGCCTCTAATCCATTTTCTCCACCGAGGATGAAAGTTAAGATTGACGAGCATGGCATCCAAGAAGTCCCACTCCACGGAGTCGAAGGCCTTTGCGAAGTCCACCTTGAAGATGAGTCTCCCTTTTTTTTTTTTCTTCTCTTTTTCGCCTCAGCGATGGCCTCATTCAGAATCACCACTCCGTCGAGGATAAACCGGCCACTGATGAAAGCGCTTTGATTATCGGAGATGATGGAGTCCATCACTGTCTTCATTAATACTATAAACCGGCCACTGATAAAACTTAAGAATTAACTATTCTTTTGTTTAAGAAGATAAATTTGCCTCTATCATTAATTTTTCAATACAATCGTGAATTCCTCACTCTCATTGGCTCACCCTCTTTTCTCTTCTCTCTCTTTAGCGATCGACGTCCGGATAGGCGGGGCCGGATCTCTGCGGCCGCCATAAGCTGTGCGGTGGTAGTGATGAGAGGCGACGACGACGGTATAGTGGAGTAGAAGAAATCAGCATACAAATCATGATGGAAGGATGAATCATCGAGGTGCACCTTTAGAGGCGACCACCGCTGTACATGGAAGTGAGCCGGTGGAAGCGCAACTAGAGGTGGCAGTGGCGATGGTGAAACCAAACCAAATATTGAGCTGAATCATTATTCTAAATTCACAACCAACAATTATTCTGCCCATAACATGCACACGAGCTCGGTTTCGGCTGGGGTGTAGCCGGTGCGTGACCTCCTCGTTATGGTGAGAGAATGAATCTCTGCAACATCATCATCTTGAATAAAGTGAGTGCCAGTCAAGTTGATGCCTTCAAGACCCGTAGCCGTATTGAAGGTGTTCGAGCCTTAAGATAATGGTGAGAAGCCCATCAAGGAAGAAGTTGTGATCCTCGGGGACTGAGCTTGGTTGTTCAACCAATTGGTGAAGTCGCGTTCCATTTTTTTAAGAAGATTTTGGGAAGAATAAGGTGTAGAAAGTGGAAGAACAAGAAAAAAATAGAGAGCGATTTGAGGTATTGTAGAGTAAAAATAGTGTAGAAAAGTGTAGTACTTACAGTATTTACAGATAAATAAAAGAAAAAAAATATTGAGGATCGTTGTTAGATGAAAACAAACAAAAAAAATCGGCAAAAGAATCGTCTAAAATGATTTTCCATTTTTCATTTGGACGCTGGAGCCGGGCACGAGAAAAATGGTCGTGCTTCGAGTTGGAGGGCACGAAGCGGGGCAGCTCGAGGCGGTCGTCCGCACCCCACTATGGGTGCTCTTAATATTGTATACTCTTTGTTGACGAATTGGGTAATAAATTATATTTTTATAAAAAATATAATTAAAATAATACTTCATTCATCTATAATAAATTTTTTTAGGAGGGAGTGATACATGTTTTAAGATAAAATTGTTGAGTGTATTGAAAGTGGTGAAAAACTAAAAATATGTTGTAAATGAGATACTCCATCTGTCCGCGATATCGTTTCCACATTATGGACGGCGCAGGTTTTAAGAAAAGTGGTAGATAGTAGTGAATATGTAGTGAGTGGAGTTTGGATCTCATTATTGTTGTGAGTGGAAGTTTGTGGACTCTACTTCTATAAATGGAAGTAAAACGATATCACGGACGAACCGAAATGACAAATGTGGAAATGATATTATTATATAAGTAGTTTGAAAATAAGAGGATAATTTTTTTTATGGAAATCCCCAAAACGAAATTTAAGAATTTTTTTATTTTTTTATTTTGTAGACGAAGAGGGAGGAGATACACAGAGAGGGTAGGTAGTACTACCGTAAGATAATAGCTCAGATAAAACATTGGATCTCATCCAAGAAATCATTAGTATTTAGGTTGGAAGTCGAAAAGCCCAATTCCACAAGTCAAAAAAGTAATCAATTCCTAAAAGAGAAAACTGCAAATCTGTGAAAGTAACTGTTCAATTTTAAGGCGCACCACAATACACATGCTCCCTCCATATGACAAAAATCCGACATGCTAGAAAAGAAAAAAGTTTAAATATGGTTATGAAATATTTCCAATAATCCTACCTAAATATCATTATGGATTAATTATTTCATTTTCTAACACAAAATTATTTTTTCAAATATTGTAAACGCATGTGGGGTGTAGTATATTTTATCTATCGTAAATTAGTTTATATACTTATGTTGCAATATACGATTTTAGTGCATGGTAGGCCAAAGGATATTTTCACCCGAATATATACTAAATAAAATTTAAAAAATTTCATCGTACTATAAAGTAATTTGGATGGGGATGGCATGACGTAATCTTATCTATCCAACCTAATCTTGGATTCTTGGTATAATAGCTCATTCAATTGCTTAGATTGAAATAGGAAAGACAAAATCAAGCAGAATCGTCTAAGTATTGATTTTGTTATTTGAGACAATATTGTAAAATCATATACTTTTTTTTTTGATAAGAAAAGTAAATATTATAGAACGATAAGGCACCAGTAGTACCAAGAAGATTACAAAATCATCGGGGATTCATCATTCGACATCCACCTATGAAACCCAACTCCATCATTAACAAAACCAAAAATTGTAAAATCATATACTAGGACGCAACTAATTATTAATTTCTTATTATATTTAATAATTTAAGGGGACCACGTGTCAAGCTTGATTTTTCTCATCAACCATAAACTTAAGCAAGTTTAAAAGCATAAAATAAATTTGATTTATTTTATTTGGATGAATTTATAATCAGCATTCTCTTTAAAGAAAAATTATGAACTCAATTAAAAATATATACCACATAAAAAAATGATGTGATGGCAGTGAAATGTGAGCACACTACACTGACAGAAAGCATAGAATTTTATACGCATTCACATGCTGTTTGTTTCCACACATACTGCATGCTTCTATTTTGTTTCTTACTGCCTAACTTTATTTTTCTAAATGAAAAAATACATTAATCTAAAGAAATTTTGATTGATATTAATTTTTTATACCTTTCTTTTGGCACTAAGCAAGATTTGCGGTGTAGTCTCCATCATTTTTATTTTTTGAGAACTAGTCTCCATCAAAATTATTAGGGAGAGTTTGCACAAAAACATATTTTCTCTAAAGTGGTTATTAGGTATGATTTTTGTAATACTTATTCTAGTCAAATATGATGGTTTTTGCATTGACGAGTATTAATTGGCAATCAACGGTATTTGATTAGTTTGATGGTTAGGTGGATATTTTCTGATCATAACTTGCGTTCTTTTACGTTTATCCCTATTAATCAGTAATTTTTTTTATATATTTGTATATGTTGAAAAATTGTACTATAATCATTTGAAATTGGAGCTTGGTAATTTATTTTACTGAAACATGTGTACAGTATACATGACAAATTTTGGCGAATAGTTTTTATCAAGAAAATTTCATTAAAAGAATGGGTCATCCTTACAAGACACAAGGGATCAAATCATTTGAACACCATAAAGATAAATCCATCTCCTTGTTTAAAATCACAAAGATCTTATTCCAACACCACATCCTTACTTTAATCTCCAAAACAATACTTTTGGTGTCCCGCTCTTTCCCTTCGAATCTCCTCTCGTTCCGTCTCTTCCACAGAGTCCAGGTACAGCATACCCAGATCGCCTTTAGGAAATTTCTGATCTTTTTCCCTTTTCCGAAGCATGTGAACATGGCACAGTGCATTTCAACCGTTTGTGGACGAGCCAAACTGATCCCCAACCATTTTTGAAACTCATCCCACACCTCCTCAGTCTTCGTGCAAAGAAGGAATGGGTGGTTTGTCGACTCACTTTGAATATGGCACGCATTGCCTTGAGTTCTTCTTCTCCCAAGGGGACGTTCCTCTTCCTCAAGTTAGTACAATATGAATTTAATTTGAACATTACTTTCTTTACAATTTAAAAGAGTTTACTCAAAATTAATATATAAAGTTAATATTCCTTGAACTATTGTTATTTCATAGAATAATGTAATTTCATTACATTCATTGTAGAATATAAATATAATAAGAAATGTTATTAAATAAAAAAAATCATAAATATAATTTATTATTAGACATTTATTATAATAAGAATTACATTCATTGTAGAATATAAATATATTACAATATCTTTAATATATTTATTAGAAAAATAGAAAATAAAGTAGTAAACATCAATAAATTTCTAACTGGATAAATAGGATTATAGCTTATGAGATTATTGAATAATAATATAATATTACAAAAATGCCAACAAAACACTAATATCTATTTCTCACTATATAAAAAACTATATGTATTATATAATAAAATTTTAAATTTGTAAATATTTTTTCATTTTTACTTGATATTTAAATATTAACATGTCAATACAATATAAATACTAAATTTATTGTATAATAATCAATTAAAAATCTATTCGACAATGCAAATAAAAAATTGATTTGATAATTGTGAGTATCTATTGAATGAAAAACGATATTAGTATAAATTTTACCGACATTTAACTTTTATATATGTAATAAATACTAACTCTTTTATTTTACTTTTTTCGAAAATTACCTAACATGATATTATTGCCACAAAAATGATAACAAAGGATAGTTTGGTGGAATGGATGATTAAAATAACCTTTAAGATTCCCCAGTAAAAACGTCCACTATCACGTCAATAGAGTACACTATATGGTACAGGAAACAAGTTTTTATGAAATCTTGATGATGAATTATAAATAACTTCTGAACATAAATTAGTTAAAGTTGGTACTTGTGTCTAATTAGGCCCACAAATGTACCTGCTTATAAACCATGCGGTTCGGTTTCTAACTTTTTTTTCCTTTCTTTAGAAAGGAAAAGAAATATATTAATTCGTGTTGTATAGTAAGAAATTGACATTATATGAACATTAAAAATCATGAAAATATGAGTATTATCGGGACATTCTTGACGGAGCCCCAAACGGGGCCCCAAGACGTAGTTAACGAGCCATGGATTTTACGATCACAACAAAAGAAAAGTGAACCTTAGACATATAATGCATAATAAGACTAACCAACTTCAGATGAATACACAACTTAACAAGCATCTCACGCAAGAAATCCCATTCGACTCGATTGTAGGCTTTGCTCATATCGAGCTTAGTAACTACATAGCCGTTGTTTCCTGTCCTTTTATTGCAAAGACAATGCATGCATTTATAGCCAAGCAATATATTTTCCGAAATCAACCTCCTCTAAATAAAGGTACTTTGAGACTCATCAATAACCGTAGATAAATAACTTCCAAGTATATTAGTCACATTTTTGCCACCACTTTATAAGTAGTATTGCAGAGGCTGATGGGGTGAAATTCCTTTACAGTGGTAGGCTTTTTAGTTTTAGGAATCAAAACTATAAGAGTCATATTTCACTCCTTTATACTAGCACCATTATTCACCACAGAAAGAACCTTATGAGTGAAGGAATTCCCAATCTCTCCCCAAAGCTTCTGAAAGAAAAGTGGCAAAAAGTCGTTCGGCCTCAGTGCTTTATTCGGATTCATTTGAAAGACCGCCTTCCTGACCTTCTTATCCACAAACGGTTTGGAAAGCTCATCTTAGTTGCTATCATCGAGCCTACCCTCCACCGTGCTAGTGACATATTAAATATGGGAATGTGTTGTCGCCAAGACCGAAATAGCTCCACAAAGAAATCCTTAATGACCTCAGCCTTCTCTACTTCTTCAGTCACCAATGACCCATCTTGTTCTTGAGGCTTTTTATGGTATTACCCTTCTTCCTCTTGGACGCAAAAGTATGCAAATGTTTAGTGCTGCAGTCACAAAGACTAAGCCAATTGGCTCGAGACCTCTGTTTCCAATGAATCTCCTCCACTTCAGTGGTTATCTCTACCTCTTTGTCAAGTTCCTTCAATTTAGCAAGGAAAGTCTTAGAACTCGGGAGTTCGCAAGAAGGTGAGCTCTTTGCTTTCTCAGTTTCTCCAAATGTTTAGTCGGGGCCTCAAACTTGTTTCCCGTCTATATCTGAATAAAAGACTTGCATTTTTCCAATCGAGCATGGAGTGGATCACCACCAAATAGTCTCCACTTGCATATCAAATCAGCAGCAAATGTTTTATCAAGCATCCATTTTTATTCAAAGTGTCATCGGAGAGCGTCTCCGCCATTATCAACATTTTGATCTATATCCTTGATAGATATGAGCAAGGGCAAGTGATCGGAGCTAAACAGGTCCAGACTTATGCCATTAAGTTGCCAAATGCATCAAGTCCCTCCCGATTAATAAGAAAGCGGTCTAATCTCAGAAGAGTAGACGTCTCGTTTTTCTTTAACTGTACCAGGTAAAAGCCTTTATCACAATGCATCGTTTTCAGGCCACACAATTTATTTGAGTGAAAACTATGCATTTGACCCCAAGGTGGTTTATTACCTCCGTGCGCCTCATCCTAGCTGATAATTTCATTGAAATCTCCCCTCATAATCTAAGGAATTCCATCATTACCACAACATGGAACCGTTTCATAAGCTCCCAAGAATGTCGTCTTTTAGACGTGTCTAGATTTCCATAAAAGTCAGTAAACCTCCACACCAATTCGCTATACTTAACCACACAATCAATATGACCTGTCGAAAAATTCTTGATGGATAACTCACAAGAGTCCTACAGAAAAGCATAAGTCCCCCAGTCGCACCTCTCGAGTCCACAACAAACTGACCATCAAAACCAAGCATAGATTTCCATCATTTACTCCTCATGTTATCCACTTTAGTTTCACAAATAAAGAGTATCCCCAGGGAGAAACCGGTAACCAACTGACGTATTTCATGGAATGCATGAGAGCTTCCCAACCCTCATGCATTCCAAACTATGCAATCCATAATGCCCGGCATGGTGGCGTCACAGCCTCCGATGTTGGATCTCTATTTGCGAGTTCGCTTTCGTCACCTTAATCCAAGAGCCAAAATATTTTTTTTACAGCCCCCCACAATCTGCATCTGGAGATGGCCCTCCTTGTCTCTTGATACCGACCACCTTTTTTCCTTCAGCTTTCTTTCCATTCTGGGATCCTTTCTTTAGAGATATTCCTGTAGCGCAGGCCAATCTTTTCCAAGGCTTCTTACTATTTCTCATTTTTTCTTTTGACGGGAATATGAGATTTCTCTCCTCAACCACTATCGCATCTTCTCCCACCTTAACCTCCTTCTCCTTTCCCTTAGCCCCCCTCACTCTCCGCTCTCATTTTCTTTCCCCTCCCTAAAAGAATACTCTCATCCTTGCTACCCTCTCATTCCGCCCTATCTCCCTCACTCTTTCCCTGGCCTGATGTGGCAAAGATAATCGAGTCTAGTTGATTATGTATATTCATCAAGTAACGATGGCCATCCGATCTCACATGCATCCTTGACGACAAGACGTTTTCGCCAGCATCATCTTTATTCTCCCGTCTTCTCTTAATTCCCCTTAGATTGCCAACGAAATCCGTTACATTCGGTTTAGTTTCACATTAATTTTGATAACTCATTCCCGACTGCAGCCAATTCTCGAAATTGCATTTGGAAGTATCAACCGGCATCTCCGCGCAGTCGTTAGAAATATGGATGATTCTTCCACACGCGTAGCAAAACTTGGGGAGCTTTTCATATTGCAACAATATCAGTACATCCTTGTTCATTTGCTCGTGAGATAACAGAACACATCGAACTAGAGGGTTATCAAGCCTTCACGTTATTCTCACTCTCACATATTTTCCATCACACATGCCGTTTTCGCCCACGTCAATATCTTCCACAAATCCAACTTTTTCGCTAATACGTCAAATAATCTACGGCTCCAGACATTCAAGAGTGATATTGTGGCACTGAACCCACAACGTAATCTTTGAGAAATTAATGTCGGTAGGAGCTTGCATGGGTACGGTCTCCTTCCAAAGCTATTTTTTTTGTCAGCATTGCTAGCAAATTTAACCACAAAAAGGTTACGTCCCACAAGTTCTACGTTCGTCTGTCCAACCTCTCTTAGGATCATAGGCAGATTGGATCTTAGTGTTTTGCGATTAGCAACATTTTTTGAGAAGATTTTTCCCGACGAGAACCTGGTCCAAACTCTTCTGCCCTCTATTTGCCTCTACATGTGTTAGTTTTACAACCTCGTCCTTTGCTTCAATCGAAAGTTTGAGACCTTGTCACGGGCCGCACTAAATCTTCAACTTTCATGGTGGTAAAGATCACAACGAAACATGAAACACAACCCTTCAGATGAGGGAACAACGACCTTTCCAAGATGAAAGGAAAGCTAAACTCCTCAAAACCCTAGCCGTTGAGGTTAGGGTAAGCGGAGCATTGGTTTGGTTTCTAACTTATTAATATTATTTCCATTAAATTAGAAAATCTTTAATTTCTCTGAGTTATTTAAAAATTCGAAAATTGGATTCGAAATGAAATTAAGAGTTGGTGAAACTATCCCCAATCATAAAGTTCAAAATGAAACTTACACAAATTTTATTATTTTGAGCAATTAATAATTAGATCTAACCATTTAAGTTTCTTTCCAGAAATTGACAAAAGTCAGCTTCCCAAGAATTTTGACATCTCGACTCAGGAAGAAAGCATTCTGACATTGTGCATGGTCAACGTATTAAATCATCTTTTTTTTTTTTTTGATCAGTAAAGTAAAATTTTTATTGAAAGAAAAGTGGTCAAGGCATCAGGAATGCCAATCAAAACAATATAACAAGTTTAAAATATTTGGAACACCAAGAAGTAAAAGGAATTCCTAACTCCACGATTTTGTAGGCCTCGTTCCAGCTCCAAAGTCTCCCCTTAATCTGTAAGACAAGTCTATCAATATCCCAAGCCTTGTCCTGAAAACGACTACCATTCCTGCTTTCCCAGAGCAACCACACTGTTCCTACCCACAAAGCTTTAAGCAGTCTTCTTTCTCTCTTCTTTTTTCCAGCCGCAATGAAAGAAATGAAGTGTTGAAAGATATCTCTCGGAATTGCCGTTTTGATGTCGAGCCATTGAAAGATCTGATCCCACACCGCCGCTGCTTTCGGGCAATGGAGGAACATGTGTTCCGTCGTTTCCTCACTAGAAACACATGCATTACACCATCTCTCCTCCACGCTGATCTGGACATTTCTTCTACTCAAATTATCACATGTTGCCAATCTGTTTCTAAATCATCTTATCTCATATATCAATTATTTTGATTTATGAATCACATCTAGGTGACGGTATCTTATTATAAATACATGCACATTAAATATACAAGAGTTTTATAAACAAAAAAAATAAAAATAAAAAATTGAAAGAAGACATAAAAGCGCCATACAATCCGCTCTAGAAAATTGCGAACCGCTCTCACAGCTAGATTTCTACACATTGATTTAATTTATAAATCGAGAATAATAGTTTTACAAATTTTTTTTTATCAAAATTGTTATAAGAAGAAAAAATGTTTATAGTAGACATACATAGAGATTAAATAAAACTAGGAGCATACTTATAATATTGGAGCAATAGAATGTCCCATCTTATCCCATATTTTACAGTAGTGGTGCAATAAAACACGAGATCTCCAATATCGGAACCAAAATTACCGTTTAAACTAATTCACAGACACAGTGTAGATGGATGATGAATGATCATCCCAAATCTCAAATCTCTGTCATTTTCCCCTATTTTTGTCGCTCTGACAAAATTCCACAACCAAATTTTGGCGTTTGAGCAAAGCTCATGTGCACCCCACTTACAAACTACTCATCTCTTTTCTTTTCCTACAGTGAACGTGTAAGACAGCGACACCCATAAAAGGTTTCATTATATATTAATTCGAGGCTAGGACAGACAATGTCGACAAATTGCCCACGCTTTTGAGCTGCTGCTCTTCTCCTTCCCTCTCTTCTCACATCCATTTCTGCACACTGGAGAAATATGGCCGGAAATGGCCACGGATCTCAGATCAGGCACAAGATTGATGATCAGGAAATTGTGGTCGGAGATGATGAGGAGCCTGAGGTTAATTACAGAGGAATCAGAGCCATGCCTTATATCATAGGTATCATTATTTTCATTTTCTTGTTGATTAGATCGCAATTATGAAAATTTATTGTGTGTTTTGATAATTCTGGTAATTAAAAAATAAAATAGGAAATGAGACGTTTGAGAAGCTTGGAGCATTAGGGACACTAGCCAATCTTCAGGTATACTTAACCACCGTTTTCAACATGTCGCGCGTTTCCGCAACCACGCTTCTTAGCATCTTCAGCGGCACCACCAACTTCGCCACTCTACTCGGAGCCTTCTTCTCCGACGCCTATTTCGGCCGCTACAAGACCCTCGGATTCGGCTCCGTCGCTTCCTTCCTGGTACTTTTTTAACTTAATTTTATATTTTGTGTCCCAACTTTTATATTTTTAAGAAAAAGTTATCAATTTTAGTATCATTAGAAAAATACTGAAAAGTGAAACATTTTAAAATTCTCACAAAAAAATACTGAAATTTGGGTATACAAAATTAACTCGCAATATTTTTTGAAACGGCAGGGACTGCTGGTGATAACGATGACGGCGGTGTTCAAGAGGCTGCACCCGCCGCATTGCGCGTCGGACGCGGAGAGGTGCGTGGGGGCGACGGCGTGGCAGATGGCGGTGCTGCTGTTCGGGTTTGGGCTGATGATCGTGGGGGCGGGGGCGATCCGGCCGTGCAACCTGGCATTCGGGGCGGATCAGTTCAACCCGAAGACGGAGGCCGGAAAGAGGGGGATCGACAGCTTCTTCAACTGGTACTTCTTCACGCTGACGTTCGCGCAGATGGTGTCGGTGACGCTGGTGGTGTACGTGCAGTCGGACGTCAGCTGGCCGATCGGCCTCGCCATCCCAACGCTCTTCATGCTCATCTCCTGCTTCCTCTTCTTCCTCGGGACCAAGATTTATGTGATCGTCAAGCCCGAGGGGAGCTTCCTCACCAGCTTGGCGCAGGTCGTGGCGGTCGCCGCCAGGAAGCGCCGCCTCAAGCGCCCGCACCAGCCGTGGCTCACCCTCCACAAGTACGCGCCGCCCAAGTCCATCAACTCTAAGCTTCCCTATACCGATCAGTTCAGGTGTGTTTTTTTCTTTAACTTATTTTGGGTTACGTCCTTCTCGGGATTATTAATAATTACGGAATATTATAGAAAATGGGAATCAAATCTAACTTTTTCTGTGTCAATATAGTAAACAACTAATTCGTCCCTAAAATTGTACTATGTCTCTTTAAAATGGTGACATTTCCTTATTTAAAAATGACTACGAATTTTCTCTCTTATTATTTATAAAAAATGTGGAATGCAATCTCTACTCATAAATAATTAATATACAATTATTATCTATATATATATTTTCAAATTCGTGTCATTTTATTTAAGTAACTACAATTTTTAGGAATAAAGGGAGTATATGCAAGATAATCAATCTTATAAACATATTTCAGTATTTATTGCGGAACTGGTCCCACATGTACCAACCCATATCACTAATTTATCAATCTCTGTTCAACACATTTCGCAAGCACAACCTACTACGTCAATAATTGCACCATATTTTCTCTTACTTTTAAATGTTTTTCTTAATAATATCATGATATACAGAACCATCACCCACCACCCACCGTGACAAATATAACGTGCTCATCACTGATGTGGCAATTGTAATTAGAGTAAGATTTATTAATTATCCTTTCTAAATAACATTGTCACATCAGTAGTGGGCACGTTATATTTGTCCACGGTGGGTAGGTGATTAGTTCTGTCATAATATAATCATTTCATTTCATTAGATTTTACTTTTTTTTCCAATTATTTAGAACGATAAAATTATATTTCATCCGTCCATAAAAAATATCATAATTTATTATTTTGATCCGTCCATAAAAAAAATATTTTAATTTATTTTTAGTAATAATTAATGGATCGTTTTCTTCACTCACTAATTAATGGATTCTTTTCACCACTCACTAATTTAATTAATTTTTTCTATTTTTCTTAATTTATAGACCTCTTTTTCTACTCATTAAATAAACAACATAAACATTTTAAAATTTGAATCACCATTCCTTAAGACATCTTTTCGTGGACGGAGAGAATAATAGTATAAAAATGTATGATTCATATTTTAAGTAGCATAAAGTAATTATTTTTAAAGAAAAGTTAATTCCAAAAAAAAAAATATAGATCGAATATAATGGAACTGAATGATTACCATTTATTCATTTACATCATAACTCAAGGTTCGTGGCAAATCCTGATCCATGAAAAAGGAGTAATTACTAAATCCCCACCAACCTCACTATCGAATTTAATAGTGTTTTGGCAGCAACCGGACGGATTGGGAATTGCATTCCTAAATTCATATTCATTTTAGAAATTCATCTCCAAATTCGACTTCATATCCATTTATATTAATTAGGGCAGAGATTATCCGATGAAAAAATATACTCCCTCCTATCCTTTTTGTTTGTCATCCTAAGCTCAAGCACATTTTTTAATAAAAAAATATTATACCCAACATAACCTCATTAAACATCACTTATTTTAGTGGAGTATTAATTAATCCAACATTTATTTGGTGAAAAAAGAGTCGATCATCCATCACAAAAACTAGAAGAAATAGGAAGAGTCATTTTACTTGTGATTAATGCAAGATATTAAATAAGGTTAAGATTGAGATAAATTTTCAAAACGACAATTAAAACATAAATAATTGAGAATGCTAAAATGACAAACAAAAAGGATAGGAGGGAGTACTAATCAAGTATTCTAATCCGCATGTATAATTATCATCCTTCCTTTCAACCAATATATCATCACAAAACCATACTTAATATTTACATAATCATATTACTCTAAAAAAAATAAACATGTCAAAAAGATTAAAACTAACGTTTCCGTTTAAGATTCATCTATGATATCACGAAATATTATATTCGACGATACCTGATCTTGCGTATAAATAACTTCACACACTACATATGTGATTCTGAGATGCAATCTTTTTTTTGAGCAGATCAATTTAATTCTCAAAATACATAAAAAGAAATTAAATCAATTGATTTGGATTAACATGAATCCTATTTTCACATTTGTTAGTGTACACTCGGAGAACTACTTGTTTCACTATGTCCCATCATTAGAAATATTTATTTAATTTTATGAGTAGACAATAAATAAGATATTTGAACGACAGATTCCTGGACAAGGCGGCGATGATAACCCCAGGTGACGAGATCAACCCCGACGGGTCGCCGGCGGACCCGTGGCGGCTGTGCAGCCTGCAGCAAGTGGAGGAGACCAAGTGCGTGCTGCGCGTGATCCCGATATGGGCGGCTGCCATCCTCTACCACGTCGGCGAGAAGCAGCAGTACATCGTCTTCCAAGCCATGCAGTCCGACCGCCACCTCGGCGGCGGCGGCTTTCAGATCCCGCCGGCCACCTACAACATCTTCTCCATGCTCACCCTCACCCTGTGGGTCCCCGTCTACGACCGCGCGGTGGTCCCCCTCCTCCGCCGCGTCACCGGCAAGCCCAGTGGCATCACCGTGCTCCAGCGCATCGGCATTGGCATCTTCCTGACCATCGTGGAGTCCCTCGTGGGGGCCTTCGTGGAGGAGCGGCGCCGCTCCCTGGCCACGGCCCAGCCCGTCGCGCACTCGCACCGCGGCGCCGTGTCGTCGATGTCGGCGATGTGGCTGGTGCCGCAGCTGGTGCTGGCGGGGCTGGCGGAGTCGTTCTCGGCGATCGGGCAGGTGGAGTTCTTCTACAAGCAGTTCCCGGAGAATATGAGGAGCATCGCCGGCTCCTTCTTCTTCTTGGGCACCGCCGCCGCCAATTACTTGAACGGGTTGCTGATAACGGTGGTGCACCGCACGACGGAGGGGTCGCCGGCGGGGAACTGGCTGCCGGAGGATTTGAACAAGGGGAGGTTGGATTACTTCTACTACCTCGTGGCGGGGCTCTGCTTCTTGAATTTTGGGTATTTTGTGATGTGTGCGAGGTGGTACAATTATAAAGGGAGTGGGGAAAGCGTGGAGCATCAGATGGCGGAGAAGGAGAAGATTGATAGGGATTTGGATTCCAGAGTTGTGTGACTGGTTTTTTCTTTTCTCTTAGGCTGGATTTTTGTATCACAAGATTGTATTATGGAGATATCAGATATATATATGTATACGTAAAATATGATACATCATGGGCTTGTGCCGTTTCGTATTTAGAGTTTGGTAGATGAGGTGAATCGTAAATTAAGGTTATATAAATACTAGCCAACGAGGCCTTGCTCTAGTGGCAAAGTTGAGGCACTCAAAGACTCTCCTTTGTAGGAGAGAAAGGTTTTGGGTTCAATTCCACCTGTGTGCAGTGATGTTTTTCTACTTTAGATAGTGTTGTATTCTCGTCTACGTGCGGTGTTGTATTGTTTGGTATTGAGGTCCCACACGCGTGGTATTGTATTCTCGCATTGAGGTCCCACACGCGTGTTGTATTGAGGTCTCACACGCGTGGTGTTGTATTCTCGTCTGCGTGCGTGTTGTATTGTTTGGTATTGAGGTCCCACATGCAGAGCGTTTCTCGCCTGCGTGCGGTGATGTTTTCCCACCGTTTGGGTGGTGGTGAGGTGTTTGGTGTTGAGGTCCCATACACAGAGCATTTTTTGCCTGCGTGTAGTGATGTTTTCCCATCGTTTAGGTGGTGGTGAGGTCCCGTCTACATGCGGGTTGATTATATTCAGATACCTCTTGTAATTTGAAAAAGAAAAAGATTATATAAATAGGGTTAATAGCCAAAAAATACATGAACTATCATCAAATTTGCAAATTGCACACGACCTTCAAAATTAGCCCCAGAATACATTACTTTTTAATTTAATTGTAATTTGCACACGCGTTGACCATCACCTTAAACGTAGTTGACGTGGCAGCCGAAAATTGCAGACGTGGACTAATCGACGGGCATGTAAAACGACGTCGTTTTATCAAGCTTTTATAAATAAAAAAAATTAAAAAAAAAGAATAAAAAAACACTGTTGTGCCCCGCCCCCTTTCTGCTCTCTCTCTCTCTCCACACAGAGGCGCCACCCCCTTCTTCCTCACCGGCGTCGTCGCCTCTCCCTTCTCTCGCCTCTCACCCTCCCTCTGTAACACACGCACAACCCAAAAAGACAAAGAATTCAAACGAAAATCAGCCCAATAAAACCCTAGATATGTGCAAACCAAAATCAGCCACCGCAATCCCGGTGAGGTTGCACCTCGCCTCTGACGCCACTCACACTTCTAGGCATGAGTCCGTCTTCATCTTCGTCTCCGCTCTGCTGAGTCCGTCTTCATCTTCGTTCGCGAGTGGGAAACTCGTTGGTCGCCGCCGTTGCTCCAGTCCTCGCCATGGTTCGCCTGAGGCGGAAGGAGACGTTCTGTTCGTGGGCAATTCGGCGAGGAAGAAATCCACCCCCAATCCACCGCCTGATACTCAGTCACCCCAATCCACCGCCATCGCCACCGCCAGATCTGCAATATCCACCGCCAGATCTGCAATCCACCGCCTGATACTCAGTCACCACAATCCTCCTCCGCCTCTAACCTTCCAAAATTGGAGGTGGCCTCTGAAGCCTCTCGGTTCGCGCAAACCGTGCTATTTGTGCCGCCTAGAGTCGAACTGTTGCTTGAGGAAGACGAATGCGGCACAAATTGAGGGAAGGAGTGGTGAGGGAAAATAGGAAAGCGGCGCCGCCGCTTGAGGGAGACGAAGGTGACACAAATTGAGGGGAAATTAGGGATTTGATTGTGTCAACTTCTCTCTCTTATGCCACATGTAACAAAAATTACATTATTCTTAATTTTTATGCCACACGTATTTCCACAGCATCAAAAGTGCCACGCGTACTGCCACGTCGTTGCCGGTCAACTTTAATTATAGCCGGAATTTTCGCCGTGTGCAATTTACGATAAAATCAAAAGCTGATGTATTTTGGGGCTATTTTTAAGGTGGTGTGCAAAATGCAAATTCGAGCAAACTTCGTGTATTTTTCGGCTATTAACCCATATGAATACTAGATCATTGTTGTAAACTAAAAAAATAGGAGAAGAAATGGAGAAAAGAATAGAGAAAATAAATCTAAAAAGGTGTCTTTTTATATAATTCGAACCTCATTACTCCGTTAGAAATGCAATTATAACTATCGTAATTAAGCCCTGATCATTGACAGTGCTAAGCTCCTGATTTACCCGTCAACAAGTAATTTATTGAGGCAAAAATGTTGTTAATAATTAGTATAATATTTTTAATATATGTTTGATTTAGCCGTCAACAAGTAATTTATTGAGGCAAACATGTTGTTAATAATTAGTATAATATATGTTTGATTTAGCCGTCAACAAGTATATGTTTTTCACGTATTCACAAAGTTTATGAAAATTTGAGTAAAATCAATTTTTCATCATTTCTCCTAGTATGTTGATCTCTAGTTGTTCTATATTCTCTACATTATGATAATTTACTGCACGTATAAATGTATTTGGATTCTTGTCTCCAGAACGTTCCTCTTTGGTAGGTTTTGGAGTGATATAATTTCTTTATTTGATTTTCTATTCCACAAGCATATAGCTAGGATATTGAGTCATTCCTTTGGCATTAATTTAATAAATTATTAAAGCTTTGGGACAAAAAGTTTATGTATTTTCATACTTTATATTATTTATTTATTTTCTTACATTCAATGAAAACAAATTGTGCAGTGTTTCACAAAATTGATGATGTCAATTTGATATTGTCTATCTTTTATTTGTATTCTTCAATTATTTACTTTTGGTCTGACATCTTAATATTGTTAGTATTAAATGAACACTATTTTTATATTTTCGGTGTTAGATATAAATTTGTATATATGGTATATTTTGTAGAGCATGAAAGAGCTTTTAGTGCTTTTTTTTTGGATAAATTAATAGTATTAAATATATATAGATGTGCTTTGAGCAATAAGAAAATACACTTTAAAAATTTCCAATATTATGTTTTGTCATTTGGTTTAACATAGTATCAGAGACATAAAAATTAAACTTGTACGATCTAGGATTTCAAATATTCACTTGAAATTTGGGTTTTTATAAACAAATCAGGACTTTTGTACACTTTAATTAGGGCGGAGTCGTCCATTCCATTTTGGAGCATCACCAGTCTGACACCGCCTAGCTAAGAAGGTGCGCCGCCATCGATCAACTTGAGTCCGGTCACCGGAGTCGGCGTTTGTGGATCTCACGGTCCCCGAAGCAATCCTGCTTTTGGCGTCTCACACAATTAGAAGCACTAATCCTAATTATAAAAGTGTATGCGTACGTACCTTATTATATAATTATTCATGGAATAATTTTGTGTATCTACGTACTATCAATACTATAGAATAATACCGAAAAAGTCTATCTTTTTTTTGAAGGAAGCGAAGAAACCTACTCAAAAAATCTAAGATGTGCAAGCACGTCGCAAATGATACTGCAGCTTGATTCTAGACATACGTGGAAAAATAACCTCATTGTCGAACATTGTAACAACTTCTTCTAATGTTCTTGTTTGGAAGGCCCATTTATATATCTGATTGACTTCTAGACATTGTAGCTTCTGATTTGAGTTAATAGAGTTAATATTACGCATGTCTTTGTTCTTGAACTTTTTTTTTTTTTTTTTGACAATAAGTCGATAATTGAATATAATCTAGTCATGACTCATGAGGTCTTGCACATTATAAGTTATAACAAATGTGCTGTTAAATTGTGTGTGTAGATTGGTCTGACGGTAGAATAGTTAATACATAAGATCAAAAAATTTATATTAAAAATCACTATGGCGTGATTTTTTTTTTTGATTTAATTATTAATTTATCAAAAAAAGAATGTGCTAGCTGTTAAATTTCACCTACATACATCATTAAATTAACAATGTACAAATTCCAACCTCTCATCCTTCAATTAAATAAAAATAATAACTTAATCAGTAAACTACCGATCGTTTCCATCATTTTCAATAAATTTTCATATCATACTCTAAACCCTAAATTCTTTTAATGAATTTTGAAGATATTTAAAATTTATAGTATATAAGACGAAATTTCGGAGAAGGCAAAAAGTCCTTTTTTTGGGTTAATTGCTCCTAAATACACCACATTTCCTTGAATTCTACAATTGCACATCACCTTTAAAATCCGCCCCTAAATACACCACCTTTCCTTGGATTCTACAATTGCACATCACCTTTAAATCCGCCCCAAAATACATCACTTTATATTTTTTCTGTTTTTGCACATGACTAAAAAAATCCTCAAGAAATAAACTAAAGTGTTAATATATAAATTTAAATATCTTTTTAGCAGCGGAAATATAATAAAATAAAATTCTTTATTTATTTTTATAAAGAATTTTATTTTATTATATTTCTGCTGCTAAAAAGATATTTAAATTTATATTTAACACTTTAATTAGATTAGGGTGTTACCACTTTAAATGACGTGGCTTCCAGATTGACAAAACTGTGTCGTTTTGAATATTATGATCGTATGTGTTATCATTTTATTAACGTGGACAATAATTGCATGTTCCCACACTAAGTATACTATGTATGTTTATCCCATATTTAATATTTCAGGTAAATGACATTGGAGGCACATGAAGAGTCGAATGGGCGCGTCGAACCTCTTTAAAAAAAAAATGTTTCTTTCAAACTCATTATATTATTCATGTGGTACTTTTGATTATTGTAACTCTAAATTCCAAATTATATCGAATTCGTGTGAAATTTATTAAAATAAAAGTTTCATTTTATTTTCTTAATGTCATGACTTGTTTATTTTTTTAATTCAAGTTCTTTCTAAAAATTTATTAGAGAATTTATTTCTTTACGAAAATATTACTTTTATATATATATATATATATGATTTTAAACTTTATAAAGAATTTTATTTTATTATATTTCCGCTGCTAAAAAGATATTTAAATTTATAAATTAACACTTTAATTTATTTCTTGAGGATTTTTTAGTCATGTGCAAAAACAGAAAAAATATAAAGGTGATGTATTTTGGGGCGGATTTTAAGGTGATGTGCAATTGTAGAATTTAAGGAAATGTGGTGTATTTAGGGTCGGATTTTAAAGGTGATGTGCAATTATAGAATTCAAGGAAATGTGGTGTATTTAGGGGCAATTAACCTTTTTTTTTTCTTAGAACATAGTAAACTCTTTTTTTATTGAAAGAAGAACAGAGTAACTCTAAGCCCTCCAAAAAGACATTTTGGAAAACTAATTAATTTTCCACAATGTCTTTTGATTAATAGTGAATTATATACGATACGACTATCAATGTTGTAATATTTTAGTAGATTATCACTGTTATATATTATATAAATGTATAATGGAAAATACGTGTTATCATACTAGTATTAAACAAATTTGACAGGTTATTCCTATAACATTCCACTAATCCTTGGATATATAATAATATAACATTATTTGTCCAAAGGGATGGATTATGTGATTGGAGAATTAATCTTAATTTCCACAACTAGTGCACCCGGCATGATGGATCGTGTTCTTCTCCTTATTCAACTTTTAAAGATATGATTAAAAACTAAGGGACAGTTCACATTAATTATGCATATCATATTCGACTAGCTAACTAATTATTTCTCCACATCCGTCACAAACTTGCAATAATTTTGTAACATTTTATAGCCAAGTAACTAAATTTTCAGACGGTCTCAATAACTAATTAATACTTATATTCATAATTAATGTCTTCCGTTTTATTCTTTCCAAACTACTCCCTCCGTCCCACCGTTTGAGTCCCTTATTCTATTTTGGGATGTCCCAAAATGATAGTCCACTTCTTAAATTTAAATTAAATTAAAATATTATTTTACTAAACTAACCTTATTCAATATTTCAATAGTCCACCGAATGATTGGGCGATATCTCCTGTTCCAATTTTGACCCGATCTCGCAACAGGTGACAGCCTCCACCGCCGTCGTCCCTCTCTCTTCTAACGGCGAGAATTGCTGCCGCCGTGACAGCAACACCTCTGCCTCAACTCTCTCTCTCTCTATCAACCGAAGCAATCAGCACAAGCCCGGCGTTGACTGCCCGTCAGCCCGCCATCCGCGCTCGGAGCAACCTCGCCGCGGATTGACAGCAGCGACGCCAGCCGCGCCGCCGCATCTGCTGCTCGTCCGCTGAAGAACCGCTGCCTGGAGCCGTTGCTGCTGTGCACTCTTCACAGCGGCGCAGCAGCTGCTGCTGCGAGCTTCTTCCTCGCGTGCTCCTCTTCCTCGCGAGCTCTTCGCCCGATCTGTCCTCTTCTAACGGCGGAATCTGGACCGATACGCGACTGAGACGGAGGCGGCGGCGACGGCAGGTCGATTCACATAGTGGTGGCTGCGAGCCTTGGCGGAGGAGCCGAATTATTTGCAGGAGGAAACGGCTGAAAAAGGCGACCTCGGCGACCTCACGCCGCTGATCCGATGGCGTCAAACGGCGGCAATGGCCCCTCCAGCGTTGGTTGGTTCCCGCCGCCGTCTTTGGCTTCCGGTGGACTCAGTTCACCGGGCGACAGAGGTGCGCTCAATCTGCCGGTCGTCTCTACAAATTTTCTCCCAAATACTCCTCGTTCCTCCTTCGTTGTAGGAGAGAACTCCGAGACCGCTCCTCTGGATCGAAGTTCGGGTGTTGCTGCTCTTCCGAAACCTTCGATGGCCCCCCCGTCTGGTCCGAAGGTGTCGCCTCCTCCTCAGCCGAATGCCTCTTTTGCAGATAAGCTGAAGGCTAGGGATGGCAGTCCGACCAAGCAAGTTTCCAAACCTAGGGACGTCCCCGCTCATGACTATTCAATCCTCCGGCCGGAGTTGGTGGATCTCAAGCGTTGCCTTGTTTTGGACCCTTCTTTCCACCAACGACAAGTCCGGCGTTTCGCCCATGCGGTTCACGGCCGACTGATCCTCCGCAAAGGTGATTCACCTCGGTTTGCAGCGGATCTTTGGGAGGAACTTCAGCAGCTTTGGAAACCGTCTGCCGGTTGGTCAATTCATCCTCTCGGAAAAGGTTTCTTCACTTTTAATTTCACAACCGACGAGGATAAGGCAGCGGCTTTCACTAAAATGACTTGGCGTCTACGCTCAGGTATACTACATCTCCAGGCTTGGGTGCCGAATTTTGATCCCTACAAAACGCCTTCTACCCTTGTTCAGGTATGGATTAGAATCTTTAACTTGCCGCATGAATATTGGCACCCAGAGGTTCTTTTCGGGGTCGCACGAGAAGTGGGAATGCCTATCTTGATTGATGGTCAGTCTGCACAGGCTCATGTGGGTCATTTTGCTAGAATTCTTGTTGAGTTAGATGTTTCGGCTGATATTCCTGAGGCTTTAGATATTAAGTGTGGCGACACTGATTTTACTGTCAAGTTTCGATATGAGAATTTGCCTTTTTACTGCTCCGTTTGCAATGTTGTGGGACATACTGCTAACCAATGCAGAAAGAGTAAAACGACCACGATGGGCTTTACGGAACATCAGGGCCGGGAACGTGGTCACTACAAGGTGGATGACCACAGGGTTGATCCTCGTCCCTACACCGGAAATCAGGAATCTCCAGCAAGGGCTGGACAAGCTTTAGCTGAGATTGGACAGTCTTCAGATCCTACCTCATCCAATCCCTTTGCTGTGTTGGTTTCTATTGATGGTGATGATAACATGGACAAACCGCCTTCTGATGGAGGCCGAGCTTCAGATGCTTGCATCCCTCAGGACAGTCAGGGTAGAAAGGATATAGAACAGTCTGGTTCAGATGACGAAAAGCGCCAAATTGAGATAGTTGAGCAGGAACACAAGAGGACTTCTGCACCTCTGGTTGTTCAGCCGCTTGCTATTATGACTGACAACAACGCTGTGCTAACTTTGACTGGGACGACAGGACCCATTTCTCGTACACGAGGGCGTCCGAAAGGGGCTATCACGAAGAAGGGGAGAGTTTCTGATTCTTCTATCAAGCACAGGCTCCGTCGCTTCATAATTAATGGCATGTCTTCTGATTTCCAAAATTCAGCACGCAGTGATGATATGCATGGCCCTGGTCTTGACACTTCTTCGCCTGTGGAGTTCCTGAATAAAGTGAAGTTTGCTCAGTCTGGAGGACAGATACTGCAAAACTTTGTGATCAACTCCTCTAACTCTACCGATGCAGCCCATGCTATGTCGGTTGTGGCCTCTTCAAAAATGAAGAAAAAATGGGGCGATTTGTTGGACGATGAAGAGGACGATGTTTTAGACGAGGACGACCCGCTAAAAATATTCTCTTAGTCTTGGTTTCTTTTTTGGTTACCCGGGGTTTCTTGCGGGTTATTTTGCTTGTTTCCTTTGTATCTGGTCTCTCTTTTTTCCTTTTCTTTTTAATAAAATTTCCATTTCAGCAGTAGTCAAACATAGGATTAAGTGAGATGATTAAATACATGCATCTTTCTTAATGCTATCTACATTAAATAGAATAAAGGGAATAAGAAAAGAATCGACCATTGATGTTTCATCTCTCTACCCATAAACACTCTATTTTATAAATACTCTAACAAGATTTGTTAGACAAATGCAATGGCAGATCCCATATTGAAAGAAGATTTAAATCAGGTTGCAACTACCAACAAGAGTGGTGCGAAAGCTCCAACAACAAATGATGCTATCAAAACAAGCATGAGGCCATTACTTGATCTCAATGCCGAACCACAAGAAGAGGTTTTCATTTTAGCAGGCTAATTTAGCAGCAAAATTTTGCTTTGAAACTGTAGTGCGTCAAAAAGTTGAAAGAGGGGAAAGATGAAAGGAAATTCAGGAATCCAAATGCACAAAAGTTGAGGATAAAATAAAAACTACGAAATAAATAAAGTTTTGACCACTAAGTAAGTCATATAGAAAATCAAACTTCATTAATAAGGGTATAATAGACAAAAAACACATAAATTAATATATCTAAATAAAATTAAATGTGTTTTCTTAATATGTGTGAAAATTGAAAGGGGACTCAAACGGTGGGATGGAGGGAGTATTTATTAAAGCACGTACAAACAAAGTAACACGTAAGGTACATGTGCATATGAGAGAGCTAACTGAGAGAGGGAATGAGGGATCGATTATCATATATAGTAAAATTCTATAAATATTAGTGCATCGGTCCAGTCATTTAATTTAATATTTATAATAGTAGAATAAATACAAATTAATCATGAACATGAAAGGACAATATCAACATCAAAATACATATACTTATTACTCTAATGTATGCACTTTCTTTTTCTTTGAAACAAATGTATGCACTTTCAAGCACCCTTTATCCGAATGAAAAATAACGAAGAAATATAGCACTATTATTATTAAGTAATAATGGAGTAATCCAATCTCGTTGACCAACAACAATCATTGAAAAAACCACTTCATTAATTCTCCAGCTACAACCCCCCATATATATTTAATTACATGCCTTAAACTTAAACTAACAATCAAACAGTAGGTGAAAAAAAAAACACCATTTATATATAATAGTGCATCTTTTTCAAACTAAGTGTGAAAAAATGGAGACGAAAGAGAAAGAAAACACAGAGCTGGAGGTGAAAAGACCATCTCCAACACTCGATCATGACGATGATGAAGCTGAGATCAACTACAGAGGCCTCAAAGTGATGCCTTTCATCATCGGTAAGCACATACATTTATTTTCATTAATTCTTGAAAGTAGTTGATGATATATATATATTATGGCAGGAAATGAAACCTTCGAAAAATTGGGAGCAATCGGCACGCTGTCGAATCTCCAAGTGTATCTAACCACAGTCTTCAACATGAAACGCATCTCCGCAACTTCAGTTGTCAACATCTTCAACGGCACCACCAACCTCGCCACCTTGCTCGGAGCTTACCTCAGCGACACCTACCTCGGTCGCTACAAGACCCTCGGATATGGCTCCGTCGCCTCCTTGCTTGTGCGTAATCAAACTAGACTAGCAACTCTCGTATAAAAATTCTGCCTTATTTTGATTTTTTCACACCCTTGTCAATTGCCTCAAATTGATGTTGAGGTGGACGCTGCATGACTTAAACAAACCAACGTACTAAACGATGTAGTTGGATCATAATGGCATTAATCTAGAATCCAATTTTATCCCTATGGAGAAAAACCTTGATCAACAAAAACTTTGCGCAGGGCTTGTTGGTGGTGAGTCTCACGGCGGTGTTCCGGAACCTCCACCCGCCGCACTGCGACAACCCCGGTGGTAGCTGTGTGGGGGCGGATGCCGGGCAGATGGCGTTCCTAGTGCTGGGCTTCAGCCTGATGGTGGTAGGAGCCGGCGGCATTAGGCCGTGCAACCTGGCGTTCGGCGCGGATCAGTTCAATCCCAAGACGGAGTCCGGGAAGAGGGGGATCGACAGCTTCTTCAACTGGTATTACTTCACGGTGACGTTCGCGGAGATAGTGTCGGTGACGCTCGTCGTGTACGTGCAGTCCAACGTGAGCTGGTCGATCGGGCTCGCCATCCCGGCCATCTTCATGTTCGTCTCGTGTTTCCTCTATTTCGTGGCCTCCAAGATGTATGTGAAGGTGCTGCCGGAGGGGAGCCCCCTCGCCAGTTTGGCTCAGGTGGCCGTGGCCGCCGCCAGGAAGAGGCGCCTGAGCTCGCCGGAGCAGCCGTGGATCAGCTTGTTCAGCTATACGCCGCCTAAGTCTCTCAATACCAAGCTGCCCTACACTGATCAGTTCAGGTAATTCATCAACTGTTTCTTTTTCATAACTTCTTTAGCAAAATCTTTAATTAGTTGTCACAGAATTATGTTAGATAGGAATTGGTGAGAATTGAGAAATAGCATCCAATTAAAAAATGGGATGAATTATGAATATGCAATTCTGAGTTTAACTTCTTGAGTGATGAAAAGGATTCCTATGAGCAGGGGCGGAGCTAGGGGTGGGGCAGGGGGGTCACTGGGCCCCCCTGGGATTTTAAAAAATAGTAGGGGTATTTTCGTAATTTTATATTAAAAATAAAAAAATATATAATTTTATCTACATTATTATTATGTTGAGCTATTTTAAACTGCAATTGGTATGCAATATTTAGAGTTAAGAGGTTTTGAAGAAGTGAACACATAATTAATTTATACATATCATGATTGGATTGGATTTTAGAGATTTTTTTTTTATTTGATATTGAAAGTTACTTTATCTTACAAAGTTTTATGAGATTTTTGCAAATAAAATCACAAACTATTTCAAATTTGTAATTTTAACATGACTTTTGACTGTGGCGAATTAAATCACTATTTTTTCAATTTTTTCAATTACGTCCCCTATTTTTTTTAGATCGTCAGAGTGTTGAATTGCAACTTACGTGGATTAGTAAAGACGACGTCGTTTTTGTGAGGCCTAAACGACGTCGTTTCGTACAATTTCAATTAATTTTTTTTTCCAAATTAGAAAGAGACTGTATCTTGTATTTGGGGAATGAAATTGCAAAAAAATTAAAAGATGAATACTACATGAATACTACATGGAGAAATAATTCACACAAACTTTAAATTAACAATTCGACAATCGAAAAAATTGGGGAATGAAATTGCAAAAATTATAAAAGATGAGTGATTTACTTTGCCACACTTTCAAAGTTACGTTAAAAAAAATTTGGACCCCCTGAATCAAAAGTCTGGCTCCGTCCCTGCCTATGAGGTCAGCGTTTTGTGACCGTTAAATTCCTATTTCGTCTTCACTTGGTTTAAATTTACTCCGCATTTCAGATGTCAATTTCATATCTTCAAATAATAATGGCAATAATAATACTATAGTAGCATAATGTAGGTCACCCAATGCCATATATAGAGATAATTTTCTTTCTTAACAAAAGAAAATAAAGTTGAATGAATGAATCTTAAACAAGCACGAGAACGATACAGGTGTTGGGATCACTTTAATGTTAAAGTGTAAATTAACTCATCTTTATTTTATACTCACCTACTATGTATAACAATTAACCATTAATTTTTTATTTATATTGATTAGGTAGGGTTGTAAGTTTTTGTAACAGAGTTTGGAGCATTTGCATATAAAATAATGGCTTTTCTATCACTATATACTATAGATATGCTTGTATGACCAATTCAAACTTAGCTCGCAGGCCCATGGTCACAGCACATCATGCATTATTGGCTTATTGCAATTTGCAATTGACTTTGCAATGCAAATTATTTCTCTTGAGTATTTAAATTTAAGAAATTAAATTTTCTTAAATTTAAAAGGACATACTTATTTTCCTTTCTTTTATATTTTGAAAGTGCGCCACTAAATATTACTGCAATCATTGTTTCAAAGATGGCGGCATTGGTGTTTCATTTTGTAGCATTATCGTAACATAATATCTCATAAGGTTAATGTGATAGTATAGAGGAGCATCATATTGGTTTGCTATGTCAAAAAGTGCCTCCATAATGCATATTGATCGCTGACATCGGCCCATCATTCCTGTTCTTTTTTTCTTTTTCGTTTTATAAAGGAAATAGCCCATCATTCTAAATTTAAGTGTAGTACTTTCGTTTTGATTAAGCACATACAAAAAAGATCGATATGAGTGTATTGAAAGTGAAAAAAATATCATCATTCTAAATTTTATTGTAATACTTTTATTTTGATTAAGCACATATAAAAAGGACCGATTAGTATATTGTGAGTGAAGAAAATATTATTGAATATATTAAAAGTGGTGAAAATTATGTTATAATTATAGTTCAATAATAGGTATGAAGTTTTTTTATGGACTTCCCAAAAAAAAAGTTGAAAGTTCTTTAATAGACGGATATAGTAATATTTTTTTTATTTTATAATAAATATTAGTTGTAAAATAGTAGTAGGCATGATAAGCGGGATATAGTATCTCATAGCATGTGTGTTTTTCGTTGAGCTTATAAGTTCCTTCAAAGTGTTTAATAAAATAAGTTTTTCTATTTCTAATTTATTTTTTTATAATCTTATATGCAATAATTATTTTATAAATATTATTCAACTATAATTTGTTGTTTTTCTCATATATATACTCATCTATCTTCGATTTTTTTTTTCTCTATTTAGCTTATCTTATCCAAATATTAAAGCTTTTGAGAAACTATATCTTAATTATAAGCTCTTGAAATATATATCTTAATTATAAGCTCTTGAAATATATTATAAGTTGTTGGAACCTTATGAAAATAAGTTGTTGGAGTGTTATATACTACTATTCGTACCATTTTATTGTTTCATCCTTTTTCTTTTTTTCCTCCCTCTCAATTTCAATTTCAATTTCTAGTATTGTAATTAAATTTTACAAGTATTTATTGTATTAAAATTAATTATTAGCATTTGATTTTGATGTTGGGTGTGTAGATTCCTGGACAAAGCTGCAATCATAAGTGCAGATGACAAGATAAACCCAGAAGGGTCGGCTGCAATGCCATGGCGGCTGTGCAGCATGCAGCAAGTGGAAGAAGCCAAATGCATCCTCCGCGTCATCCCGGTGTCCCTCACCGCCGTGCTCTACCACATCGGCGCCCAGCAGCAATACGTGGTCTTCCAAGCCCTCCAATCGGACCGCCGCCTCGGCACCACCTCCTTCGAGATCCCCGCCGCCTCCTACGTCATCTTCGCCATGCTCACCATCACCCTCTGGGTTCCCCTCTACGACCGCCTCCTCAAAAACCGCGCCCGCATCACCGTCCTTCAGAGAATAGGCATCGGCCTCTTCATCACAATCATCGAGTCCCTCGTCGGGGCATTGGTGGAGCGGCGCCGGCGGGAGGCTGCGCTGAGCGGCGCGTCGCCCATGTCGGCGATGTGGCTGGTGCCGCAGCTAGCGCTGGGGGGCTTGGCGGAGGCGTTCAACGCGATCGGGCAGCTGGAGTTCTACTACAAGCAGTTCCCGGAGAATATGCGGAGCATCGCCGGGGCGTTTTTCTTCTTGGGAAGCGCCGCCTCCAACTACGCCTACAGCTTTCTCATATCGACGGTGCATAGGATGACGGCCGGGGATGCCACGGGGAACTGGCTGCCGGAGGATCTCAACGAGGGCAGGCTCGATTACTTCTACTACCTGGTTGCCGTGCTCTGCGCTCTCAATTTCTGTTACTTTCTCGTCTGCGCCACCTGGTATAGGTACAAGGGCGCTGCAGATGGCGCCGCCGCCGAGATGGAGACCAAGAAACTCGATCATCATTCTGCGTGATAACCTCCTACTAGGATGTCATCTTTGATGAATCTTTAAAATGTCTTGGAATTCGTGTCGTGATAGAGCCAAGGATCATCTATCTACTCTGACTTCGCCGATCAATAGAGAGAGGGAGATGTAATCGTACTAGATGAGATGCATGCAGTAATTCAGATCTTCTATGTCGATTTTTCATTTTTGAGATTTCATGAAACAAAATCGATCTTGGCATTTTCTTGAATATAACCACTAACAAATCTCACTCAACTTGATTCTACTTTATTTTTTACAATTTCTTCAATCCATGAAAATAGATCCTAAGAAATGGCAGTATGAGTTTTTTTAAAATTATTTATTTATTTAGGGAATGAAGAAACGATTCACAAATTAAAAAGAAAAAAAATAATTAGAAAAAGTTAGTGTGAAAGGCTTAAACATGTTTCTGTGGATTAAAAAAAATGGCAATTAAAACCTATTTTGTGTATCGAGAGAGTACTACATTTTTTCGATTCTGTCCTGAATTATCGAGCTTGATCAGTAAGTGCCCCAAATTATAGGAAATTGCACAAATCTATTCTTTGGTACAATTTAACACTTTTTCAATACCCAAAGCAGAGATGGATCGTCGGAAATTTCCTTGGCAACCGCAAAAGTTCACATACAAGAATTTTTTTTAGTCCATATCAAATTTCTGATGATCCTAACTCCAATTCCAGGCGTTCAGAAGTTTATCACAGGGTAGATTTGCATAATTTAGGTATTATTTTGTCAAGCACTATAGTTGATGATATATATATAATTGAAAAAAATGATGATAGTTATTTGAGTAGTTAGCCTAAAGTAGAGAATTTAGAATGAATTCTAAAAGTGATTTGTGAACAAGGAAACGTGAAGGATTTCAAGAAATTGAAGAATCTCCTACTCTGATATTCCCATGTACACAAAGACAGCAATATTGAAGGTTTGTAGCAGCACTGCCTCAAAAACAGCTTCTTGTAAGCACGAAACTAGATCTCCTTCATCATTTATCAACATTCACTTCTAAAAGTAGTAATCAAATATGCAGAGCTGTGAAAAATACACTTGTGCAGGATGCAAAATGAATCATCCCTCAGATTAAACGGTGATATAATACCTCGAATCAAAGCTCTAATTCATTGCACCCATCGTCAAAATGCAGCTTCCCCTTTCCTCACACCGTGTAGGCTTGCTGGATCGTATCTATATCGAGACCTTTCAACCTCACCACTGATTCCACGTGACCTTTCAGCGTATGAAGCTCCCTTAACCTGCATTATATGGGATCAGAAACGTCGGATTGTTGACAATGGCATTTTGAAACTAAATTATATATTACCTTGCAATCTCAGCTCTCCTCTTTGCTTCCTCGGCCAACTGATTGAGTTCGGAGAAGTTGTTGGTTTCACTGAACAGTTTGGTGTCCGGTACTTGCAGGCCGTGGAGGGTCCTCTGAGCGTGCGCCCATTTGAGCTCACGTTGCTCTTTCCCGAAATCCTTCTTCCTCGTGAAAGCAATCTGCAATACAAGATTCGAAAGAGTGAAAAAATCGATCAAGAACACAGAGATGGAAAGTAAGTATTCGTAGACTTTTACCCTTTGCTCAAGAACAAGATCCCAAGCCCTTCCACTGAGAGCGTAACGGGTCAAGAATTTGATGATATCAAGTGGGATATAGAAGATGATGTTGTAAAGCCAGATCACCCCTGCCCAACCCCACCCGATCCCTTCAATTGCTGCAAAGCTCCAGTTTGCATACACGGCGATCAAAGTGGCGACCTGTTTTAGATGAGTGGAAATCAAGGTGTGTTTGAATGAGAGATTCCAATTGAAATTGGCGGTAAAGGAGTTTGGGCTAACCAGTTGTGCAACCACAAATGCTGCTACAAGCAACAAACCGGGGCGCTCAACATATGACCAGTTTCGGGATCTTGTAACAAATATCAGAGCCTGACTGATAGTGCTCACTTGAAGGTATATTGCTGAAGCGAGCTTCCTGAAGTCATCGTGTGCAGTCTTCTCGAGGGTCGGCACCCCAAATACTTTCTGTCAATTAAGATCACAAAATATTCTGTTGAGCAAGAGCATGATTTATACCTAAGTTCTTGAAACATTGTATTTGTATGGAGCAACATTCAAATCTATCATTAGCTCGATTCTCATCAGAAAAGGCAGGCCTGAAATGAAGTGGCTATATATGAATTCACAAACATTTGTAGCTTGTCATCATTTGTTAAAATCTTAGTAACGGATTGCAATCGAAGAGTAAAGAATAAGTTCAAAGAATAGCTTCAGAACACCTCAACTGGCAAGATCAACATACCGGAAAGAAATCTGTTTTGTATGCTGCCCAAAAGAATATGACTGTCATCATTGCCAAGTAACCACCTAGAATGACTCCAGTTGCAAAAATCTCGGAAAGCTTCCAGCTGTCTGGAAGAGGCGATGGTTTCACTCTATCTTTCGATATGGTCATGATGGTACCTTCACCATAAGCGTTGTACGACAACAAGTGTCAAGAGAAGCACTAAAAATATGTGTGCGCGCACACATGTGTGTAGAGAGAGAGAGAGAGAGGGAAGAGCAAACCATCATTGAGAATTGCGATGATAAGCACCATAAAAGGAGGAAAGTCGAATTCCCATATCAGGGCTAACAACATGAAACCAAGCTGATACACGACGAAAAAAAGGGGGAAAGTGGGGGAAGACATCAGACTAAAGTTTAAGATTAAAAACAAAATGGAAGGAATCTAACAAAAGAAGAATGAAGAATACATAACTTACCACAATACGGATTGTGATAGAAACGGCATAAATCTGCGGAAAAAAAAAAGGGAACGCGGTTGAGTTCATTTATCATGTAAAGCAAGGTTAGAATAGCCCATAAAACAGAAGCTGTTTCTTTTACTACTTAAGTAACAACTTTGACGTCAATTGTCAGGACATAGAGAATAGGCAGTACCGTGTAGTTTTTCATCCTTTGGAAGATTGCCCGACTAGTTAAAACAGCACTAATTATGACACTGAGGCCAGGTTCTGTAAGTACAATATCAGAAGCGCTGCGAGCTGCATCAGTCGCATCAGCAACGGCAATTCCAATATCAGCCTTCTTTAGAGCAGGAGCGTCGTTTACTCCATCACCAGTCATTCCACATATATGCTTTCTGGCTTGCAGCCGCTTCACTATTTCATATTTGTGCTCTGGCCAACATCCAAAATCGGCATGTAAATGAAATTTATAGAATGCATTTCTTAGTCACACTTGCAAGATTATTCCACAGTCAAAACTGAGTATATGTTGTTCAATATGATGAATAAACTGAAAGAAATTACCAGGGAAGACACCGGCAAAACCATCAGCTTTCTCTATCAGTTCATCGATTGGTAGAGAAGCAATTGATTCATCTTTGTTCTGTCCTAGCAAAGCCGACGAAGGATACATGTTAGTTCCCATCCCCAACCTTCGTCCCGTTTCCTTTCCTATCGCAAGCTGATCCCCTGACAAGCCATATCATCAAGCCATTATAATACAAGAAAACATCATGTTGAAAGAAAAACAAAATCAAAAGAAGGAATTCATGTAGAAAACTTGTACTTTAACAAAAAATCTCATAAAAACAAAAAAAGTCTTTAAATTTCTAAAGTTGCAATAAGAGTTTTACCTGTTATCATTTTAACATTCACTCCAAGATTTAGAGCCCTTCTTATAGTTTCTGCACTGTCGTGCCTGGGTGGATCGAAAAGAGGCATGAGACCAGTGAACTGCCATGGGCCTCCGGGACTCTCTTTGGTTCCTTCCGGAACTTCCTGCAAGAACGAGCAGCGATTGCACCTCAAGCTACAGCAAATGCGTCATAGTTCAATAAAATCTACTAAAATGAGGCAATGCCATACACGGTACACCTCTTCAATAAGTTACGATTAATGCACAGAATGATGCAAATGTGTACCTGGTACGCCACTGCAAGCGATCTTAAACCTCGTTCAGCAAACTTGTCGATCACAGTATGAACCCTTCGCTCTATCTCTGACTTGTTGTGAGCAAGGTTTAGAATCTGGAGGCACACACATGCGTGCGACAATTAGCATTATCATCATAGGAAAATGACAAAACTACTAAGACAGAGAACTATACCTGCTCCGGTGCACCTTTACTGACCCTGTGCCATTTTCCTTCACCGTCTATGTAAGTCAATGCAGTCCGTTTGTCAGTGGGATTAAAAGGAAGGAAGTGTATCTCTCGAATTCCGGCACGTGCCTGTTCACTGTATCGCTTAAGTAACTTGCAGCAACACTGAAACCAGTATCTAGCATTTACAGGACATAACAAAGAGGAAATATACCTCTTTCGGGTCAGCCAACATCCCAACTATAGCTGCATCTATTGCATCTTGATTTTCTGTTCGAGATGCTCGAGCAGCCATTAGAACAACCATATCTGCATCAACACCTTTGGCAAAAACCTACGCACAAGAGTTGACAGAGGACCAAAGTTTCAATCTCCTTAACATGGAGTAACATGGCATAATCATGAGAGGAGGATGAAATATCTGACTGACCTCAATAAGATTCTTGTCAACGGTAAGCTTATTCAATGTCAGAGTCCCTGTCTTATCACTGCAAAGAACATCCATACCAGCCATCTCCTCTATAGCAGTCATTCTCTTTGTGATAGCTCCCTACACAGATAAATATCCCGTTACATACTGCAATCACCAGAGAAGTGTTTATAACATTCTGACATGAATAACCCAACCTGCTGAGCCAAACGATGAGAGCCAATGGCCATTGTAACTGAAAGAACAGTCGGCATGGCAATTGGAATCCCTCCAATGAGCAGCACTAGAAGATTGTCAATCCCAGGACGATATTTCCTATGTTGAATAGGGTACATGACAATGATCTCTATAATCATCCCCACCGCAATAGAGCATATGCAAAAGTTCCCAATTGCAGTCAAAACCTGACAGTAAGAAAATAATTGAAAAATTCATATTTTCCATAATATATATATATTGAATGGATCCGGAATAACTATCGGGTACTTAAGGAACTCACCTTCTGGAAGTGCCCCACTTGATTAGTAGAATCAACGAGGTGTGCTGCCTTCCCAAAAAAGGTGTGAACTCCAGTGGCGATAACAATAGCCTCGATCTCTCCCTGTTTGCATGTGGAGCCGGAGTAGACGCCATCCCCTGGCCCCTTTGTCACCGGAAGGGACTCCCCCGTCAAAGCAGACTGCATAATCACATCATGATTCCAGTTACAGAACAAAAGTCTAACTTGGCACGAATGCACACAGAGAGAGGACACACACCTGATCGATTTTCAGTGGATCGCCATCAAGCAAACGAGCATCAGCAGGAACAATATCTCCCAACTTAATGCTGATGATATCACCAGGCACTAATATGGACGCCTCCTCCTCGCTCCACCTTTCATCTCTAAGAACCTTCATACAACCACCATGGATGAGATGACATCCAGAAATACACGAATACGCATCATAAAGTTGAATACAATATTAGTAACTAACTTTGGCTTTCGGAGCAAGACGTGCCATGAGAGCAGCTGCTGCATTTCCAGCATTGTTTTCCTCAAGAAAACTGATTGTGGAGTTTATCACAAGCAAAGTGATGATACCAACAAAGTCCTGCCAATCCGGAGGCTTGCCCTGCCAAAATGAAATCGAAGATCAATATTTCTCTCTAGAAAAAAAAGAAGAAAAAAAAGAAAAAGCAAACTAGGTAGAATTCGAGTCCTTACTCCTCCATTTGCAAGAGCAATGGCCATGATAGCAGCAGCTTCCATAACCCATGAAAGAGGGTTCCACATAAACCCCAAAAACTTCAGGAATTTGCTTTCCTGAGACAATAACAAAGTAATGAATTTTAGGTAATGAAACAAACAAAATCAAACACTCAATAAACATCAACATTTACACTTAATAAACATCAAACAATATCTCATTTGGAGCTGACGCATCTCAGACTTAGACAAGCCAAAAAATGGAAGAAAAGAAGAGGTTTAAAGATGAGTTAAGACGCAAAGGAGTTCGTGAACCACATTACTTAACAAGAGTTAAATACGCAAAGCACTTAACAGTAGAAAAATGGAAGAAGGAATAATTTAACAAAATCAGAATTGAAAGGAAGGAAACAAAGAACAAAAGTTGCAGTTAACAATCAAACATGCCTTCTTCTCCTCAAGCTTGTTGTGTCCAAAAATGACCAATCTCTCCTCAGCAGCCTCGGTTGTAAGACCTGCTTTGGTGCATCTTAGATTCTCAAACACTTCCTCAATGGGTATGTTCTCCTGCAAAAACACACAGAGAAAACATCAGCCCACAACTTGAAACAAAAGAAGCTGGTGGCACACGCACACCCCACAATCACGAAAATCTTTAATTCCAGTTATCAGATCCATTACCAAATCAACAGTTTCCTTCAACACAGCATCAAGAACTTCAGGCTTCTCCCCCATCTTCAAAATCTGAAAACTTTAATCTTTAACCAAAACCCCTCTTCCAGATCAACAACTATCCAAGAAACACCATGAACAAGAGGATGCAGCGCAAATTTGTTGGAAGTTGTGAAGAAATTGTGAAGCAGCCCCAGGTGAAAAACACAACTCAAACTTGAGCAGAATAAGGAAATAAGACTTCAAGAGAAACAATGAGGCTCACCCACCAACACCAAATCTATCAAAGAGTGAAACCGCTGATAGCAGTTACAGAAGAGCATAACCTTTGTCTTTTGCATTTCCTATTATTTATAAGTATGTTAGACAACAGACTTTTCTTTTTAAAAAATGAGAAAGAAAGAGAAAAAAAAAAAAAAACATCTTTTTTTTCACTTTCTTAGTTCTGGTGGGTTAGCTTTTAGGTACTTGAACCATCTAGCATCAATATTTGTACCTTACTTATTTCAATACACAAATTATTTGCAGGAAATAAAGATAAAAAGCTTTGGGTGTGTTTTTTTTGTAGATTTATTTACTTTTCTAGTGAAAGATGGATTTAGACTTTAAAGATTGAATCTTTTTTGAATTTATGATATGTTGGCAGATAGATAAAAGCAGCAGCAAAGCCAAGAGCCACAAAACTGCACATGGGCTCTCAACCCTACCCTTCTTCTTCTTTTCTTTTCTTTTTTCAAAAAAAAAAAAAAAAAATCTTTTTCCATTTCTTAGAATAATTCCATTATCCTAGATTACATAAATCTTAGTAGAATAGCAATTAATACTATAGAAAATAAAAAATCGATTTCCTTTTAGATCTCACCTTACATAGTAACTTCTTTAAATGATAGATATATACACTAACGTGCCTGCATATATCATACAATATTTTATTATTGCAGCATAGAACTATCATTTCAGAGTTTTCAAAAGCCGAAGAAATGAGTCATAGATTATGTATTCTTTAATCTTACAATCGCAAATCTCTCTCTGTTTGAATGATTACTTCACCTCATACCAATATTTTAATTTTTAAGGGTTCCATTTTCTTCTGAAAGAAGACGCCTGATTTATGGTAACCATGTTTTGGAGTGTGGTATGCACAACTAGTCTTTATATATATACTATATAGAAAGCTTCCATAATAATAAATGTGCTAAGAATTGAGAATATATGTGAACACGTCAATAATTTTTACGAATAAATAGATTTTTTTTGTTCGAATTTTGAAAGGATCGAGATTTTCAATATAATAACTAGATATGCTATTCGCAATTTATATTAATTTATTCATAAATTTTATTGATTTATTCGTTATTCTCATTTCTCATTAAAAATAAAATTTACTAATTTTTTGAATATCGTTATTCAACACTATAAATATTTTATTCAACATTATATATATCTTATTCATTAGTCTCACGATCTCACGAAAAATAGCAATATCACTAGAACATACCCCTATATATAAAATAAGCAATAAGAACTAGGAAAATGTATGAATTTATGTGGAACACATATGAATTCGCTATATAAAGATATTAATTGCGAAAAATAAATTTTTGCTACCCTTTGGGATTCGAACTCAAGACCATGAATTCATCCAACAGGATGATGAATCAACCGTAAATCTTGATGATCTAAGGGCTGAAAATGATTCTCATTTTATATCTTAAGAAATGTACTTATTTTAGCCCTCTTATATATATATATATATATATATATATATATATATATATATATATATATATATAGGGTTGGACTCCTGTGAGAATCTATAATCTTGTAAGAACTAAGAACTATCTTAGACCATAGATTAAGCTTAATCCAACGGCCTAGATTATAAATTAGGCGATTAATTAATTTACAATCTTTAATTTTAGTGCTGCGTTTTTTATGAACAAGGGTAATAATGGAAAATATGTTTAATGTCCTTATGGTATGAATCATCTTAAATTTGATAAATCAGAAATGAATCCCTTAATTATAGGGTTGACTCCATTTGTTTGAATAAAAAAAATTCACCTACACTAAATAAGCTATCAACATCAATCTATTCATCTCCACCGCCATTTTCTACCTATCATAGCAATAAATATTCAAGCTCTTACTCCACCATTTTTTTAACTTTGTTCTTCAACTTTGTTCACGCCGGAATCGCAAAAAGCGGCGAATAGAAGACGCCTTTCACCTTGTTCACGCTGGGCTCGGAAGAGGTAATTTTCCGATTGAATTTACTTCTTTCTTTTGCTGGCGGAAATTTCTATAATTTTTTTTTGCAAATCGTCAATTGTTCTTTTTCGGCGATTATTGGCGAATAAACGATGATATATGCAAATGTTTGTTTATCTCTTGGGTTTTATATAATGTATGTGGTTGTGAGTGGTTTTTTGTTTATCTCTTTGTGTTGAACAGTGATTTCTTGGTGGTACTTTGAACAAAAAAGTATGAACTTTGAACTTTCAACAATTTTTTGTTTGAAAATACAACAATATATGAAAATATTTTAATTTTCGTTCAGTTTTTATGTTTTTTTTTTTCGGCGGTTCCCGACGGTGGTTCTTTGATAGTGAAGAGTGGTGAATAGTCTACAATCTATGAACATATTTTCTGTTCCATTCATATATTGCATTTTTTCTTGTTCATAATATGGGTTTCATTGTTCATGTGACAGCTAGACCATCCAATAAGGAAATAATATTGCAAAATAAGTTGATAGAAGCATAGGCGAGAGGTATGAATTAAGTACTTGAACAAATGAGGTATGCTCATTATCTATTTTTGATCTAACTTGACATTATTTGCGGCCACAAAGTGGAGGCAAAGAGTTCTTCATAAGGCACAATTATATCGCTAGGAAAGTCAAGCGTGAGGCAGGTAAGAATGATGTACTAATGTTCATTAAATTTAGTAATATTCACAATATTGTTGCTCTTGTTCACCAGTTATTATTCATTAACTGAAATTGTTCATTAACTGTATTGTTGTGCTTGTTCACAAGTTTAGTGTAATATTCACGATATTGTTGTGCTTGTTCATGAGTTTCATTGTTATTGTTCATTACCTTAAATTGTTCAACATATATATTCATTTCCATTATCGTGAACAGTTGGCACGAAGAGAATGCACTCATCCAAACCTGATACGGCTGAACAATCATTGATTTTTCGGCGACTTCCGTTGAAGCAACGATAATTTATGAACATCTATGTTTTACTTTGGGATTTTCAATAATGTATTTGTTGTTATTTTTTCCCGTTGCTTTCCGACGACTTGAAGAAAAAAATTGTTGCGTACAAGGATGGGTCGTTGTTGGTATCATTGTCATTGTCGTTGTTGGGATATTCACGGTATTGTTGTTTTTGTTCAAAGTGTAATTTAATGCTTATTGTTCGTTACATTTAGGATATATTCAGTAGATGTGGGATATTCATTCATGTAACTAGTGATATGTTTATTGGATTTGAGAATCTTATTCATTGTATTGTTGTTTTTGTTCAAAATGTAGCCTAATGCTTATTATTCATTAGATTTGGTATATGTTCATTACTTGTGAGACATTATGAACAGTATATGTTCATTTATGCCACTAGCGAACATGAACAATGTATCAGAGTTTGTGAATAGAATATATTCAAACATGAATAGCACAAAAGAACATGAACAAATGTGTGGTGATCACACTATATGAATAGTGTATATGCGAACATGAACAAGTGAATACATGACCATTAACATGTGCATAAACATAAATATGCAAGTGTATATTGTATATGCGAAGGTGGACAAGTGTATTAAAATTCAACAAATACTACTTGAGTGAAGTGCATGGCATATGATTCGTTAAAATTATATGGGAAATCTCTAAAAACTTGGACGAAAGGTTGTAGATATAATTTAATATAAAAGCATGTACTTGACAATTCCTATTAGTATTCGACAACTACAGTATGTCTTAGTTTTCTTAATCGAGAAAAAAAAAGTTCATGTGGGATTCAAGAACAAATTCAAAAGTTTGATGAACTCCACAATTTTTTAGGTTGTTTATCTTGAATTTCGAGTGATTTTTCTAAATTAGTTGGTCGATGATTAATGAATAATCTGGTATGATTCATGAATAATTCCAAAAAAAATCAATGAACAATATTTCATCTCAACTTAGCATTTCTTTTCCTAAAAACATATGATTTATAACATACAGTAAATGCTTTAAACAATAACAACGAGTTCAGAAAAACAACATCCACGATGAACCACATACCACAACAAACTAAAAAATTGAAAGAAAAAAAAAAATCAACGCCAGTAACAATTAACATAACTCATGAACAATATTTGAAAAAACGTGAATAATGAGAATTGTCTTTTTCTCATTTTTTTAGGTGTGTGGTACCAATAATTTTGGGATATATATAGTGTGGGTCATGAACAAAATAAAATTGTAATCTTTTTGGTATTTTGGTATGTTGTTGGTATGAATTATGTGGTTTGGATAATAAGAAAGGTAAATTTATATGAATACTCTTGTTAGTAAAATATGAATAATCTGTAAAATGAAAAGATACATAATTCATGTTGTTAACAATAGTAAAATATGAACATTTTTCCATGAACAAATAAAAAATATGCAGATACTTAAACTCTATCATAACATGACAAATTTTGATTATGTATATGGAGTCCAAGAAACATGAACATGATGAAGCTTTATTCAATTGGACACGAAATCAAAAAATACATATTTTGATTAAAAAGATCAGTTGTGGGTTAGTGGATATGGGATGATATGATTAAAATATTAGATACCATAATTAGGAGATACGTTTTTGCTTATTTAGTGGAAGAGATCGGTTATGATAAAATAATAAAAGACAAATCAGCCCTTAAGTGCCGAAAAGTTGTGGGATTTCTTAAATCATATCCCAGCCGTTGGATTGCGAAAATGAAGGACTGTGATTGGTTCCTAGTTCTTACAAAATATTTGAGTTCTCACAGGAGCCTCTCCCTATATATATATATATAGAAAGAGAGAGAGAGAGAGAGAGAGAGGTGTTTCCGTTGAGAATGTTAAATGTGTTGATAATTAATAATGAGGTGTGAACACGCGCGAATAAATTAATAACTGTTATGAATAAGTCAATCATTTTTATGAATAAATAATTTGGTCTAGGTTCAAATTTTGTAGATTGATTACATCACTAAGGTTTGAACAAATTTCAATATGAATGAAATAAGAGGAGTGAGTGTTCCATTGGCTCAACATATCAAATTGCATAAAGCTCAAAAGCCTAGTACTAAAGAAAAAAAGAGAGATATCTGCAGAATTCCATATGTAGATGTTGTGAGAAGCATTATATACAGTGAGATCTGCACTAGACCTGATTTAACACGTTCTATAAATGTTTCTAGTAGGTTTATGACAAATTTAGGCAAAGTTCATTGGAAAGCTTTTAAATATATCTTGAGATATACTCCCTCTGTCTCACTCCAATATGCTCATTTTCCATTTTAAGTAAAAAAAAAAGTGTACTTAATTGGTGTGGATCACACCACTTTTCTACTAAAAATTAAGTTTTCTTAATCTTCGTGCCCAAAAGAAGTGAGCCTATTGGAGTGGGACGGAGGGAGTATATAGCAAGACTGCTATAGATCATGATATAATGTGTTTGAAAAGAAGTTTGTGACTCACGAAAAGACTTTTTTTGGATATGTTAATTCAAATTATGCATCTAATATTGATACAAGGAAATTCATAACTAGTTATGTGTTTACTTTGTTTGGAACAACTGTAAGTTAGAGGTCATGTTGCAATCTGTTGTAGTGGCTCTTTCAACTACAGAGACTGAATACATGGCTATTATTGAAGATGTGAATAAGGGAATTTGGTTAGAAGGTACTCCATTTGTCTTTCCTCACTTAACCTAATTCTTTTTGCAACGGTTATTTAGGAGGAAATGTTTATTGTGTATAAAGTGTTATGGCTCACTTGTTTGTGTAAATTATTGGTTCTTATTTTTGTCAAAAATGAATTAGGCCAAGTCAGATAGGACAGCCTAAAAAAGAATGCAGGTAAAGTGAAGCATGACGAATGGAGTATTTTGCAAGAGTTTGATCTTCCACAGAAGATTGTGACCATACTCTTTGATAATCAAAGTGTCATTCATTTAGTAAAGCATCAAGTCTTCCATGAAATATCAAAACATATAGATGTCGAATTGGATTTTGTTAGAGACATTGTTGAAAATGAAACAGTTCAAGTGGTAAAAGTCTCAACTAAAAAGAATGTGTTAGAGACATTTTAAACAAGATTCTTCCTATTTAAAGTTTAAGTATTGTCTTAAGTTGATCGGTGTTACCACTCTTAATGAGAGGTGCTATTTTTCGTTATAGAAGGAAAAAGGTAAGTATGGATGATAAAGTAGTCAAAATAGAGATTATTGAGGAAACATGCATGCATCATACATAATTTCTACTTGATAGTCAAAATAGAGATTATTGAGGAAACATGCATGCATCATACATAATTTCTACTTGATTTTTTAAACTGAGAATGTCATCAGTAGGCTAAGGTTTGTCAGCTGAGAGTTGGCTAAAAATTGTCCACTGAAGGGTTAGTTGGAAAGTGTCAATTGACGAAGGTCGTTAGCTGAAAGAAGATTATCACCTAACTAAGGTGGTTAGCTTAGGGTTAATTGATCACCTAGTGGATCTATTAGTGCATCGGTTATTCTATTAGTTAATTACCTTCTTGAAAGTTAGTCTACAGTGTTGATTATTCTTGATCAAGTTTATTTTTTACGACTATAAATATAAGTGGATGGGGTGAATTTGTAGAGAGAAATTTGTGGATCACCTAGTGGAAAGTGTCAATTGACGAAGGTCGTTAGCTGAAAGAAGATTATCACCTAACTAAGGTGGTTAGCTTAGGGTTAATTGATCACCTAGTGGATCTATTAGTGCATCGATTATTCTATTAGTTAATTACATTCTTGAAAGTTAGTCTACAGTGTTGATCATTCTTCATCAAGTTTATTTTTTTACGACTATAAATATAAGTGGATGGGGTGAATTTGTAGAGAGAAATTTGTGTACCATATTTAGATTACAAAGAAGAGCGGTTCAGTGTTCTTGGCTTGAGAGCTACGAGTTCTTTTCTATTTAGTAGATGTGTTGTTGTAATTTCCATCGAGATAAATACATTCATATTTTCCCTTTCTGTGACGTAGGTTTTATAATCAAACCACGTAAAATCTTTGTGCGTTGTTTTTCTATTTCTTTAGTGTTTTTCGTTTCTTGATTAAGTTTGAATATTCTTGGTGACTGGATCCTAACACATATAATTGAGAAAATTTACAGTATATTGCCAGTCAAAGTAAATTATTTGTTCCAGGTTGTTACTTTTTAACAAATTCAATAATAATAATAAATTGTAGACATTCAAATAGTGCGTATCTTTTACATAAATAGAGAGGTCTAAAATTTAAACCTAATTATCCCCCTCCCTTCAAATAAACAAATAAAGAGAAAAGTAGTAATTAAGCCCCTAACATGGACACCCCTATGGCGTATATGGCCCCTTATACTCAACATTAGATCAATTAGCCCCTTGATGTCCCAATTTTGATGCAATTAAACACCTTCCCCCCCCCCAAACATTGTTACACACTGTTAGTTCTTTTCAATTTTTTATTACATATGTGGAGGTAACGGTGTTGGTTCTTTTCAATTTTTTATTACATATTTAATGGGACCCATCACATTTAATATGCAAATTTCACCCTTTGTTTTTCGCTAAGCTTGCCACGAAAATGCCATCTCAGCCCACCTCGCCGCCTTATGCGCCGTTGTGGACTAGCGTAGGCGCGATCTTCGACACAACAAAGTTTTCTGGATAATTAAAAGGAGGAATCGCTAGAACAACGTCGAGCGGGATATGTTGAACAAAGCAAACTACACATTATAAATAGTGCCCCAAATAATACTCCCTCCATCGCACCTATCTTGAGACACTTTTCTCTTTGAACGTCCCACTTATCTTGAGACATTCCTTATTTGACAAAAATTTACCCTTTATTTACCTTTTCACTTTTTCATCTACACACAAAACACCACTTTCTTAATTTATGCGCTAAAAAAAAGTCTCAAGATAGTCGGGACGGAGGGAGTATATGGTAATGAACTTATAAAAGAGGTGGCCTTGGATGTGAGGCAATACTTAATTCTCCCATTGTCGCGGAAGCTGTCGGACACGAGGAACGTGCCCTACCCCAACACCCTCATCCTTTCCTCGAAAGAGTAAGAACTCAGATCTCCAGACCTCACAACCTCAGTGACAAAGTCTTTTGTTGGCTTTATGATTTTCTTTACCAAAGCTTCTACGATAGGGCTTTGTGCTCTTTCAGGATCGCGACGGCTCTATGGAGGAGCTCCGCGTGCTTCCACAGCGATGTCTTCGCCCACGATTTCTGTGCAACTTTTGCTGTCTCCATCGCCTTGTTCACCTCCTCTTGCGTGCAAACTCTTGTTTTGTTTTAATTAAAATCATATGCAAATATATATCTAACTGGAATTAGGTATATAATCTATGACTTTGAACTTTGTAGTGAGTCTTCCTTGTGGTGGATTGACAATGGCGACAAGTTCAATAATAAGAAGAAAATTGTTAACATGTCGTAGGAAACTATGTTGAGCACTGAGAACTCCTCTGTTGTGTCCAATCTCGAGACTGAAAAGAGGCCGTTTGAGGAGCTGGAGAATGCAGTTGAGCCCTAGGATTTAGACTGCATTTGTTTTCTCCTATGGTTTTCCCCTACCGCCGCCTTCGAGTCATCAAAAGGCGGTGAGGTGGGCGGAGATGGCATTTCCGTGATGAGCTTGGCGAAGAACAAAGGGTGAAATTTGCATATTAAATGTGGTGGGTCTGTAACGCCCCGCCCATTTATATTAAGTTTAGAATTTATTTTAAGCTTAGATTAACTAATTTATGCCGGGAAATAAAATGAATTTATTTTTAATGCCAACAAAATGATTTACAAAATCTTTTGAAAAATTCATGTATTCAAATCTTTATGCATTTCATATTATTTAAAGTGATCATATGTGATTTATCTCCATGATTAAGTATTTATGTGTACATGATTTAATTTAAGTTTATGTTGGATTTTAACTATTTAATTGTGTTGGGCTTGATAGTTATTTTTTTTTATTTGGGCCTTTTAGCTAAGGTTAGTTGATATATTTATTTAGCATTTAATCCATAGCCAAGCCCAACCCCATTTCTCTTTATGCCAATACTCCCAACCCAAGTACAACAGCAACAACAACAGCTACGCAGCTCACCCCATGCGCCCACTCCTACAAGTCATACAAAATCCCCTAATCTCAGGGATTTTGGGTAAATTTTTCAATGCTCACCTCCCTCTTTTCAATCCTTCACGCATGCTTCAATTCTCCTATAAAATATCCTCCTCATTCATCTTCTCTTCTTACCACAACAACACAACTTCTACGGTAAAGAATTCTTCTTGTTTATTCAAGCCTCAATCTTCTCATTCATTTTCTAATATCAGCAGATTTCTTTCATATGCAGAGAAAACCATCAAATATCTGCCATTTTTACAGAAACCACCGAACAGAATTCATACAAAAAGGTTTCACCTTTCAATTCCTCTACTTATTCATTCATGCTCAACATCATAGTACGAATAAAACCAACTGTAGATAAAACAAAGAGATACTGAATATTGTTCTTACATTTGGTAACATAGATGAAAAGATTAAAAGATATAGAAATGAAGAATTTATATGAACTGGTGTTGTGTGTGTGTTGGGCTGGATCGTGAGAGAGATGCGAGACAGAGGGAGGCCGCGGCACGGCGGCTCTGCCCGCTGCTGTAGGACCGAGGACGAAGAGAGAGAGGGAGGCAGGAGCTAAGGGGGTGACGGTGGTTAGCTCGGCTAACTGCTGCGGCCGTCGGACTTCGGAGTGAGGCGACGGCAGGGTTGTGAGGGAGCCGGTGAAGGCGGCGTCCTTCATCGACTGGAGGCGACGCGGAGGCGCGTTCGCCGGAGATCGAAAGGGAGGTGGAGGGTGCGGCGGCAGTCCGCTTCTTCTGCTGCTGCCCGACCGAAGTTGGAGAGGGAGAGAGATAGAGTTGGGGGCTAGGACGCCGGTGGTGGTGGCGTGAAGCCGCTGCCGTCGTCCGCTGGATTTTCAGAAGGAGGCGACGGCGGATCTGCCACGAGGACGCCGGAGGCGGCGGCGCTCCGCGGCGGCTGCGCCTGCTGCCGCCAGTTGAGAGAGAAGAGGGAGAGAGGGCTGAGCGGGGCTGCTGGCGACGCTGGGTGCGTGCGTCTGTGTGTGAGAGGCGAGAGATGGGGGAGAGGGGAGTCAGGGGACGGCGGCGTGGCCGGCGGCGGCTATGGAAGCCGGAGAGGAAGAGGGAAGCGCAGCAGCTGCTGCTGCGCCGTGCGTGTGTGTGTGAGGTGTGTGTGCGTGAGTTGTGTTTAAAGTGAAGAAGAAAGGGTTTGGAAGTTGGGCTTGAGCCTTGGGCCGACTTTAGTTTTTCTGTTGGGCCGATTTTTCTTTCAGTTGGGCCAGTGTTTAATTAAATGGTTGGGACTCATTTTATTTAAACTTGGGCTGCCATTTTTTTTATTTTTGGGCTGCGAATTTTAAAACAAAAACATGGGCTTCCATTTAATTGTTAGACTTCTTTAATTGATTTATCAATTTAATTCTTTAATTTGGGTTTAAATTAATTATTTTTGAAAAAGTTTGCATAATAGTATTTTCTTATTATGTGCATATGTTAAATATATTTATTTAATTATGTGAGTTAAAGCATGAATTAATTTTTGCATCAAACATTTTACATAGAATCATTTATGATTAAATTGGTTTTATTATTAAAAATCGAATAAGGATATTGTTGGTGTCCTTGACTCAAGAATTTATTTTCTTAAATATTTAATTATTAAAATATGAAAACCCGGCTAAGTGAATCATAGGATGATAAGCACTTCACTATGACTTAAGATTAGATTCGGGAGACCTATTAAGATTATAGATTTCTTGTAGGCTTTGTGGATCGTGAGGACTAGCACTGCTATACCAATTCAGAGTTAAGAATAAACGACAGGCTTTGCCTATTCAGGTGGGCTTATTTACCAAATGTATGGTTTAGCTATTGAGCTTAAATGTTTCAATGAAATAAAAACTGTTTATCCGATAAAATATTTTGTGCACTCTGCTCTGTTTAAGGCTCGCAACAATGAATCGATCGAGGTTCTCTCTTGACCTAACACGTTATTTGAGAATTGTGTACACCTATTAGCTGATCTGGTGGGTTGATCTCCATCGGGCACTAATCATGTATGAGGCGTTATAAGGGTGCTCGACGGGATGTGTTCCGGAGCATTGGGTCCCAAATGGGAACTTGACTGGGTTACGCCCTCAGTTCAAGTAAAGCAGGAGTAATGGATCCGTCGGTGGCTAAAAGGTCCGGGATCACGGCGAGTAACGGAAAGGGAGTGTGACAATTGCGCGCAATATAATAAAATGTTTTAACATGCTTAGAAGTTATTTCAATTTAAAACCTTCTAAGTCATGTCAAGTATAATTGGATAAACTGCTCTTATGATTATGAAATGTTTATAAAAATGCTAGCCCACTAAGTACATTAGTACTTAGCCCAAAATTACTTTCAAATGTTTTCAGGTTGATTGGTCGGTGCTGACGGGGCAGAGCTGAGGCTAGAGTTCAACTCCGTATTTTGTCTTCCGCTGTTGCACTAGCTCTTATTTGTCTTTTGTTTCTCCAACTTAAGACTTTTATGTTAAATTCTGAATTATGTTTCTTATCGAGTTTAAATTCTCAACTTCTAGCTCTATGTTATTAACATTGGTTATCGGAAGCATGAAACCGAACTTGTGATCCTAAGGCTTAGAATGTTGTTGATTGATTAATATCACTTGATTTTTGTCTTTCTTCACTCAAAGGCTGTTCCCCGACTTTTATCCCATTATTTGAATCCCACAAGGTTCTTTCCTTATTTATTTCTATGATTTTAGTCGCACCTCGATTATATTTTATTCGTTCAAGAATTGGGGTGTGACAGAATGGTATCAGAGCATAAGTTTTCTTTCATGTCTCTGATAACCGTAAGCTCCTAATGTCGAGTCTAGAATAGTACCTCTAGGCTTCTAAGAAAATTTTGTTGACCCTCAGCTCGCCGTCACACTGTCGCAACAAAAGGTACGACTTAAAAATTTCAATGATTTTAAATCCTTTCAAAGTTTTTAAGAAGTGCGCGCTTTCAATGGATGATGTTATATGAATTGCTTATCCCTTTCATATTGTTATTTTGAGCCTTTAACTCATATAACCAATGTATGTATGTATGTCGTGTTTGGGACTACCCGAGCCCTTAACGAATCAATGAATTTATGGTCGAGTCAGATTCCATTAATCTTTCCGGCTTAAGAAAAATTTTATCAAAGGGGCATTTATTGTCCATATGTTTAAAAGTTTCAAAAGAAACAAATGATTAAATGAATGAAAAGTTTTCTGTTATCGTGTTAGGTCCACTGCCTGTACGATATGAATGATGAGTCTCTTACAAACCGTTTGAGTACTACCCAAGGATACTTTAGAAATGTTAGTCGTGAAAGCTCCGCTTGATCGATTTAAGTAAGAAATGATAAGATAGCAACGTTTAACATAGATATGTTATAACGTAGAAGAAATGTCATGAGATTAAGGTTTCACTTAAGTTATTCCATTTAAGTTTAGATTAGTTTCCACATAGAACTAGTCTTTCACATGGTTACACCATAGAAGTGATATATCTCATGTATATCTATATATGTATGTATGTATGCCGAATGGGTCTTTTCTTCTGTTGATTCTCGTCCGTCAATCAGAATGGAAGGTGCACCAAGAGGGCGTGGTAGAGGGCGCGGACGTGGCCGTGGGCGCGGTAGGGGATTTGTACCCGAAGAGCCTATTCCACAAGTAGCACCAAATCGCACAGCCGAGGAAAAGTTTCGCAAGGAAAAACCTCCAACGTTTGATGGATTGGGCGAACCTGCGGATGCCGAGAAATGGGTTAGGGCAATAGAACGGATCTTCAACTACATCCGTTGTGATGCTGAGGAGAAAGTGGCATGTGCAACTTATCAGTTGGTGGACGAAGCTGACTTTTGGTGGGAGTCAGTAAGGCGGACTATGACTGACGAACAGTGGGAGAATTTCACATGGGAAGAATTCAAGGCTGAATTGTATGAGAAATATATACCAGGATGTTACCGACAGAAGAAACAGAATGAGTTTTGGAATCTGAGACAGAAAACGGGAACTGTGACTGAGTACGACAGGGCCTTCAATCAGCTATCAAGATATGCTCCGACGTTGGTGGACAGTGATGAGACACGCGCAGAGAAGTTCAGAAACGGACTGCGTCACGAGATAGCGATTTCCCTAGCAAGTCAAGGGGGTCTCACATACGCGCAGACATTGAGCAGAGCCCTCACTATTGAGTCATTGTTGCCAAGGGAAAAAGGAAAATCCCCCGAACAGTCTGGATTTGTACCATCTCAAGATGGTAGTAAGGGAAAGCGAAAATGGAATGAAGGAACTGGTGGAAACATTGGAAATGGGAAGAAACCATGGGTGGCGAATCAAAATCGGAACCAACATCAGAATCCACAACCTCAAGCAATGGTTCAAACTCCTTGCCCAAAATGTCAAAAACTCCATCCGGGAGAATGTCTGAAAGGAATGAACGTCTGCTATAACTGCGGAGAGGCCGGGCATTATGTCTCGAATTGCCCAAAGAAGGGAAGTGGAGCACCCCAACAACAAAATCCCGGGAACCAACACCGACAAAACCAAGGTCCTAGAGGAAATCAGGGGCAACCACAATACGCTAGGGCCTATGCCATTAACCAACACCAAGCAGCAGGAGATCACGGAAACGTGGCAGGTACGATTAATGTTGTCGACATGTCAATTATAGCTCTATTCAATACTGGAGTATCCTATTCTTTCATTTCATATGCTGCTTGTAAGATATTAGAATTGACGCCACAATCGTCCATAACAACGTTAGAAATTAGTACAACTGACGATGAAAGACTGCTACTAAGGACGTCACCGCGAACTCAGAGCTCGATATAGGCGCTGAAACATTTAGACATACTTACATGTTATTCCTATGATAGAATTTGATGCAATCCTCGAATTGGTTGACTTACTCAAGTCAGCGCCACGATACTTTTTAACAAGAGAATGATCCCTCTTCAATCTTCAGGAAAGGACGAGACAACCTTCCACGACATAACGACGTACCAGATTTTGAGGAAAATTTTCTAGTATGCTAAACAATGTCGCACTATTAGAAAGCTAAGGCCGTATATGATTTAGTGCCGCATAAGAGTTGAGTGGAATGAAAGTCTAGTATCTAAACTAGATGACCCATATATGCAATTTCGAGGACGAAATTTTTATAAGGAGGGAGGGATGTAACGCCCCGCCCATTTATATTAAGTTTAGAATTTATTTTAAGCTTAGATTAACTAATTTATGCCGGGAAATAAAATGAATTTATTTTTAATGCCAACAAAATGATTTACAAAATCTTTTGAAAAATTCATGTATTCAAATCTTTATGCATTTCATATTATTTAAAGTGATCATATGTGATTTATCTCCATGATTAAGTATTTATGTGTACATGATTTAATTTAAGTTTATGTTGGATTTTAACTATTTAATTGTGTTGGGCTTGATAGTTATTTTTTTTTTTATTTGGGCCTTTTAGCTAAGGTTAGTTGATATATTTATTTAGCATTTAATCCATAGCCAAGCCCAACCCCATTTCTCTTTATGCCAATACTCCCAACCCAAGTACAACAGCAACAACAACAGCTACGCAGCTCACCCCATGCGCCCACTCCTACAAGTCATACAAAATCCCCTAATCTCAGGGATTTTGGGTAAATTTTTCAATGCTCACCTCCCTCTTTTCAATCCTTCACGCATGCTTCAATTCTCCTATAAAATATCCTCCTCATTCATCTTCTCTTCTTACCACAACAACACAACTTCTACGGTAAAGAATTCTTCTTGTTTATTCAAGCCTCAATCTTCTCATTCATTTTCTAATATCAGCAGATTTCTTTCATATGCAGAGAAAACCATCAAATATCTGCCATTTTTACAGAAACCACCGAACAGAATTCATACAAAAAGGTTTCACCTTTCAATTCCTCTACTTATTCATTCATGCTCAACATCATAGTACGAATAAAACCAACTGTAGATAAAACAAAGAGATACTGAATATTGTTCTTACATTTGGTAACATAGATGAAAAGATTAAAAGATATAGAAATGAAGAATTTATATGAACTGGTGTTGTGTGTGTGTTGGGCTGGATCGTGAGAGAGATGCGAGACAGAGGGAGGCCGCGGCACGGCGGCTCTGCCCGCTGCTGTAGGACCGAGGACGAAGAGAGAGAGGGAGGCAGGAGCTAAGGGGGGTGACGGTGGTTAGCTCGGCTAACTGCTGCGGCCGTCGGACTTCGGAGTGAGGCGACGGCAGGGTTGTGAGGGAGCCGGTGAAGGCGGCGTCCTTCATCGACTGGAGGCGACGCGGAGGCGCGTTCGCCGGAGATCGAAAGGGAGGTGGAGGGTGCGGCGGCAGTCCGCTTCTTCTGCTGCTGCCCGACCGAAGTTGGAGAGGGAGAGAGATAGAGTTGGGGGCTAGGACGCCGGTGGTGGTGGCGTGAAGCCGCTGCCGTCGTCCGCTGGATTTTCAGAAGGAGGCGACGGCGGATCTGCCACGAGGACGCCGGAGGCGGCGGCGCTCCGCGGCGGCTGCGCCTGCTGCCGCCAGTTGAGAGAGAAGAGGGAGAGAGGGCTGAGCGGGGCTGCTGGCGACGCTGGGTGCGTGCGTCTGTGTGTGAGAGGCGAGAGATGGGGGAGAGGGGAGTCAGGGGACGGCGGCGTGGCCGGCGGCGGCTATGGAAGCCGGAGAGGAAGAGGGAAGCGCAGCAGCTGCTGCTGCGCCGTGCGTGTGTGTGTGAGGTGTGTGTGCGTGAGTTGTGTTTAAAGTGAAGAAGAAAGGGTTTGGAAGTTGGGCTTGAGCCTTGGGCCGACTTTAGTTTTTCTGTTGGGCCGATTTTTCTTTCAGTTGGGCCAGTGTTTAATTAAATGGTTGGGACTCATTTTATTTAAACTTGGGCTGCCATTTTTTTTATTTTTGGGCTGCGAATTTTAAAACAAAAACATGGGCTTCCATTTAATTGTTAGACTTCTTTAATTGATTTATCAATTTAATTCTTTAATTTGGGTTTAAATTAATTATTTTTGAAAAAGTTTGCATAATAGTATTTTCTTATTATGTGCATATGTTAAATATATTTATTTAATTATGTGAGTTAAAGCATGAATTAATTTTTGCATCAAACATTTTACATAGAATCATTTATGATTAAATTGGTTTTATTATTAAAAATCGAATAAGGATATTGTTGGTGTCCTTGACTCAAGAATTTATTTTCTTAAATATTTAATTATTAAAATATGAAAACCCGGCTAAGTGAATCATAGGATGATAAGCACTTCACTATGACTTAAGATTAGATTCGGGAGACCTATTAAGATTATAGATTTCTTGTAGGCTTTGTGGATCGTGAGGACTAGCACTGCTATACCAATTCAGAGTTAAGAATAAACGACAGGCTTTGCCTATTCAGGTGGGCTTATTTACCAAATGTATGGTTTAGCTATTGAGCTTAAATGTTTCAATGAAATAAAAACTGTTTATCCGATAAAATATTTTGTGCACTCTGCTCTGTTTAAGGCTCGCAACAATGAATCGATCGAGGTTCTCTCTTGACCTAACACGTTATTTGAGAATTGTGTACACCTATTAGCTGATCTGGTGGGTTGATCTCCATCGGGCACTAATCATGTATGAGGCGTTATAAGGGTGCTCGACGGGATGTGTTCCGGAGCATTGGGTCCCAAATGGGAACTTGACTGGGTTACGCCCTCAGTTCAAGTAAAGCAGGAGTAATGGATCCGTCGGTGGCTAAAAGGTCCGGGATCACGGCGAGTAACGGAAAGGGAGTGTGACAATTGCGCGCAATATAATAAAATGTTTTAACATGCTTAGAAGTTATTTCAATTTAAAACCTTCTAAGTCATGTCAAGTATAATTGGATAAACTGCTCTTATGATTATGAAATGTTTATAAAAATGCTAGCCCACTAAGTACATTAGTACTTAGCCCAAAATTACTTTCAAATGTTTTCAGGTTGATTGGTCGGTGCTGACGGGGCAGAGCTGAGGCTAGAGTTCAACTCCGTATTTTGTCTTCCGCTGTTGCACTAGCTCTTATTTGTCTTTTGTTTCTCCAACTTAAGACTTTTATGTTAAATTCTGAATTATGTTTCTTATCGAGTTTAAATTCTCAACTTCTAGCTCTATGTTATTAACATTGGTTATCGGAAGCATGAAACCGAACTTGTGATCCTAAGGCTTAGAATGTTGTTGATTGATTAATATCACTTGATTTTTGTCTTTCTTCACTCAAAGGCTGTTCCCCGACTTTTATCCCATTATTTGAATCCCACAAGGTTCTTTCCTTATTTATTTCTATGATTTTAGTCGCACCTCGATTATATTTTATTCGTTCAAGAATTGGGGTGTGACAGGGTCCCACCACATATGTAATACTCTCTTAGTCCCATTATTGTTGGCATGTTTTTTTTTTGGTGTCCCATTAATACTGGCCTATTTCTATTTTTGATAATGATTTTACACTACAAACAATATGGTCTCACACACCTTTACACTCTTTTACACTATAATCTTATTTTCCTAAATACTCATGCCCAAAAGAAATAGGCCAACAATAATGGGACAGAGGGAGTAAAAAATAAATAAATAATGAAAAGAACTAAAGGCGTGTAACAACATTTGGGGGAGGGATTTAATTGCACCAAAATTAGGACATCAATAGGTTGATTGATCTAGTATTGAGTGTAACGGGTCATACACTATAAAGTGTCTATGTTAGGGGCTTAATTGCTACTTTTTCTATAAATAAATTATAAATTTGGATAAATTCTTTCATTATTTGTTCGTGTAAAGAATTAGATCATCCACAAATACTCCTGCGTTATACTCTGCCCACATTATTAACCCTGACCCATTTGTATTAAAAATAAATCTTTTCCCCAACCGTCAAATTTCCCAACCTTATTCATCCTCCGTACACACTGATTCCTACGCCAAGCTTCAAATCCGAACAATCTTCAAATTACAGAGGTGGGATTTTCACGGTGGACGATGACAACTGGCGCCACCAGAGAAAGATATAGATATATACTTGGAGGTCCAAGAGCAGGGAAACGTGGGTCTCCTCGACTTTGGCAGCCAAGGAAATTCAAGCAACAACAGCTAATTGGGTCATCCATGGCTTCTCCCCATCAGATTTGAAGGTATGGAGAAATCTATAGAGATAATTAACCGCAAGAAGCGCAGTGAGAGCGAAGAAGGAGTAGTAGTGGACAACCTTGAGCATTCAGTGGCGGCCTCCACTATGGAAGGGTGGTCGGCGCCTTGAAAGTGCAGTTGCTATTCCTGCTATTTGTGCAGTAAAGAGCATGAGGGTGTGGATGTCGGGGCGGAAGTTACCGGTGACCAGCAGTAGCAAGGCCGGCGTTGAGGCGCTTCTTGGCTAGTGAGATGTAGTCGAGCTTCACGGTGGGGGATGACGACGTAGGAATGGTGTCGTAGGTAGTCATTTTGTGGTTGGTCGCCGCTCAATTAGACCTTTGCGGCAGCGGTGGGCGGAATTGGTTGATGGAGAAAATGAGGTAATGTGGGCGATTATAATGTAGGTGTGGTGTGGTGCACCATATATTGCATGGCCGGCACTAATATAAATTATGATAATAATAAAAAAAAAAAATGGGCATAATTTTTGAAAACATGTTCGTGAAATTATATTATCGTAAAGGACAACTTGATTTATGAAATGTTACAGTATCATTTGAAATCTTGTAGTGTCATTTGAAATGTTAAAGTATCATTTGAAATTTTGTAGTGTCATTTATATGTCGGAGTAGTGTCATTTGAAATCTTATAGTGTTATTTCAAATTTTGTAGTGTCATTTGAAATTTTGTAGTGTCATTCGAAATCTTATAGTGTTATTTGAAATATTGTAGTGTCATTCGAAATCTTATAGTGTCATTCGAAATCTTATAGTGTCATTTGAAATGTTATAATGCCATTTAAAACCTTATAATGTCATTTGAAATCTCATAGTGTTATTTGAAATCTTTTAGTGTCATTTGTATGTCGGAGTAGTGTAATTCAAAATGTCAATGTGTCATTTGAAACCTTGTAGTGTCATTTGAATCAAAAGCGTCATTTCAAATATTAAAATGTTATAGTATCATAGTATGTCGGAGTAGTTGTTCGCTTATTTCTTTACACGCCACAAGTGTACGGGTGCAATTGTGTATAGGCAAGTAAGAATGAATCCACAGAGACTGATTAAAACTAATTACTATCCTAAATCATTATTCTTTATCTAGAAAACAAATAAAATATGAGTTTTGGTTTAAAGGAAAGTAAATAAATAGATGGAAATAAAATAAATTAAGATAACTGGAAGAATCAAATGGAAATAAATTATCTCAAGGTAAAGGTTTCAACAGATTAGATATCTCAACAGATTCAATTCAATAATCAAGATAAATTCTCCTAGAACAATCTCAGAATTAGTCTATACTCGCTCCCGTGGCATACAAACAGTTGATTACATGCAAGACTACCGTCTCCGGTTCACGCTTAAACATGCAACTCCAAAAGGTTCCTAGGATTAATGTCCTCACACTTATAAACTCTCTTTCGAATTTAATAAATATGCTATATGTTCTATGTTCTTCGTTCAGGTAATAATTATCATCTCCCGTAAAATCTAAGATTATGCAAAATTGGTGATCAAGCAATTAAACAAACAATAGGTGCAAGAACATAAAAAGGAAAATAAATCTTGATAAAATGATTCAAATACTATCAATAATCCAAATTTGTTTACTTCCTAACCCTAGAATAAAAGCGCTCTAGCCACACATAGACATATGAACTAGAAAAAAAAATCTCAATAAAATAAATAAACATTCAACAAATAAACCGTAGGGAAAATATGTGAATCTTCATTTCTTGCTCTTGTGGTCTTCTTCGTATGTCTTTCTCAGCTCTTTGGAAAAGAGAATATGATAAAAAAGCTAAAGTCTGGAACCTTTTTCTTGAAGATTTTGAGGGGTATTTATAGGCTAGGGTATCAAATACAGTATAAAACTCGAAAATACTGATAAATTCCCGAATTTACGAAAATTCCCATAAATCTCGTTGGGCACTATTCACTGCTGCGCGCGACTTTCTTGTTTTGGCCATATCTTTCTCATCTGAACTCCGATTTACGATCCTTTTGCGTTCACAAACTCCTATCGAGATTCTCTACAACTTGTATTTTAGGCAATTCTTCCAAATTCTACTCCATTATTTCTGAAAATTCATTCAAACAACAAGAAAGTAACAAGTTCTTGACAATAAACCTATATATGCTCAAATAAACCATCAAACACACAAAATCCTCACAACTAAATATAAAAAATGACACACCAAGAGGCAAAAATGCATGTTTATCAGTAGTGTCATTTGAAATCTTATAGTGTCATTTGAAATCTTGTAGTGTCATTTGAAATCTTGTAGTGTCATTTTAAATATTGTCGTGTTATTCGAAATCTCATAGTGTTATTTGAAATGTTGCAGTGTCATTTGAAATGTTATAGTGTCATTTGAAATTTTGTAGTGTCATTTGAAATATAATAGTGTCATTTAAAATGTTATAGTATCAATTATATTCAGTGTCAATCATAGTGTCAGTTTAAACCTTATAGTGTCATTTAAATGTTATAGTGTCAATTTCGATCTTATAGTGTCATATTTATATCCGAATAATGTCAATTTAAACTTTAAAGTGTCAGTTATATGCATTATCATTTACAATGTTATATTTTCAATTTTAATCTTATAGTGTCATTTGTGTATCCAAATAGTATTATTTATTAATGTAGATAGTGTTATTGAGTAAGAAAAATTATTATTTAGATATATTAAAAGTGTCATTCAAATATAAATATAATATCATTTATTAATGTAGATAGTGTAATTTATTAAGAAAAATAGTGTCATTAAATGACACCTTTAATATATTGAAATTATATTTTTAAAAGAATAAAAAAAATTGTCAAAAAAAACTAAAAAGAACTAAAAAAGAAAGAAACTTCAGTAAAAAAAGGAAAAAAAACTGAAAAGAAAAAAAATAAGAAGAAAGAAACTGCAGTAAAAAAAATAAATAATAAAACTGAAAAGAGAAAAAAAAAAAGAAACAACACTAAAAAAAATCAAAATTTAAAAAAAGGAAAGAAACTGACCTGGAGGTGCTGGAACATTGCAAACATCAAATGGGTGTACCCGCTGTCGAAACCGCGGACCTTCGCATGTGAGGTGCGGGTTCCAACCACTTGCGCTAACTATTCGTAATTAAAGCGCAAACTTAGTACTCCCTCCGTCCCATTAATAAAGACATAGGTCTTTTGGGCACGGAGATTAAGGAAAGATAGATTAGTTGTTAAAGTCTTGTGGTCCACCACTATTAGTGTAGTTGATTAATGTCTTTATTAAACCCCAACTCTCTCTCTCTCTCATCTGCTCCAACCACCGCCGACCACCAGCGCCGCCGCCGCCGTCGACCACGACCGTCGATTCCCAACCCCAACCCCAACTCTCTCTCTCTCTCTCTCTCTCTCTCATATGCACTGATTGAATCAACCCAGAAACAATTGGACAGATTGGAAATTGCAAATTGAAAAATCGAACCCAAAAATAATTGCAAATCGGAACCCAGAAACAATTGCAAATCAAACCAAGAGATAATCGAACCCACAAACAATTCCAAAAAATTTAGCACCAAAATTTGATTCAAAATTAACATCAAATTTGTAATAGCAGTGACGCCGGTCACGGACGTTGGCGGAGGAGGGAGGCGGTGGCAGAATTAGGGCGAGGAGATGGGCGGCGATAATGGAGGATTCCAGAACCAAGGCGGAGGGGGTCTTGCCCAAAATCGAACGCTTGCAAACCCTAGCCCCTAGCCCCCAGCTCTGCCGCCCTGCAAACCCTAGCCACTAGAACCAGATCTGTCGGAGAAGAGAAGAGAATGGGTGGCGGCTGTTCGGTCGGAGAAGGCGGCGGCGGCAAACACAGAGGTCGAGAGAGAGATGAGCGAGAGAGACGAGGGAGAACCGAGAGGGGAAGAGAGAGGAGTCGGACAGGGAGAGATGCAAACAAGAAGGAAGGCGGTCGCGGCGCGGCCCCAGAGCCGCCGTCGGCTGGAGAAGGAGAAGCAGGCGGCGGCGGAGAAGGAGAAGAGAGGGGAGGGGCGCCGCGCTGTTCGGCGGGGCTAGGGCTAGGTCTCGGCCCTCTGCCCCCGTCAGTGGTCGGAGAGGCGAGGGGTGCTCGGCGGTGGTCGGAGGCTCGCCGGAGAAGCTGGATTGAGAGAGAGACGAGAGAGTGAGAGAGGCGGAGAGCTGGATTGAGAGTGAGAGACGAGAGAGTGAGAGAGGCAAAAGGAAATGTGTTTTTATTAAGGTGCAATTAATTAGTGTATCTTATGCCCTAATTATTTACTTTTTTGGAAATGTGTCTTTATTATTGGGACAGCCCAAAAAGGAAAGTGTGCCTTAATTAGTGGGACGGAGGGAGTATATATTAGTATAAAGTTTTGAACCGGATCAGATCTAACCCGATTTTATCGTAAAACCAATTTTACAATCATCTAATTCCATTAAAGCCTAAGTGGCGTGTTATTATTGTTTTCTAAATAAAATATTACTCATTTTGATGTAGGTTTTAAAACTTTTCATGATTATTAAATTTTAACTCTATTCAGAAGGGAGTAGTTTATCTTTTAAAGTTTTAACATGAGCTCTTTAAGTAAATAACTAGTACAAACTGGTAGGGATGTCAATCGGGTCAATCTATCGGGCCAGCTCTATCGAGTTCCGGGCTAATCGGGTGCGGGACTTTTTCGGGTTATAAATCTTCAACCCTAACCCTAAACGTTCGGATTTCGGGCTAGCCCATCGGGCTAATCGGCTTAAAGGCGTAAAAATAAAATAATCATTTGTATTTTGTTATTTTTAATGATCTAATGTATAATATATAAAATATACATAGAAATTTAAGATATAAATTATACAGCAAGCATTAAATGCAAAAATATGAGATATTGTAAAAAACATCAAGATTACATAACATATAAAATAAGTTGGTGACAATAAAATGTTCAACTTTGTTAAAGAAAAAATAATAAAATATCCAACAATAGTTTGAGCTCATAGAACCAAACCATCTCAAAAATACAGAAAAGTGAAATGATGAGATTCTATAATATTTTATTATTTTTTTATTTTTATATCTAAATATTCTATGTTAAGTACTCGGGTTTCGGGCTAGCCCATCGGGTTAGTCGGGTCGACCCTATCGGGTGTCGGGCTATTCGGTTACGGGTTAATCGGGTTGGAACTTTTATCGGGTTGAAAATATTCAACCCTAACCCTCTCGGACGGCGGGTTAATCGGGCCAGCCCACGGGTTTCGGGTTAGATTGACATCCCTACATACTAGCGTGCGATGTATGGATCAGGATATATTTATTTATTTTTATAATTTTAAATTATGTGAAAAATATCAATATGTCATTATTTATTAATTAGATTAATTGATAACAAAAATATATTAGTATTTGATTTAAAATAGTGTATAATAATAATATCATCAACTTAATCAATATAATATTAAATTTAATGAGTATTGTATAATACTAATAATTAAATAATAATAATAATAATTAATTTTATAATATTATAAAGAAAATAATTTAAGTCAATCTCATTTTGAACAAATAACACTAAACCATCAATAAAAAAAATTAATATTCGTCATTTAATATAACAATATTGGGCTCTTAAAAAGTTCGAATTGTATTATTATTATTATTAAGAGTTCATATTTAAATAGCCCACAATTAATTGAAAAATCAGGAGAAATAGAATAATATTAAAAGAAAATATAACAACAAATATGTTTATGTAAATAAATTAATTAATAATTTGTACAGGTAATTAAATAAAAAAACAATAGGGTCGGATGGCCCTATTCAACATACAACATCAAATTTTGTCCACCATTTGAAAAAACATAAATTTTGGCCATTTTTTGTATGTCATGACTATTATACCCTTCTCTCTCTCTCTCCAGCGGGTAGCGGCTGCTGCTCTCTCCTCTCTCTTTCTCATTTCCCTCTCTCTCTTTCCAGTGCGCCGCTTGGGCAGAATTCGTCGGAGTAGAGGATGAGGCGGCGGCGGTGGAGGAGATCCTCTCTCTCTCTCTCTCTCTCTCTCCAGCGGCTGCCGCTCTCTCCTCTCTCTTTCTCATCTCCCTCTCTCACTCTCTCCAGCGCGCCGCTTGAGTAATAAATTAATTAATAATTTGTACAGGTAATTTTAAGGTGGGAGGGATGTAATACCCCGTTTCCTCGAGCTAAGTTTAGAATAATTTTGAACTTAGATTTAAGATGATTCACGCCGGATTGAGAAAAAGAATTTATTTTAATTCCAACAAAAATGATTTTCAAAGCATTTGTAAATTTAGTTATTAAATTTATATGCATTGCATATTTATTTAATTAAGCATTCAAGCATTTATCCGAGCTATTTATTTAGCAAAGCCTGACGAATATTACAGTCCTGATATTTTAATCCGGAGATATTTTTATTCCTGATATTTCTCGCTCCACTCAGCCGCCTCACTATTCCCTCTCTCCTCACCTTTACCTCCACCGCAAGTTCACCCAAATCATTCTCTCTCATTCACTCACTTCATCTCTCTCGTTCCACCCGGACTGAGCTTCAAACGCAGCAACCATAGCTCTCGATTCACACAGCAGCCCATCAAATTCAAGCCAAGGTTTCATCTATGAACTCCATTGCCCTTTCATTCTTACTCATGATCAAACGAATGTTTTTTTTTCAAACATCACAAACAAGAATCACACGCATACACGTATATCTGTTGTTCATATACTCTGTTATGTTTATATGCTTGCTTTAGATCTTGTCTATGTTAAAAGAATAGGAAGAAAGGTAGAATTTTTGAGTTGGTGTTGGCTGTGTTGGGTCTGAGGTGCCGAGTCGGAGGGGATTGTTGCTGTCGGCGGCGACCTCGTCGTTTGTCGCCGGAGTGACTGAGAATCAGGGGTAGAGAAATGGAGGAAGATCAGTGGCTAAATTTGGGGATCTAAGGCTCGGCGGAGGCGTGGCCTATGGGTCGCGTTTCCGTCAGATCTGGATGAGAGTTGAGGGTAGCGGCCGTGGCTTACTGCGGTCGCCGGAAACAGAGGGAGGTGACGGCGCTTCGCCGTTGCCAAGGAGGTGATCGGCGTGAGCTGTACTGGTGGGCTGAGAAAGAGAGAGTCGTGAGGTGTACTGAATTGGGAGAAGAGCAGGGAGATGAGGGCAGAGCAGGGAGATGAGGGTAGAGCAGAGCTAACCGGCAGAGCTGAAGAGCAGAGCTGACCGGTAGAGCTAAAGAGCAGAGCTGACCGGTAGAGCTAAAGAGCAGAGCTGACTGGCAGAGCTGAAGAGCAGAGCTGACCGGCAGAGCTGAAGAGCAGAGCTGACCGGCAGAGCTGAAAAGCAGAGCTGACCGACAGAGCTGAAGAGCAGAGCTAACCGGCAGAGCTGGAGATCAGAGCTTTACCGGCAGAGCTGAATAGCAGAGCTGAAGATCAGAGCTGGGATGCCAGAGCTGAAGGATCAGAGCTGAATGCCAGAGCTGAAAGATCAGAGCTGGGATACCAGAGCTGGAGAGCAGAGCTGGGATACCCGAGCTGAGAGACCAGAGCTGGTTGAGCAGATCAGAGTATAGTTGAGCAGAGTAGAGCGTAGTAAAACAGAGCAGAGAAAGGGGGGAGATGCGGCGAAGCCGTGGGCTGCCTTTGTTTTTATTTGGGCTTGTGCATTTTATGTAAACACTTATATGCTTAAATATGAAATGAGTCATGCATTGCATCATGATTTAATTGGTTATTTATAATTCCAATTACAAAAGAAAGATGAGTACGAATATTGTTGGTGTTCTTAACTCAAGAGAAATGTTTTCAATTATTTATTCATTAAATTTTGAAAATCCGGCTAAGTGAATCATAGAATGATAAGCACTTTACCGTGACTTGAGTTTAGATTTAAGAGACCTATTGAGAATAGATTTCTTGTAGGTTTTGAATGTCGGGAGGATTAGCACTGCTATTCCGATTCAGAGACAAGCTAAACGACAGGCTTTGCCTAAACAGGTGGGCTTGTTTTCCAAATGTATGATTGAGCTAATGAGCTTAAATATTCGTGAAATATAAATTGTTTATCCAATAAAATATTTTTGTGCATTCTACCATGTTTAAGGCTCGCCACAACGAATCAATTGAGGTTCTCTTATAGCCTAACACGTTATTTGAGAATTGTGTACACTTGTTAGCTGACTCGGTGGGTTGATCTCCATCGAGCACTAACCAGAGGCGTTATAACGGTGCTCGACGAGATGTGTTCCAGAGCATAGTAATGATAGGCCTGTCTGGATTAATTTCTGAGGTTTATTTTACTTGGCTGGGTTACGCCCTCAGTTCAAGTCAGCGGAGACAGAGATCCGTCGGTGACTAAATGGTCCGGGATCACAGCGAGTAACAGAATGGAGTGTGCAAACGCGCGCAAAATAATTAAGTATTATATGAAATGTTTTAACATGCTTAGAAGTTATTTCACTTCAAAACCTTCTAAGTTATGTCAGTATGATTGGATAAACTGTTTTTCAGATTATGAAATGTTTCAAAAGTTGCAGCCCACTAAGTACATTAGTACTTAGCCCAAAAATCTTCAAATGTTTTTCAGGTTAATGGCTGGTGCTGACGGGATGAGCTGAGGCTAGAGTTCAACTCCTTATTTTGACTTTCGCTGTAGAACTAGCCAGTATATGTCTTTTGTTTTCCTTAACTTAAGACCTTTATGCTATGACTCTAAACGACATCTTTTGTTGAGTCGAGACTTTTAATTCGCAAGTATTTCATTCCATAAATGTTGGTTATCTGAAGCATGACACTAAATTTGTGATCCTGAAGTTATTATGCTTGTTGATTGATTTGTATCACTTGAATACCTGTCTTTCTTCATCCAAAGAGGCTAAGCCCGATTGTTATCCCTTTTATTCGGATTTAACAAGGTTTTTCCCTTGTTCATTTTAAATGATGAGTCGTACCCCAGTTATAGTTATTGTTTCAAGAATTGGGGTGTGACACAAATTTCCTTCTCCTTAATTACATTAAAAACTTCTATCCCTTTGTCCCAATAATAACGTCCCAAATTTTTCCTTTTGGGCGTCTCATTTATAATGTCTCAATCCAAAAAATAAAATAATTTATTCTATCTACTCTCTCTATCTCTCTCCTTATTTACTTTATCTCTCTGTTACTTTTTCACCATTATCTCTATCTCTCATCTCATTTAATTTATTTCCCTCTCTCTTACTTTATTTACATTTTCTTAATTTACGTGCCCCACTTTTTTGGGATGTTATTATTGGGACGGAAAGAGTATAATTTAAATATATTTAAATTTAAAATAATTATAATTAAATAATCATGTAAAAAATTTTGAAAGGAAAAAAAATGACATCTACTTAGTTTTTCACCAACAAAATGAAAAAAATAGTATGATGCTCAACTTTATAGATAAATAAAAGCGAACAAAAATTAATTTTGATACTTTAAATGATTATAATTTATTCATTTTAAATTTATTTTTTATAATTTTACATCAAAATAAAGATATTTTCGTAATCTTTAATTTAACATCCATATTAATCCGCACACCTGCTGCTGTGGAACGGGAGTTGTGGTTCGGAACCATGCTAGTCGAATCTTGGCTGCTCTGTGGCAGAGATTTTCGTTGTTGTTGAGGGTCGCATGGAGGGATTTCTCCTGTCAAAGTTTTATACGGATTCTTGGCTTGCTACTCGGCTTTTTGCCAATCCTGGCGATATTAGAGAGATTATGGAGGTTGCTCGATCAAATATTTGGTAGGAGTTTTCCATATTTGCCAGTCCAAGCCTTGCCAAGAGGGTGTTTGGCTAAGCTTATTTTAAAGAGCTTACAAGCTCCAACAGCTTATAAGATGTTTCAATAGCTTATAAGTTGTCAAAGTGTTTGGATAATTGAGCTTATAATCTAGAGAGAGAAAATATTTTTAGAGAGAGAAAATCGAAGAAAAATAAACTTGGATGATATATGATGAAAATAATAAATTATAGTTGAAAAATATTTATAAAAAGATTGTTGCATATGAGATTATAAAAAAATAAGTTGGGGTAGAGGAACTTATTTTTTTGGGAGCTTATAAGCTCTTGGAGCTTATTTTTTGAGCTTATAAGTTGTTTAGGAGCTTATTTTGCCAAACACTTTGAAGAAGTATAAGCTTCTAAACAGCTTTATAAGTTGTTTTGAGGAGCTTATAAGCTCAGTCAAACACCCTCTAAGTTTGATGTTGAGTGTCTGCAACCACACTTATGGACGGGTGACTTTACGTCGTGGCTGCAAGCTTTTGTCACAACTAATATCTCTTAATGTATATAACGGGGTTTCTACTTCAAAAAAAATATTCACATTGAATTTTTTTTTTTCATGAACCAAAGTTAACGATTTTTTGAAAGGAAAAAACAAATAAAGAGAAAATTAAGACACTACAAAAAAATCGTTGATTACCGACGGCGAAATGCCGTCGGTAACAAAAGACGGCCGCCGGTAAATAGTGTTACCGGCGGCAACTCGCCGTCGCTAAACGGTTCGTCGGCAACGCCATTACCGACGGCGATCGGCCGCCGCCGGCAATTAACGGCGGCGAAGCCGCCGGCATTTCCGCCGTTAAATACCGCCGTTGAACGGCGGAGACTTGCCGGAAAATTATCGACGGCGTTTGCCGTCGGTAATTAGCGGCGGCGAGATCACCGTCGGTAATTTCCACCGAACGGTGGTGGCGCACACGCCGGAGTTGTTCACGATATTACCGAGGGCAAAATGCCGTCGGTAATTACCGACGGCATTACCGACGGCATTTGCCCTCGGTAATATTTTTTAATTTATTTTTTTTATTTTATTTTTTTATTTATTTATTTTATTTATTTTATTTATTTATTTATTTTATTGTATATCCACAATTTATTTCGGTATTTATACAGTATTGCATAATTTAGACGAACTTCCGAGTCGGTCACCCATCTTAGTTGTGCTCTAAGTCAAGCACGCTTAACCTTGAAGTTCTTTTCGAATGGTCACCAGTACAGAACACTCGTATTATTGATATATATAGTATCTATTAATTCATTTAAAGTCTACTTCAATATACAATATCATATATATTCATAACCTTAGAATATGTCGAGATGATATACAAAAAATGTTGTTAATTACGGATTGGGCTCGTTTCCGTTCTTATTTTTATGTCGGAAAAATATTTATTAATTAATTTATTATTAATTTTTGATTTTTTTTTTTTTTTTATCAATCTAGTTTATACACCATTCATAACCTTAGTGTTGATTGATGAGTGAATCACTAATCAAATTAACATTCTTAAGTTATAATTATAAGTTACTTACTAAGAATCTTGAATTCTTAGTAATAATATTAGATTAGTGATGATTGATGAGTGAATCACTAATCAAATTAACATTCTTAAGTTATAATTATAAGATTCTTACTAAGAATCTTGAATTCTTAGTAATAATCTTGGATTAGTGATGATTGATGAGTGAATCACTAATCAAATTAACATTCTTAAGTTATAATTATAAGATTCTTACTAAGAATCTTGAATTCTTAGTAATAATCTTGGATTAGTGATGATTGATGAGTAAATCACTAATCAAATTAACATTCTTAAGTTATAATTATAAGATTCTTACTAATTAAGAATCTTGAATTCTTAGTAATAATCTTGGATTAGTGATGATTGATGAGTGAATCACTAATCAAATTAACATTCTTAAGTTATAATTATAAGATTCTTACTAAGAATCTTGAATTCTTAGTAATAATCTTGGATTAGTGATGATTGATGAGTGAATCACTAATCAAATTAACATTCTTAAGTTATAATTATAAGATTCTTACTAAGAATCTTGAATTCTTAGTAATAATCTTGGATTAGTGATGATTGATGAGTGAATCACTAATCAAATTAACATTCTTAAGTTATAATTATAAGATTCTTACTAATTAAGAATCTTGAATTCTTAGTAATAATCTTGGATTAGTGATGATTGATGAGTGAATCACTAATCAAATTAATATTCTTAAGTTATAATTATAAGATTCTTACTAAGAATCTTGAATTCTTAGTAATAATCTTGGATTAGTGATGATTGATGAGTGAATCACTAATCAAATTAACATTCTTAAGTTATAATTATAAGATTCTTACTAAGAATCTTGAATTCTTAGTAATAATCTTGGATTAGTGATGATTGATGAGTGAATCACTAATCAAATTAGCATTCTTAAGTTATAATTATAAGATTCTTACTAAGAATCTTGAATTCTTAGTAATAATCTTGGATTAGTGATGATTGATGAGTGAATCACTAATCAAATTAACATTCTTAAGTTATAATTATAAGATTCTTACTAAGAATCTTGAATTCTTAGTAATAATATTAGATTAGTAATAATCAATGTTTAAATTTTCACTTGTATTTCAATATATATTTGATTTCAATGTTTTTGTATTTTTATCTTTGATCAATTTATTAGATGATAAATGAAAAAAAAATGAAAAAAAAAATTAAAAAATTAAAAAAAAATTAAAAAAAAATTAAAAAAAATAAAATTAATTACCGACGGCCAATGCCGTCGGTAATTAGCATTTGCCGTCGGTAACGTTGGCCGGACGGCGGTTGTGCTATCGCCGGATGTCACCGGCGGTGGCGATTAGCGGCGGCCGATTGCCGCCGGTAAATACCGACGGCAAATGCCGTCGGTAATAAATAATATATATGTATATTAATATATATTTAAATTAGCGACGGCGTAACCGCCGCTAATTAGCGGCGGCCGTTTTGCCGTCGGTAATTCGCCGGTAATAGTCAAAAGGCGGGTCGCCGTTTTTGTCGCCGCCGTGCCGTCGGTAATTGCCGGCGGCGGCGCCGCCGTCGGTAGTTTTCGTCGCTATTTGCGCGTTTTTTTGTAGTGAGAGGACAGAGAAATTTTAGAAGTAAAAAACTCTAATTTTATATAGATGCTAGTGGAGTAAATATTTGGCGATTAAACTCAATTATATACACCGAATTATAATTACTTGAATATTTCGAGCATCTATAATATATTTAAAAGGCAATTTTCAATTTGAAATCAATTTAAAAATTGACTGACAATTTTGTAGTTATAATAAATTAAATTGAAGGTTTACTTGTAAACTATATTTTGTCTTTTTATTTTCTTTTCCTTTAACTTCTTATTTTTTGTTTATTTCTTTTCATTTTGAAATTAATTATAAAATATTTAATAACCATATAAAATTAAAGATCATGATAAGAGCTTTAATTTGATATATTTTATGTAAATATTTGATTTAACATGTAAAAAATTATAGTAATATTTGTTTAAATATTAAAATTTTAAAAATTTCTCTCACCTCTCTCATCCTTTTTGAATAAATCTATTTTCTAATTCTTTTTTTTTATTATTTTTGTGTTTTTTTAACCTTGTTTTTTTTTTTTTTTACTTTTGATAATATCAAATTTTATAATTGTGAATTCTTTTTTTTTCAATATTCAATTAAAATATAGTCAGTTAAATTTAAAATTTCTTATTATATATCTATAAATAGGATAATTGAATTAGTATCGATTTTATATAAATATAAAAATTTTAAAATATTTTTTCATGCATTACACAGAGTGCAAATGGTAGTTCTAATATATACAAAAATATATAATTATAATTTGAGCCTTCCAAATCTGCCCACCATCTACCCCTAGAGTCCAATTGAGTTTCAGATTTTCTTCAATTTGGTTTTGAATCACACCTTGTTATTTATGACATTGACCTGAAAAGTGAAAACGTACCACAAATTTAAATCACAATTTCAAATTGGTAGCATTAAATTCTTATCTATTAGTTAGGTAAGATAGCGTCTTAATCTTTTTTTTTATTAAATAGAGGTTTTTTATAAAAGAAAAAGTAAAAAGAAACTCTTGAGAGCACAAAACGCAGACTAAGGGCACGAAACTCGAAAAGAGATCGTTAAACAAAGAAACCTGAAGACATTAGTGATCCCATAAATCAGGATAGTCGTCCATCTCATCTGACCAACGTCTATGAACTATATTATTCATTGCATTCATGCTATCACTATTGCTATAATCAACCACAAAGTTCATCGGATTGTACCCCATTTCCCCCGCATTCCTGAGGCGACCTTTTATGCTACCTTCCGGAACTGCTTGCATCGGCTCACTTCCCATGCCCTTTCTCGTGCCCTTTGGGCGGCCACGTCCCCGCCCAAAGAATTGATAAATAAAATCAATTTAAAGAGAATAATTAAAATTATGAAAAAAAATATATATATTATAATCAAAATCACCTACAAAATGGACAATAGTTAACCTCCTACGTAACTTCCGAAAATTCTTATGATCTCTGTTAGAAATGGATATTAGGCTCATTCCTCCCTTAAAAGGCCTTATAAGGGAGAGGGTTGCCTGAAGTATCCCACATTGGATTGGAGATAGTGGCATGAGCCACTTTATATGGTGAGGCAGCCCTCTCCCTTATAAGGCCTTTTAAGGGAGGAATGAGCCCAATATCCATTTCTAACATGGTATCAAAGCCAACCCAATTCAATGATGGGCCCCCCAATATCGTTGTTAACAGATGGCGTTTGGGATAGTCCACGCTGCGCGTGCGGGGGGTGTATTGAAGTGTCCCACATTGAATTGGAGATAGTGACATGAGCCACTTTATATGGTGAGGCAACCCTCTCCCTTATAAGGCCTTTTAAGGGAGGAATGGGCCCAATATCCATTTCTAACAATCTCCAAGCAAACAAATCAATTCAATATTAACACAAAAGCAATCATAAATGATTTGTGCTAAAAAAAAAAAAAAAAAAAAAAAAAGGAACAATTTTAAATTATTCCATCTTTCAATAGGATAAATAAATAACTATAATTATTAACTAATTAAACCTTTTTTTAGAACTAATAATTAAACCTTTTTACTATGCTGTCAATTATTATTTCTCCAACTAAATTAAACTAATTAAATATTAATTTCTTTTTACTGAATTAATTGAATATTAAACATTTAATTATTGATGAACACACACCCAAGTATTATCATTTAACTACAAATTTTGAAGAACGTTTAGAGGCTGATAGGTATCTAATGGTTGCGATTAACGTAATTGCAACTAATCACTTTGCGTAATACAAAGTGAAGTAGATGATGACTTAAGAAGCCCTGCTGATACGCTGACTTGCAGCTTCGTAACAAATAATTCAGAAGATAGTAAATTCCTCTGTCACAAAGGGAAGTGGATGTACAATCGAAACCACTATAAACTGATTGCGTACTTACTTTCTGTATTTACTTTCAGTATTGCATGCTTATCTTTATGTTTATCTTATCTGCATACTCATAAGTCGTACACTGCATCAGCATCACAATAGAAAATTGTATTCGTTCTTAACTGTATACTGACTAAGTTGCAAAACTGACTAAAAAGATTTCTTAAAGCAAGTAACCAATCACCACATTTCGCACAAATCAGTTATCTGTCCAATTGATGCTTTCGACGCAGTTAGTAGGATCACTAATTATACTCATAGTTAGAACAAGCTTATCTAGATATCAATCAGTTTAACATTAGTTGTTGGTCCCGAGGCGAGTATGCACTGGTGTATGGGGGAATGCACCAGTTGGCATTTTTGCTCATTTTATTAGAGTACCAGAGTTCAGAACATCTCAGTCGATAATGAGTCAACTGAGTTGATACATACTGCCCACTACTTTGGACCATGATTAACCACCACTCCACTTATTAAAAACATGGTCAATCATCGTAAAACATTTATTCCACAACCAAAAAATAATAAAACGTGAAAGAAAGGTAAAGATTAATTATATACAGTTACCAATAGAGAGTCAAAGTTCAACTTCGAGACAGACGGCCAGAATGTTAGCTGGTTCTCAGAAATGTTGACAACAGAATGTTATCAATATTTAACCCTATATTATCGAAGTCAACATTGACTGTAATAAAATTATAAATGATAAAAATTACATTTAATGTTATTAAATTAAATTAATAATCGTAAAGTGTTTCATGTATATTACTCCCTCCGTCTCAATAGTAGTGTCCCATAATTTTTAAGCACGGAAATTAAAAAATATGTAAAAAGTAGATAAAATGAGTTGGTGAAAATTATTTAAATATTAGATATAAATAGAGAATATATTGCCAAAAAAGTAATGAAATATTTGTATTAGAACGTCCCAAAAAAGAAAGTGAGATATTACTATTGAGGCGGAGGGAGTATGTTATATATTATGAAAACTAGAACGTCCACTCGTGCGATGCACGACGAACATCGAAATTAACGATATATTTAAATAAATATAAAATATATTTTAAAAATAAAATAACATAAAATAATTCACGTCAATTATTCAATAAAATCTTGAATTTAAAAATTATATTAACAACTTTGCATAAAGTATAATAAAAATTATTCAATAACAAAAATTAGCATTTACACATTATTATTATAGAGTTACGCGTCATAATAAATATTTTCATATACAAACATAAATAAAAAGTCATAAAATTTTAATGAAAAGAGAGAAAATAAAATATTTAATGAAAAGAGAGAAAATAAAATATTTTAAAATTTTCATAACATATTCATTTTAAATTTATTTTTGATGTTTTTATACAATAGTATTAAATTTAAGGTGCATATTGAAAAAAAATCATGAATTAAATTTGACAATATTTACAAAAGAATTAAATTATGAAAAACTAAAAGAAAAAATTGATGGAAGAAGAGAGAAAAAGAGAGGGAAAAGATGGAGGGAAAAACTCCTCTTTTATATATTATATAGATAGATTCTTATGCATAGCACGAGTAGTGTATTTAATTCCAGATAGGAATACGGCAATACGTGCTAGCCATTTATAAAGTGTATATTTTCATTTTTCTATTAGTGTAAATATTCTTTTAGCCCCAATCGTAGTCGAAGTTTACGTGCAATTCAAAATATAATGGACCGTGAAAGAAAGTAACGTACTGTAATTTATGTTTATAATAAAAAAGAAAAAAGAAAGTACCAACGTCTTCTTTTGTAATCTAAAAGACAAATTCATTCCAACTTTTTTAAAGCAATAAGATTATTTTTATAGTACTAATATTTTTTTAGAACAGAAGATTATTTTTACAATAAAAATGAAAGCTATCACGTTTTATGTATGACCTGTTCATTTCTGTTATACTATTATTGTATCAACATAAATAACAGATGATGTGATGAAATTTGGAAAAAAAGAAAAGAAAAAGATTCTTTGTGCTTTTTAGAGCATTTGCATTGGTGTTACATGATAACTTAATGATAGCTTGCTTTATGAAGGGGGACCACATGGTGTAAAGAGGGTGCATTAGGGTTACATGATAGCCTACATGATTTTTTTTAATTTTGATTTATCCATTTTTCATTTAAGTTTAATTTTATAAATTTAAATCACACAATTGTCTTCAAATTTAAATTGCATTAATTTTGAAATCCTAAAAATTACATAAAACTTAATAAAATAAAAACAAATCCTACAAATAACTATTCCGGCCCTAGAGGTCCGAAACGTGCCCAAACATGCTCCATCAAATCATATTGGAGCGCGGCGTGCAACTGCCTATCTCGGAGAAGGGTATCTCTTTGCACATATTCCTCGAAGGAAACGACCACTCTCCGTCGAGTCACTGCTAGACGCCCCATGTCTCGCGTCGTCATCTCTCCAATTGGTTGCTCCTTCACCTTCGTGCTCCACAATCATGTTGTGGAGAATGATGCAACACAACATGATGTCCCGGAGGTGCTCCAGGTACCAATTCCGCGCGGGACTGCGAATGATTCCCCACCGAGCTTGAAGGACTCCAAAGGCACGTTCGACATCCTTTCGTGCCGATTCTTACATCTCCTTGAACCTCGCCTCCTTCTGATTTGTCGCCATCGGTGGACTTTTGACGAAGCAACGCTACTCCGGATATATGTCGTCGCACAAGTAGTAGCCCATCTGGTAGTAGCGATGGTTCGCCTGAAAGAGCACAGGCGGGGCCGTTCCATCCAACACGTCGGCGAAGAGAGGCGACTGGTTGAGAACGTTGATGTCGTTGTTCGAACCAGCGACACCGAAGAAGGCATACCAAATCCACAGATCGTGGGATGCAACGACCTCCAAGATCAAGGTTGGCTCCCTGTTCGCTATTTATTTTCACCACGCCGCAAGTATACGGTGTAGTTGCAATATAGGGAAGCAAGGTCGTATTCCACAAGGATTGGTGAATTTAAACTTCTAAATATTATTAATAAGCTGTTTTCAATCTATTTAGACAACCAAAGTTCAAGAGGTGTTGATAACTAAAACAAAGCTAAATAAAGCAAGTAAATAAAATAACAACAAAATAAACTTAGTTAATAAATTGGGGAATGACTCGAAGGAAAGTTATCCTAGGGACTAGATTTCGATGGATCGTAATGAACTTCAATCTAAATCAATATAAATCTTGATATGGCCTACTTATCTAGGGCGATCTCCCCACTAGTTTTAGCCCCCTCCCGGACGACTAAAACAGTAGATTACGGGTCATAATTGCCGTCCCCGGTCAATTTCTAACCTATAACTCCCAAGAGCACAAAAGATCAACAAGCCCTCACCCACCTCTCAACCTCCCGGTTTATTGAGATGATATGTATCAAACTCCTAATCTATTGTAATTATCCTCTCCCGATTCAAATCACAAATTAGAAATGCACAAAAGGTGGCCAACCAATCATACAAGAGATAAATCTAGGACTTGAAAAGATAACAATAAGCACAATCAAGATATATATTGAACAAAGAAATCAATCCATTACAAATCCATCTAATCTAATCCCTAAGATAAGAGATTTTAGCCAAGCATATTCATAATAAAAGCAAATCTCAAGTCATAAGAAAACATAAATAAAGATATAGAGAGATAGAGATTCATAGACAAATCCTATAATCTTGATCTTCAATCATGTAGTCTTGATGAGCTCCTTTCCAAGTCTTCCCCTTCTTTATTTGATTTTGGTGTTGTTTTTGTGTGTGGAAGAGAGAAAAAATGGTAGAGAATGGAGGCTAGGGTTTGGGATTGGAGAGAATTGGGGAAGATGGAGTGGGTGTGTGATGGCTTGTTTGTTATTGGGCTTATGATATAATTGTGTTTTTGAAAAGAAATTGTTTTGTGTCACTTGTTGATTTTGCATGTCGGGTTTGAACTCGTGACGATGAGCTAAATGTTATACCTCCAAGAACTTGAAAATGAAAATGAGCTTGTGAGAATTGAGCCTTTGATTGTCATACAATTACAATCTCATTTTATTCTTGAGTGTAAATCATTTGAGCATGTGTGTTGATCTCTAGAACTTGCCATGAGTCCTCTCTTGAAAATAAAAGTAGATGTGTTGTTAATATTGAAGTGATTTAAGGCCATCTTTGTTAGCCACTTAACTAAAATTGTGTCCAAACTCTCATATGATCCTAGTTCACCCATTTTGTGCCTTGTAGCCTTTCTTTGAATGAACCAATAATAAAAGGGTAGAACCTAGAGTGTTGGTGGTTGCTTTGATGAAGAAAAGTTTGGGAAATGATTGAAAGTGTTTATCAAGCTTTGATTGAGTGAAGATCACTAGTCCCCTATGAGCTCAAAAAGAAAAAGAAAAAGAAATGAAAATGAATGTGAATAAAAGAGCATAAAGGGGAGTGATTTACCTTTTGAATCATGGCCATGATAGATATCACTAAGGATGAAAAGATGAAATGTAGGGATTTTGGTTTTTGTTTGATAAGAGAAATAGTGAAGTCGATTTGTTCATTATGATTATTTGATCGTGGGATGAGTCACTTTGCCTAAAAACTACTCACCTTACCAAAGAGCCCTCATTACAACCCAAGGAAAGCCCTTTTTGATCTTTATTTATAACACATTGAAGTATAGAGAGTTAGGATAAATGGCAAGCCTATGGAAGATTGCATGCATGATTCAATTTGAGTGCAAACACTTCCAATCTAAACACTTGAGAGTTGAGTGCATAATTGAAACATCCACCTTTGTGAGGATTCAAGTTTGGAGGCTATAATGTTGAACTCATTATCGCTTGTGACTTCTTGGAATGCATTTCTACTTGTGATACACTTTTGAAATATTTTTGAAAATTTTGAAGCCCTTGAGATGACACCAATTCATTCTCACATGTTTGTTATCTTTTATTTCTCTTTTTTTTTGTCGTTTGGGGACAAACAACGCTTTAAGTTTGGGGGGTTGACAAACATGGATTTCGTATCTCAATATTGCATGAATTGTTGTCATTTTCCCCCATAAATTGATTGCTAATATGTGTTTGTATCCCAATTTTGAGTTTTATGAAATCTTGATTGCTTGGTATAGTTTTTGAATATTTTCAGGGAAAATCAAGAGTTGATTGGAGACTTGTGGGAGCATAAGAGTGAAGTACGTCTCGAGAGGAATCCGTGAGCGCGAACGGCGCCGGAATCAGAGCTCGGACGAGGGAGAACGGAGCCGAGGAAGCCAGCTGCGCAGGACCCCACGGCCGCGGCAACCGGCCGTGGCTGAAGAAGCCTGAACCGCGGTCCCTGCCGCGGCCGCGGGCCCGACCGCGGCCTCCTGCGCCCCGAGTTCAGACGGTTTTTGAACATCTCCCGCGGTCCCTGCCGCGGCCGCGGGCCCGACCGCGGCCTCCGCCCTTTCCAGCCACGTTCCCAACCGCGGTTCGTGCCGCGACCGCGGGGATAAGGCGGGGATCCGCCCTTTGGTGGGCCCAGACGCGAATTTTTACTCCAAAACCCCATTTTTCCCCCTTTTTTCTCTCATTCTTCACTACTCATCTTCCCCAACACTCCACACACTAAACCCTAGCCTCCATTAACACACCCATCTACCATTGAAGACCATTGAAGAGAAGAGAAGGAAGAAGAAGCTCATAAATAGGATTTGTCATTTCTTACTCTCTCTTTCATTATGTACACCTTTAACTTTGATTTATTGTGTTTGAACATGTTAGGCTAAATTTCTCTTTGATTTGGGGATTAGGCTAGATGATTATTGTAATGGATTGATTATTTATGCTCAATATAAATCTTGTTTGTTCATTTGCACATTATCTTTTCAAACCCTTGATTTATTTCTTGTATGGATTGTTGGCCACATTCTATGCATTTCTAATTTGCACTTTGAATCGGGAGAGGATAATTGCAATAGATAAGGTGTTTGAAACATATCAATTCGATAACCGGGAGGTTGAGAGTTGGGTGAGAGTATGTCGATCTTTGTGTGCTTTTGGGAGTTATAGGTTAGAAGTTGACCGGGGACGGCAATTATGACCCGTAATCTACCGCTCTAGTCGTCCGGGAGGGGGCTAGAACTAGTTGGGAGATCACTCTAGATAATTAGGATTGTCAAGATTAATATTGAGCTATAATTGAAGTATTTTGCTTAATCATCGATGCCTAGTCCCTAAATCACCTTAATCATCTTATTTATCCACTTTGCTTATTTGATTTTTATTTGTCTTTGCACTTGTTAAGTATTTAGTTAGATAATCAAACCAATCACTCAATCGTTTAGTCTAAATAGTCGAGTAAAATGAATTAGGATAATCACTTGATTGAACTACTAATCCTTGTGGGATACGACCTTGCTTCCATATATTACAACTACCCGTATACTTGCGGCGTGGTGAAAATAAATAGCGAACAAGTTTTTGGCGCCGTTGCCGGGGATTAGTTTAGTTTCTTTGCTTGTGATATTTTGCTTCATTGTGCTTAACTACTTTAGACATTTTACTTGCTTTAATTTTTGTTTTCTATTTTAAGATTGTGTTTTGACTTCTTGTTCTTGTTGGTTGATAGGTAGTGTATGAACACAAGATCTAAGAGTGCACCTCTTATACCTATAAACCTTGAGGTTGAAGCTTTTTGTCGACACAACAAAGCAAGAACAAGAAGAGATAGAGAGTTGGAGGAAGCTATGGCGGAAAATCACGACTTAATCCGTCAACTTCAAATGCAATTAGAAGCCATGCAAGGGAAAATCAATGAGCAAGAAGCTCTAAGAAATACACCTCCACCACCACCTATTAGCAATATGTTCCAACCCATTGTCCAACAAGGAGGAGTGCATGTCCCGAGAATCAACGTCAACAATTTTGAGCTCAAGCCGGCCCTCATAAATATGGTACAACAAAACCAATTCGCCGGTCTTTCCCAAGATGACCCGAATGGACATCTTGGAAACTTCTTGGAGATATGCGGCACCATCAAGATGAATGGAGTCCCGGAGGATGCCATTCGACTTCGACTCTTCCCCTTTTCGCTAAGGGGCATGGCCAAGACATGGTACCAATCTTTAGAGGGTGGTTCTATCACTACATGGGAGAACATGGCTCAAAAGTTTCTCAACAAGTTCTACCCTCCGGGTAGAACCATGAAGATGAAGAAGGACATAGTCCAATTTCACCAATTTGATGGAGAATCCTTCTACGAAGCTTGGGAGAGATTCAAAGAGATGCTAAGGAAGTGCCCTAACCATGGTTTAGACCAAAACACAATCATTTGTGTATTCTACACCGGGTGTAGTGGTGAGATGCAAAGAGACATGAATGCATCGGCCAATGGAGCATTGTTGGAGAAAAGCCACGCGGAGGCCGCTCACATCATAGAGAACTTGGCCACCAATTGCCATCAATTCCCAACGGAGAGGATCATCTTGAAGAAGGTGGCGGCTACAACAAGCTCAGATCCGATAGCTCTTTTGACGGCTCAATTGACCGCCATGAATAGCAAGATTGATGCTATATCAATGTCAAGGGTAGAGCCCGTGGTTGAAGAACAAACTAGCTTCGAGGATGTGAACTACATCAACAACAACAACAACCGAGGCTATGCGAACTTCCGGCCCCAACAACAAGGTGGCTACCAAGGGCAAGGGCAATACACTCAAGGATTCCAACCTAACCGCCACCCTAACCTCTCCTATAGCAATCCAAACAATTTCTTGCAACCACCGCCCGGATTTGCGGTGAGCCATGGCATGATCAAGGAAGAGAAGAAGCTCAACCTTGAAGAAATATTGATGAAGTTCATGACCACGACTCAAGCTCACATGACAAGAACGGATGAGAAGTTAGAGGCTCAAGCCAAGCAATTGAAAATGCTTGAGATACAAGTGGGACAAATTGCCGAGTCTATAAACAATCAACACCAACAAGGGCAATTCCCAAGCAACACAATCGTGAATCCCAAGGAGCATTGCAAGGCCATTGCTCTAAGGAGTGGGACAACATATGAAGAGCCCAAGATGCCCGACGAAGAAGATAGAAGTGGTGTTGTGGTTGAAGTTGGAGATGGCAACCCTTCAAAGGAACAAGGAGATAGAGGAAAGAAGAAGGAGGTGTACGTGGCTCCACCACCTTATTGCCCACCAATCCCTTTTCCTCAAAGACATCAAAAGAAGAATGTGGAGAATGAATTCTCCAAGTTTCTTGAGATTTTTCGAAAGGTGCACATCAACATTCCACTTATTGAAGCTTTGAAACAAATGCCCTCCTATGCAAAGTTCCTAAAGGAGGTCATATCAAACAAGAGGAAGATGGGAGAGAATGAGACGGTCAATCTAACCGAAGAATGTAGTGCCGTTCTCCAAAGAAAAATCCCCACCAAGATCAAGGACCCCGGGAGCTTCACAATCCCTTGTGATATTGGGAATGATCGTTTTGGGAAAGCTTTGTGTGATTTGGGAGCAAGTATAAATTTGATGCCGCTCTCAATCTTCAACAAGCTAGAGATTGGCACCATCAAGCCAACCACAATTGCCCTTCAAATGGCAGATCGTTCCGTTTCCTATCCAAAGGGGATAGTAGAAGATGTCCTAGTGAAAGTCAACAATTTCATTTTCCCGGTGGACTTTGTTGTTTTGGACATGGTGGAAGACAAAGATGTGCCTTTGATTCTGGGGCGCCCTTTCTTGGCAACGGGGAGAGCCCTCATTGATGTTGCTAAGGGCGAACTCACCCTTAGAGTGAATGACGAGAGCTTCACATTTTCAATCCACAAGGCTCTCAAGTACAAGGAGGAAGAAGAAAAGAGGGTTGGTGAATGCAAGATGATGCAAGTGATAGAGTCTTGCATCAACATGGAGGAGTACCACATCTACAACAATCCAATGGACACTTGCCTCCTAAACCCTCTATTCTCTTTTGTTGATAATGATGAGTTTAATGCTTCTAACTTATTTATTGAGGCTAATGAAATGAACTTTGTGCAGAAAATTTCACAAGGAGAGGCATGTTTCTTGGACTTGAGAAATGGAGAGCCGAAAGATGAAGGAGTGGAGAAGAAGACTCCCAGCTTGGAGTTAAAACCTCTCCCCGAACACTTGAAATACGCCTTCCTTGGTGAGGATGAGGCGTATCCGGTAATTGTATCATCCTACCTTTCTCCTCATGAGCTTGATCAATTGCTAAATGTTTTGAGGAAGTATAGGTCCGCTATAGGATGGTCAATTTCCGATTTAAAAGGGATTAGCCCATCCATTTGCATGCATAGGATTTTGATGGAAGATGATTTTAAACCTAGGAGACAAGGCCAAAGACGGTTAAACCCTATTATGCAAGAAGTAGTAAGAAAAGAAGTTCTCAAATTGCTTGATGCGGGAATTATTTTTGCTATTTCGGATAGTGAGTGGGTTAGTCCCACTCAAGTTGTTGCTAAAAAGGGGGGGATAACCGTCATAAAAGATGAGCATAATGAGCTAATTGCAACTAGGTTAGTAAATGGATGGAGGATGTGTATTGACTATAGGATGTTGAACACAGCTACTCGAAAAGATCACTTTCCTCTTCCTTTTATTGACCAAATGCTTGATAGGTTGGCGGGGTATGAATTTTATTGTTTTCTTGATGGGTACTCCGGGTATAATCAAATCATGATTGCCCCGGAGGACCAAGAAAAGACCGCTTTCACTTGTCCTTATGGCATTTTTGCTTATAGACGCATTCCATTTGGTCTTTGCAATGCCCCCGCTACTTTTCAACGATGCATGATGGCCATTTTCCATGATTTAATTGAAAATGTAATGGAAGTTTTTATGGATGACTTTTCTATCTTTGGCAATTCTTTTGATCATTGTCTCCATAATCTATCTATTGTGTTGCAAAGGTGTGAGGAAACTAACCTTGTATTGAATTGGGAAAAATGTCATTTTATGGTTAGGGATGGAATTGTGCTTGGACACAAGGTCTCCAAAGCCGGATTGGAGGTGGATCGAGCAAAGATAGTGGCCATTGAGAAGCTTCCACCACCATCCAATGAGAAAGCCGTGAGAAGCTTCCTTGGACATGCCGGGTTCTATCGAAGATTCATCCAAAATTTCTCAAAGATCACCAAACCCTTATGTCACCTTCTTGAAAAAGATGCAAAGTTCAACTTTGATGAAGATTGTTTGGTGGCCTTTGAAAAACTCAAAAAGGCTTTAGTGAGTGCTCCCATCTTGATCACACCGGATTGGTCACAACCGTTTGAGCTCATGTGTGACGCAAGCGACATCGCCGTCGGGGCCGTGTTGGGGCAAAAGAAAGACAAGCTATTTAGAGTCATCTACTACGCTAGTAGGACTCTAGATAAGGCTCAATCAAACTACACCGTCACTGAAAAGGAACTTTTGGCGGTTGTGTATGCCTTCGACAAATTCCGCTCCTACCTCATTGGCACAAAATCTATTGTTCACACCGACCATGCGGCCATCCGATATTTATTTGAGAAGAAAGATGCCAAGCCGAGGTTGATAAGGTGGATCCTCCTCCTTCAAGAGTTTAATATTGAAATCCGAGATAGGAGAGGATGTGAAAATGTTGTGGCGGATCACCTTTCAAGACTTGAGAATCCCGTGGAAGGGGAAAATGCCGATGTGCCCATCAATGAGAATTTTCCCGATGAGCAAATCTTGCAAGTCAAGACCCACACCCCATGGTATGCGGACTACGTCAACTATCTTGCATCCGGCATTCATCCACCACCCGAGCTGAATCGTTACCAAAGAAAAAAATTCTTTCATGATGTGAAATTCTTCTTATGGGATGAGCCGTTCTTGTATCGACGATGTGCCGACACCATCATCCGGCGGTGTGTACCCGAAGAGGAATGGGGAGCTATTATGAGGGAGTGTCATTCTTCCCCTAGTGGAGGGCACTTTGGCACCAACCGAACCGCTTTTAAGGTGCTTCAAAGTGGCTTCTATTGGCCAACTATTTTCAAGGATTGCCACTCATTTATTTTGAGTTGTGATCAATGCCAAAGAATGGGAGGAATATCAAAGAAGCACGAGATGCCCCTTAACAATGTGATTGAAGTTGAGCTCTTTGACGTATGGGGCATAGACTTTATGGGCCCATTTCCAATGTCTTTCGGCTTCCAATACATCTTGTTGGCCGTGGAGTATGTTTCAAGATGGGTGGAAGCAATTCCTACTCAAACCAATGACTCCAAAGTGGTGATCAAGTTCCTTCAAAAGAATATTTTGACAAGGCATGGAATTCCAAGGGCTTTGATAAGCGATGGAGGATCCCACTTTTGCAACAAGTGGATGGAAGGACTTCTCAAAAAGTACGGGGTGAAGCATAGAGTGACAACGGCTTATCATCCCCAAGCCAATGGTCAAACCGAGTTGGCAAACCGGGAGATTAAACAAGTGCTAGAGAAGACGGTGAATGGGAGCCGGAAGGATTGGTCTCTCTTGCTTGATGACGCACTTTGGGCATATCGAACGGCGTACAAGACACCACTTGGCATGTCACCATACCAACTTGTATACGGGAAGTCATGTCATCTCCCCGTAGAGTTAGAGCACAGGGCATATTGGGCGGTCAAGAAGCTCAATTTTGATTTCAAGAAGGCCGGCCAAGCTAGAGTCTTTCAACTCAATGAGTTGGATGAATTTCGAAGTGAGGCATTTGCAAGCTCAAGCCTCTACAAAGAGAGGACCAAGAGGTTTCATGATAGGATGATCCACAAACGGGAATTTGCACCCGGGGATGAGGTCCTTCTCTTCAATTCCCGCCTTTCACTCTTTCCGGGAAAGCTCAAGTCCAAATGGTCGGGCCCATTCCTCATCAACAAGGTCTCCCCCAATGGAGCTATTGAATTGAAGGGCAATGATGGACGCACTTTTGTGGTGAATGGCCAACGCATTAAGGCATACTTTCGAGCCGAGCCACGAGAGAAAGTGTCCGTCATCATTCTCGCCGAACCAAAGACATGACACCATCATGAAGACGTCGAGCTCACGACGTTAAACTAAGCGCTAGTTGGGAGGCACCCCAACAAGGTATCTTTTAATTTTCGCAAGTTCAATAAACACACACATACATAGGTATTTATATATTAATCTATGTATATATTTATATATGTGTGTGGGTCTCCTTTGATTTGTGTTCTTAATTCTCTTCCTAATAATAATAATAAAAAAAAAAAAAAAAAAAAGTTGAAGGGGTGAAACTTGAAAAAGGCATGCAAAATCGGATTTTTTTTGGTGTTGGGCTCGCCCAGGGCGGCCGCGGACCAGGCCCACGGCCGCGGGTCCTTGCCCACTACCCTTTCACGCTGCGCCCAGTACGCCCGCGGTCCCGCCCGCGGCCGCGGGTCCGACCGCGGCTCATGTCGAGCGGAGTCCAGAGAGTTTTGGGCGAGGGACCGCGGTCCGGACCGCGGCCGCGGGTGCGACCGCGGGTCCCCTGCCCGTCCGTTGACCGCTTTGACCGGCTGTTTTCACCCCTAAAATTCAAATTTTTCACAATTTCACTTCACTTTTCACCCATTTTACACACACCCACGAAATTACACTCTTTTCTTCTCCACTTTCACTTCCAAATCCAACTTCAAGGTATGTTTTACTTGCTCTCATTCCTTCATTTTTACATTCTAAGCATGATTTAGAAGATTTTTACCGATTATTTTGTGATATTTTGTATTCTACATGTTTATATGCAATTAGGGCTCAAAATTAGGATTTTTCCTACATTGTGCTACATTGTTGAATTGATGCTTTTAATTGCTTCTATGCATGTCTAGGATGATGGGTCTTTCATTTATTCGCAATTTAATCGGTGAATTTATGCTTAATTGACATTCTTGCTTAAGAATTTGCTTGTGTTGGGTGTAGATAAATGTCTAAGTTTGGGGGGGAGATTTTGGTGATTGTGGGCTTAATATTGACGCTATGTGTTGTTGTGAGATGCATTGTGATAGTGTGATTTATTTATGTGCTTTTAGAATAAGAATTCGCCCGTTTCCCGGGCTAATTTTCTTAGTTAAGTTGATAGTTAAATTGTTTTCTAGTATCTTATTGTTGTCATTATTGTGTCAAATAAAGACTCACACTTGGTTTTGTAGGCACCTTTTGCTATGGCCCCACGATTGACTAGAGGGAAGGGCAAAGAAAAAGCGTCTAGCTCACGCGCCGCGGCACAAGAGGACATCATTACGACGCGCCAACCTCAATTTTATGGCATTGAGCTTCCAAACCGAGCCGCTCGTGAAAAGTGGGAGCAACTAAGCGCCCTCCCTCAACGGCAATGTCGCTACATTTGCTCGGATACCATTGAAGCAATGGGCATAGCCAATGATGTGTGGACCTTGGCGGACCAAGGCGGATGGCGGAGGGCCATCACCGGCGGGTGGTTAAGCTATCGAGGGCTCACCTTGGAGTTTCTCTCCACGTTTACCCTCCAAAAGGAGAATGGAGCTCCATCTCGAATTACTTTTCAACTTGGGGGTGAGCCCCGGGAACTAACAATCGATGAACTGGACGACTTGATGGGTTGTCCGCGAGGCGGCCCTTATGTGGGAGAACTCGAATTCAATGCCCAATACAGTTGGTCTTTGATGACCCGGGGCGAAGTGGATGAGGTCGCCTACTATGACTCCAAGAAGGCCAAGGCAAGCTCGCTCCGTAACCCGGTGATCCGCCTACTCCAACGAGCATTTGGATTCACATTCCTTGCTCGAGAGAACGTAGGTTTTTGCCGTGCAAATGAGCTTTTGCTCATTCGGCGCGCTCTCGCCCGTCGCTCGTTGTCCATTGGTTGCCTCCTTGCGGACCAATTTGCTTCCCAAGCCCGCATCACAAGCGGGAAGATTTGTATTGGGGGGATGATCACCCCCATAGCGGGACGTTTTAATATTGACATCACTGAGGAGCCAATCTCCCAAGACATCCTCCTGGACCGGCGTTGCCTCGTGCAAAATCATTTCCTCGCCGCCGGTCCCCGCTTGCTTTGGGTTCTCAAGGAGTACAACCATTTGGTGTACTTCCCTTTGCCCAATCCGGCTCTCACCACCATCTTGGGCCCCGGCGAAGCCACCAACCTTGGCTTGAAAGAAGCCGCCCACCTCGCCTCCATCATTCCAAATCTCCATGCTGCTCAACACGCCCCCGAGGGCGAGGAGGAAGAACGAGCATATGAACAAGGTGGTGCGATACCTCAACCACCCCCGGTGTATCCGGGAGGGAGTGCCAGATTTGAGGATAGGATGATGGGCCGCTTTGACTCCTTCCAAGCCGCAAACATGGCCCGCTTTGATGCAATCCAAGAAGAGCAAAGAAGGCAATATGAAGCCTTTTTGCAATACCAAGAGGATGAGCGGCGCCGCTACGAAGAGCACATGCGCCACTTCCATGCCTTCCATGGCCCCTTCCCGCCACCGTAGTCGTGCCCGTACCATTGTGAGTCCGAGCCAACTTCTCCTTCTCTTTTCCTCCAACCTTATTTCCACTTTGTGTGAAATAAGTTTGGGGGGGAGGGGGAAGATGGATTAGTTGTCTCGTTTATCTTGTGTTTCTTGCATGTTTTGGTTTTATCTTGTTTTTGTTGTTGTTTTGAATAATTGGAAGATTGAGACTTTTTGATGTTTTGGTTTGTGTTGGGATAATTGTAGCAAATTTTGTGAGGATGACTTGTTTGTTATTGGGCTTATGATATAATTGTGTTTTTGAAAAGAAATTGTTTTGTGTCACTTGTTGATTTTGCATGTCGGGTTTGAACTCGTGACGATGAGCTAAATGTTATACCTCCAAGAACTTGAAAATGAAAATGAGCTTGTGAGAATTGAGCCTTTGATTGTCATACAATTACAATCTCATTTTATTCTTGAGTGTAAATCATTTGAGCATGTGTGTTGATCTCTAGAACTTGCCATGAGTCCTCTCTTGAAAATAAAAGTAGATGTGTTGTTAATATTGAAGTGATTTAAGGCCATCTTTGTTAGCCACTTAACTCAAATTGTGTCCAAACTCTCATATGATCCTAGTTCACCCATTTTGTGCCTTGTAGCCTTTCTTTGAATGAACCAATAATAAAAGGGTAGAACCTAGAGTGTTGGTGGTTGCTTTGATGAAGAAAAGTTTGGGAAATGATTGAAAGTGTTTATCAAGCTTTGATTGAGTGAAGATCACTAGTCCCCTATGAGCTCAAAAAGAAAAAGAAAAAGAAATGAAAATGAATGTGAATAAAAGAGCATAAAGGGGAGTGATTTACCTTTTGAATCATGGCCATGATAGATATCACTAAGGATGAAAAGATGAAATGTAGGGATTTTGGTTTTTGTTTGATAAGAGAAATAGTGAAGTCGATTTGTTCATTATGATTATTTGATCGTGGGATGAGTCACTTTGCCTAAAAACTACTCACCTTACCAAAGAGCCCTCATTACAACCCAAGGAAAGCCCTTTTTGATCTTTATTTATAACACATTGAAGTATAGAGAGTTAGGATAAATGGCAAGCCTATGGAAGATTGCATGCATGATTCAATTTGAGTGCAAACACTTCCAATCTAAACACTTGAGAGTTGAGTGCATAATTGAAACATCCACCTTTGTGAGGATTCAAGTTTGGAGGCTATAATGTTGAACTCATTATCGCTTGTGACTTCTTGGAATGCATTTCTACTTGTGATACACTTTTGAAATATTTTTGAAAAATTTGAAGCCCTTGAGATGACACCAATTCATTCTCACATGTTTGTTATCTTTTATTTCTCTTCTTTTTTGTCGTTTGGGGACAAACAACGCTTTAAGTTTGGGGGGTTGACAAACATGGATTTCGTATCTCAATATTGCATGAATTGTTGTCATTTTCCCCCATAAATTGATTGCTAATATGTGTTTGTATCCCAATTTTGAGTTTTATGAAATCTTGATTGCTTGGTATAGTTTTTGAATATTTTCAGGGAAAATCAAGAGTTGATTGGAGACTTGTGGGAGCATAAGAGTGAAGTACGTCTCGAGAGGAATCCGTGAGCGCGAACGGCGCCGGAATCAGAGCTCGGACGAGGGAGAACGGAGCCGAGGAAGCCAGCTGCGCAGGACCCCACGGCCGCGGCAACCGGCCGTGGCTGAAGAAGCCTGAACCGCGGTCCCTGCCGCGGCCGCGGGCCCGACCGCGGCCTCCTGCGCCCCGAGTTCAGACGGTTTTTGAACATCTCCCGCGGTCCCTAGCCGCGGCCGCGGGCCCGACCGCGGCCTCCTCCCTTTCCAGCCACGTTCCCAACCGCGGTTCGTGCCGCGACCGCGGGGATAAGGCGGGGATCCGCCCTTTGGTGGGCCCAGACGCGAATTTTTACTCCAAAACCCCATTTTTCCCCCTTTTTTCTCTCATTCTTCACTACTCATCTTCCCCAACACTCCACACACTAAACCCTAGCCTCCATTAACACACCCATCTACCATTGAAGACCATTGAAGAGAAGAGAAGGAAGAAGAAGCTCATAAATAGGATTTGTCATTTCTTACTCTCTCTTTCATTATGTACACCTTTAACTTTGATTTATTGTGTTTGAACATGTTAGGCTAAATTTCTCTTTGATTTGGGGATTAGGCTAGATGATTATTGTAATGGATTGATTATTTATGCTCAATATAAATCTTGTTTGTTCATTTGCACATTATCTTTTCAAACCCTTGATTTATTTCTTGTATGGATTGTTGGCCACATTCTATGCATTTCTAATTTGCACTTTGAATCGGGAGAGGATAATTGCAATAGATAAGGTGTTTGAAACATATCAATTCGATAACCGGGAGGTTGAGAGTTGGGTGAGAGTATGTCGATCTTTGTGTGCTTTTGGGAGTTATAGGTTAGAAGTTGACCGGGGACGGCAATTATGACCCGTAATCTACCGCTCTAGTCGTCCGGGAGGGGGCTAGAACTAGTTGGGAGATCACTCTAGATAATTAGGATTGTCAAGATTAATATTGAGCTATAATTGAAGTATTTTGCTTAATCATCGATGCCTAGTCCCTAAATCACCTTAATCATCTTATTTATCCACTTTGCTTATTTGATTTTTATTTGTCTTTGCACTTGTTAAGTATTTAGTTAGATAATCAAACCAATCACTCAATCGTTTAGTCTAAATAGTCGAGTAAAATGAATTAGGATAATCACTTGATTGAACTACTAATCCTTGTGGGATACGACCTTGCTTCCATATATTACAACTACCCGTATACTTGCGGCGTGGTGAAAATAAATAGCGAAAAGGGGAAGAGTCGAAGTCGAATGGCATCCTCCGGGACTCCATTCATCTTGATGGTGCCGCATATCTCCAAGAAGTTTCCAAGATGTCCATTCGGGTCATCTTGGGAAAGACCGGCGAATTGGTTTTGTTGTACCATATTTATGAGGGCCGGCTTGAGCTCAAAATTGTTGACGTTGATTCTCGGGACATGCACTCCTCCTTGTTGGACAATGGGTTGGAACATATTGCTAATAGGTGGTGGTGGAGGTGTATTTCTTAGAGCTTCTTGCTCATTGATTTTCCCTTGCATGGCTTCTAATTGCATTTGAAGTTGACGGATTAAGTCGTGATTTTCCGCCATAGCTTCCTCCAACTCTCTATCTCTTCTTGTTCTTGCTTTGTTGTGTCGACAAAAAGCTTCAACCTCAAGGTTTATAGGTATAAGAGGTGCACTCTTAGATCTTGTGTTCATACACTACCTATCAACCAACAAGAACAAGAAGTCAAAACACAATCTTAAAATAGAAAACAAAAATTAAAGCAAGTAAAATGTCTAAAGTAGTTAAGCACAATGAAGCAAAATATCACAAGCAAAGAAACTAAACTAATCCCCGGCAACGGCGCCAAAAACTTGTTCGCTATTTATTTTCACCACGCCGCAAGTATACGGGTAGTTGTAATATATGGAAGCAAGGTCGTATCCCACAAGGATTAGTAGTTCAATCAAGTGATTATCCTAATTCATTTTACTCGACTATTTAGACTAAACGATTGAGTGATTGGTTTGATTATCTAACTAAATACTTAACAAGTGCAAAGACAAATAAAAATCAAATAAGCAAAGTGGATAAATAAGATGATTAAGGTGATTTAGGGACTAGGCATCGATGATTAAGCAAAATACTTCAATTATAGCTCAATATTAATCTTGACAATCCTAATTATCTAGAGTGATCTCCCAACTAGTTCTAGCCCCCTCCCGGACGACTAGAGCGGTAGATTACGGGTCATAATTGCCGTCCCCGGTCAACTTCTAACCTATAACTCCCAAAAGCACACAAAGATCGACATACTCTCACCCAACTCTCAACCTCCCGGTTATCGAATTGATATGTTTCAAACACCTTATCTATTGCAATTATCCTCTCCCGATTCAAAGTGCAAATTAGAAATGCATAGAATGTGGCCAACAATCCATACAAGAAATAAATCAAGGGTTTGAAAAGATAATGTGCAAATGAACAAACAAGATTTATATTGAGCATAAATAATCAATCCATTACAATAATCATCTAGCCTAATCCCCAAATCAAAGAGAAATTTAGCCTAACATGTTCAAACACAATAAATCAAAGTTAAAGGTGTACATAATGAAAGAGAGAGTAAGAAATGACAAATCCTATTTATGAGCTTCTTCTTCCTTCTCTTCTCTTCAATGGTCTTCAATGGTAGATGGGTGTGTTAATGGAGGCTAGGGTTTAGTGTGTGGAGTGTTGGGGAAGATGAGTAGTGAAGAATGAGAGAAAAAAGGGGGAAAAATGGGGTTTTGGAGTAAAAATTCGCGTCTGGGCCCACCAAAGGGCGGATCCCCGCCTTATCCCCGCGGTCGCGGCACGAACCGCGGTTGGGAACGTGGCTGGAAAGGGCGGAGGCCGCGGTCGGGCCCGCGGCCGCGGCAGGGACCGCGGGAGATGTTCAAAAACCGTCTGAACTCGGGGCGCAGGAGGCCGCGGTCGGGCCCGCGGCCGCGGCAGGGACCGCGGTTCAGGCTTCTTCAGCCACGGCCGGTTGCCGCGGCCGTGGGGTCCTGCGCAGCTGGCTTCCTCGGCTCCGTTCTCCCTCGTCCGAGCTCTGATTCCGGCGCCGTTCGCGCTCACGGATTCCTCTCGAGACGTACTTCACTCTTATGCTCCCACAAGTCTCCAATCAACTCTTGATTTTCCCTGAAAATATTCAAAAACTATACCAAGCAATCAAGATTTCATAAAACTCAAAATTGGGATACAAACACATATTAGCAATCAATTTATGGGGGAAAATGACAACAATTCATGCAATATTGAGATACGAAATCCATGTTTGTCACTCCCCTTGATCACCGCTTGTATATGCGTCGTGCCACGCCTTAGGGAAATTCTTCCACCCCCAAGTGTTAGGTCCGGGGGGGTCTCGAATAGGTGTATGGGGGGGGAATACACCTATAGGCTATTTTTATGACTATCTATGAACCTCAATCAGAGGGATCTCAGTCAGAGATAGAAGCGAAACTTTACAAGCAAACAAGACACCTGTTTAACCGAAATAAGTGTTGACCAACAGGGTTGACGACTGATACTGAAAGCTCTTCAGTAAAGAGTTATCAGTTAAGTCACTGGAACTTAACTGATCCACGTAAGGGCTTCAGTCGTGTTTGCAAAGATGAAGATGATATCTCTCTTCCTTACTATCAGAGGATAGTGAGTCAGATTGATATCATACGCAGCGGAAATTAAACTTAGTTTCGAATAGCCTCGGTGGAGCAGATAGTTGGATTAAGGTTTCTCTTTTCAGTTAGTCAGCATTCAGTTTTATCAATTGAAATAACACAGTTATGAATGTAAAACTGAAAGCTGTAAATAACACAGAGACTTTTACGTGGTTCGGAAAAACTCTTTCCTACATCCACGGCTGGTTGATCAGACCAACAATCCACTCCGCAAGTGCTTCCCTGGTGCACTGCAAACCGTGAACTGAAGATAAACTCTCTCTTCAGCACCTACACACCTCGCGTAGGGTTTCCCTACCTACACACCTCGCGCAGGATTTCAGCACCTACACAGCTCGCGCAGGATTTCCTTGCTAAGCACACCTCGTGCTCAGACTTCCCTATCAGAGTTCAGAACACCTTCTGAAACTCCGAGTCACTCAAACACTCTTATGGGGGAGAGGTTTAAACGAGTGCCAACTATACTTACAAAGAACGAGTTCTTTGAAGCAAGTTTGACCTTTGGCTTCTGGGTACACAGAATATATGCCTAGGGTCTAAGAGAATGTATGTAATCAGCAGTGACTGATTTTGGCTTTGGAATTCTCTTCTTCGATTCAAGCTTTGGGCGGTTTAAGCTTTAGGCTGAGTAGCTATTTCGGCAGAGCTTCAGCTTATGTCGTTGAATCGGTGAAGGTTGAAGTGATCCTCGAGCGCTATTTGTAGGAGAACTCTTGAATAGATCCGTTGGCGTAAATCGTCCTCAAGATTTCTTCCGTTGGAGAGCAATTCGAATTTGGGCTGAGGCTTCAATCTTCGAGGTTCCTTGTCTGTGTAGAAACGGCTCTCTTTGATGGACAGGAGATGTGACATCTCTGAAAAGTAACCACCAGATAGGAATGACCTCTGCAGAGATAAGATATTGAGATATCTCTGCATTTAATGCGGCTGTACTTGAGCGTACGTGGCTTCCTCTGAACGTTGGAGATTAGTCCTAGGAGGAATGTTCAACTGATACTTGACTTTAGTATCAGTCCATGGCGCGCATTAAATAATCAGTCTTCAACTGATTCTTCAACTGATACTTCAGTTGGTAACTGCAGTCTTCAGTCTTCAGTCTTCGTTCTTCAGTCTTCAGTCTTTGACACCGCAACTAAACTAGAAACGAACTCTAACACTTGAGTTCAAAAACGATTCTAGTCTATTACATTTAAGTCCTATGAATTTTGGTATCATCAAAACAAGGGTTAGGATATTCCACAAGGTTCCCAACAATTTCCCCCTTTTTGATGATGCCAAAACCACACAGCAGTTCTAGACAGCAAAAAGACTGAGCTCACAGTACAAGTTCTAGACAAGGGGTGAAAACTGTTCCCCCTTAACAACAGAACCTAAATAACTTGTACTCAGAGCAAGAACGAAAACAGTTCTAAACACAGAACAGCAAGAAGACAGAAAAACCATAAATCAAAGCCTGGACAAAGAGTCATTGTCTTCAGGGTGAGATCAATAAGAAGTTCATTTCATTAAACGGACTGATAAGCCATCAGTCTAGGTACAGAGCAAGACTTACATTGGAGTAAAAAGTAAAACAAAAACATCATGGATAAACCATGGACTCCAGCAGTCTGCTTGGCTGCGCCTTGAACTTCTTGATCTTCATCTTCTGTCTTCGTGTCTTCAATGTTCCTAAGCTTGTTCCACTCTCACTTGTTTTCCGTTGAATTGAGGTCTCTTCTGAAACGTCATCCTTCTAACTTCTGGTGATCCTTTGCTGTTCCATCATCAGTCAAGAGTTAGAGGACAGGAGCAACCTCAAGAAAAGGTTTCTCTCTGACTTCTGACTTTCCCAACTTTCCCCCTTTTTGGCAACATCAAAAAGAGAGATGACGATGGAGGCTATGATCAGACGGTACCCAACTCCTAGTCTCAGAACCTCGTGAGAAGATTTGAGAACAGAGTGAGTCCGGATAAACAGAAGAGGAGGACGTCAGTGGTGGGGTGAGGAGATGAGGAAGACGGAGAAGTGGAAGAGGACAAGAAAACGTAGAAGGCGGAAGATAGAAGAAGGCTGCCTTGGAAGAAAGGAGAGGGCTGCCTTATGAGGAGAAGGATCAGGTTGGTGAATTGGAAAGAAAGATTAGAATAAGAAGGGTGTGAGAAGGAAGAATCGAAGCGGTGGCAGCTGAGAAGACTAACACCGTCGATTCGCCGACCCAGGGTCTGTGAAGAATAGACCCGGTGCGGCTGAAGATGCCGGCCAACAACAAGAGTGATCTCGTTGTTTGTTGCAAGCCAGGGAGGAGCACGAGATATGCGATACGGTATATCTCCTCCAGAAGCGGTGAAGCTTCTTGGCGCCAGGCATGAGAATGGAAGACGCTCGCTTCGCTGGATACAAGTGAGGGTAGAGCAAACTTTGACGCCGGAGAGACGTTGTGATCCAGTGGAAGGGTCCGATGAAGACCAAGACTATGAGCGTCATTCTTCCACTCCATGACTTTGCAGTCATAGATTTCTCCTTTAGTCGGAACAATTTTTCTGCAACTTTGGAAACAATTGAAACTTTTTCTCACAGTGAAAGCTGTGGAGAGTTGTTAGTTGATGCAGAAACACTATGAAGACAACATGGTATAAATAGACAAGATGTGAACCATGTAGAAGATGAAAAGGTTTTTCGAAAACTGTGCCTTAAATGCAATTGAAGAAAAAATTTCGCGTCCGCCGTCACTGCGAGGGACTTCAAAAGGCATCATTACATATGTCATATCAATGAGCGTTTCAAGAAATTTTATTGCAGAGGCAAAAAGGTTGGAAGGATTTTTGGCAAAAAGATCAGGACAAGTTCAATCAAAACAGATTTTCACTTTAAAAAAATCTTGTCCTATTTCGGATATTCCAATTCCAACAATTCCAATAATCAGTTAAAGTTTTTTAAAGAAACTGATCAGTTAGAGAAAAGATTTTGAACTAAAAACTTAAAGCTCTAAACTGAAATAACTGATTTTGAAAAGGTAAGCATTTTAAAATACTTACTGATCAACTGAACATAGTAGTCAGTTGATACCACGTGATCCTGGATGATTCATCAGGATGACTTCCTCTTCAGATGAGCACTCGGACTTCATTGCTTTTTACGTCGACGATCGTAGAAGCAGCAGTTGGTTGACCACCAGTCAGCATGACTGTTTGAGAAAATCTTCAAACACAGCATCACTCTTCAGGGTTGATGAGGCCAATCTTTGCACAAAGATCGTTGAACCTCTCTTCTGGAAGAGCCTTGGTCAGCAGGTCCGCTCTCTGAATAGCAGTGGGAATCCATTCCACAGAGACATTCTTCTTTTCGACATGATCACGAATGAAGTGATGTCGAATCTCAATATGTTTGACTCTGGTGTGATGAACTGGATTCTGGGAGATTGCAATAGCACTGGAGCTGTCGCAATAGATAGGAACTTCCTTTTCCTCGATCCCATAGTCCTTTAGTTGATGGACTAACCACATGATTTGTGAGCAGCAGCTTCCGGCAGCAACATATTCAGCTTCAGTTGTAGAGGTGGCGACTGAAGTCTGTTTCTTAGAAAACCAAGAGATGAGCTTGTTGCCTAGGAATTGACATGTTCCGGAGGTTGATTTGCGATCAAGCTTGCATCCACCGAAGTCAGAGTCTGAAAATCCGGTGAGCTTGATGTCGTCCTCTGCTGGGTACCACAATCCTAAATTGGGTGTGCCCTTGAGATATCTCAGAATCCGCTTAGCTGCATCTAAATGAGCTTGCTTAGGATCTGATTGATATCTTGCACAAACCCCGACTGCAAATGCGATATCTGGTCTGCTCGCAGTCAAATACAGCAAAGATCCAATGATTTCTCTGTACTTCTTCGAAGAGACAGAGCTTCCTTCTGAACCTGGATCAACTTTCCAGTTTGTGTTCATTGGGATCTTGACTGACTTCATGTGCTGAATACCGAACTTAGCTATCAGCTCCTTGGCATACTTGGACTGGCTGATCAGTATTCCTTCTTTGGTCTGCTTGACTTGCAATCCGAGAAAGAAATTCATTTCTCCCATCATGGACATTTGGAATTTGTTCTTCATGATGTCAGCAAACTTATTGCACATGTGTTCGGATTTGGATCCGAAGATTATGTCATCGACATAAATTTGAACAAGCAAGAGATCTTTTCCTTCTTTGAGAGTGAACAACGTTTTGTCCACAGATCCCTTTTTGAAGCCTTGTTCAACTAGATACTCCGAGAGAGTATCATACCACGCTCTTGGTGCTTGCTTCAACCCATAGAGCGCTTTCTTCAGCTTGTACACCTTTTCTGGTCCAGCAGCCTCAAATCCTGGAGGTTGTTCTACATAGACTTCATCTGTGAGCACTCCATTGAGAAATGCACACTTGACATCCATTTGGTGTACCTTGAAACCTTTGTGAGCTGCAAAAGCTAAGAAGAGTCTGACTGCTTCCAATCTGGCAACTGGGGCAAATGTCTCGTTCTAGTCGATTCCTTCTTCTTGACTGTATCCTTTAGCCACAAGCCTTGCTTTGTTTCTCACAACGTTTCCTTCTTCGTCTTTCTTGTTCTTGAAAATCCATTTCAAGCCAATCACCTTTGCATCGTCTGGTCGATCTACAAGCTCCCAAACAGAATTCCGGTTGAATTCATTGAGTTCTTCTAGCATTGCGATGACCCATTCTGTGGACTTCAGAGCTTCTTCAATATCCTTCGGCTCTGTAGTTGATAAGAAACAGCTGAAATTCTTATCTTCGTTGATGTAGTTCTGATTGATGTCGAAGACGAGGTTGCACATAGATCTCCGAGTCTTGACGCCATCTGATGGTTCTCCAATGATGTTCTCCTTAGAGTGGAGTTCAAACCATCTTCGATATTTCTTGATTTCTTCAGGAGATGGTGGAGCTTCTTCAGTTAGAATAGCTCTGGGATGTTGAGCACTTTCTGGAGCAGGGGAGAGTTGAGCTGGGGCGGCTTCTGCGTGTTCAACTTGAACTTCAGCAACTGGAGTTCCCCCTTGACTATTGCCATCTGTATTGGCTCCAGTTTGAACTTCAGACCGTTGGTTGATCTTCTGATACTGAATCATCTCAGTATCTTCATCCTTGCCAGGTCCCCATACCAAGACAGTAGAGGGCTCGTCAATATGGATTTCAGCTTTGGAACCTTCAGTGATCTGAACATTCTTTTCAGCATCTTGTTCCCTGAAACCATCTGTAGACTCATCAAAGATCACATGAGGTGTTTCTTCTACACATAGAGTTTGAGTATTGAACACTCGATAGGCTTTGCTTGAACGTTCTGTTCCGGAGTATCCAAGGAAGACTCCTGGATTAGCCTTGCAATCGAAGGTGTTCAACCTCTTCTTATCGTTGTTGTGTATGAAACACTTAGAACCAAAAGCATGAAAATGGCCAATCGATGGCTTTCTGTTCTTCCATAACTCGTATGGAGTTCTTCCATGTCTCTGAGTGAGGAAGGAGCGATTCTGCGTGTAGCATGCGTTGTTGACTGCTTCGGTCCAAAACTTCAAGGGGAGTTTTGACTCGGCTAGCATCGTCCTTACTGCTTCCTTTGGAGACCGGTTTCTTCTCTCTGCAACTCCATTCTGCTGTGGAGTTCTTGCTGCAGAAGTTTGATGACTGATTCCTTGTTCATCACAATACTCACGAATGACAGTATTGAGGAACTCAGTCCCACGATCTGATCTGATGCTGATGATGTTGACTTCCTTTTCAACGCTCAGTCTCTTCAACAGCTTTGGCAGTTCCTCCAGTGTCTCCTTCTTTTTGAAAAGAAAGATAACCCAGGTATATCGTGAATAATCATCCACAACTACCAAGGTGTACTTCCTACCGTTGAAGCTTCTTGGAGTGATCGGGCCAAACAGATCCATGTGAAGTAGATGCAGAATCCTTTCAGATGAGTGTCCTGTCTTTGACTTGAATGATGTCCGCGTCTGCTTTCCTCTGAGGCATGCTTCACATTCTTGCTTCTTCTGGAATACAATAGAAGGGAGTCCTTCTACCAGTTGATGTTTAGCAAGTTTGTTGATCGTCTTGAAGTTGAGATGGTTGAGTCTCTTGTGCCATAGCCAATTGAGCTCTGAGCTGCTTTTACTGATGAGGCACGTTTCTGGTGGGCTGTCTTCCCAAGAAACGACGTAGAGACTTCCTTGTCTGAATCCCTTCAGAACCACCTTCTTCTGATTGTTTCTAACAGTGAATTCATCCTTTTTGATTTTCACTGTGAAACCACTGTCACAAAATTGACTCACAGACAACAGATTATGTTTAAGACCAGAAACAAAGCTAACATTACTGATACTGGCGTTACCCATGTTGAGCACACCATAGCCTTTTGTTTCTCCAATCGAGTTGTCTTCGAATGCAACTTTGGATCCAGCTTTCTCAACATACTGGGATAGATATTCTTTGTAGCCCGTCATATGCTTCGAGCAGCCACTGTCCAGATACCACGTTCTGATTGAAGCTTTGGCCTCTTCCTTCTTTTTATGTTTCCTGACATTGACCTGCAAGAAAGAGTTGCTTTAGGCACCCAATCAAGCTTTGGGTCCTTCAATGTTAGTTCGAGTTCCCTTTGGAACCCAAATCTGCTTCAGAATTGGTCTGGCTGATTTCTTGCGCATTGTTGGATGTCTGATCGATGTCGTTGGCGCTTCAGGTGGCATAAGAGCATTTTTCCGTTGAGAAATCCTTTTGAAGGCCTCACTCTTGTAGCAGTTCTGTCTGGTGAGTGGTTGAGGTCTTCTTTGCTCGCCGAAGTATCTTTCGTGAGATACTTTAGTCTTTGCAGACTTATGGAGATTTGTCTGACGTCCAGTGGCTTGTCGTCGAGGAAGTGGCATGGCTCGACTGGACTCAGCATTGCTTGATCTCCATGGATGTTGTTCTTTCTGAAACTGAACTGAGGATGTCAGTTTCTGACTGATGTGGCCTTTCTTCCTCCTGGGTTGATGAGAAAGATTCTTCTTGGCTCCTGATGTTCCTTCCCGGATCTTTGACTGAAATCTGCTTTCCAGCCTTTTCAATATGATGATCTGGTTGGGAGCCTCCTTAGCTCGTCTGTAGCTTCGTGGAGGTGGAACATTTGATCTGGCCATCAGTCTGCGCTTGTGAACTTCATCCATATCATGATCTCTTGATTCTTCTGAGGTTGTGATTTCAGAAGGATCATTCTTAGAGATGATCATGATATCCTTTCCTTTGGCAGCTGCAACCTTTCCTCCGATGCTGTTGACCAGTCCTTTCGATGGAAAGTTGCTCATCATGGGAGACTGCATCATGCAGTTCTTGACTGTTTCTTCCAGCTTGTGATTAAGCCTTTTGATTTCATGAGAAGCTCTTTCACATTCTGAGTTGGAGATTCTGAGCTCTTCTTCCAGTCGGCTGTTCTCCATGATTAGCTGATCAAGACATGTTTCATCCGGAAAGTAGATGATTGTCTGATGTTTAGCTCGTTCATCATCGATCTCCTTGTCCTTTTTCTGATTCTGCTTGAGGAGATCTTCGAACATTTTCCTCAGCTGACAGTGATCAGTCAGGAGCTGATCAAACTCGTCAGTTTCAACGGATGAGCTATCTCCAGATTCTGAGTGGTCTCCTGAAAGCATCAGGATGTTATCAGTATATGGAGTTTTCGTGAGAGATTTTACCTCTGGGCCATTCATTCCATTGTCGTAGCTGTTGTCAGCTACACTTTCTGATTCGTTGGCCATCAGGGCTCGGCTCTCATCATCTGAGCTGGAACTGTCGAAGTCGGATGATTCTGATGTGTCGTTGGAAGAGTCAGCATCATCAGCAACCATCGCTTTCTTCTTCAAAGATCTGCGATCTTTCTTTGCTTTCAGTTCCCTGCGCTCAGCTGGAGTCAGATCAGGACATTCATGCTTAAAGTGTCCTTTCTTTCTACATCCATAACATTCCAATTCTTTGATGTCGTAAGCGGCTGACTTCCTTTCTCCGCTTCGATCTGTGGAATGTCTGGAGTCCCTTTCTCTTTCTTTTCCCTTGTAGTGCTGCTTGTGGAACCTTCTGTACTTCCGGAACTTGGACTCCATCTTGTTGAATCTGTCAGTCAACAAGGCATATTGACTGAAGAAGTCCTCAGGGTTGAGTTCCGTTGGCTCCTTGATCTGCTTCTTGCCTTCTCTGGTTGAGGCCTTCAGTGCAGCTCCTCTTGAGGTTGATGGACCATCTTCGTCTGATCCTCCAGCCTTCTTGTTACCAAGATTTCTCAGAAGATCGAACTCATTTGTCATGAGATCGGAGAAAAGCTTGTTTGTCGGGAGCTGACTGAATCCTGGCTTATGCTGATGAGCGACTGAGTAGATCTGCCATTCTCCTCGTGGCAGTGCTCGAAGAATCTTCAAGTTGATTTCTCGTTGAGTGTATTTGTCTTTGGAAATGGATTGAACTTCATTCAATATGAGATTGAATCTTTGTTCTATTTCCTCGACAGATTCATTCTTGAGCATGAGGAAGGAGTCGAATTTCTGACAAGCTATGGAAAGCTTATTCTCCTTGATCTCCTCAGAACCTACGCACATTCTTTCCAGAATATCCCACATCTCCTTTGCTGTCCTGCACTTGATGATCTTCATGACATACTTGTCAGGAACGGTGCCGGAGATGATGCTTTTGGCGAGGTTGTCTAGCTCATCTTGCTTCCTTTCTTCTGTGGTGAAGTCTGCCTTTGACTTGGGCTGGTCCTCATCGTAAGGTTCCTGACGGATGTCAGTAGGAACCCTTTTTACAGTTTCGGTGATAATGATTGGACCGCTGGTGATGACTTCCCACATTCTACAATGTTGGGCAATGAGGAAGCTTTCAAGCCGAAACTTCCATATGTCGTATTTTTCAATACAAAACATAGGTAGAGAAGCTAATCTGCTGTGGTTAGTCTCCATCAAAAAAGAGAGAACAGGTAACAGCAGATAAAGCAAGTAGCAAGCACAAAACAATAAGAAAGAGCAAAACTTTTTCGAGACCTTTAATAAGGATCTAGTTCAAGTAGAACTAGTCAGAGACAGATAGTTCTTGCGAACAACCTGCTCTGATACCAATTGTTAGGTCCGGGGGGTCTCGAATAGGTGTATGGGGGGGGAATACACCTATAGGCTATTTTTATGACTATCTATGAACCTCAATCAGAGGGATCTCAGTCAGAGATAGAAGCGAAACTTTACAAGCAAACAAGACACCTGTTTAACCGAAATAAGTGTTGACCAACAGGGTTGACGACTGATACTGAAAGCTCTTCAGTAAAGAGTTATCAGTTAAGTCACTGGAACTTAACTGATCCACGTAAGGGCTTCAGTCGTGTTTGCAAAGATGAAGATGATATCTCTCTTCCTTACTATCAGAGGATAGTGAGTCAGATTGATATCATACGCAGCGGAAATTAAACTTAGTTTCGAATAGCCTCGGTGGAGCAGATAGTTGGATTAAGGTTTCTCTTTTCAGTTAGTCAGCATTCAGTTTTATCAATTGAAATAACACAGTTATGAATGTAAAACTGAAAGCTGTAAATAACACAGAGACTTTTACGTGGTTCGGAAAAACTCTTTCCTACATCCACGGCTGGTTGATCAGACCAACAATCCACTCCGCAAGTGCTTCCCTGGTGCACTGCAAACCGTGAACTGAAGATAAACTCTCTCTTCAGCACCTACACACCTCGCGTAGGGTTTCCCTACCTACACACCTCGCGCAGGATTTCAGCACCTACACAGCTCGCGCAGGATTTCCTTGCTAAGCACACCTCGTGCTCAGACTTCCCTATCAGAGTTCAGAACACCTTCTGAAACTCCGAGTCACTCAAACACTCTTATGGGGGAGAGGTTTAAACGAGTGCCAACTATACTTACAAAGAACGAGTTCTTTGAAGCAAGTTTGACCTTTGGCTTCTGGGTACACAGAATATATGCCTAGGGTCTAAGAGAATGTATGTAATCAGCAGTGACTGATTTTGGCTTTGGAATTCTCTTCTTCGATTCAAGCTTTGGGCGGTTTAAGCTTTAGGCTGAGTAGCTATTTCGGCAGAGCTTCAGCTTATGTCGTTGAATCGGTGAAGGTTGAAGTGATCCTCGAGCGCTATTTGTAGGAGAACTCTTGAATAGATCCGTTGGCGTAAATCGTCCTCAAGATTTCTTCCGTTGGAGAGCAATTCGAATTTGGGCTGAGGCTTCAATCTTCGAGGTTCCTTGTCTGTGTGGAAACGGCTCTCTTTGATGGACAGGAGATGTGACATCTCTGAAAAGTAACCACCAGATAGGAATGACCTCTGCAGAGATAAGATATTGAGATATCTCTGCATTTAATGCGGCTGTACTTGAGCGTACGTGGCTTCCTCTGAACGTTGGAAGATCAGTCCTAGGAGGAATGTTCAACTGATACTTGACTTTAGTATCAGTCCATGGCGCGCATTAAATAATCAGTCTTCAACTGATTCTTCAACTGATACTTCAGTTGGTAACTGCAGTCTTCAGTCTTCGTTCTTCAGTCTTCAGTCTTCAGTCTTTGACACCGCAACTAAACTAGAAACGAACTCTAACACTTGAGTTCAAAAACGATTCTAGTCTATTACATTTAAGTCCTATGAATTTTGGTATCATCAAAACAAGGGTTAGGATATTCCACAAGGTTCCCAACACCAAGGCATACAATCAAGACTCCCGAGCATCTCGAGAAATTCGTGTCGCGCCTCGTGCATCTGAGTAAGGCGTGTGATGTCCTCTGGCGTTGGACGGCGCAGATAATGGGCTCCAAAAGCCCGGATGACCGCCTTGCAGAACTTCTTGAGGCATACACGCCCGGTGGAGTCGGCGAATTTGAGATACAAGTCAAAAATATCCACACTGACGCCGGTGGCTAACTGGCGGATAACCGACGTGCATTTCTGCAAAGGGGAGAGAGAGTCCCGACCTATTGCATCAGTGTTCATCTGAAAGTAAGTATCTTCACCTTGAACAGCCTCGACGATGCGCAAGAACAGCTCCTTCTGCATTCGAAAACGCCGTCGGAAAAATATAGGTCCGTACGTCGGATTGTCGTTGAAGTAGTCTTGCATAAGACGTAGATGGGCATTCTCACGATCACGGTGGACGTAAGACCGGGGACGTTTCACACGTCCCGCCTCCGGCACCGGCTGGGCGTAGATGTGAGCAAGCAATTGTTTCTGCAACTCTATCTCCTCCATGATCGCGTGAGCTACACTGTCGAATGAATCAGATGAAGAACCGTGGTCGAATTCCGCCATTGTCGGAAGAAAAAAGAAGAAAAGGCTTGAAAGGTGTAGATTGAAATAGGAGAATTGGGGAGTGAAGGTGAGGAAGAAGAAGGAGGAAAAGAGAATATAAAGAGAAGAAGGAGGAAAAAATTAAAGAAAATAAAAATCGAACGGTCAAAATTTGCACGCAAACCGAGGCAGTCAAAGCTGCCTAAAATTCAAAATTCGAATTTTTTTTAAAGGCGCGTGTAAAACACGCGCCTATTATCAACGGTCGATCGGGCTACACGATAGAACGTGTAGCCCTCGTGTAAATGAGGGCTGCATCTGCTTACACGATAGCAGCCTTACACGATAGCAGCCTTACACGAGTAGGCCGCTATCGTGTAACAGATGCAGATGCTCTTAACCACTCTTTTGTTCAGCTGCTTTCGAGATTCCATTGCCAGGATTAATCAAACTATCAGAAGTCTGTTGGCCATCTGAGGATAAAAAATGTTAATATTACTGGTGTTATTAAATACTTCATCCGTCCGCCAAAAGTGGATCACTTTTACTATATCGGGTGTCCGCAAAGAGTATACAATTTTCCTTTTATAGAAATGGTCCCACCATTCACTTTAATCTTTTATCATTACAAACACTTTTTATTTACAAAAAAATCATCCCAAATTCAATCTCAACCACACATCTCATAAAATGGTGGGACCAATTTTCAATTACATCAAAATTATCATCAATTTTATTAAATCTCGTGGCCAGCCAAAGTGGTCCACTTTTGACGGGCGGAGGGAGTAGTAATTAACTAAGTAAAGTTATACTTATAATACCGACAAAATTCGTAATAAATTAAATCCACTTGTTACAAAAAGTAAAAATTCACATAAATCTGTAGAAAAAGTATATACTTTTGGCATCTATCACTGTGAAACATTGACAGGTCCCAATTTTAACTCAACAAAAAAAAGGTTACTTTACTAAAGAGGTGTTTGGTTTGTTGGATATTATAGATAAGATTGATAATAATAATAGGAATGGAGGGGTGATTAAATAATTCACTCAATTTTGGAGTGATAAACAATCACTTATTTAGGTGATTAAATGCAAGCCGAGTTATCAATCACGAGCTCCTTCATGCAAATCAAACACTTGAATAAGGTGGATTGTTTTATAATCATGCCTTATCACTAAAACCAAACGTCTCCTTAAAGTAAAAAAGGGCTGAATAAAGTTAAAGTTATTTTAAAAAAAAAGTTAAAGTTTATATATTGCGATATATATTATCGCATTACAATTTTGATGATCTGAATAATTGTACTAAACTTTAAACCTCCCAATTGGGATAATCAATGAAGTACTATTAGGTTAGGTTCCATTTTCTTTTAAAGAAAAAAAAAAAAAAAAGGGAAGTTAGGTTCCATTTTTTGTGAAGTGGGACTGTGTTGGGAGTTTGGAACTGTGTAATGAATCCGTGTATTATTGTTTTTCAATTTTTATATATTGAGTAGGAGTTGGGGACTCGTAATTAGTACTACATCTTAATGATCGAATTCTTTCGTCTTATTTTATTTAGTGGTTCTTATTTGAAACTATAGATGATTTGGTTCAATTCATGAAAAATAAAAATAATGAATAAATCGATAAATTCTACAAATAAATCAATGCAACTGATGAGCATAAGTATCTATTTAATATATTGAAAATTTCACTCCCGTCACGATTGGAATTCAAACGAAAATATTTGTTCATAAAAATTATTGACTTGTTCACCAAAATAAAATGATTTGTTCGCAACTGTTAAGACAAATTCTTAATTCTCGCACTCCACGTGGATTCTCAATAGATCATTTTGTACATTTATTGTATTTATACACACATCCCTAGCTTAGCATATATTGTATTACTGGTTTAAAAATAAATTATATATCAATAAAGTAGCACTCCCTCCGTCCCACCAATTTAGTCACATTTCACTTTTCACACGTATTAATAAAATGCATTTAATCTTCTTTAAAAAATACTAATTTTTATGTTTTTATTTTTAATACCCTAATTTATTATTTTCGCACATCATTTTCACATTTAAGGGAAACATTTAATTTAGTAAAACAATATTTTCATATAATATTAATTGAAAAAGTGAACTATCTTTCTAGGACATCCCAAAAGGAAATAAGGGACTAATTTCATGGGATGGAGGGAGTAATATTTATGTGGCTATATATGTATATTGTATGAAAACTTTTTTTTTTTTTTATCAAAGAAGAAAAAACTTTTCATTAAAGATGAAGTTAGGCATCATAAATGCCCAAAGCTTAGTTACAAAGCAGACTCGATAAATCGCTAGAACACCAGGATGAAAAGGAATCCCTTCCAGTCTATCGTTTCAAAGATAGTGTTCCAACTCCACATTCTTGCTTTAATTTCTAAACTTGTACTTTTGATCTCCCATACCATTCCGTCAAAACGACTCTCATTCCTTCGTCTCCACAGCACCCAGATCGTGCAGCTCCATAAAGCCTTCAGAAACCGATGACTTTTCTTTCCATGTAAACTACTCTAAATTTAAGTTTACTAGTATAATCAAAATCACAAAAACGTAATTATAAAATATAGGAGTATATACAATTGTACAAATACCTAATTTAACAAAATACTCTAACTTTGATATAAATGAAACTATATAAATTATTTAGAAAAGAAGTGCGTGAACCTAAATTTGCGTAGTCCCTATTCCAAAATGATGCATTTGTTGCTAACTTGAAGCTATTCGTATGTACGTATTTATGAATATGTTTTTTTTTCTTTTCCTTTTTTAAAAAGGGATTTATGAATAGGGTTGTTACTTTGCGATACAATCTTAAGTTAGCTAAAGTTCTTTGATGGGAGAAGTGTTACTTGTTTTAATTTAAAAATGTTTTCTTTTCAAATTAATCCTCATTTTCGCTTTTAGGTGAAGACAACATCAACTATTATATCGTGTTACTTTCAATAATCCGGTTTAAAAAATAAGGAATATGAAATATTTTACTTTTTTAAGGCGAAGTGGAGATAAATTATTATTACTCATGTTGATGTATAAATTTTGTGATTTGTTAGCCTAACTTTAGATACAAATCTTAGATCCGCCCCTGCATATTGTAATTCTTTACTTTATAATATCAAATGCAGAAATGCTAAAGAGAAGATGTAAGGGAAAAATAAGTATCATGGATCGAGTGTACAAATTTACTCGCTTCTTCTTTGTCTTTGATTGGTGCATGAAAAATCACAGAAGATAGGCAAAAATGAAAAAAAAAATGACATCATTTTACCATTAAATTTTGAAATAAGACACTTATTTCGAAATGAATGTAAAAAAAAACAGTATCATCGATCAGCCATCAAAATTCACATATCAATGAAGTAAGTAAATTTACTCTCACCATGAAAAATCACAAAAAAGTAAAGAATATGTAGTGGATAACAAAGGGAAAAATACGAAAATATTAACATCGTTTTATTGTTAAAATTTGAAATGAAACACTCATTCAAGAACTGTGGGCGAAGGGCGGTCGATGATAGCTTCTTCTTTGGGGGGGATTTTGTGGACAAGTTGAAGATAAGGTTGGGGAACATTAATAAGTGATTTGGCACATGGTAACACAAAATGAAGGTGGGACACAATCATATTATTCATATTTGATATGAAATAAATTGTCCCTTTCGAAAGTACCATCCGTACTAGGCCGTAACGCCTCCTTGTGTTTGTGTTTTGTGCCATCACTTCAATTTCCCCAAAAAGAAATTTTCCCTTAGGAAATTAAAAAGAGAAAGATATCCATTAGAAGAGGAGAGAAGAAGGCAAAAAACGGAAAACCAAAAGAGAAAGAAGAAAAAAGAAAAAGAAAAGGAAACGAATAGTGGGAATTTGGCATGTGGGTTGCTGGTTTTAATAGTATTTAAAACCAAATATGTTAATTTGTTGGTAATTTATAACAAAATCACTTCGTATTTAGATAAACTCGAAGTTGAGACATATTATGCAACAAATATTCAGGGAAAACAAGGCAAACATATTTAAGTATTGGGATTTTTTATGGGAAATAAAATAGATGGAACTCTAAATATATTTCAATAGAACCCCATATCCAAAATAGGGATCATAAACCTGCATTTATTTATTTCAAGTAATGAATTTCCAAAAAAAATAAAAAGTACATAAAATAAAAGATGAAAGCATCCACTACGTGCATATACCGGCATAAAACTTGTATAATAAACAAATACAATAATGCTATTTGAACAAAATTTTGTCCGGACAAAATTTGATTAAATACTTTAAAAAAAATTATTTAAATTTTTTTGGTTCATAATAAGAATTTTGTTAATTTTATTGTTTTCTCCACATTGTAATTTTTAAATAATTTTTTAATTTTTATTATTTTTAAAGTATAAAAACTACAAAAAATAATTAAAATTGAAAAATGGTTAAAAAATTACAATATGGAGAAAAAAACAAAAGTAATTATTCAAATAGCACAACTCAATTATCGTAACCCTATTAATTTTGAAGAAAACAATAAAAACAATAAAATTAAAATATTGAACCAAATTTTTTAAATAAATCAATTTTGAAAAGTATTTAACCCTTTTTTATCCGGACAAATTTTATCCAAATAGCACTACTCACTTATCGCAACCTATTAATTATTCCTATATTTTTTTCAAGGTTTGTTGGCTACTCAATAATTTATTGGATTGAATTAAACACTCTCTACGACTACTTATATTGGCACGTACAGCTGGTACGGTAGTTGTTTCTTTAATGTTATTTATGGCACATTATACTCATACAAATTGTTTTTCATTTTTCTCTATGATATTTAATAAGAAGTTTGAAGAATATAACTCTATTCTACTTTTTGATAGTGTAGGTCAGTTATATACGTGTATCGTTGTAATTATCCATCAATAAATGTCAAATATCAAAAGTCTTGTAAAATAAATTGGTGCCCAAGTTCCATGTTTGTCTTCCTTTATTCTATGGCGCAATTTATAATATTTGACATGAAAAAAAGGTACTAATTCATATACTTTTTAAAATTTGTTACAATCAAAAAAAAGAAAAAAAACACACCCACACTCTAGTTCCTAGAGTGATTCGAACCCCCGACCTATTGATTAGAGGAGAAGCGTCTTACCAACAGATTGCGCTTCATCGTCGAAGTTCTAATTCATATACAAAATGAACAAAACTAGTGTAACATCTGAGTTTGAATTAATAAAAAGAAATACTCTAGTAAGTGTAAGATCTCTTAAAATAGAAAATAAAGGAGACCTTTGCGTAAAAGATTTGTGCAGCTTTTCCCTTTTGTGTTATCTCTTCAAGCTCCGTATTTTACTTTTTATCGTGTTTTCAACTTTTCCAAAATGGAAAGTTGACCCCTTTCCTTATCGTTTTTTTTTTTTTTTTTCAATCGTTTTTTATTTCAATCGTACATACTATTTTTTTTTTCTATTTTTTTTAGGTATATATTTGGACCCATATTGATTTGAGGCTATGTTGCATAGGTACGGAGGTGCGGATGCGAGGGCAATACGATACGAGTACGGGGATACGAATTTTTAAAAATTATAGGATGCGATTCGGCAAGGATACATCTAATTATTAAAATTTTATTATATATAATGCTTATAAAATATATACAATTTAAATTTTCTTAAATTAATTATATGTAATTTACATTTTATTTTACCCAAAAGTTAAGTATTTGCAATTATATAAGTTAATTGAGCAACAATATAACGATTCAAATATTATTAGTCCAATATATCCAATATATAAGTCATAACTGAAAATAAAATTATCAAAATAACCTTGTGTAAGCCTTTCGTGCACGAGATACGTGAATTTCGCCTATGGAATTTGTGAATCCGGTTTATTTTTATAAATTGTTTTAAAAGATACGCCACGTGGCGAATCGGGTGCGAATCCGAGAGAATCGCACCCTAAAAGAATCCGATTCGCCGTACATACTAATTTTTGAAGAATCTGTGCATCATAGATTTGAGGACATCACAAACATTTATTGGCATACTATATTGTTTCTTTGTCAACGGTATTTAATTTTAAATTATTGGATTAGTTTGTAGCCACTAAATAAACATTTTACGTGTATATATATATTTCATGAGTATAGTTAATATTTCATCCGTCTATAAAAAATATGCATATTTTGTCATTTTTAATATTCCGCATCATAATTTCTCTCTCTCTTATTCCAAAAAAAAAATATTGAACACATTATTTTTTTGTTAGTTAACCCATTATCTATTATATAAAACAGAATTCTTTATCTATTCATAAGAGCATCCGCATTGGGGGTTCCTTGATAGCCTACTTGATAGTGTTTGTGTTATTGAGTAGGTAGTGCTGCATTGGGGTTCCTTGATAGCCTACTTGATAATATTAGTTTTGATTTTATGTTTTTCATTTAAATTTAATTGCTCAAATTTAAATAACACAATTTATTTCAAATTTAAATTGCATTAATTATAAAATCCTAAATATTACATAAAACTTTAATAAAATAAAAAAAAACAAAATAAAAACAGCCATTGAAAATTAAAATATATATATTTTTATTTGAGGCTCGGGTACTACCCGATTACTCGAGTAGTACTCGAGGAGACATTAGTTGCAACGCCATGCTCGAGGATGGTACATTACTCGAGTGATGCTCGAGGAGCCCGCGATGCGGGTGCTCTAATACACTAATATTTTTTAAAGTTTATATTATTCACATCATGACATATTTTTTGAAGACGAATAGAGTATAAAGTACGAGACGGATGTCCGTGTCACGATTCAACTGAAATAACAATATTGAGGTGTCTCCAAAAAATACCAAGAAAAAATTTGGTGGCAAAGGCTGGAAACGAATGGCGCGCACTATCTCCCCAGTTACGGCCGGAGAGAAAACACTTAGTGTGGAGGAAAGGGGGATTTTGGGGAAATGGAGGGAGGAGGGAACGGGAGAGGTGGAAGTAGACAAGGAGAGGGTGAAGAAAAAAAGAGTGGGACAGATTGAAAATGGTGATAACAGAGATTGCTCGATAACGGCGGTGGCTGCCACGTCGCAGCCCCGCCGAGAATTATGATTCACTTAGTATGGAATGCGCGGGGATTGGGAAGCCCACGTGCATTCCATGAATTTCGGCGCCTTCTTGCCGGTAATTCCCCGGGAATTGTCTTCTTGTGTGAGACGAAACTCGTGACAGCATAGTGCTCTAATTGGCGGAGTTTGTTGGGGTACGAAGGTTTGTTTGTGGTCGACGCTAACGGACGACAAGGAGGCTTGATTCTGATGTGGAAGGAAAGTCTTCAGGTGACTATTACTTTGTTTTCGCAAGGACACATTGACTGTTACGTTTTACAGGAAGGGAGACAATGGAGGTTCACGGGATTTTACGGAAACCCAGAAGTGAGCCAGAGGCTATACTCTTGGGACATTTTAAAGCGTTTGAGTGACTTGATTCCAATGGATGACATGTCGTGGCTCGTAGGCGGTGACTTTAATGAGATTTTGTTAGCAACTGAGAAGTGCGGAGGAAACAGCAGAAACCCGGGGCAAATGGAGAAGTTTAGGGAGGTTCTTTTTTATAGCCGATTACAATAACCCCCTAACCACGACAAATGTCTCACGTGGATGAACAAACAAGTGGAGAATCCTATCTCAGGCCGATTAGATAGGTTATTTAGGAACAGTCTTTGGAACACGAATTTTGACATGTGTGAAACAAAAGCTCTTGATTTTTTACCGGTGGTTTGTGTGGTTGAGGAGGAGGATCAGCAGTTGAGAAGTTTTGGGAAGGGACGATTCCACTTCGAGGAAAAATGGTTCATGGAAAGAGATTTTGTTCCGGTCTTCTTGTGTAAATGGGCATCGTTGGGTTAGTTGGATATGCCAAGTAAAATGGCACTTTGTGTTGATTTCTTCACGACGTGGGCAAAAAGCAGTTTGACAAATTGGAAAAAAAAAGTAGCAGACATGCGAAAGGAGAGAGTTAAACTTATGAGGAATGTTAACAGTAAAGCCACGATGTGCGATGTTTTGCAGCTCACAGAGAAAATTGAGAGAGCTGTAGAGGCTGAAACGGCGCATTGGAAACAAAGAGCGCGGGTTAACTGGATGACTAATGGCGATCGAAATACTGGAGCATTCCATGCGCAAGCTTTGAAGAGGAGGAAAAAGAACTCCATTAAGCAACTTAAGGATGACACGGGTGAGTGGGTGAAAGAAGAGAGGGATAAGGCGAAGATCATACGAGATTACTTTCAGAATCTGTTCCTTTCGAACAGACCCTCTACAGCTTCTATCGATGCCGTGGTGAGTCAGATTGAGAAACGAGTTTCTGATGATGATAGAGAAGCACTTATGAAACCATATAATACACATGAGATAAAGAGGGCGGTGTTTGATATGCACCCCACAAAAGCTCCTAGTCCCGATGGATTTAATGCCCGCTTTTACCAAAGATTTTGGCCGGTCTTGGGAAATGAGATAACTGGAGAGGTCCTGGCTGTTCTGAATGGAAAGGCGGAGGTTAGGGAATGGAATGAAACAATTATTACTCTCATCCCCAAGGTGGATAAGCCGAGTACGGTGGCGGAGTTCCGGCCCTTGAGTTTGTGCAATACTATTTATAAACTAGTGTCGAAAGTTTTGGTAAATTGATCGAGGTTCGTGTTGGAAAGGCTTATCGATCAAGCGCAGAGTGCATTCCTTAAAGGACGGCAGATTACGGACAACGTTCTCATTAGCTTTGAGTGCCAGCATTGGCTCAGGAGCAGGAAGAAGGGGAAAAACGGGTATGCGGCGCTCAAACTCGATATGGGCAAAGCATACGACGGGGTGGAGTGGGATTACTTGGAGGCGGTTTTAAGAACGATGGGCTTCCCTAGCGACCTGTGCACACTGCTCATGAAGTGTGTTCGGTCAATTTCTTTTAAGTTTATCCTCAACCGTGCTATTTTTGGAGAGGTGGTTCCGACGAGGGGGCTCAAGCAAGGAGACCCGCTGTCCCCATTCTTGTTTGTCATATGTGCTCAAGGTTTCTCATCCCTGTTCAAAGCGTTCGAAAGGCAAAAGAGGATCAATGGAGTGCCGATTGGTGTTAATGAGATTCATATTTCTCACCTCTTTTTTGCAGATGACAACCTTATTTTCTTTAAGGCCAAGGAAAAGGAAGCGAAAGTTGTTAAAGAGATTGTGGAAAGATACCAAATGGCGTCCGGACAATTGATTAACTTCGACAAATCATCCATTAGCTTCAGCCCTAATGTGAGCAAATGAATGGAGGGGCCTATTTTGCGAACCCTAGGCGTTAAACCCGGGGAAGGAATCCAGAGGTATCTAGGGCTGCCCTACTTTTCCCTTAGAAAGAAAAGATTGCAGTTTGAATTTTTGAAAGACAGGATGGAGAAAAAGATTCAAGTGTGGAATCAAAGAGAATTCTCGGCGGGTGGTAAGGAAGTTCTTATTAAGTCGGTGGTCCAGGCGGTGCCAACCTTTGCTATGCAATGCTTCCGCATCCCGGATTCTATTTGTGAGGATATGAACAGAATCTGCGCGGCGTTTTGGTGGGGTGAAAAGGAGGGTGAAAGGCGCATGCACTGGGCAAGATTGGAACGAATGTGTGAGCCGAAAGAGAAAGGAGGAATGGGCTTCCGAAATCTGAAAATTTTCAACAAAGCTCTTGTTGCTCAGCAAGCCTGGCGGATGATGACCAAACCGAACTTGTTGGTGAGTAGAGTGTTCAGGGCTAAATATTTCAAAAATGGTGATCTTATGACAGCAGTTGTGCCATCAACTTCATCATATGTTTGGCGCTCTATTGCGTGGGGTCACTCTTTACTGCGTGAAGGGATGGTATGGAGTGTGGGAAATGGGAGGAATATTAAAGCCATGAAGGATGGTTGGGTTAAAGGAGCGCAATCTGAGGTTCATGGCCGGGCTGATGGAGATTCTGCCATCACGGTGGAGGAACTTATTGACGAGCATGGTGGCTGGAATTTGACAAAAAATTAACACCCTTTTCTAGCCGCATGAGAGGGACAAGATTCTGGACACGCCTATTGGAGAAAGAGGAAAGGAAGATAGATTGAGCTGGAAGTTCGACCAGAGGGGAGAGTTCACCGTGAAATCAGCTTATCTGCTGGGGAAGAATGGTTTGGAATATCACGGTGCCGCCTAAGGTAAAAATCTTTATGTGGAGAGCGCTCACCAATTTTATTCCATCTGAGGCAAATCTTAGACGACACCATATCCCGACAGATGGTATTTGCGAACAGTGCTGGGATCAGTGGGGAACTGCCTCGCACGCATTGATCCACTGCCCGAAAATACATGATGTGTGGAAAAGATCCCGCTTTTGGACATTATTGAAGAAAACAAAGGGTATGGAAATGGCGGATATTGCGAGTATTTTAGTGGCTGAATTGGAGAGCGAGGAATACAACATTTGGTGCATTCTCATGTGGAAAGTTTGGTCCTTTCTCTGCCATATCAAGCACCGAAAGCATGTGACTTTTGACACCCCCACTAAGGTAGACGGCTTTGCGTTTCATGCTGCCTTTTCTGCTGCCAAGCCGATTTTTTTTTGTGGAGAAATGGCTTGGAGTGAAGCTGGGAAAGAGGCGTTGGCAGAAACCCTCGCGAGGGCGATTCCGCTTTGATGTTGATGCCGCTTTCGACCAGAAGAAAAGGAGGTATGGGGTTGGCGTTATTGTTCGCGACCATGACGGAACGGTGACAGTGGCGGTGGCCAAGAAGACGAGCCCGTCATCAAGTATTTTTTTATTTTTTAACGATTAATTTTTCAATCGTTAATATTTTTTTATTTTTGCTTTTTTGTAACGACCGAATTATTCAGTCGTTAATATTATTTTAATTTTTTAATTTTTTTAAAGACCGAAATTTTCGGTCGTTAAAAATATTTTTTATTTATTTTTAATTATTTATTAACGGCCGAAAAATTAGTCGTTAATATTATTTTTTCAACTTTTTAATTTTTTTAATTTCAATTTTTTATTATATTTATTTATTTATTGATTATATATTTATATATATATATATATATATAATTATTTTTAATTAATTTTCTATTTAATTCTTATTTTTAAATTATTGAGAATATAATTAGATTTATTAAATTATTTGATTCATTATTTTCAAAACATTAATAATTTTATTATTTTAAAATAATAAATTATTTGATATCATCTATTTTATTTATTATTTTAAAATAATAAATTATTTTATTTAATAAATGAATAATATTGTATATTGAATTATAATAAATCTAATAAATTAATAAATCTAATAATTTAATAATTTATTACGATAATATTGTATATTACGGTTATTATTTGATTGTTATTTTTCACACTCATATTTTTTTAAAAATTACGATAATATTAATTTTTATTATTTTAAATTCGATCGTATATTACCGTCAATCTTTCGTCGGCACCACAAGTCTTAGATATCATCTCGATATATTATAAGGTTATGAATGATTAATGATATTGTACATTGAAATAGAGTTTAAATGAATTAATAGGTACTAGATATATCAATAATCTGAGTGTTCTGTACCAGTGACCACTCGAAAGGAACTTCAACGTTAAGCGTGTTTGACTTAGGTCACAACTAAGATGGGTGACCCACTGGGAAGTTCGTCAAATCGTATGCAATTAAAGTCAAAATACATTAGAAATACTAAAATACTTGTGGATGCAGAGATATAAAATATATATATAGGGGAGGGCTACAGTAAAAACACTTCTTAAAATGTAAATATAAACGTTTTTTAATGTACGAATTTTATCCAACAGGGTTACGAATTCATCCAACATGGTTACGAATTGTGAAAAATAAATTTTTGCTACCTTTGGAATTCGAACCCAGGACCACGAATTCATCCAAAAGGGTTACGAATCAACCGTTGATGATGATGATCTAAGGGCTGAAAATCATTTATATTTTATACACTTAAGAGTGTTTTTATTCTAGTCCTCCCCTATATATATATATATATATATATATATATATTCGAAAAAAAATATTTTTTTTATTTATCTTTCTCTTTTTAACGACTGAGAATTCAATTTAACGACCGAAAAAACGATCGTTAAGACTCGGAACGACGATGCAAACAACAACCACCGAAAACAGTCGTTAAATCGGTCGTTAATATTATTAACGACTAATTTTTGGGTTTGAACGACCGAAAGTTAATATCAAAACTTTGAAATTTGAGATGATACACATGGCATAATTTCAAATATTGAGATGATTGAAAAAATTATATAACATCGTACATTATAGAGTATTTAATTTGGGAGCTATAGATCATAGGATAAATTAGTAAATTTATAATTATTTATTATTAATATTTTAGATGAATGGTTATACTTTTTAAAGGGGGCTATGAATAGAATCACCCTTACTTGTATTTATAAATGTAAGATAATAAAAGTTACTATAATTTGCAAGCATAAGATAATGTTCGTAATATTATCTTAAATTTTTTAAGAAACCTTAGGTCCAAGCTGACCATGAAAGCATAAAAAATTACATGTTTAGTTCAACTATCCACCATCTTTTCTCACCTACTTACAGGATCTGCTTTGACATCAATGTTTAAATAGGAACTTTTTAATGACATGATATGATACTGATCGACTGAATTCCTATATGAATTCCTTTCTTGGGGCATATCAATGTGCTGCTATATCAATATTTCCCTGTCATAAAATTTGATGCATTTCTCAACAGGCAGCAAATTCAGGCAGCCATAGTGAAGCCTAACATGTAAGAGAGAGAGAGAGAGAGAGAGAGAGAGAGAGAGAGAGAGAGAGAGAGAGAGAGAGAGAGAGAGAAAGAGAGAGAGAGAGAGATTCTTATTAGCTGGATGATACCCTATATAAGAAACATAAATTTGTTCAGCAACAAAAAAAACCTCAATCATCTCTGCTGAACACAATGAAATCTAGTCCACAAGTAGAAAGAAAGCCATTAACCCCCAAGGAGGAAAAAATAAGAAAGAAACGAATATCATACCGACATAAATATGGCGAACATCTTCTTAACCCACGAAAAGTTGTACTAGGCATCTGCTTGAGGCACTTGTCCAGCAGGGGCATGGAGGAGCTGTTGAGAAGAAAAACTTCAACATCTTTCTAATATTCACATACTTCAATAGCAGCATACTTTTTGGTATTTACACCCGAACGCTGCACCATCTGCCTGTACTAATAGTGTGACTCGTATGATTCAGGGGATGATATCACGAATTCCCACCCAAAACCCTCCTCAGTTCATACTTTTGGGCTTCGGTGAGCCTTTTGGGGTACCTGACATCGATTTGAATCCTCAGACTTCCCCTTTTTCTAGGATCCTTCGAGACGGGCATCCCTTCATTAGGGACAGAAATCTCATGTCCAGGTTTCACAATCTCTGTTAAAGGGACTGTTAGGTTCCGGCCATCCAGTGTGGTAAGCTCAAAAGATTTCCCGGTGAGGGACTCGAGGAGAGTTATCTCCTGCTTCACCACCAAGTCATTCCCTTCTCTTGTATAAACTGAGTGAGGTTTTTCGTCTACTACGAAAATGAGATCTGCAGGAATCACGCCTGGTTCTTCATTACCCTTCTCTGGGAAAGTAATCTTCGTGCCCTTCTTCCAGCCAGGTTTTATGTCAATAGTCAGGATCTCATCCAACATACGAGTCCTACTACAAGACAGGAAGGAAGATACAACAAACGGACATTACAAGTAGATCAACATTAATTTTCTTATGTACACACACACACATATATATATAGAGAGAGAGAACGAGAATTCAACGAGCAACATGTTAAAATTTTCAGAAAAGCAATGAACCATAACAGCATTGCAATAGTTATTCAGTTGCTTCTGCAAACACATGGATCTAATGGCATGTAATAAGTTTGATATATTTTCTAATAGTTCACTCAGTATCAACGAAGTTTACTTTTCATGATTGAGTATTTTTATCCTCATTACTATGATTTCTCCAATCACACCCTTTCAATGGGATATGAATCAAGCAAAATCAGCTCAAATGATAGACATGATCAAGGGCATCGGGATATCCCAAAGTTCCAATTCATCTTAGTAAACAATAGATTAGCCTGTACTATTTTTACCTATCTAGGCTAATCCTCAAATTTCAACTCATTCGCATTCAAATTACCTGTGCAACTACTACATGGTCATGTTACCTAAACTACTAATAAGTAATGACTAACTAAAAGGCCAGGAGAAATTTTAGCTCAGTGGACTGAGCAGCAATAGTCCAAAAAGAGAGAAATCAACTATGGGTAAAAACACATGCAATCAAATTGTTGAAAACGAGACAGGCAAGAATCAACATTCAGAAAACCAGTCATCTTATCTGGAACAATTTTATCCTACCTAAAATTTGTTGTCTTGTGATTTGCAGAAAATTACATCTTGCTAGTAATTCTGCAGGTGCTGAGCAATTAGGGATATAGAATACCATACGTATTTTACAGCACAGTAAGACAATTGACTTGAAATGCAATCACTTGCATAAGTGTTTTAAATTAATACAAACTTCAAAAGTTGGGATTTCTTAAATTATGTGCAAAAGGAATATCAACAAAGTCAGAGGCGCAGGCAATCCTTTCACAAAGGCCATGACAGAAAAGTTAAGTGGTACAACATATTATAGGAAATAACATATGACTTAAGATATCTTCCCCAGGGAACATCATAGCCAACACAGGTATTCTCCTGGTAAGTCTTTCCTCAACCTAAAACCTAAACAAAATACTGCAGAAACACGTTTTCATTGAGGTATAGGTATCTATGACAACCGACAGACATTCATCACAAAACACCATCTCATCTTGCAAACCTAACAAAAATAGATTGAGAATCATTAAAGCAATAGCCCACCACCAAGTGACATGACTTATGCTGGATATATTGTCAACTCTAACGAGAACCCTAAGAAAGTATTGAAATGACAAAAACCTCAACACCATATACAAGCCCAAAAATCACCGACTTTACCTGGTTTTGTTAATCTTAACTACCCCCCCCCCCCCCCAAAAAAAAAAAAAACCCCATCTATTTCCCACTGAAGAATCTTCAAATTTTCATATCCTATAAGCTACCTGCACTTCAAGTTTTAAGGCAAACCAAGTTTCCAACATAAGTAAGGCACTTGATGCACCACAAAATTTAGGTAAAAGAGTTCCTTAACTTCAAAGAATCCTATTATTATTATTATCTCAAAAGCCTCTTCACTAGTCTATGTATACTACTTCTAATCATCTATCAACAGGGATCCAATAATACAATGCAAATGCATACAAGAATACAATCGATAAGATTTACAAGCAATGAAACCTCAGACAACGGCACTAGTACCAATTTATTGTTGTAAACCTGGTTTCATGATGGGGCATGTAATAAATGAAAGCAATAAAAAACTAGAAATGTAATTTATGATGGAGAATCAAGTTCCTAGGAGTCTAATACAGATAAAAGGTTAAAGGGTAAGTGGAAATTTATGCTGTTCACAGTTTTGACGGACAGGTATTTATGTTGACTGTGAGTGTTCTAGTTTTCACTTTTCACTGGCCGAATTGAGGGAGACTGGAGTCAGTCACTATGCAATATCAAAAGTAAATAATTTCTTCAGCTCCGGGTGAGCAGATAGGTTAAAAAAAATGCAACACAAGCAGATATACATATTACACAAACAATTATAAGTGAAACTAGTTCACTCTCAAGTAGAGCCACTCAACCTCAGGTCCTCAACGCACAGCTAAATTTATTTAGAGGGTGTTTGGCTAAGCTTATTTTAAAGAACTTACAAGCTCCAGCAGCTTATAAGATGTTTCAAGAGCTTATAAGTTGTAGTTTCTTAAGAGCTTTTAAGTTGTCAAAGTGTTTGGATAATTGAATTTATAAGCTAGAGAGAGATTTTTTTTGTTAGAGAGAGAAAATCGAAGAGAAAGGAACTTGAATGATTTATGATGAAAATAATAAATTATAGTTGAAAAACATTTGAAAAATGATTGTTGCATATAAGATTATAAAAATCTAAGTTGGGGTAGAGGAACTTATTTTTTGGGAGCTTATAAGCTCTTGGAGCTTATTTTAGAGCTTATAAGCTGTTTAGAAGCTTATTTTGCCAAACACTTTGAAGGAGCTTATAAGCTCCTAAACAAAACAGCTTATACGTTGTTTTGAAGAGCTTATAAGCTCAGCCAAACACCCTCTTAATCTAAGCAAAACAATTGACACAACTTTTCTAACTAAACCATTCTACTAACTAAATAACTGATGCCAAATTTTAAATCTTTTCGGAAAAAAAACTAATAATTTCAACTATTAGAGAGTAAGAAGAATTGCACGCAGTCTTCCAAATAAGTAAGAAAATTCTCCAGGAAGATATTTTGGCACTCTAAATCCAGGACCAGAAGCTCCAGCATGCAAAAAACAAAAACCTGCGTCTTAATCCATGCCAATTGCCACAATGTCATATTCCATTGAACAATCCTACCCCTTCCCAAACACACACTTAAAAGTTAGGTATTTCCCAAATCAATACCATCTGAACAATTAACAAGACAATGACTCATCCCAAAAACAATTGCAGAATGGAGAAAGAAATAAAAGAGAAGTAGCAATGGACGGAAATGCACGTACCCATGAGAATCAAGAACGTTCCTTGAAATCTTCATCTTCCTCGTCGAACCAGTATACAACTCCTCCAAGCTACACATCAGCGCATTCTCCACCGGTGGCGCCTTCCTCGATCCTCCGCCGCCCGAACTCTCTCTAGCCCCACCATTCATCGTCGTGCTCCTAAAAAACGCATCTCTTCTACCGGCACCACTACTACTACTTCCACCACCGCCGGCATTCCCATTACTACTCTCCCCAAAAAACTCCGCATAAATATCATCAGCATTCCTCGGATTAAATCTGAAATTAGGGTTTGGGTGCTGCTGATGGTTGTACTGAAACCCCTGGTTGTTGGCCCTCGTACTGCGCGGTGGAGGCGGACATTGGCCCGATTTGAGGCCCTCCTCGCCGTAGAGATCGTAGATCTGGCGCTTCTGCGGGTCGCTCAGGACATCGTACGCCTCAGAAATCTGCTTGAATTTGGCCTCGGCTTCCTGCTTGTTCGCATTCTTGTCGGGATGCCAAATCATCGCCAAGCGGCGGTAGGCTCTCTTCAAATCTTCGACACTGGCGTTGCGGTTGACTTTGAGGATGTTGTAGTAATCCACCCCCATCGTAGGGCTCCAATTTTCCTGCTCCGCCCTGTTCTATTCCTCGCACTGTGTGATTGAGGATGTGCGGCCGAGGCAATGGGATGAAAGAAGGGAGCTGTGCGAGCTCCGGCGACGGCGCAGCGGCGATTGGCGGCTGAGGGTAAATCGACGGTGGGGGTTGAATTTTGGTGGAATTTCGTTGTGAGTTTTGATTTCTTCGATGGAAACTGGAAAGGAAGGTGACAACGTGAGATTTGGGGGAGGTGGGGTATGCGTGGGATTTAGTGGGGGCCATTTCTTGATGTCCGGCAAGGGTGTTTTTGTCATTCATTAATCGATTCAGTTTTCCGAATTTACATTTTCGCCCATCGACTCTTCACTATTGTTCTCGCCAACCCTCAATTTTGCATCTAATTTGATGGTCGGGCCTGTCAGCCTGAGCCTGTCGGGCTTCCCTTCCCCTCCAAATCGGGTCGGGTCGGTCCAAAATCACCACGGGCTAAAATAAGTGGAGCCCAACCAAGCCTGAAATACCATTTACAGTGCAAATATTTCGGGTCGGGCCGATCCAGCCCGAGTCCATTAGCTTTTATTACTTTTCGGATACCATTGGGCCTAATATCTACACCCAACCCAGCCCAAAACTGGCTGGACTCGTTTCACGAGCAATAAGCCAATAAGTAAGACCTCAAAGCAAAATCCACCAAAGGTTGGTCGGAGATGAGATCCAGTGTCCCACAATCTTATGTGTGCCAATGTGTTCCATACTTATATTTATTATTTTAAAAATATTTTTATAAAAATAAAATTTATTATAATACTTTGAATTATATTGAAGTTTTATATCAAAAAAATAATTTTTTTAAAAAGTATATACCATGACTTTGAATTTACCAACCTATTATTAGCTAATAAAAATAAAATTAAATGATAAAAAATAATTATATACCCTAAATTAATGGAATAAACCTTAGTTAATAATCACAAAATTAAACTAAAGCATATAAAGTTGAAATTGAAGAAAATATACATAAGAAATTAAACAAAATTGAAAGTGGGACATAAAGTGGGATATAAAGTTTGGTACATTAAATCTCATTTCGGTTAGCGAGAAGGCATGCTTCTTCTAGTTCTTTAGTTCTTTTACTGAGTATAAAATAAAATAAAATAAAATTTGACGACTCATTAAGGCTCTTCAAAAATTTGATTGCGAAGCAAAACAAATCCAAATAATATTGGGCCAAAAAATATTAATTTTTAATGATGTCACAAAATATTCAAGCATGATTGTGTTATATCATTCTGCGTAAAAGGCTTTTTTAAAAATTAGGCTATCGAAAAAAGGATGTGGTGCTTAAGGTGTCAGATCATGACAAAATTCAATATTATTAATACTTTGAAAGTGATGGAATGGATTTAATACTGTATTGGAATATTAAAATAGACCTCTATGCAACTCAATGCATGTTAAGTATTCATATTTGGAAATAGTGTGATCAATAAAATTAAAATAAATAATATATGAAAGTGAAATTAGTTATCTACTTAGGTGTTTGATAAGTAAGATAAAAATTTAAGATATTTAATGTTCTTGTTTAATAGTAGAAAAGATATAACTATAGATTAAAAGGTTAAGTATCAAAACGTTTATGGTGAAAATCAAATAAGTCTAAAGCGTTATGTTGTGCAATTTAACGTTTATAAATTGGAGCAAATAAATTCCTCAATCTAACATTTGTTAAATGGCTATTTATAAATTCCTTTTTTTTCTCTAGCGACCCCAGAAGAACTCTCAATTGTTATGGTAGCAGAAGTAGTTTCCAATGATCTCCAGAACTCTCAATTTCTTTAAACTCATGAACTCCTACAACAGATTCCCTGTGAAATTATTGTTGTAGATGTTGAACAATTTGAGCTCTGCGAAGCTCATCACCGTCTTCACTGGAAGGCAGTGGAGTGGACCAGTAAGGTTGACAGCAGCGAGGGTGAGGCTGATGAGACCGTCCAACAGTCCAATCTCTGGCAGCAACGTGCCAATGAACGTGACGCTGGTGACCTGAGTGACGTCACGCGCGAGTCGATGCCACACGGGACACCAGAAAAGCTACAGTATATCCAAGCGGGATGCTGGTGACCCGAGTCGCCACCACACGTGACATATGTAAATAACAATATATTATTCATGTTCCAGTAGTGTATCCAAGCAATAATGCATTAATGCTAACGTGATAAAATTCAAATAATAATAATAATAATAATAATAATAATAATAATAATAATAATAATAATAATAATAATAATTAAAAAAAAAAAAACATTCATCTCCTTCCAATTCTTGGCACAAGTTCCACTCCAAAAAAATCCAAAGAAGAATAACCCCCTCCAAAAAAAAAAAATCTTGCAGAACCACAAGGGTATGTTGAAAAAAGAAGTTAGTAATTTGGCGTCGGATAAATAATCAGAGGAGGGGGGGCTATATTACTTTTGAAAGTGGAGCGGTAAAATAAGATCGAACCTCTCAATTATCACAGACTGCCTTGTTAAATAATATAGGCTAGCAAACATTCAGATAAAGTAAAATTATTTAACTCTAATGACAAAGTTGAGGCATCCAAAAACTCTTTCTCATTTTTGTATACGTAATGTTCTCATCTTTATGTGAATAGTGGTCCCGCATGCGTACGATTATTTTCCCATTTTTATGTGGTGTAGAGGCTTTGTCTGCATGCAAATTAATTATTTAATTATATTTAGATACACATTGTAATTTTAATTCAAAAAAAATAGTAAAATTATTTAACTATTCTAAATTATCTAGGGTGCCAAACACAGCCTCAAAGAATTTAAGTTCTCCATCAAAAGTTCCTTAATTTGAATAGCAAAATATAATGCATCATAATAATCGATCCAAATTCTCTATTTGTGTCGATCCGTGAAAAAAATATAAAACTAACACAAGAACTTCTGTAAGACGTCTCACGTGTTAAAATGCGTTAGAACTAAAATCTAATTCAACATCACACGTGACACTATCTATAAATCCATAAGTGCGAAACATATGTTCAGGAAGAGCATCATCAAGACTTAGGGGGAAAAAAAATCATGAATCTCACCAGAGATAACATTTCCAATCAACAAAAAATCAACTATGGTGTTAACAAAAGGCACACTACATATGGAACAAACAAAAATAAAAATACAGACATCACAAAAATATACAATATGCAACACGAAAACACGAACACATCTATATCGATTTACCCTACCAACACAAAGAAACTACGATGCATCACCTCCTCCGATGAATTATGAACCGTGAATCGTGCAATACCTGAAACTCCTTGACTTGAGAAGCTTCGTGTTTTCAAGCGATGCCAGATGTTGAGTCGAGCACGAGTCAAGCAAGAGGGCGTCGCGACAATATTCATCAAAGTCTTTTAAACTACAACAGTCTGACCAGTGAACCCATCCTGGAGCAGCATAGAGCCATCTTTCATTAGGTTAAGGCTTAAGCTCTTGAACCTTTCTCTTGAATATTGTCGCGACGCCTTTCTCCAGTCCGTTCCGGTCTTCATCATTGCAACAAACTCGTCGTAGCTAATCTGGCCGTCCTGAAAGAAGAGCGCGATATCTTAGCTTAGATAGTTAATCCGCCACATGCTTTGATGGATTGAATAATTTCGAGCTTGTTTGAACATGTAATCCTTCAAATGCTCAATCCTATGTATTCTCAATCTAATCTATCACACAAAGAAAAAAAGCTTAAGGCAAGTAAGAATTGTCAAACCTTGTCAGTGTCGACTTCCCGCATGATGTCGTTGAGCACATCGACATCGGTCTCTCCTGATTCATCGGCTAAAGCTTCTCGTAGTTCGTCTAGTTCTATGTAACCACTCCCGTCTTTGTCAAAGAACATAAACGCTCTGCGGAAGTGCTCGTCGTTCTCCATCCTCTGTAAGTGGATGGTAACTGCAACGAACTCTCCATAGTCCAATACTCCGTTTCCGTCCACATCAGCCTATAAATATCATTTTATTAGGCCTTGATAACAAGTTATAACAATGCAGGACTGCATGATTCTTACCACATCCATCAGCAACTTCATCTCAGGCTCAGCCAGCTGAGAACCAACTTTCCTTAAACCAGTTTTTAGTTCATCAAACGTAACCTTCCCATCGTTGTCGGTATCCATCAAAGCGAACATGTCTCTGATTACTTCTATCTCTTCAACGGATAAATGTTCTGCTATCACCTATTCAGTTACATGAAAAGAATTGAACTTTTAAGATACGGTACAGAGTCATGACCTATCGTCTATATACTGAGACTGTTTCTATGGATACCAGTTCTACTTATTTACCAACTAATCCTTTTATATACTAGCTTTACTTTCAGCAGCAGAAACTGCTTTTTTAAACCTTATATATCCCATTGAGCACAAAATTATGAGTACGCTGTGCTATGCTTACCCGCAATGCTCTCTTCTTGAATCTATTCATGACAGAGAATTGCTTGAGTCTTGCCCTTACTACATCTCCAAGTGGAACATTCGAAGCTTTCTTTGCGTTCTGTATCCACGGGTGATCTGACAAAGACAATAAAGGAGACAAGTATAGGTCAGAGCCGCATAAACCACATGCAGCAAAAAGGTTATGTCTTCTCTACTCTCTCATCTCCATTTTATAAGGATGTGTTTACTTTGATGGATAAATTTATCCATGAAAAATGATGGATAATAAAAATTTATGCCTTGAAATGTCTCATTTTTTTCCAACATTTGACACAAAGTATCCATCCTTGAAGTGAAAATAAGGAAGAAAAAATGGTGAACATCTCTTTTGTGTCAAATGTTGGAAAAAGAAAAGAGACATTTCAAGGCATAAATTTTTGTTATCCTTCCTTTTCTATAGACTAGCAGAAAAAACGTACATTGTACGTGTAATTCATGTTATTTTATTTGATAATCTATTATCTTAAAAAATCTATTAGTTCATTACTTTTATTGGATGGATATATTTATTTATAAGTCTAATAATAGCTATAGATATATATCACATAGATTTAGTGTAATATGAATATCTAATGGATTAATATATTTTTATAAATACATATAATATAATATGTAAAATAACCTTAAAATAAAATATATAGTAGGGGTAAAATAGATAATCCACAAGTTGTGACTTAGTGTGTCTTAAGCTCTTCTCCTATTAATATACTAGATAAATTTAACCATCAAAGTAAACGGAGCCTAATAGGTTAACTATAGTTTATAGGGCAATGCAGTGGACTCTGTACAACCTAGCAGTGGCCAGTAAGCATGACATTAGTTACGACAAACAGAACCCAACTCTACGTGATATAGTATTTAGTTGTTTAGCACCACATTGGAATTTCAGATTATCCAAAGGCCAGTTCTATATACTTCCTACCGGTGTCAGTAAAGAAGTATTAATGTTCACAATAATTTAACCTAAAAGTTTTAGAATAATAAAAAAATGAATCTCCAGTTATAGATACAATCTGTTAAATGGTAAAAAAGTAATGAACAAAGGATCTAAATTGATAGGTCATAAGATGATAGAAAAAAACAGAATCATGCTCTTGAAATCAACACAATAGATTATTAGTAAAGTTGCTTTTTATAAGAAAACGTAGCACAAGAAATTAATCTAATGGTCTAATCTTGAATTAGGATGGTCACACTATCAAAACAATATAAAATTTCAACATTTTAAAGCTGGAAAAAAGTGCTTTATCACTTTTGGTTATGCAAGAGGCAGTCTCTGATATGATCCCAAAATATTCCTATCAGCTATCGGATAGTCGAGAACACCGAGGATTCCATTGCTGCAATTTATAAAATCAGCAAGGTCCATCCTAAAACACCAGTATCAGCATACAGGTTGTGCATCGCTATGCAAACTATCATCTGAAAACACCTTTTCTTTTCTTTTCTTTATTGTTATTGCTCCTTTTAACACTTGCTTTTAAATCTTTAAAGAAAGTTCACATTTTTGCACGCTTAATGCATCTTTCCCTCTCTCAGCATGAACCCATCATCATTTGCAAGAGAAGAGAATCACATGCAGCATAAATCAATCACACCACCACTCTCTTACACACTATTAATACTTTTTCAAACAGTAATCCATACTCACCAAGAACTTGCTGGGCTGTCAGACGCTTCTTTGGGTCGGGCTCCAACATCTGCCTAACAAGATTCTTTGCACTTTCCGAAACCTGAGGCCATGGTTCCCTCTTGAAATCAATCACTCCTCTCAAGATTGCCAGTGCAACACCTTGCTCAGTTTCTGAAGCACAGTTTTGGTATAGACGAACTCAGCAAAAACCACAAGCTAAGACCAAAGAAGGAGCAGAGGAAGAAGAAGTACCTGCCCAGAAAGGAGGAACCCCACATAACAAAATGTAGAGAATCACACCAGCACTCCAGATATCAACTTCTGGCCCATAATTTCTCTTCAGCACCTCCGGTGCCATGTAGTATGGACTCCCCACGATCTCAGAGAACTTCTCACCTGGTTAAAATTCATTTCTTGATTAGAGAAAGAGATAAGATTAAGATGGATTTGAACTTTGGGATATCCGAGATTCTTGATAATTCCTATCATTTGAGTTAATTTTACTTTATTCATATCCGATAAGGGTAAAATTGGAGAAATCCTAGTAACGAGGATAAAAATACTCAATCATGAAGTAAACATCCTAAACGAGTATATAGTAGAGAGAGAAGCTTTCGCCGAACAACATTATCAGATTGAAGAGAGAGATTTTTGTAAGCTGGTATGAACTGCAGATTGAAGATAAATCATTCAACTATCAAACAGCATAATAAATAAAGAATACCATTACTGCCACAAACCGAAAAAAAAAAAAGAGAATTTTCAAATTACTGAAATAATAGAATTGTAGGCAACAAAACTTTCTGAATATGCGCTCTTTAAGACAAAAATCAGATATCAAAAATTAGAACACACACGAAACTCAGTGGATAAAAGAACACCAAAACCCCCAAATTGAAAGGAGGAAATAGAAAACTGGTTCTTGAATTTAGCGAAAATACAGAATCCTAAAGAAGACGAAGAGTAGGAAAATAAAAAGAGATTGTCTCACCAGGCTTGAAAAACACCGACAAGCCAAAATCAATGGCCTTGAGAGCGGAATTCTCCTTTTTATTGGCGAAGAGGAAGTTCTCCGGCTTCAAATCGCGATGCATAACCCCATGCTGGTGGCACATCCTGACTACCTCGGCTACCGTCCTGGCGACGCCGGCCGCCGCGCGCTCGCTGTAGTGGCCGCGCGCCACTATCCGGTCGAACAGCTCGCCGCCCTCGCACAGCTCCATGACCAGGTGCACTGCCTCGCTGTCCTCGTATGTGGCGCGCAGCTTCACCACGTTGAGGTGGTCCGGCAGGCTGGACATGATGGCGACCTCGCGGCGGACGTCCTCCACGTCCACGGCGGTGCGCAGCTTCTTCTTCGAGATGGACTTGCAGGCGAGGGCCTCGCGCGTCTCGCGGTCCGTGCAGAGGTAGGTCACGCCGAACTCGCCACGGCCAAGCTCGCGGCCAAGGATGTACTTGTCGGAGATCCTGGTGCGCGGGATGAAGTCCTTCAGCACGCGGATCGGCGACGGGGATTGGGCGTAGGGATTCGGATGCCGCTCGCGCGCTTTTTTGTTGCCTTTGGGGGTGGAGGGTCTGGGGGTTGGGGGGTCGGCTTCGGGGGCTCGGATACAGACGTTGCAGTTTCCCATGGTGTGGGGGAGGTGGAGGCGCCGCCGTCAGCGGTGGTGGGAGGTGGTGGTGGAGGAGGAACAGAGCATGGTGAAGAGAGAGAGAGGGAGAGAGAGAAGAGAAGTCTTGAATGAGAAAACGCGGGTCAAATTGGAGAAAAAATTGCCATTTGAAAAAAGAATATTAATTATTTCTATTGTTTATAGATTTTATGATGTCATATACTAGGTGTTAAAACATTTTTGTTTCAAGTGGTATTATTATTATTATTATTATTATCATTTTTGTACCAAAATAGTAAAATAGAATATTACTTACAGTTGTTGATAGTAAAAATTTTAAGTTTTTAACAAATGTATTTATAATTATAGGATTAATTATTTATAACTACAAAAATTAGATTTAAATTTTGATTTTTAATTAAAACTATTTTTATTAAATGATACACGCACTTTTATTTTTATTTATTTTGAAATTCAGCCTGAAGTATAATTTTGACAACATTTTTGAAATTCAGCATGAAGTATAATTTTGGAATTCAGTTCTCGCATGCAAATTCAAAGGAAATTTAGACTTATAATACCACTTAATTTTTTAATTCAGATCGAATTCAAACAAATTATAAATTTATGTGTTATTTAACCAATAAATAAATAAAAATAAAAATTTACATACTTTTCGCATCTTTATAGGCAATGAACCTCAAATTATAACATTTTATTGAGTCTTTAGATATATGTGTTTTATTTTTAAATTAGTAATTTGTATACGAAAAAATTATCATCAGAAACTTAAATAGGGAGTACTTCTCTATCCACGTTAAGTGTGATCTTTTTGTTATTTTCGTCCGTCAATAATTAAATATGGTCTTTTTATTTTAGTATATATATATATATATATATATATATATATATATATATATACTCTTATATTTTATCTCATTCTCACACAATATTTATAAAAAACCTCACATAAACCATTTATTAATTACCTAACAAATAAACTCAATGAAACCATTTCTCCACTTTAAACACATATCTTAATACTCTCCTTCCGTCCCACTAGGCACACTTGCCTTTTTTGTTTGTCACACTTATATAGGCACTTTCCAAAAATAGTATGTGGTCCCTACCTTCTCTACATACATTAAACAAATGATCCTCATCCACTTTACACTCTCAACCCCTTATTCTTAATCTACATGCTTAATGTAAAAGTGTCAATGTAAGTGAGACGAAGGAAATATTATCTTAAAACTTGTGTCCTTTCATTCACACCACACTTTTCTTGGACGGTGGGAGTATGTTATAATAGAAAATGGATCATGTAGATCATCTTTCCTTAACTATAGTAGATAGAACCAAATATGGACTACACATTGTGTTATATGGATACATAAAAATGCGACACGTGATAGAAGCCTTTAAAGATAAAAACCGTGGAAGGGTATTATTGTCTCACAAAAATATGATGATTTAGGGTTTTCCATATTTTTAAGCATGTTTAACGCGTTTTTAATATACATAATGTTGCACAAAAATATGAATGAATATTTTTAGTCTATTATCCTAATTTATTGTTCATATGTTTCTCTTTCTCGTGTGATATGTACATATGTTGTAGGTGTTATTGTTGTTTTTGTTGTAGCTAAATGCAGAGGGTATAAGACAGCGACAATGGCGGCGTGCTGCTGCTAATGTCAGTCAAAGTGAGGATTTGGGGTGGTGATGACGACAACAATGACGGTAGGCTGTTGTTCGTTGTGAGTCAGAGGTGGGGCCACAATATCGAACGACAGCAGCTAAATCAGCTATTGGCGGGAGTTATTTGGTAGAGAATATAGAGACGAGGAGCAGTTGGTGGTTCACCCGACTGATGCGCCCTGTGTCGGTGACCATCTCAAAAAATCAAAATATGTCTTATGTAAACTTATTTGAACACAATATGTATATAATTAAACACAAATATACATATTAAATGATTCAAATTGAAAATATAAATTATTAGTATGTACAACTTATATTTATCTACTATTGTATTAAATCAATAATTAACTCTATTTATTATAAGAACATAGTTAATATATTTATTATTTTGAATTATATAAGTTATTTTTAAAATAAAATAATTAATATGGAATATAAATAAATTTAGAAATTTTGTAGTATTTGATTAAACTGGTGAGCCTCAAAATATTCGGTAAACAAAGTTTCAAATTTGATTAAATACTAAACACCAAACTTGAGCATAACGTTATTCAACTCGACTCGATTCGATTACACTCCTAATTTTATGAAAATTGGAACTACAAATATTCAACCCTACTATGATATTATTATCGCATAGAACTCCATACATATACTATTAGGGGGTTTTTTTATTGATAAATTTATCGTGAGAAAATGAGAGATAATAAAAAATTATCCCTTTAATTTTTTTTCCCCTCTTTTTCTTACAAAAGATAATTTCACCATTTCTCATTCTTCCTTTTCAATTCAAAGAAGGATAATATTATCACTGAAAAAATGGAGGGATAACATAATTCCTTCTTTGAGTGGAAAGATGAGAAAGGGTAAAAAAAAATTGTAGAAAATAAGAAAGAAGAAGAAGAAGAAGAAATTTATAGAGATAAATTTTTATTATTTCTTATTTTTATATGATAAATCTATTAATTAAAGAAAACATGGGAAAAATAAGTGCATAAAGAATTACTTTGTAAAAATAAGTGAGAATTATATGATGATAGATTATGATAATGAAATTGTCTTGTGTTGGACGATACATGGGGTGGTGTTAAAAGTCAACATTTGTTTTTCACTTTGATGAATGGAAAAGGCAAATAATTAAACAAAGACTAAAGAAATCCTTTGTGAATTAAACATTGTTTGCTTGGTGCCTTTGATTACCAAGTCGCCCAATAATGACACCTACCAACCACTTGCATGATTGGTTCAAACACCATCATCAACAAATACTTTCTTTTTTTGTTTTCTCATTTCTCATTTTTCACGGTTTATAATTAGTTGTGATTCAGTCTATGTTATTCAAGTTTTTTAAAAGTAATTCAAGTTTTTAATGGAGTAACAATTATAAAACTATTGAGATATCCTAATAAGTAGAATAAGTGAGCTCGTTTGACTAAAATAACTAGAATCAATCTATTAATTATACAGTGAAACATATTCTTATATCACAATCATCATTAATTTTATGTGGAGTTTCAAGAAGATTTTTTTTTTTTAATTCTCTATTTTATACTATCTTTTAATTTTATGTTTTTTTAAGTTAAAAGAGAATTTTTATTGATGTATTTAGACATGCCCAAAAAAATAGGAACCGAAAATCGAACCGTGATCAATGGTTTCAGAATTGGAACCGTGGTCAACGGTTCCTCCTCCTCCAATTTTTCCGAACCGGCCATTTTTATTTTTATTTTTTAAAATTTTTTCACTATATTTTGAAGTGTTGTATGAAATGTAAAATAATGTTGAACCATTTTGAAGTTTAGTAAAAATTCAATGTGAGAATAAGAAATGAGGATTGACCATTTAATTTAGGTTATGAATGGTTGAAGTTTAGTTATCTATCTCAAATTCTTATTCCTATATTGGATGTTGGGTCCCCTGAGGGTTGAAATGACGGGTGTATGGGGGAGGGGGGAATACACATGTAGGCTATTTTTTAAATGTTAACTTAAAACAAACACTTTTGTACTGAAAGACAGTTTTACTGCTTTGAAAATGCTTGGTTCAGTTGACAAGAGGTGGCGACTAATACTGAAACATAGGTTTAGTGGGTGACTTCAGTTAATTGAGCTGGTCAATTAACTTCAGTCCAAGTAAGGCTTCAGACGTAAGTAAAACAGAGTAGAATTACTTATTTAACTGACTATCGAAAGATTGATCAGCTAAACCTATAACTCTAGCAATGGAATATTAAACTTAGTGAAGTAGCCTTGAAAGATTTTTTTCACAGAGAATCCCTTAGTTACTCTTTTCAACTAATCAGTATTATAGAAACAGAGATATTCGCAAATACTGAATATAAAAGCAAGTAAGAACACAAGGGATTTTTACGTGGTACGGAAAACAACGCTCCTACATCTACGGCCAGATGATCAATCTGACGAATACTCTGGGCATGTGCTTACGGATGCACAGCAAACCTAAACACGATGCTTACGTGTGCAACGCAAACCTAAATACGATGCTTACGGGTACAACGCAAACCTAACTGCAATGCTTACGGGTGCAAAGCGACCTGTACTGAAAAGGAAAACACCTTACAGTAACCAACTCACTGAGCTGGATTTTCACACTTAGCTTGCGGGTGCTAAGCAACCTAACTGTTTAGTTTACTGGTACTAAACAACCATTGAGCTTGGTCTAAGTCTTAAGCTCGATTACAAACACTCTTCTCGCTCTTTTTGAAAAGGGGTATTGTAATATACCAACTAGGATTACTGAGTATAGAATCTCAAGTAATCGGTAACTAGGCTAGTGATTTATCTATAAGAAAATCCTAGTTACAATAAGAAAGTTTAAGTAATCAGTGAAACTAAATTTACAACATTTAAATCCTCTCTTCATCGATTCAATGCTTAAGGAATATATTAAGCTCTATTTGATTTTCTGATGTAGCTTTGACATTAAGGATTGAATCGGAATTTTCTCTTCTCTCTTTTTCTCTTGAGATCTTCTGAGCTATTTATAGGTGTCTCTGAGGAATATCCATTGGCGGAGATCTTCTTCTTCAAATCCTACCTTTAGGAGATAACGTCTCTTTTCTAGGCTCAGGTATAAGGACATCTTCTTTTAAAGTCAATGCTTCTGACTTCTTCATAAGCTGCAGCGTGTCTTGGAAGTTATTCATGTGCTCTTTCTTTCTTTAGTCATTCTTGATGCATTTTCCTTCAGTTAGGAGCTTTCAGTTGAGTCTGCATCTCTGGGTGTGTTCTGGACTTGTGTGCGTCCTTCAGTTGAGCAAGTCTTCAGTTGAGCCGACATCTTCAATCATCTTGTATTCACTGTTTAGTCTAGCTATTCAAGGAACTCAAACCACCATCACCTATAATGTGCCTTTAAGTGGTTTTAGTATCATCAGAACATAGGATTGGATATTCTTTCATTTCCCAACATTGGATTTATAGTAAACTTCAACCATTTACAATCTAAATAAAATGATCAACTCTTATTCTCACATCTAATTCATACTAAATCTCAGTCATTTACAACCTAAATAAATAGTTCAACATTGTGTACATTTTATAAACTTCAAACCAACACTTTAAAACATAAAATAAAAATATAAAAATATAAAAGAATGGTTCCATGTTTCGAAATCGTGAACCGTCAGTTTGGAACCGAAACTAGAACCGTTGGTTCACAGTTCGAAGTGAAACCGTGAGGGAGCTTTCATGGTTTGGTTATGGTTTTGGATTTTGGAATTATGGAACCACCGGTTCGGTTCCGGTTCAAACCGAAATCGAAACCGTGGCCACCTCTAGATGTATCTCACAAGAACACCCGAAAAATAGAAGACCAACCATAAAAGGAGGTGGCTCATACCACACATAAGAGATACTGTGATTTAAAGCATTACGAGCAATAGTATGAGCTAATACATTAACCTCTCTACCATGAAACATGATCTTACATGTTTTTATAATTCCTCCAAACTTTGACCTGTTCATATCCGAGGATTGACAACATCCACAATCATCTTGCTGTCCATCCAAAATACCACTTGACCAAGGCTTAAACTTTTTTATCAACGACAAAGCCTCATGAAAACCCATTGCCTCCCCTTTATTAACACACAGACAATCATGAAAACAATGAGCTCTAGCTTGCACCAGCACTCCATCCTCATCTCATAGCACAATTCCTAGTCTCGTCCGATTTTCAGCCTTAATTAATGTAATGTTTAGTTTTAATTTTAATGAAATGTTGAATTTTAAAATAGAATAGTAAAAATAGAATAAAATTGAAATGATGATTATAGCGCCTCTTTATGGAGTCAATGCACTAGAGATGAGAGACGCTATGGTGGAGACCACCTTACAAATGATTAGATATTTCTTTGCTTATATTTATTCCATATATGAAAGTTAATCAACTTAATTGAGACGGCCCAAAAGTTAATATTGATCAAGTTAGTTGGGGCGAAGAGAGTATGTACTTTGAATTTAATTTTTTATATATTTTAGAGAAATCTTTTATTTAAATTAATTTTACTTTTTATTTATATGACTAGTACAAAAACGAATACAGTATGTTTTAATCGAGTTTCAGAGAAGTACATATATACTTTCTAAACATATTTTATAGAATATATAATTTCATATATATACTTTGAATTTAATTTTTTAATTAATTTCACTTTTCATATTATCATTTTAAATATATGAACACTTTTAAAACTAGTTAGAGGAGTATTACTAGTTTTTTTTTGCGGATAAAGGAAATCGAAAAAGCACCATCTTTGATTTATTTTTCTAATACAATTTTAAATTTTTCTATTTTTTTTTATTTTTAATAATATTAATTTTTAATCGAAACTCAACCATTATACACATCAATTCAAGATCCATCAAAACTTTCCGAATCAAACTTCACCATTAAAACTTACCTGATTCAGTTTTATCCTCTCTCTTATTATTTTTTTCTTACTTTATAAGTAAGATGGTTAAAATGGGAACTAAAATAACTATATAAGGATACAAACTAATTGCTAAACATTACTTATCTACGGATACCAAATAAAATATTTAACAGCTTCTAGAAACATATCGCTTTTCTATAATTTTGACGTCGTATGTTATACGATCCAGTAAGGAAAATGAAAAGTAGTTTCACTTAATAGAAGCGAGATTAGTTATATCTATGTTATTTTTATTGGCTTTTGATTAAAAAATGTGGGAAATGGCTTATCATTCAATATTATAGTGAAAGATTAGGAATTGATGAAATGGAATAATAGTTGTTGAATGAGGTTGTTAACCAATTACACTTTTTTTTCTGGCGACATTTTGGTCTATATTACCTACCTAACAATGGAAAAATCCATTCTCCGGAATCTTATCTTTTATTATTATTATTATTATTATCATTATTATTATTATTATTATTATTATTATTATAAAGTTTTCTTAACGTGCATATATGCACAGATTAATATTGATTACGAATTCGTATTAAATGTTATCAATTCGATGCTTTGTAATATTGATGTGAAAAAATAATCAATTCATAAAATATGTGGTGAGATGTGTTATAACAGCGAATGTGAGTACGAAAGATAATACATGGAGAATAATACCCCAGTTCAGTTAAACAACCTACGTTTGGGGGCCTGCCCAAGGAAAATTATCCATTATATGAAGTTAAGATGTACAAATGACTTACACAATAAGATACCCTCTTACTTAGCCTCTACATCTTCCCAAAACCTCATCAACGGTGAATAACTGAAAGCTAGACAACGACTAACTTTCTAGGCGCACCTAATTCCTTGAGAAACAAGAACCATAAATAAAGAAGAGTTTATAACTCTTTTACAATGCACGCTCAAGTGTATAACTCACAAACACTCTTCTGCTAGGATAAATAAAAGTACTATATCAATGGATGTATTATAGACGGTAACAAGTCCGGGAGACACCTAGCGGCAACAAGAATTCTCATCTACATGGCGAGAGCTATTATGAATGAAAATCCCCAGCCATTATGAACGAAATTGGCCTTCTTTTATAGGTTTCAAGCCTCCAATCTTCTCTTGTTGCTCAAGTTAATCATTTCATAGTCGTAGAAGGAAACATGAGTTATAGCTTGATGAAGACTCTACTTGGATGATCTTAATCTATATGTAATTATGCTCTAATAAGACTTCATTAAAACTGTAAAATCGTGGCCATGTATATCCAAAAAGATCGCATAAGATAACTCCAAAGTTATCTGCTAAATTCGCAAATATGAAAGCACTAAATGCCTCAACTGCAACTTAGAACATCCGAAGAGACTGACACAGATACTCAGAGAAAAACATCTGAGGCAACTATTACATGTCTACATAATGACAATATAATAGAGTATAAATTTTACTCTAGCAGATGTATTCCTAATATAGTTGTATATAATTCTGTAACAGGTCGTCAATAATTTGAGTATATTCCGTCGGTAAAAGAGAGACATGGCAATCAACGGCGAAACACGAGTTCATCGGTACCTCGTCAAGGCAATCAACGAAAGAACAATTTTTCGTCTGTATTACCGACAGGATATTTCGTGGGTAATTCTGTCGCAGATCGGAAAACAACGTCTGCGTTGTCACAGCGTCACCGACGGACTATTCGTCTCCTCCTCGTTGTTGAATCATTGACGGAAATAGATTTCTGCCGGTAAACAGAATGCCGACCATTATAATGGCGATCGCTTGTCGACGTTGGTGTTTCGTCGGTGGTTGCAGTTACCGACAGAATAATGAATGTCACGAATGGAATTTTCCGTCAATGCCCATCTAGTTTCTTGTAATCTTCTATTTAGATTGAATAGTGAAAATGTGACATCGTTTTATACAATTGTCTTATTATTGAATAACAATCTACTTAAGTTTTTTCTATTGAAAAATGACAAATAACAACAAAAAATAATAATAAAAAAATTATCTAAAGTAGTCTAAATGGCTAATTATTACATTTTTTTTTTAATAATTTCACTTTAAAAAGAATTGGCCTTGATGAAAGTCCACATGAAGTTGGTTGAGTCAGCATAATAGCATCAAAATAAAAGAAAATGAAACATTGTCCTTATCTTCAATTATCAACGACGGTTGACCACAGAAATGTAATAAATAAAGAATAAAAAAGGAATAAAACAAAATGTTGACGTTTTGGTGTCTATAAGTTTATAACTAGGTTTGATCATATTTATGCATGAAGTCATAAAAGTTCACAAATTTTTATATACATAAAATTTTATGTTTGTTCGTTTTAATAAATTTACTTTGTTTGCCTATTTACTAAAACTGGCTATTTTTTATGAGTGGTCAAGGATTTAAGTCAATGCGATGACGAAGTGTAATTTGTTAGTAACACTTCTCCACAAATCAATAAATTGAATGTTCGAATCATCTATAAAATTAGAGTGTGGGCGTGTTATTTTTTTTATAATAACAATTCTTTAAAGGATTTACGTCAGTGCATAATATGTAACAGTTTATATTTTACTTTATTAGTTTATGTCATGATTCTACATATGTTGCATGGATATTAATCAAATGTATTGACATAATTGTGTCGCGTAGAAACACACAAATAGATAAAGTGGCAATTGTGAATAAACCACGGGAAAACTATTTCTTAAAATAAATATAATCTCCGTTCCTGTAATTACAGAAACACTCAAATCAAAGCCAAATTCCCATTTCAGTTCACATATATATTTATCAACAATTTATACCAATCCAATCTTTTAATTAAAAAAAATTATTTTTTTTCTCTTGTACATACACAGTTTATAATTCAACTTAATTATACAACCTGTATATTTTTATTATTGACCGACTTCAACTTAAAATATATTTTATTTTCTACTAAAAATTTGATCAAAAGTAATTTAGAACATCAATTATATCATGACTGTCTGATGACTTGAATTCTGACAAGTTGATTTGCCGCTTTTTAGTATGATCGGTTGTTAATTTTTTTTCATTCTGTCTTTTTTTCTTTTTACAACTTTTTTGTCTTTTAACTTCAACTTTGGATGATCGATTATTCAAAAGGATGGAATTATGCATACCTAATATTCTATATATATTTTCTAAAGAATCAAAGAGGGTGTCTTCTCTAATGGCTTGACTATATATTAGACAAATCAAATAATTCATCATTTATGAACTCCAAGTACCACACCTAAAAAATAATTCATCATTTATGAATCAAATAATTCATCATTTATGAAATAATTAATTTTGTAATAAAATCAATTGAAGGTAATGATAGAAGTTAATAAAAATGGGAGAGGAGAGATAATATAACTAACTATAGCCCAAATAAAGGGAATAACCGAAAAAAGAGGGAGGAAAGAGGAAGGGGGAGAGAGGAGGGGAGAATAAAAAGGAAATGTTTAATATTTAAAAATTTTAATTAACATAACTTATTTGTTATAATTTATTTTTAATTATTTTTATCATAATTTTTAATTTAAAACGTATATTGAATATTTTTTTATGAATAAAAATATATATATAATATAAAGATCTTAGACTAGAGCACTTCCAAAAGAATGTTGTTTCACTCTTTATTTATTTATTAACAATAGTCAAATTTGTTTCATAATTTTTTTCAATATAAATCTTAAATTAAAGCTTATGACAAAATATTTAATTTGAGAAAAAAGATAATCGAAAATAGATTTGGATCAATCTATGATTATTTAAAGTTTCAGAGTAAATATTTTTTTTAATCTCAATTTTCCTCTCTCATTAATGTTAAACATTCTACTATATTATTTTTTCTTTTATTTCTTTTTATAATAATTTATTTTGAAATTTTAAATAATTATAACTTATTCGTTCATAATTTATTTTAAATTATTTTTACACCAAATTAGAGATTTTGTCATTGTATTTAATTTAAGATGTATATTGAATATTTTTTTATGAAAAGAAAAATATATAATACTATAATTTTTTTTATATAGAACCAAATAAGATCATCTACCAACAAAATATTATTTCACCATTCATAAGTTTAAAAGTATAGTTTTCTCTCTTCCTCTTTCATAAATGCTGAACATTGTGTTATTTATTTATTTAGTTTTTATATTAATTTTATTGTATTTTCTATATAGATATCTATATATATAATACTCCCCCCGTCCCTCAAAAATTTGCCCCAAGGGAAGCGTCATGAGTTTTAAATGATTGTAATTGTAAAATTGATGGTGAGACCATGTACAAAAATAGAAAGTAAAGAGATTGGGGCAAACCACCTCAAAAAGAAAATTATGACAACTTTTTAGGGACGGACATAGTAGTTTTTAATGAAACTAAAGAGAAGGAAATCATTTTGATTTAATTTAGATCTTTTTAATGTTAAAATATATGTTTAAAAGTTCAATTTGTATTAATTCTAATATAAATTTGTAGATAAATAATTAGTTGTCTGTATACGAATTTTAATATTTACTTACATAAACATATTCTTTTTATTTTGTTTTTCTCAATTATATTATGTATAGATATAGATTTGCTTATATTATGTAACTATTTAATATTTATATTTATTTAAATATATAATTTAATTTTAATACTCGTCGTGCATCGCACGGGTGAACATACTAATATAAGACTAAAACATTGCAGAGATACAGAATCCCATGCAAATAAAGAGTGTTGACTGCAACAGAAATAGGACCTCATCAAATAGGAAGAAAGAATAGTAAAAGGAAGAAATGGTGATGAAGAAGTAGATTGATTGAGAAATAGGAGACAATGATGAAATAAATGACTTTTTCTCTAAAATTTCTTCACGATGACTCTTCTTTATACCCTGGCAAAACGGCAATGCCATAAAAGTTGATATGTAAAAAGTCCATTAGCAATCATGTTTGCTTGTGGGTGTTTGCCCTTCAAAAGCCAATAAATCGCAACTCTATTTTATTGTGTGTATTGGACAAGGATAAAGGAAGCAAACCTTTTGGGACTTTACATATTTATGTTTCGACATGTTAATAATGTAAGTTAGGCCAATTGACAAAGGCACCAAATTAGCAGTTTGGCAAGTATTTTGCTTGCTACTAAATCATTATATGTGCGTATATATATTTATGATAGTATTGGTATCATAAAGCATGATTTATATTTAGAAAATGGTGTGTTTTGGGGATTGAGATTCAGTTCACCATACTTGATGTCCCCATTTTGTAATCCATTTTCAATTCTATTTATTTCCTTATATATATTTTTTCTTCAATTTTAACTTTGTATATTTTAGTTTAATTTTGTGATTATTAGTTAGGATTTATTCCATCTAATTGTGGTATATAATAATTTTTTATCATTTAATTTTATTTTTATTAACAAATTATAAATTGATCATTTCAAACTCATTGCATATACTTTTTAAAATTTTTAATTTTTTGAAATAAAAATTAAGTATAATTTATAGTATTAATAAATTTTACTTTTATAAAAAATTATTAAAACAATAGATATAAAAATAAGACATAATGACACATTAAATTATTAGATTTCATCCCGTGTTTTGGGTAAGCATTAAAACTGACCGAATTTGTTTTAGGTAAGCATTAAAATTGACCAAATTTGTGTGTATTTAGGTAACCATTGGAAATGCCCTAAAAGTTTAAAACTCCCAAAGTGCCTAGCGACCGATAGCCATGTAGGAAACTATTTAAAAAAAACAAAAAGAATTACATTCGGACAAACATCGAGTAAGATAAAAATTGTGAAACTTACCACTTTTTTATTTCTTCGTTGGATATTTCCTCCGTCCCTCAAAAGTTTGCTCAAATAAAAATATCAGGGATTTTAATAAAAAATTATTTAATAATAAAATTATGTATAAAAATAGTGTTTAGTGTTTAAAGGTTATGATTCTAAAGTTGATAGTATGATCATATACGAAAATAAAAAGTAAGTAAATTGAGGCAAACTTTTTGAGGATGGATAAAATATTTTTTTTGAATATTAAACATATCTTTTTGTATGTTATACAATTATTTAAAATATCAAAACATATATTTTTTTTATCTTCTATAAATAGACATCGATTGATGAGGATGTAATTAGAGATTCCATTTCTTAAAAAGAAAGGCCCAAATAAGATACGCTAAGCCCACCTAAAGCCCAAATATAAGTCATATACACAACTAAGAATAAATTATTAGGAGTATATTCGTATTATTTTGACAAGTCTAGCAGAGCTGAGCATTATAATAGGCAGAGTTGCGACGAGTTTAAAGAAAGAGAGAAGCTTAATTTGAGGATGCAAATCAAAGTTAAAGAAGCAACAAAGATACGGAGCAAATCCGAAGACTAGTTAGAGCTAACTCCAGTTGTCAGATCTGAAAGTTAGAAGATATATGTATTTTTAACTCTTTTATTTAGACCAAGTACTCTTTTTCCTTTTCTGAATTTTTTTTTCACTGAATTTTCGCCTAAAAGGTTTTAACGAGGCTTGGGCCAAGAGACCTAGACTAACGAACCCTTGGTATTAGGGTTTAGCTAGGTTTAAGAGGTAGCCTATAAATAGAGAGAAAACATTCAAATGTAAGGGGATTAATTATCTTTCATTCAAAAAGAGACACAAAAGGAGAAACTCTTTCTTCCTCTTCAAGCTTTTCAATTTCTTTTTGTTTTTGGGCTCGACTCATCTTGAATGCATCACCAATATTATCACAATTATACACACAATCCAATTCTTTTATCTTCTTTTCATATGATATCAAACTATATCTTTCTTTTTTTTCCTATGGAACTCAATATTTCTTTTTTCAAATTCCCAAAATTTCTTATGCGTGCAAAATTATTATCCAAGTCTTGAAAATATCTCAAACTCCAAAAATTCATACAGTTCAAAACTATAAACTCGTAAATTTTTACCCAAATATCATTCAATCCCATACCCCAAATATAACCAAATTTTTGAAATATCCCTCAAAATATTGAACGAGCATTTGACATTCTCCAAACTTGTTCGCTTTTATTAAGGGGCCATGTCTTATTTGAGATCGTGATATGATAGGAAAAATAAGGGTTAATTACACCAAAAACCATGAACTTTAGGCCAATTTCCAAATTTGCCATGAACTTTTTTTTTTATCAAAAATTTCCTGAATTTAAGGGGTTGAACAATTTTTTCATGTTTTTTTGCTCCGGTGAAGCTCTGAGCTGACGTGTCGCCTAGTGGTAATACCGAGCTGACCTGTCACCTACGTGGTAATACTGAGCTGACATGGCGCCTACGTGGTAATACTGAGCTGATGTAGCGCCTACTTGGAAAAAAAATAAACAAAAAAATAAAAAAATTCATTATTTTCCCTCCCCCTTCTCCAGGTCGGCCGGTGGACCGCTGCCAAAGGACCGCCACTGCCTTCCTTCGGCGAAGCAGCGCCGAGGACCACCACCTCGCCTTCTTTCTTCGCTACGGTCACCTCCCTCAATCTCAGACACGAAGACCCGCCTCCCTCAAACTGTTGCTGCTGTTCTCGCGCCGTTCCAGACCCCGCGCCGCCTCCAAAGAGCTATGTCATCGTCGTTTTAGCCACCACAATCACCAGATCAATCGCCTTCTTCTTCCGCCGCATCGAACCCCTTCTATCGCCCTCTCTCTCTCCACCGCCCTCCACCACCATCATCACCAGATCCGCTGCCGCCAACCACCCCCGCAGATTCCCCATATCAAAGCCGCTCTGCCACCGCTCTCTCTCCATAGCGCTCTCCCACCGCCGTCACCAAATCCGCTGCCGCCAACCACCCACGCAGATCCACCGCTCTACCGCCCTCCACCATCATCATCACCAAATCCGCCGCCAACCACCGATGCAGATCCACCGCTCTACCGCCTTCTCCCTCTCTCTACCGCCCTCCACCATCATCATCACCAGATCCACCACCATCATTAACAAGGAAAAATTCAGAAGAAACATAAGCTTCAGAAAATTGTAACAAATCAATAATTGCATAAAGACGCAATTCACCTGCACCAACGATGAGCGAGAGCTTGCCGAGAGGAAGCGCCATCAGCCGTCGGCATAAAAGAATAGGCGATTTCAGGTGATTAAATCGAAACCCTATTTTAGCATTGGATATAAAGAAAAGTGGAGTGGAAATTGGTTCAAACCCTCATTGCTTGTGGAAAAAGAAGCCGTCGTTTTTCTCTTCTCTGTAATTTATGGTTTCTTGTGAGTTGTGAGCCCAGGCCCAGCTCTCTCCACCGCCTTCCATCATTATCATCACCTGATCCACCGCCTCCCAGATTGAGCAGGGGGGTTCGCAGATCCGCCGCCACCAGCCATGGCATGGTTGGGCTCAAAACAATGTCGTTTTTGTTCACCGTCGGCTATGCCATGTCACGTCTCAGATTACTAAAACGGTGCCAAGTCAGCATTCAATTTGGGGATTCTTGAAAGTCATGGAAAAATTGTTCAACCCCTTAAATTCAGGGAATTTTTTATTAAAAAAAAAAAGTTCATGGCAAGTTTGAAAATTAGCCCAAAGTTCATGATTTTTGGCATAATTAACCCGAAAAATAATGATTACTTGCATAATTATGCTCAATATGATAGTAGAAGATGAACGACACACTGAGCTAAACTATCGCGATTACACAGAATTTATGAAAGGTCGACCTACACAAAATAGTAGACAAAATGAAGATGAGAAAAATGATGATCAAACTTTTGAATCCTCTACGAAACGGATTGCAAGTTTATCCAACTATATGACAAATAACGCACAATTTCGCAATAGAGAAGCTCGCGTCTCTCTTAAAAATGATTTGATCAAGTATATTTGTCAAATTCAACAATGGTAACTAAATGTGTAGTTTTTTCATATTCCAATTATTGTAATTTTATTCTTAATTTATAATATTTTGAATTTTTATTATTTTATCATTTTTTTAAGGTTTTACAAATTTTCTATTATTTTCATTTATTTTTAACACAATTAAAAATAATAATAAAATAATTATATAAAATATTGTGATTGAGTAATTGGAGTAATCATGAATAAACCATAAAAAATAAATATAGTTGAATTAGGTAGAATATTAGTGATATGAAAGAGAGAAAAATTAAATATATTAAAGAGATTGGATAATTGAGCGATTGAGCCGATCACTAGTAAAGATAGTTTAAAATCATCTTGATCTTCACCAAATTTAGCAATTTGGTAACTGAAAGTCTTCCAACTTAAGTAATTTGCACCAAATATTTTACCAAACAGGATATTATCTAAAATGTTTTACTTTTACAATATTGATTATTGATTAACAAAATTGAAATAAATAATTATTAATAATTTATTATTTTATAATATAGTAAAAATTAAATCATAGACCACTTTTATCTTATCAGTACCAGTACTTTAACCAAAACACCCACTAAAAAGACAAAAAAAAAATGTAGAAGCTATGATTAAGGCAAATAATTAAAGAAATTAAGGTACTAAACTAATAATTAAAAGGTATCTAATACTTCATCCATCTCATTACAAATGTCCCACTTTTCAAAATGAGATATCTCATTACAAATATCGCATTCCTTTTTTGACAACATATTCTCTCTCTACCTAATATTTAAATAATTTTCATCAACTCACTTTATTTACTAATTATACATTTCTTAATTTGTTTGCCTAAAAATAATGAGAATTTATAATGAGACGGAGGGAGTAATAATTTTAACAATATAAAATAAAATAACAATACATGGGCTCGCCCATACCCAAATTCGGGTAAGTGAATAATAATGTATACCCAAATTTTGGGTAAAACACCATTCACTTGATCCAAATCGGAGAAAGAGTTTTGGTAACCATTGGAGTAATTTGGGTAGAAATTTTTACCTACATGTGAAAAACTTGTGCTAGGTTTAGCACACATGTACAAATAAAATGTTAAGTAGCTTCGAATCGGCTACACAACCACCAAAATAGCAAGATGCAAACATAGGTAATTAATCCTGTGATTATACAAGAATTTGACACGACAGGACACATATGATGATGGCCATGATAACTTTTCGCTGCTACCAAAAGAGTGAATGGAAAGCACATAAAGCATTCAGTTGAGGTTCAAGCTCGATTAACTTAAGATTTTGCGACAAGCCTCTAATTCACTTTCCCATAGCCGCTCATTGGCAGTGAAAAAACAAAAAAAGAATATCTTTAACGAATGTGAGGAAAGGCTGAGTTTCAAATCTGACCGCGTTCAGCCCTCCTCTTGCCAGCCAACTCTCAATCATCGACCACCATAAAGGGAAAGCCCCTGATAAGAACAAGAAAGTTATACTACTTTTCAGCATGTATTACCTGAAAGCAAGTACTACAGTAGCACACTCAAACAATCATGCAGATTGGAGAAGAGTTTTGCTTATCATGCATATATGGCTAGAGAGAGAGTGCTGTTAGTACTTCAAGAAAGCGGATAAGCACCCCTGCTAGACTAAGGCTGCACCGTTTTCACTAGAGGATGATGATGAATGTCTAAAGGTATATGGAAAACCAGTATCTTACCAGCCTCCATGTCTGGAGAAGTAGTCATTATCAAGTGAAACAGCTAGGGCAACAGCTACTGCTCTCTCAGACAGAGTCAAGGAACGAGCTACATTTAACTCTTGCACCTACAAAAGCAGAAATGCGATTAAGAAAATTCACTATTTAAATAAAACGAATGTGCGACTTATGCGGTGAATTACCTCTGCTGCAGGCGCAACACCAGAATTGGAGCTCCCAAATCGAATCACATACTGACCAGCATCTGTAAAAATCTGCACAACAATTATGAAAAGTCGGTTGCTCTTCTAATCAGCAGATAGGTCTCTTTGGTAAATTATAGCATCACTAATTCACCAATTCTTAATGTTTACTAAGCCAATCTATCACCAACATAGACAATAAATATTCTATTCTATAACTTGACAAGCAAGACTAGCTGACAAAGAAAATGAAATTATATCCCTTACTAGTCAGTCGCACTCGCACCATGGCAACAAAAAGGATAAATCTAGCTTTTCATTTTGTGTTAAAGTAAAAACAAATCTGGTCTATCTCCTCGACTCTACGTGAATCAAATAATAATTCAAGAACCTCAAATCCGAAACCCCTCCAGTCACGGTCTATCTCAGCCAATACATTTCCATCAATGTCCTTCAAAGTGAAAGTCCAGTTCCACAAGCCTGGGTTCTCAACAACTGCAAATTGCTTATTCCTGAGAGAAGAGACAGACAGCTGATCAAAATCACATGTTTGAGAGATTCCGTGAATATATTAGGCTGGGAACTAAAAGAACATACCCCAAGTACAAGTCATAAATTCTCCTCCAGAGATGCCATCTTCTGTGAACAACACCAATTTCCTGACAGAAAAGAAGGCAAATGACATTAAGTCCAAAAAAACCTCTGCTATTTCGAAATTGCTTAGATTTAGGCTCAATTGTTAGATTAAAGATCCATAAAAAAGACATGATGAAAACCATACTTTTCCATTTATCTCTGCATAAATGGAACTGGTGATCCACCAAAAGGGCCTTCGAACCTACTTGGACGCATTTATACAAAAGAAAACAATTAGCACCAATCATACACCCAAAAGAGCCGTCCAAGTGCAGATGGAAGATAATGAGAACAATTACAAGTTCTAACCCTAAAGAGCTCATTGCCAGATCCATCAGTAATCTGTGCGATGAAAGGGCGTCTTAAGCGAAGCAACTGCAGGAAAATGTGTTGCCATCATCAAACAATAACAAAAACAAAAAATTGATGCCCCGCAAGGAAAAAGTAACAAGGAAAAATAAAAACAAGAACCAAAAACACCAAACTCGATAATGACTGTTTTGGGCATCATTTATCAAGTAAAACTGCAGAAAGGGTCAAAAAGGGGGAAACCAACTTCAGTGTAATCTTTATATTATACTGTGTCACTTTTATTCAAGTATATAATAACAAATAATCCAAATTTTACTAAGTATTTTTACCAAAGGTTTGCAATCTTCATCATAACACAAACAAATCAAAAGACGTAACGAATTCAATTTTACACTTAACCTCTAAGTCTCTAACAATGACTTAATTTTCTATTTCCGTATGTGATCAAATATTTACTGGAGCAAGAAAATATTTGGATCCAACTGTTATTGCAAAGTAACTACATTGAGTTAATTATGATGTTCAACAATTTTGAGCCACTACAGATGAATATGCTTTTCAGAGGCAAGTAATTAACAGAAGTATGGAAAAAACGACAATAAAAAATATTGTACTATAAAATAAAGAAACTATGAATATCAGACACAAAGCGTTATTGATACCTGTCTCGCAATCACGTTGCTCTGCTCGCGTATGAAACCTACAGGCTACAAGTAAAATGTTAAGAATTACTACTACTGAGTCCAATATCAGTCAGTTTCTTTAAACCAGCACCAAATGAATGGTAAAACCACAAGGGAGTAAAACCAAGAACAGACATACTGCTTGAGGGTAGCAGACATCAACCATTGCATATCGGTTTTCCTGCAAAAAGCCACACCTCATTAGAAAAGATAATCGGATTAATGTATCTGTACATGAAAAAATATACATCAGAAGGCATCAAAGATCTATGAAACTGAAGAAGCTATAGATACGTCAAATAGTGTTTTATTGCCCAATCTATTTATGTAATTATCTGGTAAAAATCAGCTTACTCTAGTTGAGACCTAGTCAAACATGTGAAAAAAAAATTCAAAGCAAATTGTTAGTTAATCATCAGAAATGGTTGTCAACTAACCAATCAAAATAGAAAGTATAATAGAATACCATGTCCTACAGCTATCAAAACTAAAAAATCTCACAACACATCAATTCTCTCAGTATTTACCCTAGTGAGGTAAATAGAGGTTGCTTTTTTTCTTCAGACTAAGATGTCCAGTTGAGCCACCAAATCTAACAGCATATGCTGATGGATAAAAAACTTCGTCCACCAGCATCAACATATGATCAGTATCACCATGAGAATGGTTGAAACACATACATAGTTTTCCCCCAATATCATATATTATGTCGGCAAATGGGACAAGATGTCTACTGAATGCTATTGGAGGAGTTCTTAAACCTTAAAGCTTACCTGCTCAAAACCAAGAACCAAGTTGGCCCATTCGATATCCCTGGTAATCAGTAGATTGGATCTTGCAAGAAGAGGTGCAACCTTGGACTGAAATTAAGTTTTTGGTCAAGTCAATTTACATAGAAGCATCATAATGTTTGGCCATAATAATTACTGATACCAGAATTGAAGTGATATAATAACTAAAGAATGCTTCTAATTTCTGACACACACACATATATATAGGGTGTGGTTCTAGAGAGAATACATTATTTGTGAGAACGTGTGAACCATCAAATCTAATGCATCCACTTTAAAAATTAATGCATTCGCTGTTAAAATTGATGTGCTAAAAAATAAAAATAAAAATTGCTCCCTTCAGGATTCGAACCCAGGTTCTGCATTCATCCAACAAGATGATGCATCCACCGTAGATCTTGATGATCAAATGACTGAAAATGATTCTCCGTTCTTTTTTTTATTTAGTGGTTCTTTCTTGAACACACACACACACACACACACACACACACACACATATATATATATATATATATATATATATCCTGTAAACTCCAAAGAAATTAATAGCTCCAATTTTTTCAAGTGACTGAGTGTCATGGCTCCAAAGAGCACATGATAACATTACCTCTTCCAAAGACATTGGTTCTAATGTACCAGTGATGGATTGGCTGGTAGGTGGTTGCTTAAGACCTGACTTTTTCTTGCCATAAGACTTCTCATCTAAAGCACCAGAAAGCATTCTTTGAATAAGTCCCGGAATAGTTCGGCCATCAATTACTGTTTCACCACTGTTATCGAATTTAAGAACTTTATGCCTTCGTTTGGCAGTAGGCCCTGTCTCCTTTTTATCAGCAAGCCAGAGTTGTACAAAAAAGTCCCTACTCAAGTCCGGATCATTTTTCATGCTATGCACGCACCGCAGTGATGTATTTTTACTCACAAACACAGTGTCCACTAGAACACATGGCAGCTTGCACATCCATGATGTCTTTCTTTCCAAAGGATATCGTCCTTGTTCCTGTGAAGAATAGAACCTCTTTCCAACAGATAGAATTACTTTCTGATCCCTCACTATACGAAATAGTGGTCTGATGCACCTAGAGTGGTCCTTAACACAGCCCCACACCTTCGTCCAGTCCATCTAAACAAACTGGAAACATGAATGGACAACAAATATGAATTCATTTACACCATACATATTATGATATTACATTAGATCCAAGCATATATGCCTGTTTCCAAATCTTAATTGTAAGGAAAATCATTTTTCTACAGCATCCAGTTCTAATGGTTACACATGTAAGTATAAATTTTACTCTCAGGATTGACAGTGCTAAAGTATAATGCAGTTCTCATGGACGCATTCAGCGAAAAACATATGTTGGACATAATCAACATGCATTTCTGCATACCAGAAGTCAGAAAATGGAAGCAGACTCTTGGGTAATTTAGCTTGATTCAGGCTTTAATTTGGTTAAGTGATTCTCAGTAAGAAAAGTATGATATATATGTACTAGTTTAGAACAACACTCATCCTCAATTGTAGACGAGCCCAAGGATGACAATAAAAGAATGCATGTTAAGGATATTGGATGGCAGAAGATACATAAGTGACTGAGTGGAAATGATCTATATCTATATATATATAAAGCTGAGGTACATCACAATTTGGCTATTTTCCCGCCAAAACACTCCAGCCTTTTAACTAATGTGTAATTCAGTTCATCAATTTCAACATCTGATTTATAGTAATCTACTATTAAAACTTGGAGCCCAAGCTTGACATTAGCCTCCAAGTTTTCACCCTATAAAGCTGAATGCTTCACTCTCACATTTCATATTTACAATTACCTTGTTTCACAAACACAACTACTATTGTTGCAGAGAGCACGGAGGAGCTGAAGGGCACCTTTTCTATTTGCAGCAAAGGACTCAGGTTTGTTGGAAAATGCTGCTCCATTCGACGGTGGCCGGCAGAGAGCGCGATCCTCTAATTGCAGACAAGGGAATCCTCATGTCCGTTGGGAGATTGCAACTCCATTCAACGACGGCAGCAAAGGCGGCGAAAAGAGATTGGTATTAAGGATTAGTGTGGTTGAGGAAATAACAAAAGAAACAAGAAGGATGAATGGAGAAGCGGCGTGTTGCTGATGAACAAATAAAATTAAGGAGAGCAGCCGTAGGAATTACACCGCATTCTAACCCTAAAATTGTAGTGTTGTACATGTATGTTAAAAAGTTGGGCTTCGTATGGTGGTTAATTTCTTATAAAGCCATTGGGCCATACATCATACTTTAGATTCGGGCCATGTAGAATTACTATTTTTAGGCTTAGTAGTATTGTTTTTGGCTTTATAAAATAAAATTAGTCATTATATTACAAACTAGTGTACCTCCCGCGCTATGCACGGCGAATATAATTTTAGATTCGCGTAATGTTGAGTTGGGTATTAGATTCAACGACAAATTTATGAAAAAAGTGAAGAAAATCGATCTAAAAGCTAAGAACAAAGAAATTGAGTGCGCAAAAAAGAAGATAACATTTGTTTATTTGATTTCCTCCTAGGGAAGGACTTGTTTACATTTAATCTTAGGGGTCTATTTATAGTCTATTAGTTAGATATTATACTAAGACCCATTTAGTCTAGTTTCGAGGCCCAAATAATAATATTTGAGAAGTGCAAATCGTTGGTTGTCGCGTGTTTAAAATTTGCATTTATGTAGTTATAATATAAATCTTTCGCTTCCCACTTTTATTCTGATTCCCCTTTAGCCTCAGATCTGCGGCTTTATCTTGATGTTTCGTATTTTCGCTGAAGTTAGATTTCAATATATTTAAGTGCTCAATTTCATCCTCATCACGTAAGTTGTGTATATATATGCTTTATAATATTAATATATACTAATAAAATTAAAAATTTATACCAAATTTATTATTTGCAAAGTGATCTAATATTTTAATATAACCTAAATAATTCGTATAAAAAATATAACATATGTTTATATATAGGTATAATATCATTTATATAGGGAGTTTATATAATTACACAAATTAAATCAGATTTATCATATAAAATAAGTTATCTATGAATTCGCTACGTAAATTATGATTTTGTTGTGAAAATGCTTAATTAAATTCAACCTATGAGATTCAAACTCTGGACCAAAAATTTATTCAGTGAAGATATAATTCCATCAAAGATCTTCACAATTTAAGGTATAAAAATAGTTGTTATTAAGCATATTGGTCCTTGACAGGCCATATCTCAACATATTATTTTGAAATATTAATAAACACGTAAAATATCCAAAATTTAGTACTTATAAAAGATAATTGTACGAATACAAAAAGATACATACATTGATAGAAAATAAAAAAAGTTATCATATTTAAAAAGCAACAAATTTTTTGAACAAATTCAAACATGTATGATTTTATTTATCCCTTATAACTTTTGATTCAATTAAACTGTGATTTTATATAAAAACGAAAAGAAAAAAACCTAAAAAAAACCCTTGAAAGTACAGGAAAAGCAGACTAAGGGCCGAGCCTCATTAAAACCTTTTTATGGAAAACCCAAAGGAAAAAATCGTAAAAAGGAAAAAGAATACTCGTCTACAAGACGAAAAAAGAACGAAGGAAAGAGCGAAAGAGAAAGTTTCCGGAACTCCGGCCTAACCATCGTCCCCAAATAATCTCGGCTCTAACCCTACGAAAACCAAAACCCAAACAGAACGAAAGACAAAAAGGCCGGTTAGACGCCGTCGCCAATGCCAACCTCAAACGAACCCCAACCAAAAGAAGGGAAGGTACACGGCCGGTTATACGCCGTCGTCGTAAGCACCCCCACAACCAACCACCCAACCAACCCCACAAAAAACAGAAAGGATAGCTACCCGCTCGGTTATACGCCGTCGCCGTAAGCACCCCACTACCGTGAACCCAAGACACGGTAAAACTTGAGTAAAAAAGATTTGGCTGGTGAGACTCCGTTGCCAAAAACAAACCAACCTCAAACTCACAAACCAAGAAGACGTAAATCACAGGTAAGCAGCAAGGGTAGCTACACGACCGGTTATACGCCGTCGCCGCAAACACCCTCCCTGCCTACCAAAAGCTCAGATCTCTGCAAAGAGAAGCTCTGCTCAGCTCTGAACTCTTCCCTTAACTCTATGTTTTCTGTTATGGCATTAGCTCTGACCGTGGAGCTGCGCTGCTCTGATCTCTGATCTGAGATCAGAGCTACTCTGCTCTGTCCTCTTCGCTGCTCTGCCGTAAACTCTGCTCTGACCTCATGGTCTGGTCTCTGCTCTGACGTATCTCCAGTCTCTGCTCTGACCTTTTGAGCTGCTCTGTCATGGTCTCTGCTCTGATCTTTTGAGCTGCTCTGCTCCAGTCTCTGCTCTGCCCTCTGAACTGCTCTGCCCCTCTAATCTGCTTTGTCTTGGGCGCTGATCTGACCTCAGAGGTGTTATGCTCTGATCTCTGCCATGTTGAATGAAAAGAGTTGCTCTGCTCTGGTATCTACTGGTCTCTGTCCTGCCCTTTGAAATGAGCTGCTCTGCTCTGGTCTTTGCTGTGAGCTCTGCTCTGACCTTTGAAGTGATCATCTCTGGAATCAGAGTTGCTATGCTCTGGAATGCAGAGGCTTCTGAGCTGAAAACATCGACTATCCTCATCAATGTTTAATGCGAACCGCACTATGAGTCGCCATGTCCATAATAACCACCGACTTAATTTTATCAATCGCATAGGGCCACCATCCATCAACTCGATCCTGATTAGCCATAATATCCGCAGCTCTATTTCCCTCACGGAAAATGTGCGACACCCGCAAGTGAAAATCCAACAGTTTGGCTAGCGTTTGTTTCCAGAGAGCAACAAAACGCCAAGGAACATCCACTATTCTCGAGTTAAAGAAGCCTGGCCACTAGGGATGGCAACGGGCCGGATCTGGACCGGGTCTGGCCAATACCGCGTATCTAAAAATTTTGGATCCAGATCCAGATCCGTCAGATCCGCAGATCCGCGGGTCCAGATCGATGGATCTACTATTTTCAAATTAAATTCAAAAATAAATTCACAAAATGGAGATATAAATCCACTCAAAACAAACCTAACATCATGAACAAATGTAAAGCAGTAGTAGACTTAAAACTCAAAGCACACATAAATCATACTTCATACGATTAGATTTGACTTAAAACTCAAAGCACACATAAATCATTTCCCCATTCACAGAGATTCAAAAACAGTATGGAACAGAGAGAAACTTGCAGGATAGAAGAAGAAGGAGAATTAGAATTGGAAACTAGGGTTTCAATTTTCAATGTTATTCTAATTTCTCTATTATTTTTAATTTTTAATATATATATATATATAATACTATTAATAAAATAAATATAAAAAATAAATAATATATTTTAAATAAAATCGGATCCACGGGTCGGATCTGGGTCGGATCCGGATCTCAAATTTCAAGATCCAGATCCAGATCCGTTTTATAAAATGAGATCCAGATCCACGGATCCAAAAAATTGAGATGTAGATCCGAAAAAATCGGATCTGGATCCACGGATCTGGATCGGGTCCAGGATCCACTGCCATCCCTACTGACCACATACTCCGAATCTGCTTCAACCCAAAGATAAAGCCAACCTCGATTATGAGCAATTGAGATTGCGTGAATAACAGCCAACAACTCAGCTTCAAAGGCAAACTCACGACCACCCTTAAAGTGAAAACAACCACGCACCCAACCCCAACTGTCTCGGAAAACCCCTCTAGCCGCAATATTACCTGGCGACCTATGAGTCGACCCATCCGTATTCACCTTCATCCAACGAACAGCCGGAGGCCACCAATGAACCTCGATCAACGTAGGCGGGGGCATAGCTCTGGTAGCTACTTCAAGACTACGAAGAATAATATAATCCGACCAAGAGTTGTTGGAATGGCCCAACTTTTTAAAATTCAAATCCAACTCCTTAAAAGTAACTTTGAGATAGCTAGTACTCATTTTTGCATGAAAATCCGACTCCTCAAAGATAACCCGATTGCGGCAATCCCAGATATAACTTTTGATTCAATAAAATTCATTTAACTATAAAATTTGAAGTATATAAATTTTAACTATAAAATAAAATATACTTCAAATTTTATAGTTAAATGAATTTGATAGTGTGTTCATCAATAATTAAATATTTAATTTTCAATTAATTTATATTAGTAAAAAGATTATTTAATATTGAATTAGTTAGCTTATTTGGAGAGATAACATCACAACAATTCAATTATTTAATTTTATTTATTTATATCTTTTTGAAAGAGAATGATTTGATTTATTTTTAACAGAAATAATTTAATATTGGTTTTTTGCTATACCAAACTCATTTTGTTTGCCTTGGATATTAGTTCATAATATTCGACAGTTTTGGGACAGTACCTATCAGAATTTTTGTAGAAGGTTTTTAAATGACAGCGAATAAATGCATAGAAATAAATTTTGTTGTCAGTTTTTTTTCTCAATATTTTCAACAGTTAGAATTATAGTAGTGGGTGTATTTTTTTTTTCAATTCCAATTATATCCTTGCAATTAAATTAAATTATATTTACTTTGTTTTTATATATACTAGTGTATCTCCTGCGCTATGCGCGGTGATTGTGATTTTAGACTCACATAAATTATGTATATATTTTATATTTTCTTCGTTCATAAAAAATAATCCTAGAAAAAGACGATATAAATTTTAATAAAAAATGGTTAGTGTATTGTGAGTGGAGAAAGGATCACACTTAAAAGTAGTGTAAATAATTATAATAAATTATATTGTGAGCGAAGAAAAAGATCCATCATGTGATGTAAAGTTTTCAAAAATATAATGAGACTAATTTTTATGGACGTCCTTAAATGACAAAAATAGATTGTTTTGTGGGCAGAGCAACGGAGGCAGTAATTATTAAAATAACCTAAAAACTTAAATTTATTATTTGGAACCATACTAATATTTTATATAACCAATGTAATTTATGAAAAAATATTATTAAATGGGAATATTATTAAATAATTTATGAAAAAATAGAACATCTGTCTATATATAGATATTGTATCACTTATATAAGAAGTTGCTGTTGGGAAATTATTGAAATATCATAATCCTTGTTTTGATGATACCAAAATCCATAGGCCTTAATTGTAACAGACTAGAACTGTTCGAACTCAAGTGTTAGAGTTCTTTTCTAGTTTAGTTTGATGTTCTGAAGACTGAAGGACGAAGGACTGAAGACTGAAGTTACCAACTGAAGTATCAGTTGTAGAATCAGTCCGGAACTGATTACTTAAAGCGTGCCACGTGGATTCAGCGGACTGATACTAAAGTCAAGTATCAGTTAAACATTCTTCCTCGGACTGAACCTCCAACGTTCAAAGGAAGCCACGTACTCCAAAAGTACAGCCGCATTAAATGCAGAGATCTCAGGATCATCCCTCTCTACAGAGGTCATTCCTATTTGGTGGCTACTTTATCAGAGACGTCACATCTCCTGCTCTTCAACATAGTCGTTCTCACCAAACAAGGAACCTCGAAGATTGAAGCCTCAGCCCAAATTCGAAAAGCTCTCTAACGGAAGAAATCTTGAAGACGTTATCCGCCAACAGATCTATTCAAGACCTCTCCTATAAATAGCGCTCGAATATCACTTCAATCTTCACCGATTCAACGACATAAGCTGAAACTCTGCCAAAATTGTTTCTCAGCCAAAGCTTAACCTCTCCAAAGCTTGAATCGAAGAAGAGAATACCAAAGCCAAAAATCAGTCACTGCTGATTACATACATTCTCTTAGACCTTAGGCAAACCTCTGTTTACCCAAAGCCTAGGTCAAAACTAACTCCAAAGAACTTGTTCTTTGAAGTTTAGTTGGCAAGATTTCAAACCTCCCTTCGAGAGATATAGAATCAAGTGTTTGAGTTGAAAAGGAGTTCAGGAAGGTACTCTGACTCCGTGAGATCCTAGTGCAGGTTCGTGCTAGGAGTGAGAAATCCAGCGCGAGTGAAGTGTTGGTACTGAAGATTGGATCTTCAGTTGATTCAGTTGTGTGCACCCGGCTAAGCACACAGATAGGTTTGCAGTGCACCAGTTAAGCACTTGCGGAGTAAAGTTGTTGGTCTGATCAACCGACCGTGGATATAGGAAGTGTTTTTCCGAACCACGTAAAAATCTCTGTGTTATTTACTGCTTTTAGTTTTACATTCTTACTTGTGCTCTTTCCATTGATAAACTGAACACTGACTAAATGCAAAGAGAAACCTAAGATTAACAACGTGCTCAACAAAGGCTATTACGAAATATAGTTATTTCCGCTTCGTATGTTATCAGTCTGACTGATCTATCCTCTGATAGTCAGGAAGACTTGTAACATCTCTGTTTTAGCAAACTCGATTGAAGCCTTAACGTGCATCAGTTAAGTTCCACTGACTTAACTGATAACTCTTTACTGAAGAGTATTTCAGTATCAGTCGTCAACCCTGTTTGGTCAAAACTCCTTTAAGTTAACAGGCGTCTAAGTTTGCGTGTAAAGTTTAGTTTTGATCTCTATCTTGAGATCCCTCTATTTTGAAGAAAAATAGCCTATATGTGTATTCCTCCCCCCCCCCTCATACACCTATTCGAGACCCTCCAGACCTAACAATTGGTATCAGAGCAGGTTGTTCGCAAGAACACTCTGTTTCTGATTAGGTTCTAATTGAACTAGATCATTTTTCTCAAAGGTCTCGAAAAACTTTTCTCTTTCTAAAAAGTGCTTGCTATTTGCCCTATCTGTTGTTACCTGTTCTCTCGTTTTTTATGGAGACTAACCACATCAGATTATCCTCACTACCTATGTTTAGTATTGAAAAATACGACATATGGAAGTTTCGGCTTGAAAGCTTCCTCACTGCCCAACACTGTCGAATGTGGGAAGTCATCACCAACGGACCAATCATCATTATCGAAACCGTCAAAAGAGTTCTCGTTGACCCAAATCGGGATCCATATGATAAGGTCCAGATCAAGTAGAAGACAGACTTCACCACAGAAGAAAGGAAGCAAGATGAGCTAGACAACCTCGCCAAAAGCATCATCTCCGGCACAGTTCCAGACAAGCATGTCACCAAGATCATCAAGCGCAAAAGTGCAAAAGGAGATGTGGGACATTCTTGAAAGAATGTGTGTAGGATCTGAGGAAATCAAGGAGAGTAAGTTGTCCATAGCTTGCCAGAAGTTCGACTCCTTCCTCATGCTCAAGAATGAATCTATCGACGAGATGGAACTCAGATTCAATCAGATCCTGAATGAAGTTCAATCCATCTCGAAGGACAAGTACACTCAACGAGAAATTAACTTGAAGATTCTTCGAGCACTGCCGCGAGAAGATTGGCAGATCTATTCAGTCGCTTATCAGAATAAGCCTGGATTCAATCAGCTCCCGACAAACAAGCTATTATCTGATCTCTTGGCAAATGAGTTCGACATCCAGAGAAATCTTGGAATCAAAAAGGCTAGAGGATCAGACGAAGATGGTCCATCAACCTCAAGAGGAGCAGCACTGAAAGCTTCAGCAAGAGAAAGCAAGAAGCAGACGAAGGAACCAGCGGAACTCAAGCCCAATGACTTCTTCAGTCAATATGCTTTGTTGACTGAAAGATTCAACAAGATGGAGTCCAAATTCCACAAGTACAGAAGGTTCCACAAGCAGTACTACAAAGGAAAAGAAAGAGAAAGCAACTCCAGACATTCCACTGATCGAAGCGGAGAAAGAAAGTCAGTCGCTTTCGACATGAAAGATATGGAACGCTTTGGATGCAAAAAGAAAGGGCACTTTCGAACTGAATGCCCTGAACTGACGCAGTCTGAGCGCAAAGAGCTGAAAGCCAAGAAAGATCGCAAGTATGCGAAGAAGAAAGCGATGGTTGCTGACGATGCCGGATCTTTCGAAGACACATCAGAATCATCCGACTACAACTCTACCAGCTCAGATGATGAGAGCCAAGCCCTGATGGCCAACAAAACTGAAAGCGTGGCCGACAATAGCTACGACAATGGAATGAACGGCTCAGAGGTAATCTCTCACTCAAAAACTCCTTATACTGATAATTCCCTGGTGTTTTCAAGAGATCATTCAGAATCTGGAGAAAGCTCAGCCGATGAAATTGACGAGCTCGATCAGCTCATGACTGATCACTGTCAGTTGAGGAAAATGTTCGAAGATCTCCTCAAGCAGAATCAGATAATGGAAAAGGAGATCAATGATGAACGTGCCAAGAATCAGACAATCATCTACTTTCCGGATAAAAATTGTCTTGATCAACTAATCATGGAGAACAGTCGACTGGAAGAAAAGCTCAGAATCTCCAACTCAGAATGTGACAGAGCATCTCATAAAATCAAGAGGCTCAATCACAAACTGGAGGAAACAGTCAAGGACTGCATGATGAAATCTCCCATGATGAGCAACTTTCCATCAAAAGGCTTCGTTGAAGGCATTGGAGGAAAGGTTGCTGCAACTAATAAAGGAAATAATGTCATGATCAACGCAGTGGACATACTTCTGAAAACAACACATCAGAAGAATCAAGAGATCATGATATGGATGAAGTTCGGAAACGCAAACAAATGTTCCTCCTCCACAAAGCTACAGACGAGCAAAGGAGGCCCCCAACAAGATCATCCTACTGAGGAGACTGGAAAGCAGATTTCAGTCAAAGATTGGGCAAGGAACATCAGGAATCAAGAAGCATCTTCCTCACCAGTCCAGGGGGAAGAACAACAACATCAGTCAGAAACTGAAACCAGTTCAATTCCAAAAAGAACAACATCCATGGAGACAAAGCAATGATAGGTCCAGACGAGCCAAACGCCATTCTCGACGACAAGCGACTGGACATCATTGACTCATGTTCCACGACATCAGTCAAGTCTCCATCAGTCTAGAATGACTCAAGTATCTCAAGGAAGATACTTTGTAGAGCAAAGAAGACCTCAACAACTCATCAGACAAAGCTTCTACAAGAGTGAGGTTTTCAAAAGGAAAGCTCAACAGAAGATTGCTCATGTGCCGACTGAAGCGCCAACCAGACAACCAGCAAAGCGCAAGAGATCATCACCAAGATCTGTTCTGAAGCAGATATGGGTTCCAAAAGGAACACGAGCTAACGTTGAAGGACCCAAACATTGATTGGGTACCTAAAATTAACTCTTCCTTACAGGTCAAAAACAGGAAACTTAAAAAGAAGGAAGAAGTTAAAACTTCAATCAGAACATGGTATCTGGATAGCGGCTGTTCGAAGCACATGACGGGCTACAAAGAATATCTAACTCAATATGTTGAGAAAGCTGGATCAAAAGTTGCATTCGGAGACAACTTAATCGAAGAAACAAAAGGCTATGGTGTGCTCGACATGGGTAACGCCAGTATCAGTAATGTTAGCTTTATTTCTGGTCTTAAACATAATTTGTTGTCTGTGAGTCAATTTTGTGACAGCGTTTTTGCAATGAAGATCAAAAAGGATGAATTCACTGTTAGAAACAGCCAAAGAAAGGTGGTTCTAAGAGGAATCAGACAAGGAAGTCTCTACGTCGTCTCATGGAAGACAGCCCTCCAGAAACATGTTTTATCAGCAAAAGCAGCTCAGAGCTCAACTGGTTGTGGCACAAGTGACTCAACCACCTCAACTTCAAAACGATCAACGAGCTTGCTAAACATCAACTGGTAGAAGGTTTACCTTCTATTGTGTTCCAAAAGAAGCAAGAATGTGAAGCATGTCAAAGAGGAAAGCAGACAAGGATGTCATTCAAGTAAAAGTCAGGACACTCCTCTGAAAGGACTCTCCAACTACTTCACATGGATCTGTTTGGCCCTACCAAAGTCACAGACGATCAACAAAGCGCAAGAGATCAGCCAGACCAATTCTGAAGCAGATATGGGTTCCAAAGGGAACTCGAGCTAACATCGAAGGACCCAAATCTTGATTGGGTACCTAAAGTAACTCTTCCTTGCAGGTCAAAATCAGGAAACACAAAAAGAAGGAAGAAATTAAGGCTTCAATCAGAACATGGTATCTGGATAGCGGCTGCTCGAAGCACACGACGGGCTACAAAGAATATCTATCTCAGTATGTTGAGAAAGCTGGAACCAAAGTTGCATTCGGAGACAACTCAATCGGATAAACAAAAGGCTATGGTGTGCTCAACATGGGTAACGCTAGTATCAGTAATGTTAGCTTTGTTTCTGGTCTTAAACATAATCTGTTGTCTGTGAGTCAATTTTGTGACAGCGGTTTCACAGTGAAGATCAAAAAGGATGAATTCACTGTTAGAAACAATCAAAAGAAGGTGGTTCTGAAAGGTTTCAGACAAGGAAGTTTCTACGTCGTCTCATGGGAAGACAGCCTACCAGAAACATGCCTCATCAGCAAAAGCAGCTCGGAGCTCAACTGGCTGTGGCACAGAAGACTCAACCATCTCAACTTCAAGACGATCAACAAGCTTGCTAAACATCAACTGGTAGAAGGTCTGCCTTCTATTGTGTTTCAGAAGAAGCAAAAATGTGAAGCATGTCAAAGAGGAAAGCAGACACGAATGTCATTCAAGTCAAAGTCAGGACACTTCTCTGGAAGAATTCTTCAACTACTTCACATGGATCTGTTTGGCCCAATCTCTCCCAGAAGCTACAATGGTAGGAAGTATACTTTAGTTGTTGTGGATGATTATTCACGATATACTTGGGTTATATTTCTATACACCAAGAGAGAGACACTGTTGGAATTGCCAAAGCTGCTGAGAAGACTAAGCGTTGAAAAGGAAGTCAACATCATCAGCATCAGATCAGATCGTGGGACTGAATTCCTCAATACTATCATTCGTGAGTATTGTGAGGAATAAGGGATCAGTCATCAAACTTTTGCAGCAAGGACTCTTCAACAAAACGGAGTAGCAGAAAGAAGAAACATGTATTTGAAGGAAGCAGCAAGGACGATGCTAGCCGAATCAAAAATCCCCTTGAAGTTTTGGGCCGAAGCAGTCAACAACGCATGCTACACGCAAAATCGCTCCTTCCTCACTCAAAGACACGGGAAAACTCTATACGAGCTATGGAAGAACAGGAAGCCTTCAATCTCATATTTTCATGCTTTCGGTTCTAGGTGTTTCATCCACAACAATGATAAGAGGAGGTTAAACACATCTGATAGCAAGGCTGATCCAGGAATCTTTCTTGGATACTCTGGAACTGAACGATCCAACAAAGCCTATCGAGTGTTTAACTCTCAAACTCTTTGTATTGAAGAAACACCACATGTTATTTTTGATGAGTCTACTGATGATTTCAGGAAACAGGAAGAAGTGTTGAGAACACTGAAGTTTCTAGGACTGAAATCGATAACACCGAGCCTTCTACTGTCTTGGTGTGGGGATCAGGAAAAGATGAAGATACTGAAAAGCTTCAGTATCAGAAGATCAGTCAAAGGTCTGAAGCTCAGACTGGAGCCACTGCAGATGGCATCAGTCAAGGGAGAACTCCAGTTACCGAAGAATGAGTTGAACATGCCGAAGCCGCTCCAGTTCAACCCTCCCCTGCTCCAGAAGATGCTCAACGTCTCAGAACCATTCTGACTGAAGAACCTCCACCATCTCCAGAAGAGATCAAGAAGTATCGAAGATGGTTTGAACTCCATTCAAAGGAGAACATCCTTGGAGAACCATCAGACGGTGTCAAGACTCGAAGATCAATGTGCAACCTCGTCTTTGATATCAACCAGAACTGCATCAACGAAGATAAGAATTTTAGCTGTTTCTTATCATCTACAGAGCCCAAGGATGTCGAAGAAGCTCTGAAGTCCACTCAATGGGTCATCACAATGCAAGAAGAACTCAATGAATTCAATCGGAATTCAGTTTGGGAGCTTGTGGATAGACCAGACGATGCAAAGGTAATTGGTTTGAAATGGATTTTCAAAAACAAGAAAGACGAAGAAAGAAATGTTGTGAGAAACAAAGCAAGGCTTGTAGCAAAAGGTTACAGTCAAGAAGAAGGAATCGACTACGATGAGACGTTTGCCCCAGTTGCCAGATTGGAAGCAGTCAGACTCTTCTTAGCCTTCGCAGCTCACAAAGGATTCAAGGTACACCAAATGGATGTAAAGTGTGCATTTCTCAATGGAATGCTCACCGAAGAAGTCTATGTGGAACAACCTCCAGGTTTTGAGGTTGTAGGACCAGAAAAGGTGTACAAGCTGAAGAAAGCGCTCTATGGCTTGAAACAAGCTTCAAGAGCATGGTATGATACTCTCTCTGTGTATCTTGTTGAACAAGGTTTCAAGAAAGGATCTCTGGACAGAACGTTGTTCACTCTCAAAGAAGGAGAAGATCTCCTACTTGTTCAGATTTATGTCGATGACATAATTTTCGGATCCAAATCCGAACGCATGTGCAAGAAGTTCGCTGATATCATGACCAACAAGTTCCATATGTCCATGATGGGAGAAATGAATTTCTTTCTTGGATTAAGTCAAACAGACCAGCGAATGAATATTGATCAATCAGTCAAAGTACGCCAAAGAACTAATCGCCAAGTTCGGTATTTAGCACATGAAATCAGTCAAGATCCTAATGAATACAAACTGGAAAGTTGATCCAGGGTCAGAAGGAAAATCTGTATCTTCAACCAAATACAGAGAAATCATTGGATCATTGCTGTATTTGACTGCGAGCAGACCAGATATCGCATATGGAGTCGGGGTTTGTGCGAGATATCAGTCAGATCCAAAGGAAGCTCATATGGATGCAGCAAAACGAATCTTGCGATATCTCAAAGGCACACCCAACTTAGGATTGTGGTACCCAGCTGACGATGACTTCAAGCTCACCGGATATTCAGACTCAGATTTTGCAGGATGCAAAATTGATCGCAAATCGACTTCGAAAACTTGTCAATTCCTATGCAACAACCTCATCTTATGGTTTTCAAAGAAGTAGACTTCAGTCGCCACCTCCACAACTGAAGCTTAATATGTTGCTGCGGGAAGTTGCTGTTCACAACTCCTATGGTTAGTCCAACAATTGAAGGACTTTGGGATCGAAAAAAAGGAAGTCCCAATCTATTGCGACAGCTCCAGTGCTATTGCAATCTCCCAGAATCCAGTTCATCACACCAGAGTCAAGCATATTGCCATTCGACATCACTTCATTCGTGATCACGTCGAAAAGAAGGATATCTCTGTTGAATGGATTTCGACCGCAGTTCAGAGAGCAGACTTGCTGACCAAAGCTCTTCCAGAAGAAAGGTTCAACGATCTGTGTGGAAGGATCGGCCTCATCAACCCAGAAGAGTGATGTTGTGTTTGTAGATCTTCTTAAACAGTCATGCTGACTGGTGGTCAAACAATTGTTGTTCTACGACCGCTGACGTGGAAAACAATGAAGACAAGTCCTCATCTGAAGGAAACTCATCCTGATAAGTCAACCAGGATCAAGTGGTATCGACTGACTACAATGATCAGTCGAGTAGTAAGTATTTTCAACTTACTCTTGAAAATCAGTTATTTTAGTTAAGAGTCTTTTGTTTGAATTCAAAAGTTTTCTCTGACTGATCAGTTTATTACAAAATCTTTAACTGATTGTTTGAAAATAAAATATCCGAGAAGGACAAGTACTTTTCAAAAGGGAAAATTCGTATCTGATTTAACTGATCTTTTCTAAAAATCTTTCCAACCTTTTGCCTCTGTAATCAAACTTCTTGAGAATCTCATTGACATGACATAATGCAATGATACTTCTCACCTTTTGAAGCTTCTGTCCTCTGCAGTGACGGCGGACGTGAATTTTTACTTCAAAAACATTTTAGGCATAGTTTTCGAAAAACTCTTTCATCTTCCTCTTGGTAAAATTTGTGTATTTATACCTTGATGTCTTCACTTATTTTCTGCATCAACTAACAACTCTCCACAGCCTTCATTGTGAGAAAAATTTCCAATCTTTTCAAAGTTGCAGAAAAAAATTTTGTTCCGACAAAAGGAGAAAAATTTCCAATCATTTCTTTCATTTCCCTCCTCACTTCTGTCACTCCTCTTCCCCACCATTCCTTGTCTCTCTCCCTCTCCCTCAGGTTCGTATGCATAGCCGCATTACATGGATATCTCCAAGATGTTATGCATACTTTCCTTTCCTTCACACTGCTATTCTCCATCTCTCTGTCTCCTTCACTTCTCCGTCTCCCTTCTCATCTCTCTACCTCCCCACTGGCGTCTTCCTCTTCTGCATCTCTGGACTCATCCTCTTATAAAGTCCTCCCACAAGTGCTTGAGAGTCGGAGTTGAAGTGCCATCCGATCATAGCTTCCATCATCAGCTCTCTTTTTAATGTTGCCAAAAAAATGGAAAGTAGGAAGTCAGAGCGAAACCTTCTCGAAGGTTTTTCCTGTATCTTTTTTCTTGACTGAAGATGGTAAAGCAAAAGGATCACTAGAAGTTGTAAGGAGGACGTTCCAGTAAAAACCTCAAGTCAAAGGAAAACAAGTGTGAATGGAACAAACTTAGGAACATGAAGACTGAAGATGAAGATCAAGAAATTCAAAGGCGCAGCCAAGCAGACTGCTGGAGTCCATGGGTTTCCCATGTGTTTTTGTTTTGTTTTTACTCCCTTGTAAGTCTTGCTCTGTACCTTGACTGATGTCTCATCAGTCTTACTTTTAATGAAAAGAACTTCTTTTGACCTCAACCTGAAGACAATGACTCTTTGTCCAGGCTCTCATTAATGTTTTTATGTTTTCTCCTCGTCCTGTGTTTGAACTGTTGTGTTCTTTCTCTTAGTACAAGTTTTTAGGTTTTATTGTTAAGGGGGAATAGTATTCACCTTGGTTTAGAACTTGTGCTCCGAGTTCAGTCTTTTGTTAGTCTAGAACTATTGTGTGGTTTTGGCATCATCAAAAAGGGGGAAATTATTGAGAAATTATTGAAATATCCTAATCCTTGTTTTGATGATACCAAAATCCATAGGCCTTAATTGTAACATACTAGAACTGTTCGAACTCAAGTGTTAGAGTTATTTTCTAGTTTAGTTTGTTGTTCTGAAGACTGAAGACTGAAGGACGACGAAGGATTGAAGACTGAAGTTACCAACTGAAGTATCAGTTGAAGAATCAGTCCGGAACTGATTACTTAATGCGTGCCACGTGGATTCAGCGGACTCGATTACCTATTACGAAACATAGTTATTTTCGCTGCGTATGTTATCAGTCTGACTGATCTATCCTCTGATAGTCAGGAAGACTTGTAACATCTCTGTTTTAGCAAACTCGACTGAAGCCTTAACGTGCATCAGTTAAGTTCCAGTGACTTAACTGATAACTCTTTACTGAAGAGTATTTCAGTATCAGTCGTCAACCCTGTTTGGTCAAAACTCATTTCAGTTAACAAGCGTCTAAGTTTGCGTGTAAAGTTTCATTTTGATCCCTATCTTGAGATCCCTCTGTTTTGAAGAAAAATAGCCTATAGGTGTATTCCCCCCCCCCATACACCTATTTGAGACCCTCCGGACCTAACAACTGCTAATTATATAACAGATTATATAGACCAGATTTATAAGGAAAATATAAAAAATAAAAAGCTATTTGATTCAAATAACATGTTGAAAATTTGGCCACCGGGTCCTCACTTAAGTGATGAGACTTGGGTTCAATCCCCTTTGGGAGCGAATTTGGTGATTGGAGAGATAAGGTGGGCTTGGTGATGATTAGGTGGGCTTGGTGAATTCTTGGAGTGTTTGAGGTACTAACTGTTAACATCTAACATTACTTTATCCGATAAAAAAAATATGTTGAAATTTTAAATTATCATAACCTAGCTATTCAATTTGAATTCAATTCATAAACATTGTATATCTAATTAAACCTATTTTCATAAATTGTTGGTAGTGGAATAAGGGTCCCACTTTAAATGTGAGTGAAATGGTGTGGACCCTACTACTAAAAATGGATGTGACATAATTTTTTTGGACGGACGAAAAAGAAAATTGTAGCATAAATTTCATGGACGGAGGGAGTACTATGTAATATACATATTGATATTTCATTTAAAACACATTTACATGCAAAAAAGAAAATAATCTATGAAAAAGAAGAAAATCATAAGTTATCACGTCCTAACTGTTGATTGGTCATTTGTTCTTTTTCATATTCGAAATAAACATGAATTTAGTTTGAGCATTAGATAGTTGGAGTATTTATATTACGTGTGTGATGATATAAAATTGTTGATAATTTATACTCCCTCCGTCCCGGCCAAGACGCTACATTTACCTTTCGGTACGGAATTTAAGGAGTTGTAGATTAATGTTTTAAGTGTGTAATAATAAAGTGATAAAGTAGGAAAGAGAAAGTGATAAAGTAAGAAAGAGAATGTAATAAAGTGATAAAGTAGGAGAGAGAATGTAATAAAGAAATACTTAATTAGTGTTAATTAAGTGTTTAAAATTCCTTATTTTTGCCAAATATAGAAACGTAGCATCTTCGTTGGGACGGCCCAAAAAGGAATATGTAGCATCTTGGGCGGGACGGAGGGAGTATTTGAATAATTTAATTATAAACTTTCAATTATATCCTTTTAATTGAATTTATTTACACACTCTTCCATTTTTATATATAAACACTATTTTTGCATACTTAATATTTATTAATTTATCATTATTCTAAATATCATTATACCAAAATTAGCAACAAAATATTAAATTTTAGTTTTATCACAGTAAAAGGTAATGTAACAGTTTATATTATTAATTTTAATAAATATTATTCAATAAATATAATTTAAGAAATTTTATACGATTCATGCATGATCTTTTCTATTCTGCTTTGAATTTCATATTCTAACTTATTGTGATAAGATAATAGTTTAATATTTAATTATTAACTAAGCATCGTCATTATGAAAACCGAATTTCTAGTAAATATTTAATTTCTTGTTTTATGATTAACTTGTACTTATTAAATATTCTTTTAGTTCAAACTAATGATTAATTATTTAAAAATTAAATGTAACCGCCATTACTATTTTGAAAAGCATCAACGAATATCTTTTAATTTACAATGTGACACTTTTATAATTTTTTAAATAAATTTCACAAAATAATCTATTAGTATATTTTTATATTAGTTACATTGGGTTCTATTAAAAATAAATTAATACTGTAACATAAATATAAATACATAATTTGAAAATTAAAATATCATAATTATAGAGAAAGAGAGAGGAAAAAAGTTTTTTTTTTTAAAGAGACGTTGACAATGTATTCAGACTCTTGACTCTCGAGGAAAAGAAAAAAATCATTAGAACAATAAAAACACTTAATATTTGATTTTCTAGAAAAAATATCTAAAATAGTTAAACAATCATAATTTATTTATTTGATATTCATTTCTTACATATAACATGTCAAATTAAAAGTTTTTTCACAATCACAAATTAAAATTATCCCTTTTAAGGATTTTCCCTCTCGAGTTTGCCTTAAAAGGGTTTTAATGAGGCTTGGCCCTTAGTTTGCTCATTTGTGCTCTCAAAGGTTCTTGGTTTTGCTTTCTTTCTCTTTTCTCCTTTTATAAAATCTTAATTTAATAATGGTGAACAAAATTACACAAAAATGAGAAAAAATGTGTATATTCAAATAAAAAGTAAGGAAAAAAGCAAAAAAATAAAAAAGAAATTTAAATATAAAAGAACCACTACATCTCAATTTACCCACAAGAATAGTTGACAAACATAGTTTTCGTACCTCATTTTCGTATGAATTGTTGTCATTTTCCTTCATGTGTTTGCTTGTGAGTGCTTGTTTGTACCTTAATGTTATGCTTTGTTGAGATTTAATGCTTGACATAGTTTTTGGAGTGTTTTCAGGAAAAGTCAAGGACTAATTGGAGGATTTTGAAGACATGATATTGAAGTACGTCTCGAGAGGAATCCGTGAGCGCAAACGACGACCAAATCCGAGTCTGGACGAGAGAGAACAGAGCAAAACGAGCAGACTGCGCAAAGAGCCCAGTAGCCCGCGGTCACCACCTGCGGCCGCGGGGTGGGACCGCGGCAAACTCGCCATCGACGCCAGAGGACCCCCGCGGTCACCACCCACGGCCACGGGGTGGGACCGCGGGAAAAAGGCGGGGCTCCCCCAAGTGGGCCCCAGTCGCGAATTTGAGCCCTAAAACTCATTTTTTCCCCCCATTCTTCACATCTATCATCTCCCCTAACATTCAATACACTCTCCTACCTCCAAAAAAAACCCTAACCTCCATTAATACTCACACCTACCATTTGAAGAAGGCATTGAAGAGGAGAGAAGATTGAAGAAAAACCATTAATATGATTTGTCACCATTACTCTATATTTCATATATGTATTTCTTTGATTTAAGTATATTGTTTGAGAACATGGTAGGCTAAAATCCCCCTTTGATTTGGGGATTAGGCTATTTGGATGTTGTAATGGATTGAATATTATGCTCAATATTTATCTTATTTGTTTCTATTGCTATTTTCTTTTCAAGCCCTGGGTTTATATCTTCTATGGATTGTTGGCCACTTTCTATGCATTTCTAATTTGTGATTTGAATCGGGAGAGGATATCATAATAGATTAAGAGCTTGAAACATATCGACTCAGTAAACCGGGAGGTTGAGAGTTGGGTAAGAGTTTATCGATCTTTGTGTGCTTTTGGGAGTTATAGGTTAGAAGTTGATCAGGGACGGCAACTATGACCCGTAATCTACCGTTTTAGTCGTCCGGGAGGGGACTAGAACTAGTTGGGAGATCACTCTAGATAATTAGGAACATCGAGATTAATATTGAGCTTAATCGAAGTCTATTGCTTGTCCATTGATGCCTAGTCCCTAAATCACCTTAACCACCTTATTAATTCTCATTATTTGCTTGATTTACTTTGTCTTTGAACTTGTTAAGTAATTAGTTAGATAATCAAACCAATCACCCCATTGTTTAGTCTAAATAGCTCTAGCATAATGACTTAAGGTAATCACTAAAATTTGACTACTAACCCTTGTGGAATACGACCTTGCTTCCCTATATTGCAACTACACCGTATACTTGCGGCGTAGTAAAAATAATAACGAACAAGTTTTTGGCGCCGTTGCCAGGGATTAGTTTAGTTTGATTACTTGTGATATTTTGAATCATTGTGCTTAACTAGTTTAGACATTTTACTTGATTTATTTTTTATTTTAATTTTAAGATTGTGTCTTGACTTGTTGTTTCTTGTTGGTTGGTAGGTAGTGCATGAACACAAGGGCTAAGGGTGCTCCTCTTATACCCATTGACCTTGAAGTTGAAGCTTTTTGCCGATACAACAAAGCAAGAGCAAGAAGAGAGAAAGAATTGAAGGGAAACATGGCGAAAAATCAAGAATTGATCCTCCAACTTCAAAGACAATTGGAGGCTATGCAAGGGCGAATTAATGAGCAAGAGGCTCAAAGGAATGCACTACCACCACCACCACCCATTAGCGAGATGTTCCAGCCCATGGCCCAACGAGGAGGAGTGCATGCTTCAAAGATCAATGTCAATAATTTTGAGCTCAAGCCGGCCCCTATAAATATGGTGCAACAAAACCAATTCGCCGGTCTTTCTCAAGATGACCCGAATGGACATCTTGGAAACTTCTTGGAGATATGCGGCACCATCAAGATAAATGAAGTCCCGGAGGATGCCGTTCGACTTCAACTCTTCCCCTTCTCACTAAGGGGCATGGCCAAGTGATACACTCATGTTTCCATGGTTTTTAGTGTTCATATGATGTTAATTTTATAGGAAATTGAGTGTTGGATGATTGTTTTGTGCTTAATTTACTTTATCTTGTGAAACATGATTCTTACTCAAACTTTGAAGGAAATTGCAGGTTTATTGAGTTCGAATTTGGAAAACTTGTCTGAAATAGAAGTTGTAGATCGTCTCGATACGAGTTCGTGAGCGTAAACGGATCATAAATCGAAGTTCGGTCGAGAAAGTTATGACTACAACAAGAAAATCGTGCGCAGCAGCGAAACGGCAGCGACCCCGCGGCGACCGCCGCCTATAGAAGGAATTTTGGGAAGAAGCCGGTGACCGCCGGGCAGCCCGCCGAGTTTTCGGTGCGAGCGGCGACCACGCGGCGGCGCCGTCCGACCGCTGCCAGACCGCCGCGCCTCCGTATTTTTACGTTTTTTATGCGTTTGTCAAGTTCTTTTCGAGCTCAAACTCTGTATTTTACCCTAGTACCATAAATAGGTCTTCTTTTGACCTATTTTGGGTTCCCAACTTTATTTTTCAGCTCCCAACTTTAGTTTTTCAGTTTTATAGCTTTAGATTTTCATTGCTTTCCAGTTTTTAGAGCTTGAATTGGATTTCCACAGGATTGAAGATTCGAGATCATTCTTTCAGTTTTTATACAATACAAATTTTACAATTGCGTTCTTTTTAATTATGTTTAAGTTTTATTTTAATATGTCTGACTAGTTTTTCTTATCTGATTCTAGGGTTTGTAAATAGTTAATTAGATTCATATGATTTATTTGTTAGTACCTATTTACCTTCCAGTTTATGATCCATAATTCCTGGTGCTTGATTTCTTGTGGATTATCTGGCCAATAATTTGCATGTGTAGCTATTCGGTTTGAGACCTAGCGGAGATAACTGTTTAGCGGATTCAGGAATGTATGATATGATTTTAACCTTGAGACCTAGCGGAGATAGGTGGATCATAGAGAGCTATTCTTATGAGCTATTGGGAGTTAGTAGAGAATTTACTAATCTACGATCGTTGCTGCTCTAGCGAGAGTGATTGATTAATTAAGTGATCTCTCATCATAACTGGATTAAATTGGTTAATAGGATTAATAGATTTATTATGTGGATTTAGTTAATGAATTTACTACCCTATGATCAGTTGTCTTTATTATTTGATTTTTCTACGTGATTTTATTTGCTACAGTTTGAGTTTAATTCTAGTTAAAAAAAAAAAAATCGTTTGCCTGTCTACTATTTTAGTTTGTTTGGGAGATAACTAGAGTGATTTCGGTTTTTCAGTCCCTGTGATACGATACTCGATTACTTGTTGCTTGCTACAATTACCTGTGTTAGTTGCAGTCATTCTTGTTGTTAAGAAATTAGTGATCACCAAGACATGATATCAATCTTTAGAGGGTGGTTCTATCACTACATGGGAAAAGATGGCTCAAAAGTTCCTCAACAATTTCTAGCCTCCGGGTAAAATCATGAAGATGAAGAAGGACATAGTCCAATTTCACCAATTTGATGGAGAATCCTTCTATGAAGCTTGAGAAAAATTCCAAGACATGCTAAGGAAGTGCCCTAACCATGGCTTAAATCAAAACACAATCATTTGTGTATTCTACACCGGGTGTAGTGGTGAGATGCAAAGAGGCATGAATGCATCGGCCAATGGAGCATTGTTGGATAAAAGCCACGAGGAGGCCACCTACATCATTGAGAATTTAGCCTCAAATAGCTACCAATTTCCGGTGGAGATGACTATTTTGAAGAAAGTGGCGGCTACAACAAGCTCGAATCCGATAGCTCTTTTGTTGGATTCACAACAGAGTTACTCGGAAATTGCCCTTTTTGATGTTGGTTGCTTAAGGATTCGGCAATTTGCCCCACTTTCATCTCAAACATTTTCAATTGGGTTGCTTGAGCCTCCAACCTTTCATCGGTTATCGTCATGTGAACTTGAGTGGCCGTCATGAATTTCATTAAGATCTCTTCAAGGTTGAGCTTCTTCTCTTCCTTGATCATACCATCACTCACCGCAAATTCGAGTTATGGTTGCAAGAAGTTGTTGGGATTACCAAAGACAAGATTTGGGTGGCGATTTGTTTGAAATCATTAATTGTATTGCCCTTGATAGTTGATACCCTCCTTGGTGTTGAGGATGGAAGTTCCCAAAGCCTCGATTATTATTGATGTAGTTCACATCCTCAATGTTGGTTCGTTCCTCCACCATAGGCTCCGACTTTGATGTGGACATAGCATCAATTTTGCTATTCATAACGGTCAAGTGAGCGTTACTTAAAACATATCTCGCAATCTATTTATTAAAACTTGTATCATAAACCCTACTATAATTTGGTGAACGGAGAAATTATTTTATTTTATATATTTAAATACATTATACTTGTCATTTTATATTTATTATACTTTTTTATATATTTATATATCAATATTTACAGATCATGCATCGCACGGGTTCAAAACTATAAGTTAGCTATAAACTATATTTACGTGTCCACAAATCGTATTACCAAATTCTCAAACTAGGTCAACGCTCGGAATATACGTTATATTAATAGAAGTACACGAGAGCATATAAATACGTATATTAGTTGTCGGAACCAATTCGGAATCGAAGAATCGGGGGCGCGAAGAGAATTAGGGATTTGAGCTGTTGGATGGAAGAAGAGAAGAGAAGAGAAGAGAGAGCAGAGTGGCGTAAGATAGACCGGTGGGGGAAGGAATCTTCGAATCACACAATTTGCTTTGGTTGCTACTTGCTCTATCTTCGCGTGCTTCATACGGTCTATTTCACGCTTATCTGCTTTCTCCCCTCTCTCTAACTCGCTCTTTCTCTCTCTGAAACTCTCTGACCCCTCTCTCTCTCTCGCTCGCTCTTTCACCCCGTTTTAGTTCCCAAGGAAGCTCGGAGGCGTTGCTTGTTACTGTTTTGGACTATCAGCTTTCGTGGTTTCCCTGCTTTTTTATTTAAGTTGTTTATACTGTTTAATCGTTGTGCCTGCTTTAATAGTGTGTGATTTAGTGAATTTAAGGGTTTTTTTTATTACAATTATTTGCTGTATTTCATATAAGAAAATAAAAAGAAATTAGCATAAGCAAGCGGTAACACTACTTCTGTATTGGTTATAGTTGATTATTTAGTAAGTTATAAGCAGTTTGGTGGAAAGAATGGGAGAGGAAGCTGGGAGTCCAGCTAATGCTTGTAATCTCGATGCTAATGGCAGACCTTCGTACTGGTTAGATGCTTGTGAGGATGTGTCGTGTGATGATTACTTTGTTGATTTTGGACCTGTCACAGCCAATTCAGTTCCAGACCCGGAACCACACTCCCAGGGAGGCTGCAATGATCCTTGTTTCTTTGGCGGAATCGATCAGATTCTTGACAGCATAAAGAACGGTGGCACAGACATGCCTAACCATAATTGCACGAATGGCAGTGTCAATGGAACTCATAATTCCTCTGCTCAGCAAGCCTGTGTCCAGGATCAACACTCACCGTCTAAGAGTGCTGTTATTAATGGCAATGGCCAAAGGCTGGCAGTAAGCAGCAACAGCTGCAAGAATGAAAAAACTAACCTTGGTAAAAGGTCTCATGAAGTTAATGATGTTGAGCAAAGACGTGACAAAAGAGCTCGTGGAAGGGATCCAAAGGAGAGGAAAATTTGGGATAGGGCTCCCAGTAGGAAGAGACTACGTGGTTGGGATGATATGGAGACTGATGGGCAGCGAAGAGACCAAGTGAGGAGAAGAGAACGCCATGGTACAGGTAACTGGAAGGACAGAGACCACAGGGAAGCAAGGGGTTACTGGGAGCGAGAAAAAGAAACTAATGAACTGGTTTTCCGAACTGGTTCTTGGGAAGCATGCAAAAATAGAGACGAGAAAGCAAATGCTCATAAAAACAACAAATATTCGGGGTGTGCAGAAGAGACAAAACCAGAGCAGCCGATGGAGAAACTTCCTGAGGAGCAAGCTCGCCAATACCAGTTGGATGTTCTGGACCAGGCAAAGAAGAGAAATACAATCGCCTTCCTTGAAACAGGTGCCGGAAAAACATTGATTGCTGTCCTCCTTATGAAAAGCATCAGTGCTGAATTGCAAAAACAAAATAAGAAAATGCTAGCTGTTTTTTTGGTGCCTAAAGTCCCTCTTGTTTATCAGGTATAATTTTATGGGCCATCATTTGAGAATTTAAACCATTTTCATTTGTTAATTTCCACGTAAATTAAGTCTTTGTTTGATTAAATGCAGCAAGCTGAGGTAATCCGTGAGCGTACAGGTTTTCAAGTCGGCCATTACTGTGGTGAAATGGGTCAAGATTTCTGGGATGCAAGAAGATGGCTGCGCGAATTTGAAAGCAAACAGGTACTTTCGAGTTTAACAACCATTCTAATGTAACTTGAACAAATTATGATAATGTTCATTTCAAGAGTCTTCCTTATGAAGTTATTTCAAGTGTGCTTGTAAGAATAATATTGGAAGGTGTGGACTATGTGGTGAGCTTATTTTAATGACAGTATAGTGTTGGCTCCTCATGTCATTGCAGTTGGAGTGAATATGGTAGAGGAATAACAATTAACAAATAAAGAGCTACTTGGGAAGGAACATAAGAGTCATGCATACTATAAATACTTTCTGATCCTTACATTGCAGTATTTGGGATTATGCGATACCCATAAACCTTGTTAACTTCATCATCCAAAGTGCTCAAGTGTTTTGGGGAACCATTATCCCAATTTTGAATAGGTCTATTTGTTTAGAAAGGAATAGTAGAATTTTCGAAAACTTGGAATTCTACATGATGAGTTTTAGGAGAGGATCAAATTTAGGGTTGCTCGGTTGTGTCAGGTCACAATCCTTTCAGGGCCTTTCTCGTGTTTGATAATATTAGTCATTGGGGTGCCTGTAAGAGCTTAGCTCTTGCATGTTATTTGAAATTCCTTATTAGTATATTTCCTTTCCTGTAAAATATGTATGTGAATTACTTTGGAAAGACGGACAATCTTAAAAAAAATTCATACTTGCTGTTGCTCAACACAGGTCTTAGTGATGACAGCTCAAATTCTTCTGAACATTCTACGACACAGTATAGTGAAAATGGAAGCCATCAATCTCCTTATTTTGGATGAGTGTCATCATGCTGTGAAGAAACATCCTTACTCTTTAGTGATGTCAGAATTCTATCATACAACACAAAAGGAGAAGAGGCCATCAGTTTTTGGGATGACTGCATCTCCTGTAAACTTGAAGGGTAATTTTCTGGTGTGTTTATTATGATTGATTATGTTATTTTTCTACTACTGTGCACAACAGAAATTGGCTTAGGTGGAGCTTCCTGGGCTGTAGCAAGCCTTGTTGGGTGCCAGGCAGGCCTTATGGGGGGTCTTGGGGGGCCATTTTGATCTTTATTTTTATAAAATTAAATCCATTTTCTCAATAGATTTGGTTTTTGAGGAACTTTCGGCTTTGTAATGTGAATAATAACTCAAAATAGCTTGAGACATAAATATTATCAGTGGGGAAACATGAGTCAATAGCTTCAGTGGTGTGCTTACAAAGTATTCATTATGTATAATTCAGGTGTTTCTAGCCAAGTTGATTGTGCAGTAAAGATTCGGAATCTGGAAACTAAGCTAGATGCCGTTGTTTGTACGATTAAGGACCGTGAGGAGCTGGCGAAACATGTGCCAATGCCTTCAGAAGTGGTTGTGGAGTATGATAAGGCTGCTAGTTTATGGTCACTCCATGAGCAAATAAAACAAATGGAACAAACTGTCGAAGAAGCAGCTCGTTCAAGCTCTAGAAGAAGTAAATGGCAGTTTATGGGAGCCAGGGATGCTGGAGCTAAGGACGAGCTGCGCCAAGTTTATGGTGTCTCTGAAAGGACTGAAAGTGATGGTGCTGCTAATTTAATACAAAAGTTGAGGGCCATCAACTATGCACTTGGTGAACTTGGACAGTGGTGTGCTTACAAGGTAGATGACTACTCATGATTCGATTCTTCTATTGCCTTTTTGAGGAATTACAACATTTTCTGGTTTATATGTTATGAGTTTAGAAAATGCATTTGGTTTCAAACTTCCAATAGCTTTCTTTGCGACTCCAAAAATGTTAAAAGTATCTTTTTTGATAAACACATGTTAGTACCTTGTGCTTTTTCTAGGAGATTTTATTCGTGTTTTCTTGAGTACCTTGTGGTTTTTATAGGAGTTCTTCTTATTCATGTTGTCTCCATAGTATTTTTTGAGATGTTTATTCCTTTGGGTTTGAGGTTGAGGTGGCAGGAATGTTTGAAGATGGTTTAGTTTTTGTTGATTGCTGAAGCACGAGTTTAAGATGTTAGCTGCTGATAGTGAGAAATATATTGTATGGGTAAGGAATGGTAACACCCTGGGTCCACGAGGGTGGTGCCCGTAGCACTACTGCAGCACAATGGGCTCTGCCAACAGCTACTTGGCATTCGTCCTCGCTTTGCCAAAATAGTAACCCAAGTTGCATGAAGAGTCCATCGGACCCGTATACTAACTGTTGAACTTCCATTATCCACTCGATGTGGGACATTAAATGAACAAATTCCGCAATAAATATATCAGTGATGCTTGCCTCTTTTGCAGGTTGCGCAAGGATTTTTAACTGCTTTGCAGAATGATGAGAGGGCGAATTATCAACTTGATGTCAAATTCCAAGAATTGTATCTAGACAAAGTTGTTTCTCTTTTACAATGTCATTTGTCTGAAGGAGCTATTTTGGAGAGTGATACTAGAGATGCTGAAACAAATAATAGCCCTTCAGAAGAAAATGGACCTGAAGAGCTAGAGGAAGGAGAACTTACCAACAATAGTGGTAAGTGGTTCTACTTTGTGGTCATACATAGCTGTCTCACTCTTTCATGCTTCACTGCATTAAGCATAACACTGCAAAAAGAAATGGCACTTATAATTGTGCATGGGGTACATGATACATACTACTTTATCTCAGAGTCTCAACTAAACCCAGATCTGACTGCAAGACTGGCTTAGAGTTATACTTATCCATTGATGGCCTTCATCATACTTAGTTGCATTATTGAGAGGCAGTTGTATGTTGGAAAAAGAATCTTACATGCTTACCTTCCCTACTTTAAGTTTCTTGTTAGTCCTCTTTGTTTAAGTAATCAATATGGTCAACAATAAAGATTTAGTTAGTAGTCCTACTAAAGTCTTTCTTGCCATGTTTGTCTCTATATCTAGTAAATCAAACAAGATTGTTTCTTTTCGGGTATCTAGTGTTGCTGAATGAAATCTATAAAAGTTACATGACTTGTCAATGATGGGTATTCTTTGTCAATTTCTAGGAGAGTAGGACATTGATAATTAGTCAGACCGAAGATAGCAGTGCTTCGTTATGCAGCAGATGTTATTCTTTTTAGTGCCTCAATACTTTTAGCTAGGTTTTTATTCACGACATATACATGTCAAGCAACACTCAGTTTGATTTGCTTATTTTCTCAGCTTTTGATGGTGCTAAGATATCATCAGAAGCATGGCTATATGCTTGTTATTGTTGGTTCATATTATATGCTCCTTATATCCTCTTGCTCTCCTGAATTTTAGTTGGATGTAATGTCTAGTATGTCTACATGGTAGTTGTCTCTGGTGGAGAGCATGTTGATGTGATTATTGGAGCTGCTGTCGCTGATGGAAAAGTGACTCCAAAGGTGCAGTCATTGATCAAAATACTTCTCAAGTATCAGCATACAGAGGATTTTCGTGCTATAATCTTTGTCGAACGAGTTGTGACTGCCTTGGTTCTTCCTAAGGTAACCAAGTATAGAATTCACTTCCTAGGTTTTTGCTTGCAGTTGTCTTCATGTAATCATTAGTCTGTTTGTGCATATAGGTTTTTCAAGAGCTTCCATCATTGAGTTTTGTCAAATCTGCAAGTTTGATCGGGCACAACAACAGTCAAGAAATGCGAACCAGCCAGATGCAAGATACTATTGCCCGATTCAGAGATGGCCGGGTATGTTGGACTCACGTGATCCGCTCAGATGCCTTCAGCTTGTCTCATTAATTTGTTTGTTATGTGAATTTTATTCAGGTGACTGTTTTAGTTGCCACTAGTGTTGCTGAGGAGGGACTTGATATTCGGCAGTGCAATGTTGTCATTCGCTTTGATCTTGCCAAAACTGTATTGGCATACATTCAGTCTAGAGGTCGTGCCAGAAAACCTGGTTCTGACTACATCTTAATGGTTGAGAGGTAACATGGTTGATATGTGATTTTGGTGCCCGCTGACATACTTTAAGAAACAATTTAAGTTGCTTAGTTTATTTTGCTAATCCATTTGTAGGGGAAATCTATCCCATATGGCCTTTCTAAAGAATGCTAGGAATAGTGAGGAGACTTTGCGCAAAGAAGCCATTGAGAGGACTGATATCAGTCATCTCAAGGATAACGGCAGCATAAATTCTGCTGAAGATATAGCTGGTGCAGTATACCAAGTGGAGTCCACTGGTGCTGTCGTGAGCTTAAATTCTGCCGTAGGGCTCATCCACTTCTACTGCTCTCAGCTGCCCAGTGACAGGTCTCTTTCTCTCTCTCATTGTTCTGGTGCATGCATATCTTTGTTTTCTCCTTTTTTATCAGTTGCTTTTTAAACACTGCTCTTTAACTTCCTTTTTTTTTTTTTTTTTAATGCAGGTATTCAATTCTCCATCCAGAGTTTATTATGGAGCGCCATGACAAACCTGGAAGCCCTACCGAGTACTCTTGCAAGCTCCAGCTTCCCTGTAATGCACCGTTTGAGAAACTGGAGGGACCTCCATGCAAATCAATGCGCCTTGCACAACAGGTATTTTTCATGCATTACTATCATCTATAACTTTGTCTAAAGTGTATAAGAAATATCTAAATCATAAATTGCGAAATTTTCAGGCTGTTTGTTTAGCTGCTTGCAAGAAACTCCATGAGATGGGAGCATTCACTGATATGCTATTGCCAGACAAGGGAGTCAAGGGCGAAGCTGATAAAGATGAACAAAATGATGATGGGGATCCTCTTCCTGGAACTGCTAGGCATAGAGAATTTTATCCTGAAGGAGTAGCTGACATTCTCAGGGTTAGTTCCTTGATCTTTCTTTCTGATATGCAATTGCCTTACATTTTGTAGCTTAATATGAATTCAAGACTATTGTGAACTTTATACATGCTTTCTGTGTCTCTTGTGTATTAGGGTCAAAGATGACTAATATTGGTACTACTTTTTCTTTCTGGCTAAATGCATAATTCCACCTGGACACATTTGGCAGTCCTTTACTTACTTAAATTAGCATAAGTTCATGCAAAATTCAAAGTAATGGAAAAAAAGCCATTTGTGAAATATGATGTGTAGTCTTCCGACAGAATATTGGAAGATTTCAGTTAGGGTATCGTATAAAGTTGAGGTTTTCTGGAGTTCCGGCTCCATATTTTGTTTATATACTCATATTGTGTACTTATTTTTGCAATTAATACTCGACAATTAGCTAGGCTGTTACAATAACATGTTAAACCTTCTTCTCTACAGGGGGAATGGGTATTGTCAGGGAGGAGCTGTGACAATTCCAAGTTGTTTCATCTTTACATGTATTCTGTCAAATGCGAAAACATTGGCTTCTCAAAAGATCCACTATTAACTCTGGTTTCTGACTTTGCAATATTGTTTGGCCATAAATTAGATTCAGAGGTATTTTACTTTGCTTTTAAATCATTGCTGAGTTGCAAAATAAGGTTCTTAATATGTTAGCTTATTCTTAACAGGTATTATCAATGTCAATGGATTTATTTATAGCTCGGTCTTTAATAACAAAGGCTTCACTTGATTTTAAAGGGCTTATAGATATCAGAGAAACTCAGGTGCATTAATAATTTCATTTCAATTCAACTTGCTTTTCATTTATTTATGAAAGTAGAGCTTGTCAGAAACATTGATTTTCATTTCTATTTAGCTGGAATCGCTCAAGAGCTTTCATGTACGATTGATGAGCATTGTATTGGATGTGGATGTTGATCCCTCAAATACTCCATGGGACACATCAAAGGCATATTTATTTGTTCCCTTAACTGGAAGTGGAAGTAGATCTGTAGATGCAATGAATGAGATCGACTGGGATCTAATTCAGAATGTTACAAAAACTGAAGCATGGAATAACCCCCTTCAGAGAGCTAGGCCAGATGTTTATCTTGGCACCAATGAACGAACTCTAGGTGGGGATCGAAGGGAATATGGTTTTGGAAAATTAAGAAATGGCATGACTTTCGAGCAGAAATGTCATCCTACCTACGGGATTCGAGGAGCTGTTGCCCAGTTTGATGTGGTAAAAGCATCTGGGTTAGCACCTAAAAGAGATGGTACTGATTTGCCACACCAAGTTGTTTTAGGAGAAGGCAAGTTGATGATGGCAGATTTCTATATTAAAGCAGAAGATCTGGTTGGAAAAATTGTGACTGCTGCTCACTCCGGAAAGAGGTTCTATGTGGATTCTGTACGCTATGATATGACTGCAGAGAATTCATTCCCAAGGAAAGAAGGCTACCTTGGTCCTTTGGAGTACAGCTCTTATGCTGATTATTATAAGCAAAAGTATGTCCTCTTCCTGATGTAAATTTGCTTGTATACATTCTTTCGTCCGTGCAAACTCTCATGGTTCTCATTCTGGTGGGTCCTTGATGGGATTGATTGGGTTGAGGGATGAAAGGATTCTTTTCTCTCTTGTCAATAAGAAGAGAAGAAACCTTTTTCTTCATGTTACTTAGGGGCATTTGCTTTTGAGGATTAGTCTTGATGGATAAAAATAGATAGATTAATCCCTTGTTTACTAGTAAGATGGATTGGAACTTTGAGATATCACAAAGCCCTTGATAATTTCTATCATTTGAGCTAATTTTGCTTGATTCATATCTCATTGAAAGGGTGAGATTGAAGATGTCCTAGTAATGAAGATAAAAATACCCAATCATACATTTTATCAATCATAAAAAGTAAACGCCCGCTTAGTGTATTTCTAATGCTGAAGGTTCTATTTATCATGTGTATTTTCTTTTCTTACCTGCAGAATTTCTTGTATACATGAGTTACTATTAATAGTGATGTGTAGAGAGTCTCTGGGCTTGTTTTATATGTATTCTCGTCAACTACTAGAATTCTTGGATGGTTTTGCTAGCTTCTCTTCTGCACTTGCAATAATGGTGCACATGGTTATTAACACCAAATCAAACTGTAGGTATGGAGTAGATTTGAGGTATAAGCAGCAACCTCTAGTAAGAGCCCGCGGTGTTTCCTATTGCAAGAATCTTTTGTCTCCACGATTTGAACACTCAGAGGGTATGCTCTTCGTAATTAAGTTCTATAGTATCTTGTTAGGCTTGATAATTCTGTTGTGATATCTGATTAATCATAAGTTTGTGTTATAGGTCCTGACGGTAAATCTGAAGATATCCATGAGAAGATATATTATGTTTTTCTCCCTCCTGAGCTTTGTTTTGTGCATCCACTTCCTGGATCACTAGTTAGGGGTGCTCAAAGATTGCCATCAATTATGAGAAGGATTGAAAGCATGCTGCTTGCGGTACAGCTTAAGGATATTATTAATTATCCTGTTCCCGCGACAAAGGTTCTATCTATCATCTGTAATATCTTTTAGCGTTTCTTTTGCATTATAGCTGATGTGTATGCTTTCTGTTTTCAGATCCTGGAGGCTTTGACTGCAGCATCATGTCAAGAGACTTTCTGCTATGAACGAGCAGAGCTCTTGGGAGATGCTTATTTAAAATGGGTAGTTAGTAGGTTTCTTTTCCTAAAATATCCTCAGAAACACGAAGGTCAGCTTACTAGGATGAGGCAGCAAATGGTAAGCAACATCGTGCTGTATCAGTATGCACTGGTGAAGGGGCTTCAGTCGTACATCCAGGCAGATCGCTTTGCTCCATCTAGATGGGCTGCGCCTGGAGTACTTCCTGTTTTTGATGAGGACACCAAGGAAGATTCATCATTGTTTTTTGATCAAGAAGTTAATTCTGATGGGAGTTTCAGGAGAAAGCACGAAGATGAATATGAAGAAGATGAAATGGAAGATGGGGAACTTGAGAGTGACTCTAGCTCATACCGTGTGCTGTCTGGAAAAACACTGGCAGATGTCGTGGAAGCACTAATTGGTGTATATTATGTGGAAGGTGGAAAGCATGCCGCTAACCACCTTATGAGATGGACCGGAATTGATATAGATTTTGATTTGAAAGAGATAAATTACTCAATTGTGCCAAATTCTGTTCCCGACAATATACTGAGAACTGTTGATTTTGATGCACTGGAAAAGGTCTTGAATATGCAGTTCAGTGATAAGGGCTTGTTGGTAGAAGCAATAACCCACGCATCACGTCCATCTTCGGGAGTCTCTTGTTATCAACGATTAGAATTTGTTGGTGATGCAGTACTGGATCATCTCATCACAAGGCATCTTTTCTTCACATACACAGATTTGCCCCCTGGACGCCTCACCGACTTGCGAGCTGCTGCTGTTAATAATGAGAATTTTGCTCGTGTAGCTGTTAAACATAACCTTCACTTACATCTTCGTCATGGATCAAGTGCCCTTGAGAAACAGGTATACCGTTTCCTCTGCATTGCTGTTTACTTACTGGTTTAAGTTATGCACTTTGCATCATCTTCTAAACATCCATTGTCTTATTTTGTCGCATTTTCAGATTCGAGATTTCGTGAAAGAGGTCCAGGTTGAACTTTCAAAACCTGGATTCAACTCTTTTGGCTTAGGGGACTGCAAAGCTCCTAAAGTTCTCGGAGACATTGTAGAATCGATTGCTGGGGCTATCTTCCTTGATGCTGGATGTAATACTGCACTTGTCTGGAAGGTTAGATTCTTTATCTTCCTTTGCTGGAGCTCTAAGCTTCTTCATAAGATCTCCAAAATGAACTGCTAAGTAAAAGTGGAGTCATAATCTGTTTCAAAGTTCGCCTATTTAACTTGAAGTTTTTTGGATTGTTGAATAGGTTTTTCAACCCTTGTTGGACCCAATGGTTACCCCGGAAACACTCCCCATGCATCCTGTTCGAGAATTACAAGAAAGATGCCAACAACAAGCCGAAGGTCTGGAATATAAAGCCACCCGAAGTGGTAACCTGGCTACTGTGGAAGTATACGTTGATGGTGTTCAGGTCGGGGTTGCTCACAATGCCCAAAAGAAAATGGCGCAGAAATTAGCTGCTCGAAATGCTCTTGAGACATTGAAGGAGAAGGAGATGGCCGATGCCAAAAAGAGCGCAGAGGAGGATGATGGTAAAGAGAAGAAAAATGGGAGCCAGACTTTTACGAGACAGACCCTGAATGATATCTGTTTACGCAGAAATTGGCCAATGCCCCTCTACAAGTAAAAAACATCTCACTGTAATTAGTCTACTTTTTTATTCGAACAGGTCACATGTGGGGAAATTGCCTAACCTAATTTCTTTTCTGTAGGTGTATAAACGAGGGCGGACCTGCACATGCAAAAAGATTCACATTTTCTGTACGTGTTAATACGTCTGATAGAGGATGGACCGATGAATGCATTGGTGATCCAATGCCAAGTGTCAAAAAGGCGAAGGACTCTGCTGCAGTTCTTCTTCTGGAACTTCTGAATAAATGGTACGCATAATGATTCTTTAACACAACCATTGGTATATCATAAACTTACCTTCCAAGAGAAAACATAGGAACTTCAATTATCATTTATTTTGACATGGCAGCAGTTTTATTTAATCATTATTTCTGCTGCTTATTATTTTACCTAACACTACGAGAGGTTAGAGAAACTCCGGCTAGAATGTTGATATGATGAGAAGAGGAGATAAACATAGAAGTTCATATTTTGTTTCATTTCCATTGATTAATCACTGAATTATTTTCATTTGGAGAGCCGTCATATTGTTTCTTCACTTAATTCTTTACCTGGATTTCTTATGTGCTGTATTATCCTTCTCTCCCAATATGAATTTGGGTTCGTCTAGTTTTTTATTTTCTGTTCTAACACACAATGTGTATACAATATTATGATTTATATGCACATGTTGCGTGGTGTCCCCTTGGGAACTATAATTTTCATTAGTGGTTCATGTATATTGTAAATGCTTCATTTTAATGAAGTTTTGAATTTTCAAAATAATTGACATTTTTAATTAATCAAATTTATGTAAGAATATATTAAACTTAATTTGAACATTATAATTATAACACTCATACCTAAATACAATCTTTTGAATTTATCTCGCTTCATGTGTATCTAATCTTTTGAATCTATCTCACTCCTATTTATTCAATATTATAGCAATTTTTTATATTTGGGAGATGGGCTATGGATTTTTTATTGTTATTATTATAATTATTTGAAATTGCATTTTTTTGGGAATGTCAAAAGATACTTGAGGTTTGGTGAGTAGTTTTAAGGATTCATACATATTTATAAAAGGGAGAAATATATATATATATATATATATATAGCCATGAAAAGAAGTACTAAAACTTATAAAGCCATAGTCATAAAAATATCCTCACCCGTCTCACTTTAATAGACTTAGTTTTTTTGAGCAGGAAAATTAAGAAATTTATTTTTTAGGAGAAAAGTGGTGTGGTTCACAATAATTAAGTATATTTTTTTACACAAAATGAAAAACGAGCCTATTATTGTGAGACGTCTCAAAAAAAAAAAAAAAAATAGAGTGGAACTGATGGAGGATAATATAACTACCATTTTAACTTAAAAAGACAACAACACCCTCAATGAGTCCTATAAATAATAAATTTTTTTCTATCAGAACATTTTTAAATTTTTTAAAACTTTTCTTGGATCAATAAAATATGAATTTCCCTTCTCTCTTCTTTTATTCTCTCGTCGTGCCCCCTTCGTGTAGGGTTTTAAGTGGCCACGACGTAAGGCTGCCTACTACTGCCACCCTCAGTCGTTGCTTCGTGCTGCCGCTTTAGCTCCTCTGCCATCGCAGCTGTTTCCAATTGAAACCCTGTCCAAATGAAACCTCCGTCTTCCACCCCCTTTGTAGTTGCGCTGCCGCCCCGTCCTCCGAAATATAATCAATTCGTTGACCTGATGAGGACTCAGATTCATTTCGAAACTTGTCTTGTTACCGAGAAATCCAACTTGATTAGAATCATCGAGGGTCAGACCCCATTCTCTATCTCCTCGTTCTAAATTGGAGGAAAAATTATATCTATGACTCATCGTTCTCAATTGAGCGAAGCCCAACTGCAAGAGGAAAAGACGTAGTTTGATGGCATATGCACGGATTTGTGCACGAGACATGACATGAAGACGTCTATGAAACCCTAAACAACTCTATTTAATCACAATTTTAAATGAGTGGAATCGCCCAATTGCATCTTTCAGGCGTTGTCTCGTTAACAAAATTCTAGTCGTATATTCAAGAACATTTAAAGTAAGAATTTTGTGTCTTACTATGACTGAAATAAATGTATGTAGCCAAAAATATTAAATTACACATTGTATTAGCAACAAATCAACCAAAAAATTATGTTTGAGTATAAAGAGCATTCGTGTACAATTTCATGTATAATTTTGTGTACTCAAGAACATGCATTTTAAAAAAAAAATGATTGCGTACCTTAATCGAAATGGGACTGGACCTCTAGCTCCAAAATATATATTTTTTAAAATGTCAAATTACAAATGAATATTTACATATTTTAATTAATGTTTATCGACAAAAAAGACATAAAATAAATTAAATTAATTTAATGCAAAAAAGCAAAAAAAAAAAAAAAACTAACAAAATGAAAACAGTTGAAGAAAAAAGAAAAAAAAGAATGCTATTAAATTAAAAAAAAATCCGAAAAGAACCAAATGAATGCAAACAACTGAAAAAAAAAAAAAATAATAAAATGGAAAAATGGAATGTCAAATTACAAATGAGTGTGTATAGATTTTTAATTCTAATTAAAAAACTTGATTCTAATTAATGGTTACTAACACATCTTTAGGAAAATAACTATAAAAGTGATAATTAAATACAAAAAATTCCTCAAAAAGATAATTAAATAGAAAAATTGGAAATTAAAAATAAAAAAATTAAAACAACCGGAAAAAAGAAAAAAAGCTATCATTATTAAATGAAAAAAAAAGATTAAAATGAATTCAATCATTTATATATATAAAAAAAAAACAGAAATTAATACTCCATCCGTCTCACAAAAACATGAACATTTGTAAGTGACACGGGTTTTAAGAAATATTAGGTAAAAGAGTATTGTGAGTGAAAAAAGGATCTCACTTTATGAAAAGTAGAGATGAAAAGTAAATGGATTGTGGTGGGGTAGTGTACCAAAATAAAAATGTTCATATTTTTGTGAGACATCACAAAATGACAAAATGTTCATATTTTTGTGAGACGGATGAAATACTATTGAATGAGAAAAGAACGAATGGAACAAATGAAAAAGTAAATATAAAATAAAATTAAAGAGAACAGCTCACTATTTAATGTCATTAAATGGCAGAAGAAAGAAAAATAAATAAATTAAAGGCTAAGAGGGTGTTTGGCTGATCTTATAAGCTCTTCAAAACAACTTTATAAGCTCATTTAAAGTGTTTGGCAAAATGAGCTCCTAAACAGTTTATAAGTTCAAGAAATAAGTTTCAAGAGCTTATAAGCTCCCAAAAAATAAGTTCTTATACCTCCAACTTATTTTTTTTAATCTTATATGCAACAATTATTTTACAAATATTTTTCAACTATAATTTATTATTTTTATCATATATCATTCAAGTTTATTTCTCTTCGATTTTCTCTCTCTAAAAAAATATTTTCTCTCTCTAGCAAAAATCTCTTTCTAACTTATAAGCTCAATTATCCAAACATTTTGACAACTTATAAGTTCTTAAAAAGCTACATCTTATAAGCTCTTAAAATATCTTATAAGCTTTTGCAGCTTATAAACTCTTTAAAATAAGCTTAGCCAAAGAATAAAAGAAATGTAAGTATTTTTCATTTCTTTTAATTTTTTTAGAATATTTTTTATTTTATTTTAATACTATCATATTACTTTATGTCAACATTATGTGAATAAAATTGTCATTTCATTCAAAAATAGCTACTTTTATTATAGATTTATAAGTATATGACTTTATAAGTTTTAATAATTATATTTTGAGTGGATTTTTAAAATGGCCACTTTCATATTGTAAAATTAAAAATTGTCCACTAAGATAAAAATATTAAAAAATGGCCAGTGTTACCAAAATATCCTTCACATTAAAAATTAAAAAAATGTCCACTTTACATCACCCCTTTAAAAAATCCTGCAATTCACAACCAAAAATTTTTGGTTGTGAATTCACACTGGTTGTGAATTGTGAATTCACAACCAATCGAATTCACAACTAGAATTTTTTGTTTGTGAATTCACAACCAGTCGAATTCACAATTAAAATTTAATTCACAACCAGATTTTTTTGGTTGTGAATTCACAACCTAAATTTAATTCACAATAAGAATTTTTTGGTTGTGAATTCAAAACCAGTCGAATTCACAATGAAAATTTAATTCACAACCGTAAACCCTAAACCCTATCTAAACCCTAAACCCTAAACCCTAAACCATGAACCTTAAACAGTCGAACTCACAACAAGAATTTTTTGATTGTGAATTCACAAGCCTAAGCCCACTCTAAACCCTAAACCCTAAACCCTAAATCCACTCTAAACCTTAAACCCTAAAACCTAAACCCTAAACCGTAAACCCACTCTAAACCCTAAATCTTAAAACCTAAACACTAAATCCTAAATCCACTCTAAACCCACAACCCTAAACCCACTCTAAACCCTAAACCCTAAACCCTCAAACCTAAACCCTAAACCAGATTTTTTTTGTTGTGAATTCATAACCAGTCGAATTCACAACTAGAATTTAATTCACAACCATAATTTTTTGGTTGTGAACTCACAACCAGTCGAATTCACAACCAAAATTTAATTCATAATCAGAATTTTTTGGTTGTGAATTTATCGAGCCGATTGTGAATTCACAACTAAAAATAGAATTTATTTTAGTTGTTGAATTCATGTTTTAGTTGTGAATTCATAGATCTGGTTGATAATTCAAGAATATTAAGTTGTGAATTCATCGAGTTAATTGTGAATTCAAGAATATTAAGTTGTGAATTCGAGAATATTAAGTTGTGAATTCATAAATCTGGTTGTGAATTGAAAAACATTAAAATATGAATTCATAGATCTAATTGTGAATTCAACATCATTAATCAATTATCCAAAAACTATTTTTCTCTTTCAATCAATTAAATCTCTCAAATGAAATTCGTAAATCAGCCACTTAATTTCTTTCTACACCATGAAATCAGTTCTCGTAATTCCGGAGAAGAAGGAAGAGGTTCAAAAAACATTAATCAATATATAAATATTAATATAAATAAATAAATATAATTATAAGTGAATTTGGAAACGTGAATATTGATCAAGTCACCTACTGTAACACATGAATATAATTATAAGTGAATTCTCGTAATTCCTTTCTTTTGATACCATATCACCTAATTTTTCCCTAATTCGTGGCATAGATGAATACCAATTGATCAAGATCCCTCTTTTTGGCTTCGATACTGACAGGGTGATTGCGGCTCCATTGTTGTTGAAAAATAATCCACTAGACAACATGAGCTCCTGCTGTTGACGACGATGTTGCACCACAATTAGATTCATCGACGACTTGCAGCGGCGACACCAGAAATCTTACCAGACGGCGGCAGTGTGCGACGGCAATTCGCAACCGGAGGAGGCAGCGCGACGGGACAACGAAGAAGAAGATGGTGGAGAGAGAGAGAGGAGAGAGAGAGAGAGAGAAAGAGGAAGCTGTGAGAAGAGTGTCGAAGCCTTAAGAGAGATAGAGAAAAGTGGCCATTTTTTATGTTTTTATTTTAGGGGTAAATTTGTATTTTTACACAAAAATTGATCAATTTTTTATTTTTTATTTGATAGACTAATTTTTAATTTTACAATATGAAAGTGGACACTTCTATATATTACCTCTTATATTTTTGGCTATTCATGTGGTATATCGAAAGAATTTTCGAAAAATGGTGAACATTCATTGATCGGGTATATGTGACTCATGAAAATACTCTATTTGTTCCATGACAGATTTGAATTAGTTACATAATGTACAAAAGAAACAGGTGGTCTCATTTCCCAACGGTTAACAACTCATATCAAAGAAAATCTTTCGATTCAAGTTGCCTCCAATTTCATCACTTTTCTTACTGTAAATTTGTAGACGCCCATACAGTTTAATTTTCCCACATCACTTATTAATACGTCCCATATTTTCAATATAACTACTGAAATAAAATTTCGAAATCGGAGCAGAGTCCATGGGATTTAAATCAGATGTTTCTTGATGGTGTGGCGGAATTTTGCGCAGTCATGTGTGTGTGTGTGGTCTTTGTGGGTCCACGTTTATTCAGTCTTTCCATGGCAAATGTAGAATTCACGTTATACGTTCTAGAATGCTTTGGTTTGAGCTAAATTTTATACAAACAAAAAATTAAAATAAGTATATAAGAGTTTATAATATTTCATTTTCTTGCATATTGTATCTCATTATTCAAGTTCCTGTCGCGGCGTCGCCACGTCGCGTTTCTGTCTTTTTCTCTCTTTGTCACCTAGCAAAATCATTGGTTTTGGAATTAAGGGAGTTAATTTATGTAGAATTTATCATGAAGATATTATGATTTTATTTTTTATTGTGTGATATGGCAGTGATGATATTTTCATTAATTTATTGGTTCATGGGAGACAAATGTCTAATTTTAATAAAAGAGTAAATCCCATCTAACGTAAAACCTAGGAATTTGATATACATTTCCGCAAGTTATATATATAGGGTTGCATTCTGGTAAAACCCTCCCCTTGGGTAGTATATAGATCCAAATTTATATTATTAATTGAAAAAAGTGGACTGCACAAATGAACGACATGTGACGCTGACACTAAAAGATTCCATTCTTAAAAAATACGAAGGGGCAAAACAATCATTTTTCTGTTTCTTGCGAAAATCATGTATTTGACGAAGCAGAACACTGCATATTGCACAATAGAATAATGCATATTATAAAACAGAACCATGCACGACTAATTGCAAGAAAATATAAATAGAACAATACATGACTAATTGCAAGAACCATGCGTATGACCAGTAGCGGATCTAGGATTTTGAATTTGGGGTGCGACAAATAATTACATAATCATGAACGTAAAAATATTTAATGTTAAAGGCAATACATTTCGAAACATTGTTAAATTTTAAAGTTATATATTTCAAAAATACAAAAGAAAAATATATAAATATCTAATTTATTTTTCGACGTGTCTTCATTATTTGAAAGTGATCGACAAATTTGTCATTAGAAATTAACTGAATAATCATATAAAACTAAATCTCTCATACTATTTAAATATAGCAGATTTCAGTTTAAATATATATCAGATTTCAGGAAAAATAATGCATGGTTCATTGACACGAGATGCAAGGTTCGTTGACACAATATGCATGGTTTAATTTTGACAGCAAAATCCTTTTCAATTTTCCCTCCACCAATTTTGCAACATTATTCTTCGTGTTTCTGGCGAACTCCTCTGTAACCCACCGCCTCCTTCTTCGATTTCCGGCGATTCTCCGATTTTTCGACGAGTCTTCATTATTTAAAAGTGATTGACAATTTTGTCATTATAAATTAAAGTGATTGAATAATCATATAAAACTAAATCTCTCATACTATTTAAATATAGCAGATTTCAGAAAAAATGATGCATGGTTCATTGATTCGAGATGCAGGCTTCAGTGACACAATATGCAGGATTTATTGACACAATATGCATGATTTAATTCTGACAGTAAAATCTTTTCCAATTTTCCTCCACCAATTTTGCAACCTTCTTCTTCGTGTTTCCAACGAACTTCTCTGTAGACTGTAATCCACCCCCTCATTCTCCGATTTTCGGCAAACTCCGCCTTAAACCACCACCATAGCCTCCATATCTATCGATCCATCAATATTCTATCAAAATTTCATTATCCACCATACCATAATCACAATACATCTTCGAATCATTATGTGAGAAATCGTAGTTGGTTGTTGTTGCTGCTGCCGCCGCTGTGCATAAACCACCATCGTCTGCCACCACGCCGCTGCGCATCATGCAACTTTGGAGGATGATGAGGAAAAGAAGAAGAAGAAAAAGAAGAAGAAGAATAAATCACGTTGTTGAATTATAACGTGAGATTTTAATATGAACGGTGGATTACTTGCGTAAGTGTGAGAGATGACGAAAAATAGTTTGTGAAATATGAGAGGAAGAATGGTACTCAATTGTATTATGAAAGCGTATCCATTACAAATGACGATGGACACTATTTATAGGATACATGTAGGGCTGGTAATTCGGTATCGGTTTTTCAGTTAAAACCGTAACCGAACCGGAAAAACCGGTTATCGGTTAACTGATAACCGGTTTTTACCGGTTCGGTTCGGTTATCGGTTAGTTATATCTCTGTTAACCGGTTAATCGGTTTAACCGGTCGGTTAACCGGTTAAACCGATTAACCGGTTTACTTAAATTATTAAATTAATTGTTTTATATTTTATTTTATATCAAATTAGTTAGGGTTCTCGCGTCTCACTTCTCTTCTCAATTCACGCCTGTTCTGCACTTCACGCTTTGCGGGCGGCGCCTCACTTCTTCTTCCGACGTCCGACCGGCGTGTCTTCCCACCGGCACCAGCGCCGCTCTTTCCCCCTCCCCCCCGTGCTCAGCCTGCAGGCGGCAGGACGCATGTCACGACCGGCCTTAATTAAGGATAATTAATCCGGGAAAACCATGACTGGGGAAGGGAAATTAAGAAGCGGGTTGAGAAAGGGGCGCATAAAAGAATACTCAAAGGACTTGAATACGCGTGAAATATTCCTTAAAAAGGAAAAAGGCATAGGTCGCATAAAAAGGGTACTCAAAGAACTTGTATACGCGTTATATTCCTTAAAAGGAAAAAGGCATCGTTAGGGGCTTGGCTAAAACATTATCAGAGTTTGCAACGGAAGGTGTAACTAAAAAAAAATCAGTGTTTACAGCGGAAAGCATAACTGAGATACATGTATGAAGACATGTATCCTTTCTGAGCCTACTTTAAGTTCGACAAAAGCTCTACTCAGCAACAACACTTCATCGCCCATCACAGCTCAACTTGCACAAACATAAACATCGAAAGGCTAAGTACAAGAGTACTTAGTGGGCAGTTGCCAAGCATATAACATAACATTATTAACAATTTCACAATATCGCATAAGAGGCATGAGTTTCTTTCATATCCTTTTCTCATTAAACATTTCCAAATTCTTAAATAGCATAAGGGCATTCTTCATCATCAATCTTCATTAACAAACATCGTGTCGTGGAGAAGGCCTTCCCCAACGAACACGGGCATCACGCCGTGAGGGGGAGCCTCCCTCAGCGGTCACGGCATCGTACTATTGAGGGAGGCCTCCCCCAATAGACGCTGTAACACTGGCATATTGGCATCGCGCCGCGAGAGAGGCCTCTCTCAGCGGACACGGGCATCGCGCCGTGAGGAAGGCCCTCCTCAGCGGACACGGCATCGTACTGTTGAGGGAGGCCTCCCCCAACAGACGCAAGCATCAAACATAAGCATAAACTTATCAGCGTAAAGCATTCAAGCGTAAATAAGCGTAATCATTTAACGTGCATCATAATAAAGCTTAACTCATTTAAGCGTAATAAAGCATACCATACTTGAAGATCCAATTTGCATTTTAAAGCATAACACTTGCATAGCATTTTATTTACGCGTAAGAAATTGCCCACCTCAATTGTTCTTAAAGCTGGCGTGGAGTCGTTTCTTCTTCGGCTTCACTTTCTGTCGCCCGGACCTTCATTGATGAAGAGTCGATAAGTTCGTGAAGTAATTGTCATAAGACAAAGTCTAATTCTACGTGCCTATGGTATCTTTTAGTGTTTTAGGGTTCTAGCATCCATAATTCGTTACATCATTACTAGCGTAACCTCAAATAATTAATAGGCTCAAAAGAGAGTAGCCAATTAATTAAATAAACCAGTGGCTTTAAAGAAATAAATGATAATAGTTCGCTTTAAAGTCCGAAGTCCAAAAACATCATTAAAACATGCTCTGTTTTTACACTGACTCAACTTCAAAATTTAATCTGTTCTGACTCCGACATCTCCTGGACTCGAGACTCATACTGAAAGAAAGATCTTCGAATCTAGTTTCATATAAAAAAAGTAGAGTCGAAAACTCCAAGTGGTTTGAGAGATATGACGTTTTTACCACGATCTACCATGTTCGGCAGTTTTGAACAATCGAAAACTTGGATTTTTTAAAAATAGTAAACGTTGTCAAACTGGGCTCAACTTTGGTGGATATCTAGCTAACACAATAAGGTGAATACCATAAAAATTTGGAAAGCTAGATCACACAGGAAGCTACTGAAATAAATGACTCTTTCATCTGTTCTCTGAAATTCTCGGTAGTAATGTGCAGTTTAGGTTTTGCATTTTAAAGAAGTATCAAACGAAGTTGGAATGGCTTGAAATTTTACCAGGGTACTCAAGACTCATGTCGGGACTTGCTATAAACTTTTCAAAGCTATTAGACATCGACAAACCGTCGATCACAGTAGGTCAGTAGGCCTACGAAATTCATATTTATAAGTCCTTAAAAATAATAATTTATATAAATCCAGAAATAAGAGTTTAATCCCAAAAATATTCATTAAAAGTCCATCATAATTTAAATAAAGAACGGACCTCATTTAAAATAAATAGTCCCAAACTTGTTACGCACATATACTAAATCTTTCATGAAACATCCTTTAAAATAAACTTTGATACATAGAAAATAATTCAACAACTTGAGCTCTTAAGGGGTTATTTTGCAACAGACACCAAATCTGCCTCGGATCTCCAAATGAGGCTCCAAAAGACATTCTGGAAACTAGACATTTCAAGGATCATTCTTCAATTTGAATCGAATGAAAAACAATTCAAACGAGCAAGATATGCCCTCTCAAAGATGGGTATTTAACAAGCAAAAATCTGAAAATTTCAGATTTCCAGATTACAACCAAGTCAGTGGGCTTTCTTTAAAAATTCATATCTCCCTTTACAAAACTCCACTGGGAACCCCAAGGGTCAATCTGGAAACTAGGGAGAGATCATAACACTCTCCAGTTGGATTTACTCTAAGAACATTCATGGTTTAGAAGATATGACTATCTAAAGTTCAATGCACAAAAAGAGTTCAAGTTTGGCAGATTCAGAACATAAATCGGAAAAACCACTTTAGGCTTCACCAAAAATTCTAAAACTGAACAAGTAAGTTCCCAACATGTCAGTGAATATTCAGTAGAAAGATAGGCTTGAGAATCAAAGATTTAAGTCGGTATTTGCCACCTCAAAGTCGTAGGTTTGTAAAATCTACTGGATGGTACAAGGAATAAGAACTAGATTTCAAGAATTTATACCGGTTGTTTCCCTTACTCAAAAATGGTGAGGCCGATTTCAAAAGAAAGATACGGGAGTCTAGAGTGACATATTCAAGTTTCAAAGGTTTTCACCGATTGAAACTTTACTTATGGCCTCCCAAAGATTGTTTACCAAAAATGTATTCCAGATGGGCAGTGATGTTTACAAATTCATAAATAAATCATAAGAGCTTCAAACCTTCTGAAATTTTACCAAAGTATAGAAAACATATGAAAGATGATACACAATTAATTTGAGAATTTTTGGGAACCGTTTGGATTGCTGAAATCGCCTTGCAAAACACTGCCGGAGTGTTGGGGTACTACTGGACTGGAGCAGCTTGAAATCTTGGCAAAATAGTTAAGCCAAGTCTTCCTTTTCTTTATGATTGCTGGTGCGAAATGGAAGGAATGGGTGAAGTTTTTTTGAAGTTGGTGGGGAGCATAGGTAGTGGAGATGGTGGTGCACTAATGTGGTGGGGGAAAAGTAAAGTAGTGGTGGGGAGGTAGGTATGATGTAATTTGGTGGAGTGGATGCGTATATAGTGTAGGAAACATTAGGGAGTGGAAAAATAATGATTTGTAAAGTATTGAAGTTACAAGTATTTGTAAAACTAATATTGGGTTCTACTAAATAACGACGCTTCGTTATAACTCTCTACGAATTACATATTTTATAATTCGTTTTATAAGTCGAAAATTAATCACGACTTCAAGTAAATAATAGAAATACTATTTCTATCGCATATAAATTAATAACTTGACTTTGCTAAGTCAGTTATCAAACTGGATAATAAATTATTGAATGGCTCAATAATCCTCGTCGCGTTTTTCTTATACGTTATAAAAGTATAAAGCTAAAATAATAACTCCGTCTCTGATAAAAAAAAAATCAGGACCATAAACTGGATTCATTTATAAAAATTGCATTTACTAGTTTTTATCATAAATAAAAGAGCGGGCTACTACATACTACCCCTCTTAACAAAAATTTCGTCCCGAAATTTGCATATCTCTGTTAAAACAATCCGGGTACTTCTCTTTCATTTTGTCTTCAAACTCCCACGTAATTTTTTTTTTATATCTGCGGTGCCTCCATAAGATTTTCACTGATGTGATTGAAACTGATTTCGCAAGTGTCCACGTATTGCTGGCAAGGGGGTATGGATGTTCCCAATTGCTGAACCTCGTTGTCTGTTGGGGCATTGCGTGGAGTAGTGACCTTTTTGGCCACAATTGTAACAACCGTTAGTCCCAGCTCGACAAACACTCCTATGCATCTTACCGCAATTTGGGCAAGGTGAAATTCCTTTCTGACCTTGGTTACCTCTAGTTGGCTCGAGGTTAGTCTGTGCCTCGTACCTTGGTTGAATAAACTGTTCAGCCCGTTCCTTTTCTTGCCACACTTTCTTACTAGTCTGATTGATATTGTCTTCGTTGCTGTCCCACTTGCGCTTCCTTTTGAGAGTATGTGAGGCTCCTAGTAAGTCGTTTGGCGTTGAGATCAATGGTGGGGCTGACTTGTCTGACGGCATTGCAGCTTCAATGTCAAGTGCCCTGTTCAGAGACTCCGTATATGAGAGTCCTCCGTGGCTCGCTAGAGTCATCCTAATTTCGTGTCGCAGACCGGCACAAAATTTCTCTGCCATCTTCTCATCTGTGTCCACTTGTTGCGGAGCAAACCTAGACAGGTTGCAGAATTCCTTGTCGTATTCAACCACAGATTTCTTTCCTTGCTTTAACTCGTAGAACTCAGCTTCTTTTTTCTTCCTATAGCTTTTCGGAATATATTTATCATATAATCCTGTCTTAAAATCTTCCCAAGTATAACTTGCCCATTGTTCAGGTGTCAGAATTTTTCGTCGTGCTTCCCACCAGAAGTCAGCCGACCCTGTTAGTTGGAAAGAGACGCAAGATAGGCGCTCCTCATCAGTACAACGTAGAAAGTTGAAAATGCGTTCTATTGCACGCACCCAAATCTCAGCTTCAGCCGGTTCACTCGTTCCGTCAAATGTAGGTGGATTTTGCCTTAAAAAGAGTTCTTCGACTCTCCTAGTCGGAGGCGGAGGGGATGGGTTATGTCCTCGAGCATCTTGTGGTTCTTCGGGTACAGCGTTACGGTTTCTGCGATTGTTATTGTTTTTCGCAGGGCGTCCTCTCTTAGGCGGCATTCTGATAGCAAAGATGTGCCAATTAGTACACTCTAGCATAATCTAATACAAGCCTCAAAAGAATTCTTGTAAATGTCAACTTAATATAACTTGTAAACAAGTCATGACTCCAATGACATCATTGATCATTGATGTAGTAAGCTTTAAGGGTCCTTAGCATCTCAAATCTATGAGTCATAACAATCCTTAAGCATATATTATCACATCATCTAAACTGGATACTTAAGCATAAGTCATGGAGATTTATAGTGGCTATAATATCATCAGCTTAAGAAAATTTTTTTCTATACGTATCACTTATCTTGCTTCCTTCACTATAGCCACCAAAAGATACAATCTAATTTTTTTCTATGTTTGCTTCTATGTTCTGTCGTAGTGTGATCTCATATCTTAATAGCTCTATGTTCATAGGGATTCATTCCATAGGCATACTTAATCGCGCTTGCGTAAATCATTTCATTCAATAACAACATAATATAGTTATTAACAGTTACTCACTTTGCTATTACGATAATTTTCACTTTTTGTAAACATTAACTCAAAACTTGGAAGAGCATACCATTCTGCTTCGTTGAGTGTGATACGATGAAGTGCTGAGCTTTGTCGATTGAACTCTAGACACTTTAGTGATCCATTCTAAGTTTGGCTTAAATAAACTCTTAGGCTCAGAGCAAACGAACTGCTCTGATACCACTCTGTCACGACCGGCCTTAATTAAGGATAATTAATCCGGGAAAACCATGACTGGGGAAGGGAAATTAAGAAGCGGGTTGAGAAAGGGGCGCATAAAAGAATACTCAAAGGACTTGAATACGCGTGAAATATTCCTTAAAAAGGAAAAAGGCATAGGTCGCATAAAAAGGGTACTCAAAGAACTTGTATACGCGTTATATTCCTTAAAAGGAAAAAGGCATCGTTAGGGGCTTGGCTAAAACATTATCAGAGTTTGCAACGGAAGGTGTAACTAAAAAAAAATCAGTGTTTACAGCGGAAAGCATAACTGAGATACATGTATGAAGACATGTATCCTTTCTGAGCCTACTTTAAGTTCGACAAAAGCTCTACTCAGCAACAACACTTCATCGCCCATCACAGCTCAACCTGCACAAACATAAACATCGAAAGGCTAAGTACAAGAGTACTTAGTGGGCAGTTGCCAAGCATATAACATAACATTATTAACAATTTCACAATATCGCATAAGAGGCATGAGTTTCTTTCATATCCTTTTCTCATTAAACATTTCCAAATTCTTAAATAGCATAAGGGCATTCTTCATCATCAATCTTCATTAACAAACATCGTGTCGTGGAGAAGGCCTTCCCCAACGAACACGGGCATCACGCCGTGAGGGGGAGCCTCCCTCAGCGGTCACGGCATCGTACTATTGAGGGAGGCCTCCCCCAATAGACGCTGTAACACTGGCATATTGGCATCGCGCCGCGAGAGAGGCCTCTCTCAGCGGACACGGGCATCGCGCCGTGAGGAAGGCCCTCCTCAGCGGACACGGCATCGTACTGTTGAGGGAGGCCTCCCCCAACAGACGCAAGCATCAAACATAAGCATAAACTTATCAGCGTAAAGCATTCAAGCGTAAATAAGCGTAATCATTTAACGTGCATCATAATAAAGCTTAACTCATTTAAGCGTAATAAAGCATACCATACTTGAAGATCCAATTTGCATTTTAAAGCATAACACTTGCATAGCATTTTATTTACGCGTAAGAAATTGCCCACCTCAATTGTTCTTAAAGCTGGCGTGGAGTCGTTTCTTCTTCGGCTTCACTTTCTGTCGCCCGGACCTTCATTGATGAAGAGTCGATAAGTTCGTGAAGTAATTGTCATAAGACAAAGTCTAATTCTACGTGCCTATGGTATCTTTTAGTGTTTTAGGGTTCTAGCATCCATAATTCGTTACATCATTACTAGCGTAACCTCAAATAATTAATAGGCTCAAAAGAGAGTAGCCAATTAATTAAATAAACCAGTGGCTTTAAAGAAATAAATGATAATAGTTCGCTTTAAAGTCCGAAGTCCAAAAACATCATTAAAACATGCTCTGTTTTTACACTGACTCAACTTCAAAATTTAATCTGTTCTGACTCCGACATCTCCTGGACTCGAGACTCATACTGAAAGAAAGATCTTCGAATCTAGTTTCATATAAAAAAAGTAGAGTCGAAAACTCCAAGTGGTTTGAGAGATATGACGTTTTTACCACGATCTACCATGTTCGGCAGTTTTGAACAATCGAAAACTTGGATTTTTTAAAAATAGTAAACGTTGTCAAACTGGGCTCAACTTTGGTGGATATCTAGCTAACACAATAAGGTGAATACCATAAAAATTTGGAAAGCTAGATCACACAGGAAGCTACTGAAATAAATGACTCTTTCATCTGTTCTCTGAAATTCTCGGTAGTAATGTGCAGTTTAGGTTTTGCATTTTAAAGAAGTATCAAACGAAGTTGGAATGGCTTGAAATTTTACCAGGGTACTCAAGACTCATGTCGGGACTTGCTATAAACTTTTCAAAGCTATTAGACATCGACAAACCGTCGATCACAGTAGGTCAGTAGGCCTACGAAATTCATATTTATAAGTCCTTAAAAATAATAATTTATATAAATCCAGAAATAAGAATTTAATCCCAAAAATATTCATTAAAAGTCCATCATAATTTAAATAAAGAACGGACCTCATTTAAAATAAATAGTCCCAAACTTGTTACGCACATATACTAAATCTTTCATGAAACATCCTTTAAAATAAACTTTGATACATAGAAAATAATTCAACAACTTGAGCTCTTAAGGGGTTATTTTGCAACAGACACCAAATCTGCCTCGGATCTCCAAATGAGGCTCCAAAAGACATTCTGGAAACTAGACATTTCAAGGATCATTCTTCAATTTGAATCGAATGAAAAACAATTCAAACGAGCAAGATATGCCCTCTCAAAGATGGGTATTTAACAAGCAAAAATCTGAAAATTTCAGATTTCCAGATTACAACCAAGTCAGTGGGCTTTCTTTAAAAATTCATATCTCCCTTTACAAAACTCCACTGGGAACCCCAAGGGTCAATCTGGAAACTAGGGAGAGATCATAACACTCTCCAGTTGGATTTACTCTAAGAACATTCATGGTTTAGAAGATATGACTATCTAAAGTTCAATGCACAAAAAGAGTTCAAGTTTGGCAGATTCAGAACATAAATCGGAAAAACCACTTTAGGCTTCACCAAAAATTCTAAAACTGAACAAGTAAGTTCCCAACATGTCAGTGAATATTCAGTAGAAAGATAGGCTTGAGAATCAAAGATTTAAGTCGGTATTTGCCACCTCAAAGTCGTAGGTTTGTAAAATCTACTGGATGGTACAAGGAATAAGAACTAGATTTCAAGAATTTATACCGGTTGTTTCCCTTACTCAAAAATGGTGAGGCCGATTTCAAAAGAAAGATACGGGAGTCTAGAGTGACATATTCAAGTTTCAAAGGTTTTCACCGATTGAAACTTTACTTATGGCCTCCCAAAGATTGTTTACCAAAAATGTATTCCAGATGGGCAGTGATGTTTACAAATTCATAAATAAATCATAAGAGCTTCAAACCTTCTGAAATTTTACCAAAGTATAGAAAACATATGAAAGATGATACACAATTAATTTGAGAATTTTTGGGAACCGTTTGGATTGCTGAAATCGCCTTGCAAAACACTGCCGGAGTGTTGGGGTACTACTGGACTGGAGCAGCTTGAAATCTTGGCAAAATAGTTAAGCCAAGTCTTCCTTTTCTTTATGATTGCTGGTGCGAAATGGAAGGAATGGGTGAAGTTTTTTTGAAGTTGGTGGGGAGCATAGGTAGTGGAGATGGTGGTGCACTAATGTGGTGGGGGAAAAGTAAAGTAGTGGTGGGGAGGTAGGTATGATGTAATTTGGTGGAGTGGATGCGTATATAGTGTAGGAAACATTAGGGAGTGGAAAAATAATGATTTGTAAAGTATTGAAGTTACAAGTATTTGTAAAACTAATATTGGGTTCTACTAAATAACGACGCTTCGTTATAACTCTCTACGAATTACATATTTTATAATTCGTTTTATAAGTCGAAAATTAATCACGACTTCAAGTAAATAATAGAAATACTATTTCTATCGCATATAAATTAATAACTTGACTTTGCTAAGTCAGTTATCAAACTGGATAATAAATTATTGAATGGCTCAATAATCCTCGTCGCGTTTTTCTTATACGTTATAAAAGTATAAAGCTAAAATAACAACTCCGTCTCTGATAAAAAAAAAATCAGGACCATAAACTGGATTCATTTATAAAAATTGCATTTACTAGTTTTTATCATAAATAAAAGAGCGGGCTACTACAACGCACCCGCTCTCCCAGCCCTCTTCTGCTGTTCTGCACTTCACACTTTGCGGCGCCTCCCTTCCTCTTCCGACGTCCGGCGCATCTTCCCACCAGCACCGGCGTGTCTTCCCACCGGCACCGGCACCGCTCCCCCCCTGGTCAGCAAGTAGGCGGCAGGACGCAACCGCTCTCCCAGCCCCTTTCTCCCATCCGCCGCTGCATTTGCCATCGCCTACTTCCGCCCGCCATCCCGACTGCCATCGCTTACTTCACCATCCCGTCTGTCCAATTTGCCATAGACAGATACCAGTTTGGCAGTTTCGAGAGTGCCTTCAAAAGGTAGAATAAATGTTGCTCCTGCAAATTTTGACCATTATGTAAATCTATTCAATTTCGTATGCTAGTGTGTCCAAAAGCATTGCATGGATTTATGCTTGCATGTGCAAAATTATATTTGTAACAGAAAATGCCTCTCATTGGCTCATTGTAGAGTTTAGCTTTATTGTGTAACAGAATATAGTCACCACTTTATTCCTTTAATTCTCATAAGTGAGATTGGATTACCATCCTTCAAACGAAAGAAAATATAAAACTATAAATATGACTTTTTGCCACCTCTGTTTCACTGCATTTTGTGTCCACTCCAGTTCAGTATTTTATAGCATTGATTTGTGGTTAAATTGTTGGCTTAGGTTGGGAATTTATTTATTAGAATTAGAATTGTTCTTTTTTTTTAATATAACCTTATAAGTCTTCATAAAATGTTTTTGTGTTCGTAATAAGCATAAAACATTAGTTGGTGGAGTGGATAGGACCTTATCCTTTCTTTGAAAGGCTGAGGTTCGAACCCCACTTCCTACAAATTCATTAATTTCGAATTTTTTGGGATTAATTCGGTTAACCGATTAACCGGTTAATCCTGGCCGAAATCGAAATCACTGAATTAATCGGTTTGTCCGGTTAACCGAATAATCGGTCCGGTTTGCCGGAACCGAATTAGGCCCTATGGAGTAACCAAAAACCGAACCGGTTTACGGTCCGGTGGTTTTAACCGAACCGGTTTACCAGCCCTAGATACATGAGTGTCGGGGTACAATGGTAATTTCCTCTTCGGATCACACAATATACGTGTAACTTGAAAGCAGAGTTGAGGCCGATGTGTCAGAGTCCGTTATTCCGTATATCAGGATGACAGCAGGATACATGAGTAGAGATGTTCCTATATCAGCAGAGTTGAGGCCGATGTGTCAGAGTCCGTTATTCCGTATATCAGGATGACAACAGGATACATGAGTAGAGATGTTCCTATATCCGAGCGGAATTCTTCTTCGGTCTCTGTCTCTTATCACTTCTGGAACGCTTTACTCAGTCTATACTCCAGAGCTGTTGATGTCTTCTGTGTACCTCTTCTATTCAGAGCTGCAAACCGGCTACTCTGCGGACGGTCTCCCACGCGCTCAACTTGTTGCTCTCTTAATCTATACACGCGTGTACAGATCTCGTCTATTTACTTATTCTACTCCTCATCACACGTGAACTCAGGAAACAAAATCCGCTGACCATTATACACTTACCATAAGATTCTTAACTGAAAAGGATTAAAAAGACGGGGTGAATCTCAGCCACTTAATCAAAGAAATAGATGGATGAGATTGAGATCTATATATACTACCTAAGGGAAGGGTTCTATATGATCTCTTATATATATATAGGGATAGGTTCTAGGGAGATTGCTATTTTTCGTGAGATTGTGAGCCTAATGAATAAGGAAATATATCGTACTATATTAAAAAAGGGAGTTATCAATTTCAAATTGATTTTCAATGGCAATTTGAAAATATTTTTAATATGAAGGTTATGAATTAAATGATCCATTCATGACCCTACTATCTCTCACTCGCATTCTCGCATATCTAATTAAAGTATTTAAGCCCACTAACTCACGAAAGGTTAATTTATTTACAATTCTATACTCTATAAAAAGGTTTATTTTCTTTTTCTTTAACTTTTTATTTCTTTTTAAAATTATGGAATTCGCTTAATTATAATATTTTTAATATGTATATCAAATTAAATATCACGATAAGAGCTTTAATTTGATATATTTTATGTAAATATTTTATTTGAAATATAAAAGTTATATTTATTAAAAGATTAAAATTAAAAAAAATCTCTCATCTCTCATCTTTTTTAGAATAAACCTATTTTTTAATTATTTTTTATTTTTAACTTATTTTTTTTGCCTTTACATTATATCAATTTTTAATATTATGAATTCTTTTTTATTTTTTCATTTTTCAATATTCAAATAAAATATATCTAATTAATTAAAATTAATTTTTATTATATTTATAAATATGATATTGAGTTGATATCAGTTTAATATAAATTTAAAACTATAAAAATCTTTCTCGTGCATTGCACGGGATGCAAATGCTAGTAGTGTTGAATATGATAGAATATAGTGTTGAATAACGATATTAAAAAAATTAGTAAAATTTTCGTTCCCTCCAAGATTCGAACCTAAGTAAAAATTTTCCCCCTCCAGACCCTCCATATAAATATCAGGCATATGATACATTAAATCAACACTTACAAATCAATGTAAGATCTCATCACATATAGAGGATCTCATTGGAATGTGTGTATATATATATATATATATATATATGGCAAAGTTCTATAGAAACGCAAATATAAATAGAGAAAGGAGACGACATCTCAGTCGTTGATCTTATCTAATCTAACGGACAACGTTCGTTCGTTCAATGTTCAACGCGAATTTGTGTTGAATATGAGCAACCATCGAATCTCCCAGCCCCCAAAAGTTCAACAAATCATTTTGTACGTTCAACAACATTAATTGTCATGTTCAATGTTTCTATTTTGCATTTAATACTTCTGCTTCTGTAGAATGCAACCATATATATATATATAGAAAGAGGTTCAAATGAGAACATAGATTTAAAATGAGAACGGAGAACCATTCTCAATCTTTGGATCATGAAGATCAACGGTGGATGCATCATTTTGATGGATGAATGCACGATGATGAGGAGTAAATACTTATCAGTGCAGGTTATTATCTTACATCTCCATTTATCTATTTTTTAACATTTCTTTATTGCATAGAACCAAGAAGGCCTGCGCAGACTTAGCTGGTACCAAGAAGCTCATTCCCGCACAGATTTAGCCGGTATCATGAGGCATCTTCCAGCGCAGACTTGGTTGGTGCCAAGACGCTTCGTCCTGCGCAGACTTGGCTGGTGCCAAGAGGCTCATTCCCGCGCAGATTTAGTTGGTATCAAGAGGCTTCTGCCTGCGCAGACGTTATTCAATGAAAGCCTGCACAGGTCAATAAGGACCTGCTGGTAGTTGAAAAAGCTGTAAATCCGTTAGCGAAAGGACGAATTGCAAGAGATAACGCCGACCATCAACTTTTCTACATGAGAAGTACGTGAGATATCAAAAAGACCATTGTACCCTTCTTCCTTGAAAACTCTATAAATACCCCTTGTAGTACATTGTAATAGGGAGAAATTTTTTGGAGAAATATAAAGTATAAGTGTTCTGCGTGTTCTTCAGAGTTCTTGGGTTCCTGAATCATCTTATGCTTATGGGTTTTGACTATTCAGGTTCTCATTTCTCTATTAACTCGCTGTAAAATATGGTAAAGGTTTTTGTTTCACCACACGACCTGGGTTCGAATCCTAGAGGGAGCGATTTGTTTTTCCCAATGCAGTTAATTGTATAGCGAATGCAGTAACTTTACACCACAATGCAGTGTTCTCAGTTCTCATTTTAAATTGCGGTTTTCACTATAACCAACCCTTATATGTGTGTGTGTGTGTGTGTGTGAGCACGCGCGTGCGTGTGTGTGGTTAGTATCAATTGAAAATTACATCTTTTTGTAGAACGGAGAACCACTGACAAATACATAAAATATATGAATAAGAGATGGTCGGATCATGTGTGCATGTTATATCTGACGTGTTAATAGGCAAAAATGCCATATTCCTTATGTTGTATATGAAAAATGCCCTACTTTATAAACTTAAATATTTTATGCCCTAATTATGTGAAGTACCTATTTTATCCTTTGATGTTGATGGGTTTGCTTGGTTTTTGTGCAAGTCTTACACATTTGACCGATTTGTTGACTGATTTGACAGCTATCAGTCAAGAGTACATATGACCGGTGAGTGGCTAGATCATGTGTCCGCCCGGGCGGATACATGATTTCACCTGGCGGACACATGATTTTATCACCCAAATCATGTGTCCGGTCGGTAAAATCATGTGCCCGCCCGGTGAAATTATGTGTCCGCCCGGACGGACACATGATCTAGCCATTCACTGGTCATATGTACTCTTAACTGATAGCTGTCAAATCGTTGACTTTTATGACTGATAGCTGTTAAATCGGTCAACAAATCAGTCAAATGTGTAAGACTTGCACAAAAAACCAAGCAAATCCATCAAATCAAAGGGTATTTAAAAAATAGGACATAAAATGCTTATGTTTATAAAAGAGGGCATTTTTTACATATAACTTAAGGAATAGGGCATTTTAAATTTTCACTCTATATTTGACTGTTCACGATCTTACTCTCTATTGTTCATGTATTTTATGTATTTGTTCATGATTTTCTATTCTCACGAAAATCCTTACCTACACACACACACACACACACACACACACACACACACACACACACTGTAGTGACTCACTCCTTTATTATAGTTTAAATCCAGTAATGAGTGATTATTAATCTCTTTTTAGTGAATGAAACACTTTTTATTGCTATATGAATTCAGTTATGACTCTGAATTATATATTATTGGAGGCAAGGTTATTATATGAGCTTATGCATTTAATTTCGCGTGATTTAAGACCGCGACGTGAATCTTTTAGTCGATGAATATTTATTATTTAAAGTTATAACTGACTTAGCGAAGTCATGTTATTTATGTGATCGAGATGGATTTCTAATCTATTTATTTACATAGTTACGTAAGTCGTGTATTATTTTCCGACTTATTAAGTAAATTAAATCTATGGATTTAATTTAATTATTAGAACAATCATTTTCGACTGCGAATGAATATTAGCAAAACACGAAATCAGTATTTCAAATACAGGACGACCAACACTGAAGGATTTTATTTAAATCACATCACACCTTTTTATCCCTTACAATCAACCTTACACCTCTACTACCTACCACCTGCACAAGGGAAATGAAGAGAGAGGGGAGAATAGAGCAGCTGCAACAGGCGCCCACCTTCTCCCACCTGCTGCACCCTTTTCACGACTCCAGCAGCTCCAGCCATACCTAAGTACAATTAGGCTGTCAATCAGCCACACTACAACCATGCTAAGCCTGACACACTCTAACCTTGCAGCCAACAAACCCTCCCTTGATAGTCTTATTGCAGCAAGCAAGAGCTTCATTCTCTCCCACCCTTGAAGTGAAAAACCCACCAAGGAGCAGAAGAAACTGCACCTGCATTTCGTTCATTAGCCTTCGACCTCAGTTGCTACTTCTATTGACGTGAATCACACTCACATAAATCATGTTCATATGTTTTATACGAGAGAATAAATGCATAGTCAGTCACGTCCATGTAAAGCCAGCAGCATTGATAAACATGCATTTTTACTTCTTGGTGTGTAATTTTTTATGCTTAGTTGTGAGGATTTTGTGTGTTTGATGGTCTATTTGAGCTTATATTCGTTTATAGTCAAGAACTTGTTACTTGCTTGTGTTTGAACGAATTTTCAGAAATAATGAAGCAGAATTTGGAAGACTTGGCTGAAATACAAGTTGTAGTTCGTCTCGATAGGAGTTCGTGAGCGCAAACGGATCATAAATCGGAGTTCGGACGAGGGAGAACGAGCCAAAACAAAATTACTGCGCAAAGCTGTCAGGAGTTCTGTTTCGTCACGCGGGCCAGCCATGCGGCCGCGCGACGTGGCCGTATTTCCGCCCAAAATTCGTTTTTTTAGCGATTTTGGGTATTTTTGAGAGCTACAAGACCTAGGGCATATAAATATTCCCCAAGAACTTATTCTCTGCAACCTTTTATCATCTTTTATCATATTTTACTTTTCCTGAGAGCTGAGAGAGACGGAGAACGGAGCGAGAGCAAGAACTGAAGATTCTCAATTCTACTACGGTTTTTCTTGTGGATGTTTATTTGTTTTATTGAGAATTGTATTCTAGTTCATATGTCTATGTGTGACTAGAATCCCCTTTTTTCCCAGGGTTTAGGGAGTAAACATGGTTTGAATTTCTGACTGTTTGATTCAATTAATTGGATTGTTATTCATTTCTATGTTCTTGTTTTAATTGTTTGCTTTATTGATTGGCCACCAATTTAGCATAATCATAGGTTTTAATTTGAGATCGGGAGATGATAATTATTACCTGAACTAAGAACACAGAACACATATATTTAATTCTAAAGGGAATTGATATTTGTGAGGGCGTTAATCCTATGAGCTTTTAGGAGTTGCATGTTAGAAGTGCGATCCGGGGACGGTAGCCTTGCATGTAATCAACGGTTTGTATGCCACGGGAGTGGGTATAGACTAGTCTTGAGATTGCCTTAGGAATCATCTTATTAATTGAATTGAACATGTTAGTTAGGAGAATCTGTTGAAACCTTTGCCTTGGGAATTCTTCTATTCTCTGTTTCTTTGTTTCACAGCTTGATTTATTTTCTTTCCAGTGTTTATTTATTTATTTAGTTTAAAAACAAAACTCTTAATTTCGTTTGTCCAGATAGAGTAGAATAATTTAGGATAGGAATTGGTTAATTCAGTCTCTGTGGAATACGACCTTGCTTGCTACTGTACACAATTGCACCCGTACACTTGCGGCGTGTTAATAAAATAGCGAACAAGTTTTTGGCGCCGTTGCCGGGGACTGATTTTTATCAGTACTATTCTGTTAATTGTTTGATACTACTCTGGATTTTTATTTCTGTTCTTTTTCTTTTCCTGCGGTTCTAAATTGATTCTGGTGAAGTGTTTAGGTGGTGCATGAACACAAGATCTAAAAATTTACCTCTAGTAGATTTTGATCCGGAACTTGAAGCTTCACTCCGCCAGAAATCTAAAGCCACACTCAAGACGATGGCCACTGCGGAAGAAGTCCGTGCGTTGAGAGAGCAGTTGCAGGCGGTGTTGGATGCTCAGAAAACTGTTAATGAGCAGAAACAGCCGCCTATTGCTGAGGCATTTACTCCACTGTACCAGTACCAAGAGCCGCCCAGAGTCAACGCGAATAACTTCGAGCTAAGGACTGGGCTGATTACCATGGTGCAGCAAAACCAATATGGAGGTAAAGCCGTGGAGGACCCAAATGCGCATCTGGCGCAATTCTTGGAGTTGTGCAGCACTGTCAAGATAAACGGAGTCCCAGATGACATCATACGACTTCGCCTTTTCCCATTCTCACTCCGGGATAAGGCAAAGTCATGGTATCAAACTTTGCAGCTGGGAGCTAATCCTGTATGGGGGGATTTGGCGGATCGTTTTCTGTGGAAGTTCCATCCTCCCGGGCTCACATTGAAGTTAAAGATGGAGATTCTCCAATTCCAACAGTTCGATGGAGAGACACTAGCAGAGACATGGGAGAGATACCAGGAGAAGTTGAGGAAGTGCCCGTCCCATGGCTTCGATGAGGGGACTCTGGTGGTCATGTTCTATAACGCTTGTGGGGAGCGCACCAGGATGTTCATGGATACAGCTGCAGGGGGCTCATTGCTCAAGAAGGGGAGTTCTGAAGCTATGGAGATCATTGAAAGCATGGCCACCACGAGCTATCAATGGCCATCCGAGAGAGTTCACTTGAAGAAAGTTGCTGCTACCTCCAGTTCGGACCCTATGGCGTTGATCTTGACTCAGCTGGCAGAGATGAACTCGAAGATCAATGCCATGACTGTTGGCAATCCTGAGCCGGCTGTGGAGATCCCAACAGGCGTAGAAGACGCCAACTACATCAATGGCAGAAACTATGGGAACTATCAGCATGGACAACAGGGTGGATACATTAGTGGACAACAGTTTCATCATGGAGGGCGTCCACATCCCAATTTGGCTTATGGGAATCCGAATAACGTGCTTCAGGCTCCACCAGGATTCTCTGTCACCAATGGAGTCATCAATGATGAAAAGAAGCCTAATTTGGAAGAGCTGCTGATGAAGTTTATCTCCAAGTCCGACGAGAGGATGGAAAAGCTTGAGTCCAATGCCGTTGCTGTGGGGACTCAAATGAAGATCTTCGAGACCCAATTGGGTCAAATAGCCACTGCCGTCAACAAGTTCCAACAGTCGGGAAAGCTCATAAACAATGTCAAGGCGATCCCAAAGGAGCAGTGCATGGCCATTGGGTTGAAGAATGAAGTCACCTCAGATTGCAGCCATGGATCTCGTGAGATGGAGAGACCAGAGCTATCGTGGAGAGTCTGGGAGGAAGGCCGACGACTTCCACCTCATCTGCGTCCTCCTGGGTGGATGCCGTTTCCCCAGCGTCATTTCAAGATGGTTGATCTGCCGAGCGGGATTACACAGGAAGGGGCTATGACGGCAAAAGAGGAGAGCACACGGCTGATTGAGGAAAGAGCTGAGGAGGTCACTGTTGAGGTTTCTGGCAGAAAGAATGATGAAAAGCAGACAGCTACTTCGCCAGCAACTGTGACTATACCTCTCCCTCAGCGCCAGAAGAAAGAGAAGGGACAAGAGCAGTTCTCCAAATTCTTAGAGATCTTCAGGAAAGTACAAATTAATATTCCATTGGTGGAAGCACTGCAGGAGATGCCGCAGTATGCTAGATTCCTGAAGGACATTATCTCGAGGAAGAGGAGGCTGGGAGAGTTTGAGACGGTGAATCTCAATGAAGAATGCAGCGCAATCTTGCAGAGGAAGCTGCCGGCGAAGGTCAAAGATCCGGGTAGCTTCACACTTTCCTGCATTATTAGAGGCCAGCAATTCAGAAGGTCACTCTGCGACTTGGGGGCAAGCATCAATCTCATGCCGTTATCTGTTTTCAAGCAGCTGGCGATTGAAGAGTTGAAGCCGACATCTATGAGGCTGCAGATAGCGGACAGATCGGTTACCTATCCGCGTGGAATTGTGGAGAATGTGCTTGTGAAGGTGGGGGATTTTATTTTCCCTGCAGATTTTGTGGTTCTAGACATTGAGGACGACAATAAAATTCCGCTGATTTTGGGGCGCCCGTTCCTTGCAACGGGAAGAGCTTTGATTGATGTGGAGAAAGGAGAGCTCACGTTGAGAGTTCATGAGGAAAGCCAAACGTTTCATGTCTATGAACCATGCCACATCCAAGAAGATGAAGTGCCCAAGAAAGCTAAAGATCCGGGCAAGGTAAGTGTTGATATTTTTAATATTTTTGATACGGATCCTTTTTCTTGGCAGGACCCAGGTGATCGGAAGTTGAAAGGAGGCATTTTGGCTAGCAAGAGTGGAGCAGGGAGCAGCTGTTCGCAGAACTGTTTGTACCAGCCTCCTTGATGAGTTTGATGTTCTGTCGAGCTAACGACGTTAAAAATAGCGCTTATTGGGAGGCAACCCAATCTTGGTTAGTTCGTTTCTTTTCGTTTGTTAGTTGTTTTTGTGCCCCACAAATCCTTTTCAAACTTATTCTCCTTAGTGGTGAATAAGTTTGGGGGGGATGTGTCTTTGTGGGTGCACTTTTCTTTTTGGTTGTTCTTGTTTGTTTTGTCGTTGAGTTCCCTTAGTCTTGCTTTGGTGGTTTCTTCGTGATGTACCATGATGATGATGCGAGTTGTGTAGAGTCTTGTTAGATAACTGGCTCATGATGATTTCTGCTTTAAACTTGTGAAATTGCATGCGTTTGTGTTGATATTGTTGTGATTGAGCATGATTGATGAATGATAAGCATGGTCTCTATGTGTTTGCAATCAATGAAATAAGCTGTGAGATTTGAGCCTTGAGTGTCATTATTTTTACAGTCTTATTTCTTATTCTTGAGTGATTGCTCGAGCTTGCATGTGTCTCACTAGAACTTGTCTTGGTTTCTCCCTCGAGGTCACGTAGTGTGCTTAATAACTTTGAGATGATAGAAGGCCATCTTTGCTAGCCTATTTATCCCTTATTTGTCCTATATCTTTATATGATCCTAGTTCGCCCCCTTTGAGCCTTATTTTTCCATATTCTTTGATTTAGCTATGTGTGGGAGCTTGGAGATTATTTGATAGGAGATAATTGGGTTGTGGAGATAAATGATCATGAGTTATGTTTTGTGGTTTTAAATTGAAAATCCTAGTACCCTACAAGAGTTGTTGAAAGAAAAAAAAAAGAAAAAAAAAAAGGAATGGTGGAGAAAAGAAAAAAAAAAACAAAGAAAAAAAAAGATGAAAAGAATTGGAAAACATGGGTACATAGGATGCATTAGAGAGACATAATGTTATGAGAAATAATTGTTGAGTTGTGATGATTTTCGTATTGAAAAATTTGGTTTTGCGGAAGGTGGAGGATAGAATTGAGTAAGAATGCTATAAGGTTGGTGATTATGCTACATTGAGAGTATTTATTAGTCACTTAGCCAAATATATTCTACCCTACCAAAGAGCCTACGTTACAACCTTCAATAAAGACCTTTTTGATCTTGGTTATAGGAGCACACATTAAGTGATGGAGAGGTGAGACGATTGACAAGCTTATGGTTGAGTACTTGTTTTGCTTGAACTGAGCTTATACACGTCCATGTTGATTGACACTTGAGAGTTGAGAGTTCTTAAATTCTTTATCTTTTTGGTGAGGATTGCAAGTCATTGAGACCATAATTTGAAGTTTGTCATGAGTGTGATATCTTGATGATAGAAGATACAAATACATGTTGGTAATTTTGTTGACAAATCTGAAGCCACAATGTTATCCACTTTTCTCTACGCTCTTGTTGATTCATTCTTGGTTCATCTTTGTTTTGTCCGAGGACGGACAATAGTTCAAGTTTGGGGGGTTGATAAACATGCATTTTTACTTCTTGGTGTGTAATTTTTTATGCTTAGTTGTGAGGATTTTGTGTGTTTGATGGTCTATTTGAGCTTATATTTGAGATTATTTGATAGGAGATAATTGGGTTGTGGAGATAAATGATCATGAGTTATGTTTTGTGGTTTTAAATTGAAAATCCTAGTACCCTACAAGAGTTGTTGAAAGAAAAAAAAAAGAAAAAGAAAAGGAATGGTGGAGAAAAGAAAAAAAAAAACAAAGAAAAAAAAAGATGAAAAGAATTGGAAAAAATGGGTACATAGGATGCATTAGAGAGACATAATGTTATGAGAAATAATTGTTGAGTTGTGATGATTTTCGTATTGAAAAATTTGGTTTTGCGGAAGGTGGAGGATAGAATTGAGTAAGAATGCTATAAGGTTGGTGATTATGCTACATTGAGAGTATTTATTAGTCACTTAGCCAAATATATTCTACCCTACCAAAGAGCCTACGTTACAACCTTCAATAAAGACCTTTTTGATCTTGGTTATAGGAGCACACATTAAGTGATGGAGAGGTGAGACGATTGACAAGCTTATGGTTGAGTACTTGTTTTGCTTGAACTGAGCTTATACACGTCCATGTTGATTGACACTTGAGAGTTGAGAGTTCTTAAATTCTTTATCTTTTTGGTGAGGATTGCAAGTCATTGAGACCATAATTTGAAGTTTGTCATGAGTGTGATATCTTGATGATAGAAGATACAAATACATGTTGGTAATTTTGTTGACAAATCTGAAGCCACAATGTTATCCACTTTTCTCTACGCTCTTGTTGATTCATTCTTGGTTCATCTTTGTTTTGTCCGAGGACGGACAATAGTTCAAGTTTGGGGGGTTGATAAACATGCATTTTTACTTCTTGGTGTGTAATTTTTTATGCTTAGTTGTGAGGATTTCGTATTTCCGCCCAAAATTCGTTTTTTTAGCGATTTTGGGTATTTTTGAGAGCTACAAGACCTAGGGCATATAAATACTCCCCAAGAACTTATTCTCTGCAACCTTTTATCATCTTTTATCATATTTTACTTTTCCTGAGAGCTGAGAGAGACGGAGAACGGAGCGAGAGCAAGAACTGAAGATTCTCAATTCTACTACGGTTTTTCTTGTGGATGTTTATTTGTTTTATTGAGAATTGTATTCTAGTTCATATGTCTATGTGTGGCTAGAATCCCTTTTTTTCCCAGGGTTTAGGGAGTAAACATGGTTTGAATTTCTGACTGTTTGATTCAATTAATTGGATTGTTATTCATTTCTATGTTCTTGTTTTAATTGTTTGCTTTATTGATTGGCCACCAATTTAGCATAATCATAGGTTTTAATTTGAGATCGGGAGATGATAATTATTACCTGAACTAAGAACACAGAACACATATATTTAATTCTAAAGGGAATTGATATTTGTGAGGGCGTTAATCCTATGAGCTTTTAGGAGTTGCATGTTAGAAGTGCGATCCGGGGACGGTAGCCTTGCATGTAATCAACGGTTTGTATGCCACGGGAGTGGGTATAGACTAGTCTTGAGATTGCCTTAGGAATCATCTTATTAATTGAATTGAACATGTTAGTTAGGAGAATCTGTTGAAACCTTTGCCTTGGGAATTCTTCTATTCTCTGTTTCTTTGTTTCACAGCTTGATTTATTTTCTTTCCAGTGTTTATTTATTTATTTAGTTTAAAAACAAAACTCTTAATTTCGTTTGTCCAGATAGAGTAGAATAATTTAGGATAGGAATTGGTTAATTCAGTCTCTGTGGAATACGACCTTGCTTGCTACTGTACACAATTGCACCCGTACACTTGCGGCGTGTTAATAAAATAGCGAACAAGCATATAACCTTTCATAGACTACGAGAATCTCCAACTCATAACACTAATAGACGAACGTGAATAACCACAGCATGCTCACATAGGTAGAGTATTAAGTTCTGTGTTTTTACGCGAAGAGGTCCATAGGCTTTTTACCATATCGCTGCGTGAGAATCAAGGCGAGATAAGAACTTAGCTTTTAGGCGACGAGCGACGCTGCCCTATCCTATCAAAACCAGGCGACGGCGTGGCCGAACAGCAACTATAAATCGCCATACTTACAGAATGCGGCAGTAGCCAACGCCGGCGGAAACGGGGGTGGAGAGTTCTGATTTTGGAAACTGGAGTCCTTTTCGTCTTTCTAGAGCAGAGCAGAGCGGAGAGCATGGCAGAGCAGAGCAAAACATAGCAGAGTAGGGCAGAGCAGAGCAGAACATACCAGAGCAGAGCAGATAGCATGGCAGAGCAGAGCAGAACATACCAGAGCAGAGCGGAGAGCATCCCAGAGCAGAGCAGAACATAGCAGAGCAGAGCGGAGAGCATCCCAGAGCAGAGCAGAATATAGCAGAGCAGAACAGAGAACATGGCAGAGCAGAGCAAAGAGCGAAGAAGCATAGCAGAACAGAACATAGCAGAGAGCGAAGGAGCAGAGCAGAATATAGCAGAGCAGAGAGAGCGTAGTAGAGCAGAGCGCGAGAAAGCAGAGCACGAGAGAGCAGAGAAGAGCATAGAGCGAATGAGCCGAAATAGTTATTTTCTTTTCTATCGACTACAAGAAGTGGGATTTATTTTTAATTGGCAGATTAGAACACCCTAATGAGAACGGATTATTACAGTTAATTACTTGACCTTTTGAGACGAAACCTAGATGGTTTAAATCCGATAGCCTGGACTAATAGTAGAAGTTTCCCTAATTATTATCTAAGCATAATTTAATGAAAGGAATATGAGTCATGCATGATTACTTCACGCATCCTCATTACTTGGGGACTTTTCTCGAATTAAAACCTTACGTTATTTTTCTCAAATCAAGGTCAAACGCAAGAGTTAAAGCTTAGCCGCGAGCCTTTACTACCAGGTGGGCTTTCTTACGTATAAATTAAAACCATATTATAAAATTGCTAAGACATTATGCTTATGAATTTAAATGATATTGTCAATGCCTAAATGCTTTATATTTTATTATTAATTGCCTATCTGATGTTAATCGAATTCGGATTCTGGATGGGACTGCAAATCCCTTCGGAATTAGTGTACACCTTCGTGATCGTGAGTCATCTAGCGGGTTGGCCGATCACAGTGTCCGTAGAGGGAGACCTCCCTCTCGGCACGAGTTACTGATATGGTTATTAATGATATAAAATTCCTGCGCGGGTTATTTATGAAAGAAATGATATTTGTAGTAAATACGAGTCTTTAAAGGAAAACCCTCGTATCTTACTTCTGATGAAAGGCTTGACGATAAAATAATATGCATGTATGTAAATTTCGGCAAGTGCCCACTAAGTACTCCCGTACTTAGCCCTGTATGTATTTATAAATGTGCAAGTTGAGCCGTGATCGGAGATGCAGTGTGCAAGCGGAGCTTTTGTCAATCTAGAATGAAAACCTCAGAGTAGAGTATATGTCTTCATACATATACTCGAATTACTATTTTTCCGCTGCGATCACTGATTATGCTTAAGGATATTATGTTATTATGTCAAACCGATATGTATTATTAACAATATACTCAAACTCGTTGAGTACCCTTTGGATAATATTGCAAGGCCCCTCGTGGTCTTCTTTGACATTAGTCAAGTTAAATTATATTCCTTTATATAAAGTCGAGTCATCAAGAAGTTAAACACGCCCCCTTTCTAATCCCGCTCCTAAATCCCCTCCCATAGTCATGATTTCCCGGATTTGCTATCCTTAGCAAAATGCGGTCGTGACACACACACACTACATATGTATGACTTTTTTTTAAAGTTGTTTAATATTTGTAAACAAAGTATTGTTCGATTTAATTGTTTAAAAGATAAAAAATATTCCCTCCATCTCTTAAAAGCATGCGACAATGGCAGGTGGCATGAGTTTTAAGAAATACTACTCCATTCGTCCCACTAAAAGTGGTATGTATTCCATTCTGGGCCGTCCCACCATAAGTGACTTGTTTTCATAAATGACAAATTTTAACCCTTAAAAAGTGTAGCCCCTACCACTTTTAACCAATTTACACCTTCTTAATTTCTGTGCTGAAAAGTTTTGATCCATTTATAGTGGGACGGAGGGAGTATTAGATAAGAGTGTATTGTGAGTGGAAAATGAATCTCACTTTATAAAAAGTAGGGATAAAAAGTAAAGAGATTATGGTGGAGTAATGTCCAAAAATAGAAAGCACATGTTTTTGTTAGACTGCTCAAAATGGCAAAAAGTTCATGTTTTTAAGAGACAAAGTGAGTATATAATTTATTAAAATAGGCTTAAATAGCAAATACAACCTCAAGGTTGAACTGAATTTTGCAATAACATCCCCAACGAATCGTAAGTGGCATGAAACACCTTAATGTTAATTTTTTTAAAAAAATTCGACCAGTTTTGTGACGTCCGTCCAATTTTTTTTAAAATAAAAATGGCCCCCACTTTCTATGTTGTTGACTAGGTCAGGGTTGAGACCTATGTTCTGTTTCGTGTGTGAGTAATGAGGTCAAGATGGCGGCAGCCACAATGGCTCGTCGCCGGCAACGGAGCGGCGACAGTGAACTTGCCGTTGTCTCCGATCTACCAGAGAATCAAAGAAAGAGGGAGGAGAGAGTTATGATTGTATATATATATATATATATATATATGTGTGTGTGTGTGTGTGTGTGTGTGTATAATTTACGGAATTAAAAAGGGAAAAAAGAACTAGGGTTACCTGACGAAGCTGTCGTTTGAGCTTTGTGCAAATAAAATATCCTGTGCCCACAACTAGACTAGCTAGTGGTAAGTCCAGAGTCGAATCCACAGGGAACTGAGCAGTAACTCCTCCTGCAAGGGTGTCACTAAAAGAGAATTGTATTTTGCAGTGTTCTGACCACAACATGCTTATGGGCAGAACGGGGTTTCCAACTAAAACTGAAATAACAAAGGTAGATAAATCAAATAACAAAACAATTCTGACTTGGGTTTGAATCACTAAACATGAACTGGACACTCGATCATTGGTGCAAAGATTAATCACTATACTCGCATACCAGTGGTTATAGGCATAAGAATTGTTGCGCCCCTATTGTCACTCGTCACGCACGCAAAAACCCCCTGCCCAATCTATCCTTTCAATTTATGATCCCTTAGAAGGTTCAACTAATGGAAATCAACTACCCCGGACAACATCCACGCTCTCTGCGATGGCCTATCGCTAGTTGGGCTTTGCCTAGAATGCTTTAGGATTTAGATAGACCCACTTGACTCTTACGCCGATATTTCACAGCAGTCACGGCTCCAACACTCGTTGTACTATTTTGGAGGTCGATGGCGTTTCGCCTTGTGCCCAAAGTATTACCTGTGGCCAGAACTCCCTAGTTAACTAGTGATCAATTAATTAACCAAGTTGTTACAACCTTTTTGGAATCAAACCTAGTGTATCGGGAATATGCTCATACAGTTGTTATGCCCAAATTAGACCTCTCGAGTTAAGTGTTCATGCTTAGATCATCTTGCCCAAATCAGAATATAAAACTTAGCCAAACATAAAATAAATAACAAAGGCAAAAGACATAAAGGAAAACATAAAGTAAAAACTGAAATAGAAACTTACTTAAGGCAAAAGGGTACTTACGACCAAAAGTGCCGCAGAAAACATGAACAGAAAATTAAACTGCTATGCCCATAAGGGGCGACTACTCCTACCTAACTATGGAAAGTAAAACTACAGCAATGGTCTCTCAAAATTCGTCCTCCCTTCTCTATTCTCCCCTCTGCCTCCCCTTGAATGGTTTACAGCCATGTGGTATTTATAGGCATTAGTTAGGGCTGCGCAGGCTGGGCCCAAAAGGAGTGGGCTGGAATTAGGGCTTCTTCTGCCAGAGATTGCATCCTGATCTGGAGGCTGATTTGTTCTTATCCAAACCTCAAGGGATAAGGTTTTTGGATTTCTTTCCTTATCTACATCTTCTTATCAGATTGTGCCTTTGCCCACATCACGAATTTATGTACTCCATCTCCTGCACTCTTCTTCTCTGCCCCGTCTGTACCTTCTGCCCACGATCTTCTTCTGGTGCAACTGGGTCCCATGCAGTGCTTATGGGCAAAGGGTCGGTTTGCCTTGAGCAACTCCAAACTTCATCTAAGCTTTTGTAACATGCTGCTTCAATCTCCATATGGCTCTGTAGCTGTGCTCATACTTCTTCCCAGAATCGAAGTCGCATTATGCCCAGAACCTTCTTCTGATGCAACTGAATCCCGCGCGGTACTTATGGGCAAAGGGTCGGTTTGCCCAACATCCTGCTTCTCGGACTTTTGATCTTCAAAACAAGCTTTTGAGTGTCCCAAACTCCTCTGCTTCAAACTCATGCTTCTTTCGCGGAATGCTGCAGCATTATGCCTTAAAAGCACCTTCTGCCCAAGGAACGGGCTTGCCCTGGAACTACGCCCTCCCAGGCGACAAACTCTAGCAAAATAAAGGAAAAAGACTCTATCTAGACCTAAAACAGACACGAAAAACGAGCACAAACATGGGCTTATCATTACCTGGAGCAGATAGACGGCAGTTGACAGTGGAGCCGTGGTGGCTCATCCTCGTCGTAGTCGATTGGCGTGGCGGCGGTGAAGCCGCCATTCTCTCTGTTCAGCTAATTCAATAAAGGAAAAACGAAGATTTTCAGATTTTAAAATAAGAAAAAGAAAGAGGATGAATAAAGAAAAGAGAAGGAAGGTGGTTAGGGCGTACCTGGCGAGGCGGCGGTGGCGGTGCCTCCAACAGTTCCACCAGGGAAAGAGTGGCAGACGGCACGGTGGTGGCTGTGTGTCGCAGCCCGATTCCCAACTATAGTGATAGCGGGGTACGAGTATCGATACGACTATTTTTAAAAGAATAGAAGATAAGATGTATAGGCCAAACATCAAGCGGAAGCTCGCATCAAAGGTGTTAAGAAAATCATCGTAAATAAACCCAAGGGTAAAATCGTCAACGTCGTTATAACTTTTTAATTATCAGGAATTTCCCGAACAAAAACAAAACGGGTATAGCTCATTTTTCATCAGGAAGCATAACATGCAGAGTATCGCAACAAAAGGCGAACCGATTATATGTATGGAGACACATAACCGTGAGCATATTGCTTGATTCAAAAGAAAACATAGTATCTTTTCACTGAGGTTTTATCGATGTCAGAAGGAAAGCAAAGTATCTCATCCTTTTGACTCTAACATCAAAGGAAAGCTGCAAAGAACTTCATCGATGAAACAATTCCCACCAGCACCAGTCCAATCTCGCTCCCAAGCTTAGCCTGCACATTTAGAAATATATGCAGGGCGTGAGTAATAATACTCAGTGGGCAAACGCCGGAAAAACATCAAAGGCGCTCTTAGAGCTATATGTTTGAAACTTGCCACATCATCAGCAATACACAGAAATAAGTTATCATAAATGAATTTGTGCATGCAGTTTTCATAATCATAACATCATAAAGAAACGATAGCGCTATCAAAATATTCATCATGCATGTACCACATCTACAACTCATCATTATCGATACTGAGAAGTAGGCCTCCCTCTCAAGTACCGTGACTGGCCGACCCGAAGACGGCTCACAGTCACCTCTGTGCACAAAATCCCGCTTGTGGCAGGACCGAATTCATCTCATCAGTAGAGGGTAACATACAAGCTCAACATCAAAAATTGGCAAGTCAAACAGTTCTTAAACATCATTTATCTCAAATCATTTGATAAACTCATAAATATCATCATCAATCATTTTAGAAAGCTCATACGATAAACGTATACTCAAAATATTGCCCACCTGTAGTCCTTCGCTTAAGCTCGGATAGGAATAGGTGACTTACTTCTTCGTCTCGCTCGGATCTTCATAAATCATCAACATCATCACGAAGGTTCATGTGATAAAACAAACCTTAGTTAGTACTCAATACTGAAATCCAAACTCGTCTCAACAATAACTTCTCACTCAACGTCTATTTACCCAGTAAAACTAAATCCCTAGGTATACTCAACTTCTAAGGATTCACACGTCTTACTCTCGATTTAACTCTCAACTCGGACCATACTCATAGCAAGCAAGCACATAGGCATGCACAATCACATAAGCATACAACTTCACATAAACATATCACAAACAAGCAAACATAAGTTTGACTCGGAGACCAGAGCAGAGAAATGCTCGGTGGTCAGGGTGGAAAAAACTCGGCAGAGCGGAGCGGAGCAGCTCGGCAGAACTGCGAAAAAAAAACTAGCCAGGGCAGAGGAATCAACTTGCCAAGGCAGCGAAATCATGAACTCTTTGGCATAGAAGCAGAGAAATGCCAGAGGAATGACGAACTCTCTGTCGCCAGAGGAATGGCGAACGTCAGAGGAATCAAACATCAGAGGACTCGATCGTCAGAGGATTCGACGTCAGAGGAATCAGACATCAGAGGAATCGATCGTCAGAGGAATCGACATCAGAGGAATCAGACATCAGAGGAATCGATCGTCAGAGGAATCGATCGTCAGAGAAATCGAACTCAGAGGAATCGATCTCAGAGGAATCGAACTCAGAGGAATCAAACTCAGAGGAATCGAACTCAGAGGAATCGATCGTCAGCAGAGAAATGAACTCGCTGGTAGGGCAGCGGGGAAAAGAACTCTCTGGCATGCCCGCGGGGAAACGATTTCTCTGGCATACCCGGGGAATGACTTCTCGGTTGAGTAGAGCAAGACTCAAGACAGAACGACGCAGTCAAGAGCAACTCGAAAACTCATCAACTTTTTCATTCTCAAAAATCATCAGACACTCTCAAACATCGAAAATACTTATCATGCATCATCATAACTCACTCACGAACTCTTCAACTCTAAAATCATCAAAAACACGTAACTCTTTTCATACGTTCTTACTCAACATCAAACATCATTCAAGACATAACTTACAGATTTTTCCCAAATTCATAAATCAAACTAAGTTTTTCAAAAACTCATATCTCAAGACTCAGTTTTGTAAAGCGCATCTTAATCACTTCAAATCATCACGTATAACGTACAAATCATCACATATAACATATTTCTCACCCCAATTTTAGAAAAGAATCAGAAAGATTTTTAAAGGGCATGAACCCTAATTTTCGAAAATGACGAAAAAGGTGGAGGGGGAGTTTCTCATGCTTCAATCATCCTTCTATACACATATATCACATAATAAAGTCTAGATCCAAAAGATTTAAACACTTACTCAAGCGGTTTCAAGAAAAATGAAATATTCTCTCTATTCTTCAAGCATCAAACTCCACTAATCTTCTTGAATCAAGAGTAGAAAGTGTTTAAGGACTAGATTTAGTGGAGGATTTCACCATCGATACATCTTTAAAAGCTTGAGCTTGGTCTCCAATGGAGGAGAGAAAGAATGGCGTGAGGGGGAGAGAAGAAAGTGAAGGCCCGAAATGAAAGTGATGACGGAAAGAAAGAGAAACTCTTTGGTTTTAATCAAGGATCTTACCCCTTTTAGATAAGAAGCATTAAATGCTCAAATAGTATCTTGTCTCCCCCTTAGCAGCAAGTCTCATCCGCCAATTATCCCCATGTGGGAAAAGAGATTATAAAAATTGGTGGTGAGTGTAGGAATGTGTGCGGTAGTAATTTAAATCATGTACTACCACAATTACTCAAATACAGTGCACATGTATCAAATAAATCACATAACGTCAATTAAAAGCTCACACAGTTGTCACATTAACAACAGATCAACACTCGTCATTAATCTAATTGTCACTCTAGCTTAATCCTCTTTATAGTGATTCTCAATCACTACCTCGACTCTATCTCTCATCTTTCATCTCAACTCTAAATCAGTTTTCATCTCCATCTCAACTCTCACATCATTCTCAATTCTATCAACATCTTTATTTTACTCATTTTACCATCCATCGATGACTCAAGGGTTCTCTCCCTCTCTTCCTCGACTCTATGTCAAACTCATTATTCCTATTTTCTTAATAGGACAGTCAATCTCTGATAACTCGGTATCCGGTAATTTCTATTCCCGGTAGTCAGAAGTAAAGTAAAATCTCAACTCAATTCAATCAGCATCTTTAACTCGACTCGTTCCTCAAATCTCATCACTCTAACTCCATCCTTGGTTTGTCTACTCATAACTCTATTTAATAGAAAACCTGTCTTATCTGGTCATGAAAGAAAATCATCTCGCATCTCGACATCTCAGTATTCTCAATAGTGTTAAAACACTATCTCCCAACATAAGGAAAAGTACGGGGTGTTACACTGTGCCGCCCTGTTTTTCGAGCGAGAGAGAGAAATAGGTTAAAAGGGAGAGAGATATCGGGACAGATGAGAGAGAGATCAGAGAAGAGAACTAAGGGAGAGAAGAGAGAGAGTCGGCGCCCCATCGACGACGGCGACAAAGTGCTGAGAGAGAGAGGCAGTGCGTTTGCGTGTTAGTGTGTGTGGCTGAGTGTGTGTGAGTGAGTGTGTTTTAGTATGTGTGCTATTAGGTTAATGAGGAGGTGGGGCCCATTTTAATTTAAAATTTAAAAAAAAAAGGTTAACGGAACGATTAACGGACGTTACAAAACTGGACGAAATTTTTAAAAAAATGTAACATTAAGGTGTTCCATGCCACACTTATGATTCGTTGGGGATGTTATTGCAAAATGCGGGTTAACCTTGAGGTTGTTTTTGCTATTTAACCCATTAAAATAAATGTGTTGAACTTTTAAACGGCTATAACTTGTTTATTTTAAATTTATTTTTCCATATGAAGGAGCTTGTAGTAATTCTGTCATCTCACCTTCGTTATCTCCATCATGCAGCCTTGTAAACTTAAAAAAGTATTATTTAGGGTAGTTGGTGAGAGTTCATTAAATGAATTCTGAATTGCAGTATCTAAAATATCCACATTTATACTAACTGATAGAATTTGTAAACTTTGAATGGCTCTAAACTAACCCAAGTCATTGATGTTGGTGTCTAGGCTGTTTGGTGGTTGATACATCAGCTTGATGTTAAATCCATCTCATGTTGCAGCAGCCCTAAAGTATGGGTCATTGTTCTTTATATGAGGCTTTGCATTATCTTGGTGAATCAATATAATTTTACTAGCAAATGGAGGCCATTTAGCCTTAATTGCCGGTATAATATGTGTTGAATTTACACAAAGAAATGCATTAAGTGAAGTACACATTAAATTTAGAATGCCTAAAACTCTTCAATAACATTCAACATATGAAAGTCTATCATCTTAGCTTTACATTGCATACATAATTGACTATCCATAATCCATCCATACTTTAGTGTTGAGGCGGTCTTTAATCACTTCTTTAATGATAGACATTGATTTTTACTCAAGTGTTTCTGGTTGTCTGATTTTAATTGACCTCTTGGCTGGAACCAGTTCAGTGAAAGGGAATATTCCTATTTTTCCATCAAAACACACACTCCCATCTGAGGAAAATAAATTAATGCATACACACTGCACACATAAACATAATTTTGGTTATGAATTTTTTACTCTTACAAGTCTTGTGCGGCTCTGCTTCTTGTGAAGTCAAGTTGAATCTGTGGTTGGTCTTTGTGATGCCATACCATTTTCTGTCTATATGAACCGTGGTGTGCATACTTTTGAACATTAGTTCCAATCATAGCCTTAACAACTTATTTGTGGTTGTAAATCAGGTTTAATAGCATTTGTATGAGCTTTGATCATGCCTTAAGTGATCAATTCATAATTTCCAAGCCTATTAATATATATATATATATATATATATATATATATATATATGTGTGTGTGTGTGTGTGTGTGTGTGTGTGTTTTACTCATGTGATACTGATACATACAACAAGAATACACATACATTTTAATTTCTTTATTTAATATTATAAATTTATCAAAAAAATAAAAAATAAACATACATTTTACCACAATTTTGCATGAGACATCTCCATGAAAGAGAAATCGGATAATGGGCGAACTTGTGACCTAAGGGGACAAGTTTAAATTTGGATTTGTAGCATAGACTCGTATGATACAATTTATCTAGTTTAAATAATTTTTCGTTTATTGCACACGTTGAATATAAATTGCATACATCCTGGGAAAGCAAATAGTTGTTGGCAAATGGCAACAGAAAAATGGCAAATGACAACAACAAAAGTAATTATTGAATTGAAACACAAATTTAGACGACATTTTGTAATTAGGGTGATGAACGGATTAAGTATAGGATAATCGAACTCGAAATACCAGTATTCATATCGAATATAGCCAATTTCTAGTACTTGAACTCTAGCAGTTACACAAATAGTCAAAATACTGCAAAAAATATAAAATAAAAATAAAGAATCGAGAACCCATTATTTTTTGGGTTGAAATTTTAGACTATGATCCACTAGGCTATGACCACTTATACTTATAATATATCAACATAACAATATATGCTATATAATTAAACTCATAATTTTTTAAAATAGATAATTAAATATATGGGTAATTGCCCCTAAATACATAAACTTTCACCAAATTCTGGAATTGCACAACACCTTTAAAATAAGCTTGACAATACATAATCTTTGTATATTTTTTGATTTTTTCCATGACACCTAAAATCCCCAAATTTGAAAATGACGTGAACGCCGGAATTACATGTATACTCGCCTGAGTTCGGTTCAATTCGACGTCATCCTTTATTAAAGGACAACGGCGTCGTTTTCTTTAATTTCTCAAATTTAATTTTCCAAAATTTCTCCCTTTTCAGCTGTAATCCCTAACTTTTCCCTTTTCTTCTCAAATCCCGACTAACAAAGGCCTCCACCATCTTCTTCCTTGAATCAATCAGTAAAGCAGTTGAGTACAATACCACTACCGCCTGGCGAGGAAGTGGCACCCAAGCTCGTTCGACTTCTCTACTTTGTCGGCGCCGGAATTGTTTGCACCGTCGCGATTAACAAATGGAAAGAATATGAAAAGAAATCCATGATTCAGAAGGAGCAATAAATGAATGAATCCTCTCCGGAAAATTCGTCGACTGTAGTACACAAGGCTGTTGAATGAACTTCAATTTTGTCTCCTTCTTTTCAATAACTGGAATTTATACCATAGCCCCATATTAATCTGAAGTTGAGGGAAGAGACATGAGAGAGCGGTACGCATCTTCTACTTTCTAATTAGCTCAACCAAGTGAACCCCTAAAATGGTAGCTCCCTCCTTCCAATTTATGCAGAACAAATACTCGTTGTTTCAATGATGAAGAAGAAGGCAAAATCAAACAAATAAATGAGGAAGAGGGCAAAATTCGACGATAAAGAGAAAAACCAGAAAAATAAGGTGAAATTTTAGAAAAAACGATCGTTTTGAATGGTCGACCAGCGAGTCCACGTGGGCGTTCCGGTGTCCACGTCATTTTCAAACTGGATTTTAGGTGTCATGGAAAAAATCAGAAAATATACAAAGGTTATGTATTGTCAGGCTGATTTTAAAGGTGGTGTGCAATTATAGAATTTGGTGAAAGTTTATGTATTTAGGGGCAATTAACCCTTAATATATAAAAACTTAATACTATATTATATAATTAATCGAATATTATGAGTATACTTTTCGATTAACAGTACTCGATAATTCAATATTAAACCTCCTTCCACTAAATGATAAATACAACTAATAAATACTTAAACACCAAACAATATCCGATCAATTTACAAGTTAATCGAATATCAAAGGAGTACTATTTTATGACCCTTATTTGCAACCACATCAATGAAATAGAGTATAACAAGTAATTATGTAAGATGTGATGTCAAGATGGTGGCTAGCATGAACACTTGCATCTATTATTTTGATTTGATAATAGTTAGCAAATTTCTCAAAAAAACTCGAATTTTCGATACCTCACGTATGTATATTTATTTACTTTTATTCTCGTAGTGGTCAATTAATTATAAGAATCAAAACTATCCGTGAATCTTTTATTTCTCGGATTTCAAGAGGTGGATTGCCCTGCAAGAAATCTATTTTCCTAAATAAACAAATCACATATTTACGATTTAATTGTAGCATCTTTACTAATGTAACTAGAATTGTGTATATGCATCAAAATTTTGAATTATCTTTTTGGATTACCAAATGTTAATCTATTTTTGTAAAATATTTGTTTCTTCTAATTAATTTATTTTTGTTAGGATTAGTGATAAAAAAATCTAGAATCTCGGTAAAATATGTATTCGAGCATATACACAGTCAACCGCATCTCACGCGCACAGCATAGTCAAACGACCGCACATTATAAAATCCCCATAGATTACAAAAGTCAAAATCCTAAAATTAAGCCAAAATAAAATAAAATAAATAAAATAGAAACCGAATTACTAAAGGGCAAAAAATTGATAGCCTAGAACGCTCCTGCTGCGAACAAACCGTGAAGGCGATGACGTGGCACCATAGAAAATCATAGAACTCTTTCCAAACTCATTAAAAATATCTGCCAAATCAAATAGACAAATAAATGAAGAGTATCCTTTCAATTCTCTTTTTTTATATACTTATTTTTTTTACTTCGTAAAAAGGGGTGAATAAATAAATGAAAACAAAATAAAAAGGTGACAGTCACAGAGGCTCCCAAGTTGCTTGGAAACTCAATAGGTCACAAAAGCCATGAGAAAAAACTCAAGCAGCCGCCTTATTTAACCCTTCTTCTGTTTCATACTTTCTTTTCTTTAATTCTTTTTCTTGATTAAAATGTTTGATTCTTGATTTATTCCCCTCCTCCTCTATTAGTGTTGAGTGGTGGGTTGATTCTTCTGGGCTCTAAAGAACACTGTTGTTAGGTGAGTTTTTATTTTTATTTTTTCTCATTCATTGACTTTCTTGCTTTATTTGTATTTTGTAATGTTAAACTTTGCATCTCTGAGTTTGTAAGTGGGTGTTTCTTGGTTTTAATGGTGGGTTGCTCATGGTGTGAGGTATTCCTTAGTTCTTTTGGATGTCGTGTAATGCGGGTTTATGTTGGTTTGGGTTCTCCTGTGTTATTCAGTGATTATGTTTTTCTCATTGTGATTTTGGAAGTTTCCATTTTTGTTAGATTTTAGTGATTTAGGATGAGGTGTACTCTTTATTTGAGTAGATTTGGTAGAGATTGTAACTTGTGTGATTACTAATGCGTCTTTTTTTTGAGGTTTTGGAATTGGTTTGTGTGAAAGATGGTTTGTTCAAACATTTTTTTCTGGTTACTGTAGCTAAATCGTCTTCAAATTTAGCTCTTTTGCATTGTTTGTATTTTGTGAAGTGCCAGTTTCCAAAGCTTTCACTTTGGCCTATTTGGTTGTTGTTTCTTGGGTGGGAATGATTCAATTTATTTTCAGTGAGTTTTTTACACCAGTTTAAATCAAACTGGAAATTTCATAATTAACTTCAAATTTTAGCATGGAATATTTACTGTCTCAGTTGTCCATACTGCTCTTATCTTCTTTGGCTGTCTAATTGTGGTTTTGAGATTGGATTAAGATGAAAGGCAAGAGATTACAAGAATAAGTGTGTTGTTTTCACAACTTGCTCTCTCTATAGTTGCTTGATTTGTAAACTTTTTAATATCAAAGTAATCTGATTATGGGATGCATATTAGTACAGTGAATCATCTTACAGCATGTAAAAGCTGCCAATCCTTTTCCTTGGCTTCTTGTCTACGAAGGCAATGCAAGTTTAACAACTTCTGAATTAGTTTAATTTTTGACCAAAGAGTTGGTTAACGTGATTTCAGTTCCTTTCAAGATTTAACTTTCTGCCTAACCCTCCTCTTGGTAGTAGAGGTTCTGTTGTGTCATCTACAGGGCTTCTCTTCTCATTTTAGTGCTTTTGATAAACATTTTCTGGAGGATTTTGATGCATTTTCACTTATATTTGTTTCTTCCTATGAGTATTTGATTTGAGATTAATGGTGTATTTTGCCCTTATTCCGCAGAAAATGATCCGAGCAAAGCATCTCGGTAACTTTTCCCAGACTGCCAGATCCCTTTTCCTAGGTGGACAAAGATGTAGTGCGGCAGATGGGAGTTCATGCACTTGCTCGGATGATGAGACTTGTATTTCTAGAAGGCCTCTGAGAGCAAATGTGCAACACTTGCAAGCACCATCCTCATTGTTGTCAAAAGCTTCAGTAGCAGTAGGTTCACTGACTTCAGTCGATTCAGTAAAAGAAGTGAATGCTAAAAAAAAGGACAATGGCTCTCTGTCGAAAGGAGTTGCTGCGTCCCACGCATCTGAAAGAGAAATCTCTGTTAGTTATGCAGACGACATTGATGCAAATGACATGCTCCATTCATCACCTCCTATAGCTGAACAGTTTGTTAAGGCAGGTATGGCAGCCGTAGGTCTTCTATCCGACATAGTAAACTATAGAATCCCGATGACAGATGGGAGTGCAACAGTCACCCCACCTTCTAACTCTGTGTTTGAACGCACCAAGCAAGTTTCTAGTATCAGACCTCCTAATATCAAAACTTCCAGAAAAGAGAGAGTATCCGTAAAGCCCTCTGCTGCACGAGTGTATGGTTCGAAATTTACAAGCGTCCCTGATGGTGCTAAAGGCCGAGCTGATAAAGCAGGAGTAGAGGAGGGGGTAGCCAATGAGTCAAATAATGCATCCAGAAATTTTGTAGCGAGTCATGGACTCTCCTCAGACCCCCGTGATAGGAAAAGGCCAATTCCTCAAAAATCAAGATCTTATTCAAGCCAATTCACGCCAAACACTCAACAGTCAGAGGGGAAGTTTGGTGATAACAACTTGGACGGGTTCACTAGGGCAATGAGACAGACAAAAGTTATGATGGGAGCAGCACCAGGCGCTAGGCAGTTTTCTGTTGTTGAAAGTGTGTGCCGCATTTTGCACCAGTCGAAATGGAGCCCTGCTACAGAAGACGCTCTCGAAAAGCTCAACTGTACAGTGGATCCTTACCAGGCGAATCAAATACTTAAGCAGCTTCAAGATTATAGAGTGGCTCTTGGGTTTTTCTACTGGCTAAAACAGAGACCTGGATTCAAGCACGACGGGCACACATATACCACTATGGTCGGTATCCTTGGCCGTGCCAGAGAGTTTGGTGCCATCAACAAATTGCTTGGCCAGATGATCAGCGACGGATGCAAGCCAAATATTGTTACATATAATCGTCTCATTCACAGTTATGGCAGAGCTAATTACTTGAATGAAGCCATGGGTGTTTTCAATCAGATGCAGAAGGTGGGCTGTGAACCTGATCGTGTAACTTATTGTACGCTCATCGACATCCATGCAAAATCCGGTTATCTCGATGTTGCAATTAATTTGTACCAGCGGATGCAAGAAGCTGGACTCTCTCCCGATACATTTACTTACAGCGTAATCATTAATTGCCTAGGGAAAGCTGGCCATTTGACTGCCGCCCACAAACTATTCTGTGAGATGGTTAATCAGGGCTGTGTGCCTAACCTGGTGACCTATAATATCATGATTGCTTTACACGCGAAAGCTAGGAATTACCAGAGTTCGTTACAGCTTTATCGCGACATGCAGAGTGCTGGCTTTGAGCCCGACAAAGTGACTTACAGTATCATTATGGAGGTTCTTGGCCATTGTGGCCATCTGGATGAAGCTGAGGCAGTTTTTGCAGAGATGAAAAGAAAGAACTGGATCCCTGATGAGCCCGTCTACGGCCTTCTTGTCGACTTGTGGGGAAAATCTGGCAACGTCGAGAAGGCTTGGGAGTGGTACAGAGCCATGCTTACTGCAGGCTTATGCCCTAATGTTCCAACTTGCAATTCTCTTCTCAGTGCTTTCCTCAGGGTACACCGCCTCCGCGATGCATACGACTTGCTCCAGAGCATGGTGAGTTTGGGTCTGAATCCTTCTCTGCAGACCTACACTCTGCTCCTCAGTTGTTGCACGGATGCCCAAACTCCATACGACATGGCGTTCTGCTGTGACCTCATGACCGCGTCCGGCCACCCGGCACACACATTCTTGCTTTCCTTGCCTGCTCCGGGGCCGGATGGGCAGAATGTCCGTGACCATGTCAGCAACTTCCTCGACATGATGCATAGTGAAGACAGGGAGAGTAAACGGGGCCTTGTGGATGCTGTGATAGATTTCTTTCACAAGACGGGGCTAAAGGAGGAAGCTGGCTCCGTGTGGGAGGTTGCAGCGCAGAAGAATGTCTATCCAGATGCGCTAAGGCAGAAGAGTTCTTGTTATTGGCTCATAAACCTCCATGTGATGTCTGATGGAACTGCTGTGACTGCACTATCGAGAACCCTAGCTTGGTTTCGCAAGGAGATGCTTGCCTCTGGGGTCTGCCCCAGCCGGATTGATATTGTGACCGGTTGGGGGAGACGGAGCAGGGTCACCGGGACCTCGATGGTGAGGCAGGCGGTTCAAGAACTGCTCAACATGTTCAGGTTTCCATTCTTTACTGAAAATGGGAACTCCGGGTGCTTTGTTGGGTGTGGAGAGCCTCTCAACCGGTGGCTGCTGCAGTCTTATGTCGAACGAATGCATCTGTTGTAGCGCAGCAGGGCTTGCGGCATTTTTTGGTGTTCGGAGAGAGACGAGGTTGTCCTCGGGCATTAGCGTGTAGTGATCGTTGCTATGTGTAGGTGAAATGAATGGTTTTTATTTGGCCTAGTTACACCTGAATCTTTGCCAACTTTGTGTTGATATTGTATTTACGTTGTTGTTCATCCTTGTTTCTGTGTTGCTTTTTGGTTAGCTTTCTTTCAGGTCTTGATTGATTGCTGCAACTTCTTGTAACTTTTCTTCCTCAGCTTCAAATCTTATCTAGATTGATCCTCAGTTGCCATCTTTCTGGCTGTTCACATAGCTGTTTTCCCTCTCTCTCACACACAGAAACAAATATCATGCTCATGAGAGAGACAGAGGAGCAGCAAACATAATTGACAAATATTGCTTTTTATTTTGTTCCCAAAGATTTCTTGCACCTATAGTTTGATGTGATCGTGAGAGCTTCAATGTATCATGCTGACGTGGATACATGAAATTACGTGGGTTCCCGAACAAAATTAGAAAAAATGAAATACCAGAATGCAACTCTGATGATACGCATCAAACTTCTAGCGATATTTGCCAAACGTAATCTATATATACTAGTGTATCACCCGCGCATTTCGCGGTGATTATAATTTTAGACTCAGATGAGTTACACATATAATATACTCTCTCCGTAAGTACGACACTTTTGATGGGCACAATTTTAAATAAAAAAAGGATCCTACCATTATAAGAAATAAAAGGTTGAGATTAAAGTAAGGATGATATTTTTGTAAATAAATGATATTTGTAAGGATAAAAGATAAAGAAAAGATGTGGGACCATGTCTTAAAATGGAAAGTGTTGTAATTTTTGGGGAAAAGTAGCAATTAAACATCTTACATGAGACCTCTACGATGTTTAGCCCTCTATACTCGACAATGCATCAATCAAGCCCCCCTATGTCCAATTTCGTTGCAATTAAACCCCTCCCCCAAACGTCCGTTAAACACCTCATGTACAATGCGTGAAGAATATTATGTGTTGTAAACTTAAATATTTTATTAATAAATACAAAGATTTTCAAATATAATACTTTTATTAAATAATAATGAAAATGTGAAAAATTTAAAAATATCATATATATATTTTTTGGAGCTTTATATTTAATTTTGGCAAACTCGCGCCCGCACTGGGCCCGACCCTCCCACTCCCCCCCCCCCCCAATCGGACACAGTATCATTTTTTGTTTTTAAAAGTGTTATATGTATGCATTAAAATTATCATTTCTAATGTATTATCATTTTTTATATAAAATATTATTTGCTTTTACAAAAGAATATCACATGCGAAGAATCATTTGCATCTAAGAAAATTATCCTTTTTTATAATTAGATGTGTCATTTGCATGTATTAAAAATATAATTTGTAATGTATCATTTATTTTTATACAAAATGTCATTTAGTTTTATAAAAAAATAAAAATGCATAGGGATTATCACGATACATCACACAATATATATGAAACACTTTATAATTATTAATATAATACTATTGAATTTTAAATTTAATATTTATAGATATAAAATAATAGCAAATAACAAAATATAAACTTATATAGATTAAAAAAATTAGTTAGATAAATCAAGATAATTTTGAAATATTAATAATCAAAAGATATAGAAACTTATTTTTATACCCGTAAAGATAATTGTTATGATATACTACTAAAAGACATGCATTAGAAAATAAAATTATTTTATTTAACAAAAGTAATTCTGAAGAAATCAATGGTATTAGAATAGTTAATTGTGAAATAAATCACGAACTTACGCATATTTTGCAAATTCAACTTAAGTTTTTTAAATTTTATGTGGTAACTTATGCATATAAAGTATTTGCAAATTCGACTTAATTTTTAAATTTTATGTGGTAACTTATGCATAATCATCTATATTTGACTTTTAATTTCATTATTTTTTTTAACATATGTTAAAATTTTAATTACATAATAATTATTACTATTTTTTTTTTTCTATTTTGGTTAGTTAACTCTATGTAATTTTAGGAATATTTTAGTAATTTATCATATATAGGCTTATATATTATATATACAAAATGGTGAAGCGAGTCACTATATACAAAAGTAGGGATATTATATATAAATATATGTACTTTAATTATTTTGAATTTAATAATCAGTATGTCCATATATATAATTTAATATTAATATTGAAATAGTAGAATACGGGCACTAACAATTTTCGACGATATATAATTCATAATTGATTTGATTTTGGTATTATTTATTGGATAAAAATGATTTTATAAACTTATGTATAATAAGTAGATGTACTTCAAATTTATAAGTAAATGACTATGCTTGATAACGTGTACGTATATATAATTAAATACTTAATATTCAATTAATTCATTAAAAATATTATTTTAATGTTGAATTAGTTCAACATGTATAGAGAGAGAACACTTTGGGGCGTAATAAAAATGTTCAATTATGTAATATATATATATATATATATATATATATATATATATATATTACCTTTTTGAAAAAGGAAAACATTTAATATTGATAATATTGAATTACTTTTATGAAATTGAATTAGTTTTGTTGTATGAAATATTGAACTACCTTATTTTGTTTAGAGGAATTAAACTGCCGGCAGTTTTGCAATCAACTAATTTTAAGTGGTTTAGTGGTGATTCTAATTTTTCCCATAAATTCCAGTTACACCCTTGTAATTGAATGAAATTACATTTACTTTGCTTTTTATATATATAAAGATAAAGATATAAAAGCAAAATAAATTTTATCCTATGTGGCGTCGTATAATCATTTTATTAATTCTCATTCATTCTTACTTTTTCTTCTTAATTTTTAATGGGTGAAGTACCAAATACCCCCCAAACGTTGGGGCCCCTATCACGTATAGGACCCTATAGTCAGGGTAGGCGCTGTTTACTACCTTAACGTAGTTAAACCTAAGCAAATCCCCCATGCGTTTTAACACCGTTAAGTCACCGTTAAAAAAATTATTTTTTTAAATTTTTAATTAAGATGGTCTCTCTCTCTCTCTCTCCCCCCCCTCCCCCTCCCCCCATCGAGCATCCTTTCCCGGCGAGAGAACATCGCCCCTCCGCCGTGGTCTCCACCTTCCTAGACGACGCTAACCCCGTGGAGCCCGCCGCAGCTGGTCCGGCCTCCCCGACGGCGCCATTTCCCACACCCACGATATTCAATTCCCCACCAAAGTGGAGGATGATGGCACCGCTGTCTAGAAAGACTGCTTATGACAACCAACGTAACCTCCACCTCCGCCTCTACAAGCCCCGCTCCACCCCACCGCCGCCCTCCCCGTTCTCTACTTCTTCCATGGGGGTGGTTGCCCCACCACCACACTTGCTGCCTCTGCCCTGCAGGTCATGGTGGTGGAGCCTGACTACCGGCTAGCGCCGGAGCACAGGCTCCCCGCCGCCGTAGAGGATGTGCTCAGCTCTCTTAAGTGGCTGCAGCAGCAGGCTCTGCTGGCTGACGGCGGCGGTGATGAGTGGCTGCGGGAGGGAATTGATTTCGGGAGAGTGTTCGTGGTGGGTGATTCCTCCAGCGGGAACCTGGCCCACCATCTGGCGGTGGAGCTCCGTCGTGGATCGCTGGAGTTGGCCCCGATTAGGGTGTGGGGCTAGGGATGGCAACGGGCCGGATCTGGACCGGGTCTGGCCAATACCAGATCCAGATCCGTTTTCATATACTAGATCCAGATCCAGATCCGTGGATCCGAAAATTTTGGATCCAGATCCAGATCCGTCAGATCCGCGGGTCCACGGGTCCAGATCCATGGATCTGCTATTTTTAAATTAAATTAAAAAAATTTCACAAAATCAACAATATCTAATTTATATCATGAAAAATATAACACAAAATACTTTTATCTAATTACTTTTAGTTTTTATTCTTTTGAATATAATTTATTTATTATTTTTAATTTAGTTAATATTATTAGTAAACTAAATATAAAATATAAAATATATATATAAAATAAAACGGATCCACGGGTCAGATCTGGGCCGGATCCGGATCTAAAATTTCAAGATCCAGATCCAGATCCGTTTTCAAAACTGAGATCCAGATCCAGATCCTGATCCGTCGGGTCCAAAAAATTGAGATCCAGATCCGTAAAATCGGATCTGGATCCACGGATCTGGATAGGGTCCAAGATCCACTGCCATCCCTATGCGGGGCTACGTGCTGTTGGGGAGGTCGGACCGGCTGCAGCGGGTTCCACGGGGTTAGCGTCGTCTAGGAAGGTGGAGACCACGGCGGAGGGGCGATGTTCTCTCGCCGGGAAAGGATGCTCGATGGGGGGAGTGGGGGGGGGGAGAGAGAGAGAGAGACCATCTTAATTAAAAATTAAAAAAAAAATAATTTTTTTAACGGTGACTTAACGATGTTAAAACGCAGGGGGGGATCTGCTTAGGTTTAGCCACGTTGAGGTAGTAAACAGCGTCTACCCTGACTATAGGGTCCTATACGCGATAGGGGCCCCAACGTTGGGGGTATTTGGTACTTAACCCTTTTTTAATTAATTTTCATATCTAATTTATTTTTAATCATATATTTAATGCACGATGACTATGCTAGAACTCCACTTGATCTTAAACTCTAAGTACAAATTATGTTTTAAACTCTAAATAAGTTAGGATATTTATGATTTATTTTGTTTTGTTTTTTCGTTAATTTTTAGTACTAATCTAGAACTCCACTTGATCTTAAACTCTAAACAAATTATGATTTTAAACTCTAAATAAATTAGAATATTTATGATTTATTTTGTTTTGTTTTTTCGTTAATTTTTAGTACTAATCCATCTATTGAGTAATATATACACGCTTTCCTTTTGCAGCTAATTTTTTTTAGCTACTCACATAGATTGCTAATTGATTATAAAATAATTACTCCCTCCGTCCGCCAAAATTATGTAAAATTGCTTGGGCAAGGGATTTAATAAAATTGGTGATGATTTTGATGTAGTGGAGAAAGGGTCCCACCACTTTATGAGATGTGTGGTTGAGATTGAATTTTGAGTGGTTTTTGTAAATAAAGAGTGTTAGTAAGGATAAAATATTAAAGAGGATGGTGGGACCATTGCCATAAAAGGAAAGTGACATAATCTTGGCGGACGCCAAATATAGTAATTTTTACATAATCTTGGCGGATGGAGGGAGTAATTATTAACTCCATAAAATGGCAGAAAAGCAAAAAAATAAAATAAAAAAATAGTTTACTAAGAAATAAAAAGTAAGATGGAGGAATTAGTCATCTCGGTATATTTCTCATTTCCCCTTAATGAATGAATGTTATGACTTATGAGAAACATAATCGGTTTCAATCCATATTATATAAATATCGATTTGTGTAACATTTTTTCGATTAAAGTTGGGTTGTGCAAGTCTGTGCCTTGATGTTTGATTCCCTTTTGGAATGCTTCGTGATAAGAAAATAATGTGACAAATTATATTCTGGCTCTTTGTAATGAGGCTATTCGTTGGAATGTCATCAATTCAAAATATGAAATAAAAATGTAGTGGTAAGAATTTTGCACTTATCGGTGCAAAAAAGATAAATTGGGAAAGGAAGCATTGGAAATGATTGTGATTTATTGAAGTGTTCCACATTGGATTGGAGATAGTGGCATGAGCCACTTTATATGGTGAGGCAACCATCTCCTTTATAAAGCCTTTTAAGGGAGGAATGAGCCCAATATCCATTTCTAACATGATTGATGAATGGGTAAGTCTTAGGCTCTTAGCACAATTTTATTGAATAAATAATTTTGTAAAATTATTAATTTTCAATTTATATAATCTAATAAATATATATATAATTTTTTTTGTAGGACAACAAAATCCAAGCATCCGTCTCAGTAGGATCCAAGAAAAAGTTTCATGAGTTTCTTAAAGAGGAATAAATAACAGTTATTAAAAATTTCAAGTACTGAAAAACAAGCCTAACTTCCAGCATGCAAAAATCAATCATTAGTGAAAAATCGATTTTAGCCTTAGAACCATTGTTTCTGAATCAATTGAACGCCCAAATATTACTGAAAATGGATTTGATTTCATCCATTTTAGAAATATCCACTCACATGATCCCAAATTGGTATTGTGTATAAGTATAATATATTATAGAAAAAATATATATTTTATTCTATAATTTCCTATTATTATTGATGAATTGGGATTTAAATTACATTTATTTGCAGATATTCTTGGGGAGGTAAAAATCGAAAATATTAGTATAGATTGTGTAAAAATGAAGCATGGCAAAGCTAAGAAGTGTGACATAACATTGACTGATGCAAAATAAAATTTTAAATTCTTCGTTGAATAATGATTAATATTTTTCATTTTATTTTTAATTATGATATTAATTATATATGTAGCAGTGGCTCGCGCGAGTAATTTGTGTATTGTGAGAATCATATGCCGATGAACTCAAAATGTTTATGGAAAGCAGATCAAGCGAGGATAAAGAACCAGTAATGATAGCTTTACAATTTGCTATCTTATCAAAATCCAGAGTTCATATGTTATTAATCATTTGCACTATTCATTTATTAATATTCAACTAAATTAACTTTATAAAGATTTTCTCATAATTTAAATTTTATCTTAGGTGTAACCAAAGTTTCCACAATGAAGCACACAACCATATTTTTTATAAGCCTTGATATTCAAGAAGTTAAAGATTTTATATTAAGGTTCGTATAAATATATATTTACAAATACATTTGGATATAAGATTTGTTCATGTATCATCCTTAATATGCACCACACATACTTTCTCTTTCTCATAATTTGTTACATCAAGTGTTGATCACCGGTTTTTCACATATTCTTCATATTTAAAATAATTTCAAGCCTGGTCTTAGTGAAGATTCAAATAATAACAGCATAGCTGATATTTCCAACGTTAGTCGAGAAGTAAAAACTAAAGAATGATTGAAACCTGCTTTAGTGAAAACAATTAAGGAGATAAAAACTCTGAGGTAATTTTAATTTTGCTATACACATTTTAAAATATTTTCAAAATTAGAAAATAATTATCTTCCAATTTGTAGAGTGGAAACTATGGAAATGACAACTATGAGGTTCGGAAATCGCGCCTATACCGTTAAAGATGTTACAGACAATATTGTTAGACAAAGTTTTCTTCAATCTCCAATGTTGATCAAAGAAAGAGTTTACCTAAGTTCAAACATTTACAAAGAAGAGGGACAAGTGAACCTCGATGAACATGTATTCTCGGTTGAATATCCTAATACGATCAAATATTCAGAATTGTCGAGTCATAAAATTAAATTGAGAAAGGGATGAATAATCATGCTTCTCAGAAATATTGATCCATCTAATGAGCTTTGCAATAGCACTAGGTTGATAGTAACTCAACTTGGGAAACGCGTAATTGAAGGCAAACTCATTTCAGGAAAAAATGCGGGCAAGAAGTTTTCTATAGCTAGAATGATTATGAGTCCATCAAATTTCACTAAATTTTCAATTCGATTTCAGAGAAGGCAATTCCCTGTAAGTGTTTGTTTTGATATGACAATAAATAAAATACAAGGACAATCTCTTTAAATGTAGGATTACACCTACCAGAACTTATTTTTAGTCATAGACAACTCTAGGTGGCAATCTCAAGAGTCACTAGAAAAAATGGTCTAAAGATTTTAGTATGTGATGAGAGTGGTCATACGCAAGATGCAACAATTATCGTTGTGTATGATGAAATTTTAGATAGATTATGAGGTAATTGCATATTTAATAATTTATTCAAACTTTTAAAGTTTAAGTCATTAATGATAATATTTAATTTATTTTTTTCTTATTTTTTCAATTAATGGTTCCAACTACAGACGTCTAATATAGATATGTTGGGAACCTTGTTGAATATCCTAACCCTTGTTTTGATGATACCAAAAATCATAGGACTTAATTGTAATAGACTAGAATTGTTTTGAACTCAAGTGTTAGAGTTCGTTTCTAGTTTAGTGTGCGGTGTCGAAGACTGAAGACTAAAGAACGAAGGACTGAAGACTGAAGACTGCAGATCCCAACTGAAGTATCAGTTGAAGAATCAGTTGAAGACTGATTACTTAATGCGCGCAAAGGACTGATACTAAAGTCAAGTATCAGTTGAACATTCCTCCTCGGACTGATCTTCCAACGTTCAGAGGAAGCCACGTACTCACCAAGTACAGCCGCATTAAATGTAGAGATCTCAGGATCTTATCTCTGCAGAGGTCATTCCTATCTGGTGGTTACTTTTCAGAGACGTCACATCTCCTGTCCATCAAAGAGAGCCGTTTCCACCCAGACAAGGAACCTCGAAGATTGAAGCCTTAGCCCAAATTCGAATTGCTCTCCAACGGAAGAAATCTTGAGGATGATTTACGCCAACGGATCTATTCAAGAGTTCTCCTACAAATAGCGCTCGAGGATCACTTCAACCTTCACCGATTCAACAACATAAGCTGAAGCTCTGCCGAAATTGCTACTCAGCCTTAAGCTTAAACTCCTCATAGCTTGAATCGAAGAAGAGAATTCCAAAGCCAAAATCAGTCACTGCTGATTACATACATTCTCTTAGACCCTAGGCATATATCTGTTTACCCAGAAGCCAAAGGTCAAACTTGCTTCAAAGAACTTGTTTTTTGTAAGTATAGTTGGCACTCGTTCAAACCTCCCCCCCATAAGAGTGTTTTGAGTGATTCGGAGGTCAGAAGGGTTTTTCTGACTCTGGGAAGTCTTAGCACGGGTTGTGTTAAGCAAGGGAAATCCTACGCGAGTGAAGCGCGGGTACTGGAGAAGGGTTATCTTCAGTGTACGGTTGTGTGCACCCGGCAAGCACACGGTTCGGTTTGCAGTGCACCTGTTAAGCACTTGCGGAGTGGATTGTTGGTCTGATCAACCAACAGTCGATGTACGAAAGGGTTTTTCCGAACCACGTAAAAGTCTCTGTGTTGTTTACAGCTTTCAGTTTTACATTCTTACTTGTGTTATTTCAATTGATAAAACTGAATACTGACTAACTGCAAAGAGAAACCTTAACCAACAACTTGCTCCACCGAGGCTATTTCGAAACTAAGTTTAATTTCTGCTGCGTATGATATCAGTCTGACTGATCTATCTTTCGATAGTCAGGAAGAGTGTTATCATCTCTGTTTTAGCAAACACGACTGAAGCCCTTACTTGCATCAGTTAAGTTCCAGCAACTTAACTGATAACTCTTTACTGAAGAGCTTTCAGTATCAGTCGTCAACCCTGTTTGGTAAAAACTGATTTCAGTAAAACAGGAGTCTTTGTTTGCTTGTAAAGTTTCGTTTTGATCTCTGACTGAGATTATATTTCAAATAACTGTTTCAACTTCTCTTTTAATATTTTGTGGATCGAAACTCTGCTTAGATATAAATTTCATAAGACATTTAAATTAACTGTAAAACAATTTCATTAAATTCTCAATTTTAGTGAAAATAAATTTATTAAACATAAAATGCATTAAATAATTTTATAAATTTATATTTTAATAGATCCCCGTCGAATTTCGACGCGTTACTTACTAGTTTAAACTCAAAAAGTAAAACAACATAGCTTAAATAAATAAATAAAAACAACAAACTGGGAAACGAGAAGCAGGTCTCTCTCGTTTGGATGATTAAATGCAAATCTCTTAGTTGGTTTTGGGTTTATGTTTTGTTTCTTTTCATGCTTATAATAATATGGAGGTATATGTAATAAAGGCTGAAATACAGACCAATTATCCAAAATACAAATTGGGCAGTAGGTGTTGAGGGCGAGTGGGGTAGAGTTTGCAACATCGTTAATATGTATAGCCCGGGGAGTACTAACAGAAAGATGGAGTTTTGGAGTAACCTGTTACAGAGAATCATTGGCAGTGGATCAGATTGTTGGGGGCTTATTGGTGATTTTAACGAAGTTCGAAATATTTATGAAAAAAAGGGAGGTCTACCTACTTCAGCACATCAGGATCCAAAAAGTTTGTGGGAATCCCTGTTTTGTTACACTTGTTCCCAAGAAAAATAGTCCCCTTCATGTCAAGGATTTTCGCCCAATATCCTTGATTGGATGCTCTTACGAAATTCTCGTGAAAGTCTTGGCAAAAATCATTTGCAAGGTTGTTTCAGAGAATCAAAGTGCGTTCGTTAGTGATAGACATATCCTCGACAATATCTTGATCCTTAATGAGTCTGTGGACTTCTTAAAGAGAGAAGGGTCTTCTAGTTAGGTTTTCAAAGTTAATTTTGGAAAAGCATATGATTCGGTTTTATGGGAATTCATCGACGAGATGATGGAAGGAATGGGATTTTGCTGGAAATGGAGATCTTGGATTATGGCTTGTTTATCCTCTATTGCTATGTCTGTTCTTGTTAACAGTAGTCCATGAGGTGAGTTCCCACTCCAAAGAGGTATCAGACAGGGAGACCCCTTATCTCATTTTCTCTTTCTCATTGCTGCTGAAGGTTTCAACTGCCTTATGAATAAGGCGATCTCTCTTAACCTCTTTGAGGGAGTCGCTTAGGTTACGACAAAGTTCTGGTGAGCTATTTGCAATACGCTGACGACGCGGTTATTATTGGCAAAGGCTCAGTTACTAATGCTATGCTTATCAAAGGAATTCTTTGACTTTTTGAAATCTCTTATGGGCTCCACATGAACGATTCTAAGAATTATATTCATGGAATTAATATAGGCAGCCTGGAGCTCTCTGGACTTGCTGATATTATTGGTTGTAAAACGGGAAATGTGCCTTTTTGTTACTTGGAACTCCCAATTGGTGCGAATCAAAGGAAGAAAGAGACTTGGTAGATTTTGATTGACAGATTTTGGAAAAAGCTTTCAAGTTGGGAGAAGAGGAACCTTTCTTTTGGAGGTAGAATCATCATCTTAAACTCGGTTTTGTCAGCTCTTCCGCTCTACAACCTTTCATTCTTTAAAACTCCTACGTGTGTTATCAAATCCCTAACTAAGTTGCAACGAAGTTTCTATGGTTGGGGGAAAGAAAACAACCAAAAAGTTGCTTGGGTTAGTTGGGAAAAAGTTTGTAGGAGTAAAGTTGATGGTGGTCTGGGGGCTAGAGATGTCAAAATATTCAACCTAGCACTTCTTTGCAAATGGTTCTAGAGATATATCAGTAACCACAACGCACTGTGGGTGAGGATTCTGAGGTCTAAGTATGGGGGATTTGCTGATAATTGCAGTGCTCGTTGTAGTCCTAGCAAGGAGTGGTTTTGGTGGAGGTAATTTTTTTTGTAGAAATATTTCTTTTTCTCTTGATAATGGGAACTCTACCCTCTTCTGGGAAGATCCATGGGTGGAAGGGGTATTTCCTTAAAGTCTAAGGTTGGAGAGATGGGTTTTTTCAGAAATGGCTCTTGGGTGTGGGTCTTAGATCAAGTGGAGAAGAGTCTTTAACAACTTTGATTTTGTTGAGTTTCTGGGTTTTTAGCTCTTTTTGTGCAGGTATTCAGTCTCTCACTCAAAGGAAGACTCTTTGTGATGAACGATTCTTTTTCTGGAAGATTCTCAACTAAGGAGATGTATTCCCTGCTGCACAAAAATTCTTTGGTTGAAATCAACGTATCCACTTCTTTCAGCAAGATTTGGCTTAAGTACGTCCCGTGTAAAGTGTCTTTTTTATTTGGAAAGCTCTCCAAGATAGAATTTCTACGAGAGGTAATTTGAGGAAGATGAATATTGCTAGCTATTGAGAACAACAATTTCAGATGCCCTTTCTGTCTTGCCCAAGAAGAGTCTTCTGAACATCTCCTCTCGTCTTGCTCGTTATCCAGTTGTGTTTGGGAGAGTATTTGTTTATGGTTGAAGATTTCTCGCCCTTCTTCAGCTTCTCTAATGGATCACTTTTTTTAGTTTGTGAGCTTGTGCAAAAACAAAGCTCAAAAGGTTATTTTTATCATCACTTGGCAGTGTGTATGTTGGAAGCTATGGAAAGTTAGGAACGAGAGAATCTTCAAAGGGATGAGCTCGAATGCTGCGAAAGTTGAGGATGGGAGTATTATTTGCGTTTGGAGATGGGTCAAGGCGATGCTTTCTAGTAAATTTTGCTTTTCCGCTCATGAGTGGTTCTCTGATCCTATTTGTTATTTACCTTCTAGTATTCCTTAGATTGGGGTGGCATTTGTCCTGCTTTTTTGATTCCTGTTTTGTTTGGTGCTCTGAATACCCATGGTACTCTCTTAATGAAATAAATTTTTATCGACTTTTCAAAAAAAAAAAAATTACAAATTGGGCTAATTTTGGGCTTGGTGGATTACTATTGGGCCTGAATCTGTATCCATAATATATAAACTACATCCCTTAAATAAAATATAAAATAATAATATATTAACAAGTCATTTTTCCCAATATTCGACATTGTTAAAAAAAATAGAATAACGCTGATGCCATCTCTTAATTACTCATCTCTGGTGGAAGAGACACCACCTAGGTGTGGTAAACGATGGCAATGGTGAATTTAGGATTTTTAAATTTGGAGTGCGATAAATAATTATATGATCATAAATGTAAAAAATATTTAATTGTAAAAATATATATCTTCAAATATTGTTTAATTTTTAAGTTGAGCTTATATATATTTTTTGAGATTATCTTTTTAATTGGGGTTTCAAAAATCTAAAATAATTTACATATAAGTTAATACTACTATTTTCGTTGGGGGGGATGCAGCTGCAACCCCATCCCCAAGTTAGATCCGCCACTTTAAACGGTTCGATTCTATTAAAATCGAATCGAAAATTTTGATTACTCGTAATCAAAATCATGCAATTTCAGTAAATTAAAGAGAATACATGAGTAAGACAACAACAGTTGACAGCATGCAGGCAACCACAAGGCGTGGAGAAATAAGAGTTTTGCTGAAATATAAATTTTATTAAAAAATGAAGAAAACCTAAACCCATGAGAGCACAAGCGCAACTGAGGGTCGGGCCTCAAAAGAGAGCCCATCTAAGAAAGACAAAGACAAAACAGTAAAAGAACTGGCGGCTGATTTACATGCATTTTTCACTCCTTTATCGCGTTATTCTTTAGTGTTTTGGGCGTCTCTTGTTGAGTTATTGAGTTGTCTATGGTTTAAATTACATATTTTTTGTGGAATAGACTACCCGTCCGTGATCGTGTTGTTTTTACAGGTTTTGGACTCGAATTGGGATGATTTTGAGGATATACAGAGAAGTACATGAAGAGACGAGTCCGTAGGAGCAAATGAATTATGCTTAATTGTTCTAATTTTTGGGGTTCTGATCACTATTTTTATAGCAACAAAAACTGCAACTAAACAGTGTAATTGTAGTACACAAATAGCAAGCAGAGTATCGTATCCACAGAGACTGTAAAACGAAATTACTATATCTATTTCCTAAACAGACTCTAACAGTATGCAGGTAAAACAATTATGAAGGTAAATTACGAACTAAGATTAACTAAATAAAAACTGAAGAGCATATAAATAACGATACTAACTCAAATGTAAGGAAAACTCTGACCCTAGGGATGTACTTTCACTAATCAACTACATGCATTCAACCTATTGATTCAATTACCAATTTTAATCCAACCCTTATGAAATATCACTATATTATTCACAAACTTCTCTAACGAACACCTATGAACGTAGATGAATTAACCCCTTTTCGCATTCAAGACTCCAAGGAATCAATTAACTCCAAATAGCACATAAAGAATAGCTTCCTATAGCTTCACCTATATCGCATTCAAGAGTCAAGGCTAACACTATATCATGCATTCCTGAATCGGCTGAACAATTATCGCATTCAAGACTCAAACTGAACAGCTAGACATGTAAATCATTGATCAGATAATTCACAAGAAATCAAGCACCAGGAATCATGAATTACAAGTTGGAAGGCAATTTGATATCAATAAATCAAAAACACATAATTAATCAGCTATGTACAAACCCTAGGTTCAGATTAAATAACTAGCCAGACATCGCAAAAGAAAACATAAACATAATAAATAAGAAAGCAATTGTAAAAACTAAATTATATAAAAACTGAACGAAAACGATTGTAGCGGCTTGAATCTTCAATCTTGATCCAAGCCTTGAAAACTGGAAAGCTAAAATATTCTAAAGCTATAAAACTGAAATATGAATGTTCGGGGTCTCCGGTATATCTAGATAGGTCAACAGAGGACCTATTTATAGTTTTCAGATTTCCTTCGATCACCATATAAGTTGGAAGTTGCCATGCAAAGTAGAATTCTAAAGGTAATAGAATCGTGTAAAATAAGGCAACTCTCCAGCTGGATGTGCGCTCTGGAAAAATACTCCCACTCTTGCCGAATTCGCAGCTCTCGCCAGAGGAACGGCTGTCGTCAGGGAAATGGCTATCGCCAGAGGAATGGGTCGCCAGAGAAATGGGTCGCGCCAGAGAAATGGTGATTTCTCTGCTCTGCATCATTCTCCTCTGCTCAGAGAAATGGTGATTTCTCTGCTCTGACTATTGACTCCTCTGGTCAGAGAAATGGTGATTTCTCTGCTCTGACTGATTTCTCTGCTCTGGCTATTTGATTTCTCTGACTTTTCACTTCTCTGACTTTTGAGCACTGGGCTTCGCTTCGCTGCTCTGACTTTTGATTTCTCTGGCGATTGGTTTCTCTGCTCTGGAGATGTCGGTTCCTCTGCTCTGGAGACCAGAACACCTAGAAAATGCCAAATTCATCCAAAATTCTCCAAAATTGCATTCTTCCATCTCGAAAGCCTAAATCTCCTGCAAAGCATAAAATACACCATAAAATGCACCAATTTCCAGAAGATTATCTTAAAATACGCACATACAAACCCTTAAAAATAGAGCAATTTAAGCATAAATCAACTCCCCCACACTTAGCCTTTTGCTTGTCCTCAAGCAAAATCTATATGAATCCTAGGAAGAGATTGATTTCAACAATGTTAATTTCCATCCAGACATTCACAAAGTCAATTCAAAACTTTTCAATCAACACACATCTCTCGGTCATGCAAGTAACTCAAAGTTTAAGAAGCAACAAAAGAGTAATGCAAGTAATTCGATCAGACCCAATTCTCCGCTAGAAGTGAATTCCCTAATGTGATCGCCTTTATAATCAATATCACCAATTTTTACACTTTGTGTGCTTGAGATTTCGACAGTTGAGCCATAATTCATGAAATAAAACCATTTGGATGTAATCCAAAGTCTTTTCACGTGGTTTCCTATGCTCATAGTTAGACTAGAGGAGCAGAGACTCAGAGCTGCCACTTTTTCAGAACAGGCCAGATGTTTCAGAGTTGGCAATTCGTCCAACTTTTTTCATTTTTCACAGATAAGATATGATCGTAGGCAATCACAACAACACTCCTTCTAGCATCTACCGGACAAATCACGTTTTACTAACTTACAAAAGTGTTGCAACAAAACTCATAATTCTTTGCACAATCAAGAAACATATATTAAAAGTAAAATAAGAATAACCACCAAACAAACACAAACCCGAAATGCACATCGAAAACCATCTTCTCTTCCACAAATTCATAAAAATTAGCAAGATTCGAGACCAAAAACTAAGCGTAGAAAGATTGATCTCACCCAATTTTTGAAAAAATATAAGCAACAAAACACCCCCCCACACTTAAAGCATGCCATGTCCTCAGGGCATAAAAGAAATAAGAAGAGTGTAGAAAACGTCCCTGATTATCGGCATTGAAAAACTGAACCATCGTGAGAGGCGGCGAAAAGAGAGGTTTGTGACCTTGGGCAGAGTAGAGAGTGGCTGTGCTGAAACATGAAGACCTCCAGAAATCTGACAGAGAAACACCTGTTCCTCTGCTGGTGGCATGAACTAAGCGCGAGTTCTCGCAACTTCCAAGCTCAACACCGCACTAAAAACCCAAACAAAACAACAAAACAAAAGGAAACAAAATGAAACAAAACAACACTAAAAGAAAGAAAAAAAAACAAAGAAAAACAGTTGAGTTACCTCCCAACAAGTGCTTAATTTAACGTCTAGAGCTCGACGATACCTCATGGTCTCAATGAACATCAAACGCAGCGGGCGTGACAGATCGCCTGACACGAACAGAGACAGAGGACTCATGTGCATCAGCTGCGTGGAAGACGACGCTTCCATTGGGCACATCCATCATAGCCCTCCCCATAGCTAAGAATGATCGACCAAGAATCAACGGCGGATTTGCATCTTCAGGAATATCGAGGACCAAGAAATTCGTAGGAAAGACGAGCTTGTCGACCTTCACAAAGATGTCTTCAAGCTTTCCTCTCGGCTTCACTCTTGATCTATCTGCCATTTGAATCTCCATCGAGGTCGGCTTGAGATCTCCAATTCCCAATCGCTTGAAAACAGAGATGGGCATCACATTGAAACTAGCCCCTAAATCGCAAAGAGCCTCGGGAAAGAGCTCTCCTCCAATCTCGCACTCAATGGTGAAACTACCCGGATCTTTCTTCTTCGACAGTAGCTTCATTGGCAGCTCAGTGCCCACAGCTGTCGCCTGCGGGATTTTCTCATCCTCATCACCCATCTTCTTGGTGTGAACAACTGCATTTTCTTCTTTATCCTTGGGATCCTGCAATTTTGAGAGAGTTTGAGGCTGTGCACGCCGGTTGGATTCTTCGAGTAGCCTCTCTAGCTCATCCACTATGCGTCTATGCTCTGTCTCCTCGGGATTGGCAACTTTTTTCTCATTCTTGCAATGGGAGGTCTTCAGCTTGATTTCCTTGGCATCCACCTTTTTGCTTGGCTTCACAGCACATTGCTCAAGTTTGGGTGCAGCTGCAGCTTTGGATGATTCCGCTGCTCTGGATGATTCCGCTGGCGCAGGGAATTCTTTTTCTTTTTTTTTCCACCGACTTGCCTCCCCCATCAACAGGTTTGTGAATATCCATGTAAGGCACATGATCGATGGGATGTCTCTCTACGGCCTCCAGCTCTGCAATATAATCTAAGATCTCATCACACGCCTCGTCTAGATTGGAATAAGGGTATAATAACTGTGTGATGCACTCCTCCAAAGGATCTTCCACGGCTGCAGAAAAATACACTACAGACTCAATTGAATTGCAATCCTCGATTTGTGGCTCGTTCTCCTTGCTCATTCTCCTATCTTTTGGAGACAGAGTGCCATCGAAAATAGCATTGCATTGGCCCTTTGGATTGACAATAGTGTTGCTCGGGAATTGGCCCGACTTGTGCTGCGCAGCTGCTTGGTTGGCCATCTGACCAACTTGAGTCTCCAACATCTGCACTTGCTTGGACAGTGCTGAAAAATTATTTCCAATATGACCCACTTGAGACTCCAAATTGGTCATCCTTGTATTAACAGTTGTCTTCATGCTAGACATCTCTGTTAACATCTGCTGCATCATATCCTCCAGTGATACTTTCTTCGGCTCATTTATCACTCCTCCGCTAGATACAGAAAATCCAGGTGGAGGCTGCAAAGCATTGTTCGGGTTGCCATAAGAAAGATTCGGTTGCGGTCGTCCTCCTGGTTGGAACTGCTGCTGGCCCTGCTGATATTGCTGACCTCTGCCATACATTCCTGGCTGACCTCGATTCAACTCACTGATCTTAGTAGTCAGCTCTGCCAGCTGCGTAGCCATTGCTGTCTGCTGTGTAGCCATCGCTGCTTGTTGAGTCACCATTGCTGCAATAGGATCAGAACTTGACGCAGCTGCAACCTTCTTCAATTGAATTCGCTCAGATGGCCATTGGTAGCTCGTAGAAGCCATACTATCAATAATGCTCCATGCTTCAGAACTGCTTTTCTGGAGTAGAGATCCACCTGCAGCTGTATCCATGTGCATCCTTGTACGCTCTCCACAAGCATTGTAGAACATGATAATGAGCGTGCTTTCATCAAATCCGTGGCTCGGACACTTTCTCAACTTCTCTTGACATCTCTCCCACGTATCTGCCAGCTTTTCTCCCTCAAACTGCTGGAACTGCACAATGTCCATCTTTAATTTCAGGGTCAGGCCAGGAGGATGGAACTTGCGTAGGAAAGCTTGGGCTACATCTTCCCACGTAGTAGTTGCACTCAAATTCAATGTATGATACCATGACTTCGCTTTATCCCGCAGTGAGAAAGGGAAAAGACGAAGACGGATAATATCATCAGATACTCAATTCATCTTTATAGTGCTGCAAAGATCTAGAAATTACGCCAGATGCGCATTAGGATCCTCTATAGCGTGTCCTCCATACTGGTTCTGCTGGACCATCGTGATCAAACCAGTCTTCAGCTCAAAATTATTGGCATTAATACGGGGAGGTTCCTGATACTCATACTGAGGAACGAACATCTCTGCAATCGGAGGCTGATTCTGAGCTTCTTTAGCAGCTTGAGCGTCCAACAGCTGCTCTTGTAGAGCACGAATCTGTTCATCAGTAGCCATCGTATGCAGTGCCCGAAAAAAAAAAACAAGAATTAGAAAAATAAAAATAAAAAGAAACAGTAAACGCCTGAAGTACTACTAAGTCCTATCGGAAATATTAAAGTAACTTCTAATCAGTCCCCGGCAACGGCGCCAAAAAGTTGATCACTATTTTTATAGCAACAAAAACTGCAACTAAACAGTGTAATTGTAGTACGCAAATAGCAAGCAGAGTATCGTATCCACAGAGACTGTAAAACGAAATTACTATATCTATTTCCTAAACAGACTCTAACAGTATGCAGGTAAAACAATTATGAAGGTAAATTACGAACTAAGATTAACTAAATAAAAACTTAAGAGCATATAAATAACGATACTAACTCAAATGTAAGGAAAACTCTGACCCTAGGGATGTACTTTCACTAATCAACTACATGCATTCAACCTATTGATTCAATTACCAATTTTAATCCAACCCTTATGAAATATCACTATATTATTCACAAACTTCTCTAACGAACACCTATGAACGTAGATGAATTAACCCCTTTTCGCATTCAAGACTCCAAGGAATCAATTAACTCCAAATAGCACATAAAGAATAGCTTCCTATAGCTTCACCTATCGCATTCAAGACTCAAGGCTAACACTATATCATGCATTCCTGAATCGGCTGAACAATTATCGCATTCAAGACTCAAACTGAACAACTAGACATGTAAATCATTGATCAGATAATTCATAAGAAATAAAGCACCAGGAATCATGAATCACAAGTTGGAAGACAATTTGATATCAATAAATCAAAAACACATAATTAATCAGCTATGTACAAACCCTAGGTTCAGATTAAATAACTAGCCAGACATCGCAAAAGAAAACATAAACATAATAAATAAGAAAGCAATTGTAAAAACTAAATTATATAAAAACTGAACGAAAACGATTGTAGCGGCTTGAATCTTCAATCTTGATCCAAGCCTTGAAAACTGGAAAGCTAAAATATTCTAAAGCTATAAAACTGAAATATGAATGTTCGGGGTCTCCGGTATATCTAGATAGGTCAAAAGATGACCTATTTATAGTTTTCAGATTTCCTTCGATCACCATGTAAGTTGGAAGTTGCCATGCAAAGTAGAATTCTAAAGGTAATAGAATCGTGTAAAATAAGGCAACTCTCCAGCTGGATGCGCGCTCTGGAAAAATACTCCCACTCTTGCCGAATTCGCAGCTCTCGCCAGAGGAACGGCTGTCGTCAGGGAAATGGCTATCGCCAGAGGAATGGGTCGCCAGAGAAATGGGTCGCGCCAGAGAAATGGTGATTTCTCTGCTCTGCATCATTCTCCTCTGCTCAGAGAAATGGTGATTTCTCTGCTCTGACTGATTTCTCTGCTCTGGCTATTTGATTTCTCTGACTTTTGAGCATTGGGCTTCGCTTCACTGCTCTGACTTTTGATTTCTCTGGCGATTGGTTTATCTGCTCTGGAGATGTCGGTTCCTCTGCTCTGGAGACCAGAACACCTAGAAAACGCCAAATTCATCCAAAATTCTCCAAAATTGCATTCTTCCATCTCGAAAGCCTAAATCTCCCGCAAAGCATGAAATACACCATAAAATGCACCAATTTCCAGAAGATTATCTTAAAATACGCACATACAAACCCTTAAAAATAGAGCAATTTAAGCATAAATCAGGTTCGTGTGTGCATGTTTTAAGTTAAATCTTCTGAAAATTGGTGCGTTTTATGGTTTGTTTTATGCTTTGCAGGAGATTTAGGTTTTATAGATGGAAGAGTGTAATTTTGGAGATTTTGGATGAAAATGGCGTTTTTAGGTGCACTCTGGTGTACAGAGCTGAAAAGCCCGCGCCAGAGCTGAAAAGCGCGTGTTCAGAGCTAAAAGCCCGCTGCAGAGCAGAGCACAGAAGCTTGCCAGAGCAGAGCTGCGAGGATAGCTTTGTAGCAGAGCTGAGCTGACTTGCAGAGTCAGAGCCGAAATCTCCAGAGCTGAACTTCCCGAGCAGAGCTGAAATCTCCAGAGCAGAACAACCGTGTCAGAGCAGAGCTAAATCAGCAGAGCTGAACTCGATAGAGCTGACTTATGCGCCAGAGCTAACTTTACAGAGCAGAGCTAAGGATCGACAGAGTCAACATGTCAGAGCTGACTTTTCAGAGCTCGCTATGCCAGAGCTGACTTTCAGCTTTGAACTTTGCAGAGCTGACTTTTAGCTCTGCATTACTCGCCAGAGCTCGCTGATTCCAGACCGTACTTTCAGCTCTGCTTTACCTTTCTAGAGTTCACTAATGTTGCCAGAGCTACGATTTTCGCCAGAGTGGAGATAATTTGCAGAGCACGCTGCCAGCTGGATTACCTTTGAGTTCACAATTCTATTACCTTTAGAGTCCAGCTTTGGAAGGCCGATTTTGATGCTAATTAGGGTTGAAAGAAGTCTATAAATAGGGCCATATTTTGTATTGTAAAATATCTATCGACACATTCCCCTTGCCCTAATCTTGAGTTTCCGCTAGGCAGCCAAAGTTTAGGTTTATTGCTTTCTTAGTTTTAGTTTCGATTTCTGTTTTAGTTAGTTTAGTATAGTTCTTTTAATTCATGTTTTAGATTAGTTCTTCGTTTAGAGTTGTAATTACGTGACAGATTACTTCTCGAGACGGTTTTACGGTATTTCTTTAATCAAGTTTATTTATTTATTTTTACTTGCTTTCTTTAAATTCTGCAATTTAAATTATGCACTTTAAATTATGCAATTTCATTTCTGCCTAGTTAGATTAGATTAGAAGCCTTTAATTTACAAGTATTTAAATTCCTAGTTAGTATTTAAATTCCAAGTTCTTTTACTTTAATCGCGTTTAAATCTTGCCTAGGGTTTTATAGTTTAATTCGCCTAGATAATTTTAAGATTAAGTTTTTAGTTAAGTTTAAATTCACGTTAAGTTTACTTTTCCGAGCTTTAGTTTAATAATCCCTAGTTTACTGTTTTTGTGTGATATAATTAATTGCCCTTAAAGATCTTCCTTGAGAGATGACACTGGGTCAACTTACCATCGCTGGGATGTCCTTGTTCTATTGCAAGTCAACTTAGAGGTGTTTCTAGTTGAGTCAGTAAACGTAGGTCAAATCGGACACCGGACGAGGAAGAACGAGCGTCGGGAAGTTCGCGGGTCGGAGCGCACGCGTCAGAGGTCGCGCGGTCCGGGCATGCGGCCGCATGCCACGGCCACGCCACGGAGCAGGAACCTCTGGAGGGCCGCGCGGGCCAGCCATGCGGCCGCGCGAGGTCACGCGGCCCAGCCATGCAGCCGCGCGAGCCGGCTGCGTGAGTCGCCGTATTTCCGCCCAATTTTCGGATTTTTAGAAGTATACGCGATTTTGGGGTATTTTGAGTCCTACTTGACCTAGGGCATATAAATACTCCCCAAGAACTCATTCTCCAGACCTTTTCATCACATTTTATCATATTTTTACATCTTTTGGAGAGCTTTGAAGAGACAGAGAACATCATTGGAGAAAGAATAGAAGAATCTCAACTTTAGTACAGTTTTTATTATTGAATGTTTATTTGTTTATTTGAGATATTGATTTTTAGTCATATATCTATGTGTGACTAAAAATCCCTTTTTCTCTGGGTTTAGGAAGTAGACATGATTTGAATTTCTGACTGTTTGATTCAATTAATTGAGATTATTATTCATTTTTATGTTCTTGTTATAATTGTTTGCTTTATTGCTTGATCAACAATTTAGCATAATCATAGGTTTTAATTTGAGATCGGGAGATGATGATTATTACCTGAACTAGGAACATAGAACACATTTATTTTAATTCTAAAGGGAATTGATAATTGTGAGGGCATTAATCCTAGGAACTTTTAGGAGTTACATGTTAGAAGTGTGATCCAGGGATGGTAGCCTTGCATGTAATCAACGGTTTGTATGCCACGGGAGTGGGTATGAACTAGCTTAGAGATTGCCTTAGGAATCATCTTATTAATTGAATTGAACATGTTAGTTAGGAGAATCTGTTGAAACCTTTGCCTTGGGAAATCTTCTCTTATCTGTTACTCCGCATTTTCACAGTTTGATTTATTTTCTTTCTAGTGTTTATTTACTTAATTTATTTTCAGAACCGAAACTCTTAATTTCGTTTGTCCAGATAGAGTAGAATAATTTAGGATATGAATCGGTTAATTCAGTCTCTGTGGATTCGACCTTGTCACTGCTATACACAATTGCACCCGTACACTTGCGGCGTGTCAAATAAAATAGCAAACAAGTTTTTGGCGCCGTTGCCAGGGACTGATTTTTATCAGTACCATCTGTTAATTGTTTGATACTAATCTGAATTTTTTATTTCTGCTTATTTAAATTCTGTTCTTTGTCTTTCCTGCGGTTCTGATTCTTGTGCTTGGAGTTTTCTAGGTAGTGCATGAACGCGCGATCTCGGAATCTACCTCTTGAAGATTTTGATCCAGAGATTGAAGCTACGCTCCACCTTAACAACAGCAAGAAAAGTAAAGCCACACTAAACACGATGGCTGCTACTGCAGAAGAAGTTCGTGCGTTGAGAGAACAGCTGCAGGCATTGTTGGATGCTCAAAAAAATGCTGGCAAGCAGAAACAGGCCCCAATCAATGAGGCGTTCACTCCGCAATATCATTTTCATGAGCCTCCAAGAGTCAACGCAAACAATTTTGAGCTCAAGATTGGTTTAATCACGATGGTGCAGCAAAACCAATATGGAAGCAAAGCTGTGGAGGATCCCAATGCGCATCTGGCGTAATTCTTAGAGTTGTGCAGTACTGTCAAGATGAACGAAGTCTCTAATGACGTTATACGACTCTGCCTTTTTCCCTTTTCACTCAGGGATAAGGCAAAGCTGTGGTATCAAACTCTGCAGCTCGGAGCCAATCCAACATGGGGGGACATGGCAGATCTTTTCCTACGGAAGTTCCATCCTCCTAAGCTTACATTGAAGTTGAAGATGAATATTCTTCAATTTCAGCAATTTGATGGAGAGACTTTGGCTGAAACATGAGAAAGATACCAGGAGAAGTTGAGGAAATGCCCGTCCCATGGCTTTGATGAGGGGACTCTGGTGGTCATATTTTACAATGCATGTGGAGAGCGTACGAGGATGTTCATGGATACAGCAGCTGGAAGGTCCCTGCAAAAGAAAGGGAGCTCAAAAGCAATGGAGATCATTGAAAGTATGGCCGCTACAAGTTACCAATTGCCATCCGAGAGAGTGCAGTTGAAGAAGATTGCTGCTGCGTCTAGCTCAGATCCCATGACATTGATTTCGACTCAGCTGGCAGAGATGAACTAGAGAATTGCAGCGTTAACTTTGGGCAATCCTGAGCCGGCTGTGGAAATCCCAACAGGCGTAGAAGACGCCAACTACATCAATGGCAGAAACTATGAGAACTTTCAACATGGGCAACAAGGTAGATATAATAGTGGACAGCAGTTTCATCATGGAGGGCGTCCACACCCAAATTTGGCTTATGGGAATCTCAACAATGCAATTGAACCTCCACCAGGCTTCTAGGTAACCAATGGAGTGATAAATGAAGAGAAGAAGCCAAATATAGAGGAGTTGCTAATGAAGTTCATGTCCAAATCCTACGAGAGGATGGAAAAGTTAGAGTCCAATGCCACTACTGTGGGGACTCAAATGAAGATGTTCGAGACCCAATTGGGTCAAATAGCCACCGCCGTCAACAAACTCCAACAGTCGGGTACTTTCATAAACAATGCCAAGGTGAACCCAAAGGAGTAGTGCATGGCCATTGGATTGAAGAGTGAAGCCACCTCTGAAGGCAGCCATGGATCTCGTGAGATGGAAAAATGAGAGCTCTCGTGGATAGTCCATGAGGAAAGCCGACGACTTCCACCTCATCTGCATCCTCCTGGGTGGATGCCGTTTCCCCAGCATCATTATAAGATCGTAGATTTGCTGAGCGGGACTACACGAGAAGGGCCCAAGACGGCAGAGTATGAGAGTGCACTGCCGTCTGAGGAGGTCACTGTTGAGGTTTCTGGCAAAAAGAAGGATGAAAAGCAGAAAGCTACTTCGCTAGCAACTGTGACCATACCATTCCCTCAGCGCCATAAGAAAGAGAGGATGAAAGAGCGGCTCTCTAAGTTTTTAGAGATCTTTAAGAAGGTTAACATCAATGTTCCGTTGGTGGAGATGTTACTAGAGATGCCGTAGTATGCCAAATTCCTCAAGGACATAGTCTCGCGAAAGAAGAAGTTGGGGGAGTTTGAGACCATGAGGCTCAATGAAGAATGCAGCGCGATTCTACAGAGGAAGCTGCCAGCAAAGGTCAAAGATCCGGGCAGTTTCACACTTTCCTGCATTATTGGAGGCCAGCATTTCGGGAGGTCACTTTGCGACTTGGAGGCAAGCATCAATCTCATGCCGTTATCTGTTTTCAAGCAGCTGGCAATTAGGGAGTTGAAGCCGACATCTATGAGGCTGCAGATGGCAGACAGGTCGGTCACTTATCCTCGTGGAATTGTGGAGAATGTGTTCGTGGAGATGGGTGATTTTATTTTCCCTGCCGATTTTGTGGTTTTAGACATTGAGGACGACAACAAAATTTCGCTGATTTTGGGGCGCCCGTTCCTTGCAACGGGAAGAGCTTTGATTGATGTGGATAAAGAAGAGCTCACGTTGAGAATCCATGAGGAAAGCCAAACGTTCTTTGTCTATGAACCGTGCCGCATCCACAAGGACGAAGTGCCCAAGAAAGCTAAAGATCCGGGCAACGTAAATGTTGATATTTTTAATACATTTGATACGGATTCTTTTTCTTGGCAGAACCCAGGTGATCAGAAGTTTTTGGATGGAGACTTGGATGAAAAGCATGGAGCAGGGAGCAGCTGGTCGCAGCACTGCTTTTGCCAGCCTCCTTGAAGAGTTTGATGTTCTGTCGAGCTAACGACGTTAAAAATAGCGCTTATTGGGAGGCAACCCAATTTTTGGTTAGTTCGTTTCTTTTCGTTTGTTAGTTTGTTTTTGTGCACCACAAATCCTTTTCAAACTTATTCTCCTTGGTGGTGAATAAGTTTGGGGGGATATGTCTTCGTGGGTGCACTTTTTGTTTTGGTTGTTTTTGTTCTGTCGTTGAGTTTTCTTAGTCTTGCTTTGGTGGGTCTCTCTGTGATGTTACCTTGATGATGATGTGAGTAGTGTAGAGATTGGTTGGATAACTGGTTCATGATGATTTCTGTTTAAAACTTATGAAATTGCATGCGTTTGTGTTGATATTGTTGAGATTGAGCATGAGTGATGAACGATAAGCGTGGTCTCTATGTGTTTGCAATCAATGAAATAAGTTGTGAGGATTTGAGCCTTGACTGTCATTATTTTACAGTCTTATTCTTGAGTGATTGTTCGAGCATGCATGTTTCTCATTAGAACTTGTCTTGGTCTCTCCCTCGAGGTCACATAGTGTGCTTAATAACTTTGAGCTGATAGAAGGCCATCTTTGCTAGCATATTTATCCGATATTCGTCCGATGACTTTATATGATCCTAGTTCACCCCCTTTGAGCCTTATTTTTTCATATTCTTTGATTTAGCTATGGGTGGGAGCTTGGAGATCATTTTATAGGAGATAATTGGGTTGTGGAGATGAATGATCATGAGTTATGTTTTGTGGTTTTAAATTGAAAATCCTAGTACCCTACAAGTTGTTGAAAAAAAGAAAAAAAAAGAATGGTGGAGAAAAGAAAAGAAAAGAAAAAAAAAAAGAGAAAAGAATTGAAAAAAAATGGGTAAATAGGATGCTTTAGAGAGACATAATGTCATGAGAAATAATTGTTGAGTTGTGATGGTTCTTGCCTTGAAAAATTTGGTTTTGTGAGAGGTGGAGGATAGAATTTAGTAAGAATGCTATGAGGTTGGTGATTGAGCTACATTGAGCCGTATCTTTTAGTCACTTAGCCAAATACATCCTACCCTACCAAAGAGCCTACATTACAACCCTCAATAAAGACCTTTTTGATCTTGATTATAGAAGCACACATTAAGTGGTGGAGAGGTGAGACGATTGACAAGCTTAGGGTTTATCATTTAGGTTATCAGTTTTCAGTGTAAGTCAGAATGAGTGCGCAGATAAGGACTGAAATACTGAAGGCAATAAACAACACAATTTTTTTTACGTGGTTCGAAATACTGATTCCTGCCTCCATGGTCAGTAGATCACACTAACAATCTATTAAGCTTGTGCTTACGGGTGCACAACAAACCTTACAACTGAAACACTCGTTTCAGAGCCAACACCTGTTGGACTTCTCTTCCTTAGCTTACTAGTGCTAAGTAAACCACAAGTTTAGCTTGCGGGTGCTAAACAACCTAGTGTTCAGATAACTGTCTCGAACACACTCTCAAACTCTCTTTTGAAAATGGTTCGAATTTCCAACTAGGATTACTGAAAACATGATCTCAATAATCAATTTCTAAGCTTATGGTAAAGATAGTATTTGCCTAGAAAAGCTAAGAGAATGTTTGTTATCAGTTAAGACTGATAGTTTACAGCAATAGAGATTCTCTTCTTTGATTCAAACTTTGTGCAGTGAAAATGCTGGCTCTTGAGTTTGACAGAGTTTCAGCTTGTGCGTTGAATCGGTGAAGAATGAGGTTAATCCTTGAGCTCTATTTATAGGCAGCGTCTTGAGAAAGATCCGTTGGAGAAGGTCAGTTTTCAATTTTCTGCCGTTGTAACTCAAATTTGAATTTGGGCTAAGGTCCTCAGTCTTCGTTATCTACAACAAGAATAAGGTACAGTCCTTTGTTGCATGGGAGAGGGTGCTGCAGAATAAAGCAGCACGTAAAAGGAAACTCCGTATTATGAAGGGCGATTCTACAGATCTGCGTATTAAATGAAGTTGTCCTTGTTGACTTTTCACGTGGCTTCATTTGAAATGAGTGAGACAACCTTAAACTGAGAATCAGTTTGGGACAGAGAATTAGTCCGAAGTTTTGATTTGATACTTTACTTCAGTATCAGTCTTGATTCATCTGACGTGGAACGTATTAGTGTTTTCCTTACACTGATACTTTAGTATACACGTCCTTCAGTATAAGTCAGCAGTCTTGTGGTCCTTGGTCTTCAGTCTTCAGTCTTTGCCTCTTCAGTCTTCAGTCTTCAGTCTAGCTAATAAAATGAACTCTAACACTTGAGTTCAGAAAAACTCTAGTCTAGTGAAGAATAAACTAAGTGTTTTGGGATCATCAAAACGAGGATAGGATATTTCTATTATTTTCCCAACATGCAACATTGTAAATTCGTAAAGCCCAAGTACACTGCATAGTACTATACTGTTAATATTATTACAATTACTTTTACTTAATAACTAACAGCTTTTGTCTTTATTTTCGACAGAGCTGACTAGTTTATGGTGCTTTCACCTCTGGCGACTTCGATATCTCGAAATGTAATTACTAATCTCTGTTGTGACAACTCTAATTGCATAATCCAATAAAACTTTCTACTTTGGCCTTTGATCATTTTGGCTGCCTTTCTCGCCGCTACTCTAACACTTCATTTTACTTCATCTCACCTCTACTCTAACCAGAGTTGTCATGGTATACCTTGAGCTGACTTTCTTCATATAATTTTACTTATTATATAACTATGTTATTTTAATCGAATATAATTGCAATTAATCGACGAATCAGCGCTGATGCATGGTTTACTCCACATCATCATCATCATCATCATCATCATCATCATCATCATCATCATCATCATCATCATCATCATCATTATTATTATTAGGGTTAAGTACCAAATTCCCCTTATCGATAGCGTCCCTATCGCGTACAAGACCCTATAGTCAGGGTCAAAGCTGCTCACTACCTAAACTGAAGGAATATTAAACTGAATTAACGTTCCGCTTTGCCCGATGATCGTTTCTTGGATTATTATTAATTTATCATACAACGATTAATCCTAACATGCTCCTATGAATTTAACAGCTGCACGTTGGAGTTCAGAAATACCTGAAGAATTCCTAAGAATTCGTCAATCTGTCGCTGAACAGGTCAGCCAACTTCAACGCTCCGTTTGACCCCTCAAACGACCTCCAATCGTATTTTGTGCAGAAATACGACTTCTTCGTCTTCGAAAGAGCTTTCCGTGGCCGCCTTTTTCACCTCAATCGGACTTCTGTAGAGGAAGTTATGACTGTTCTTCGGAGACTGCCAGAACTTGATTTCCTGCGAAAATCTGACTCCAGCTCAGATCTTCTGAACTGTATCCCGCTCAGCTTTCACCGTTGGATGGACAACGAACTGTGAAAGTCCCAAGAGAGAATGCTCCACACGATTTCGTGCGCCCCACACAGCTCTCCAAAACCCTAATATTTTATCAGTGTGTTTTCCTGAGAGCTGACAGCTGTATTATATATTGAATAAAATACGTAGGAGGCGCCAGAAATTATGTAGGAGGCGTGTTCTCTCTATACTAGGGCTAGGAGTCTTTGGGCCAGTCCAGGGACCAGATACAAGGAATAAAGATGGGCCTCAAATAAATTAATTTATCTATGGTCAGCCCAGACCATAATTAATTTATAAATATCAGTTCATTCCACTAGAGAACCGATATTGACTTACCCCTTTATTGCCGGTGATGAGTCGGGGCTTGTATTTAGACTTATTAAATCCTCGCATTTAAAATATCCGACATCCATTAATTAATTAGAGCTCTGACAGCCTAAATTAATTAATATCTTTGTAATCCTTAAGCAGTACCACTCAAACTTTATTATTGCGCCTGAACTTAATCAACCTGCAGGGTTTAGCGCAATAAACATTATTGAGCTCCTTAAGGGGATGTCATTATCCTATACGGATACGAGTACTAATACAGATAATCAGATATCATATATTAACCGCTATCACCCAAGATACAGAGTACTCAAGTTACTATATAACTCTCGCTCATAGTAAGTCAAAGTGATAAACGAATCGACATATATATCTGAAATCTTATTAGTATTAAGATCTTATAAGTCACCGAGATCTTTAATTCTTCACTTAAGTCAGATAGAAGAATATATCTCACTGTGGTTCTATCAATACGTAATGACGTACCAGTATAGATAAGTAGTCAAGACAAACTACTTCCATCCATACCGCAGCCTAAACCAATAACTTGTCCTAGAGTTATTTCGGCTGTGATTATATTATATCTTAAGGTTATTCCAATTATATGGTCTTCTGTGATCTACAACACACCATATAATCTACTTATATAGAGATAAAGAACATACATATGCAATCATGAACACAATCAGATAGGAGATTAGATAGTGAACTTAGGAAACATTGTATACAAGCATAAAACGTTCTTGCTTTCAGTATACAAATCCAACACTAAACGTGGCAAAATCGCACCAAATTCACCCCCGTCACTTAACGGACGTTAACACCGTTAGTTGTTCTTTTTTTTTAAACAGCCGCCTATCTGATCCGTCTCTCCCTCTCTCAAGCTCTACCGCCACGGCTCCTCCTCCAGTGAAAGGCCGTCGGCCGACCTCCATCTCTGTCGCCTCCTCCACTACCATCATCACCACCACCACCACGTCTTCCTCCGTCTCCACAAGTTCAGGAACCAAAAGTTCAACACCAAATAGTTTCCACCACCATCACTCTCTCCCCCACCTTTGCCCCAAATTCCAGCGGCAGGAGCTCCGCCGATGAAGACGGCAGAATCTACAGAAACCTAGATCTGCAGAGAAAGAGCCCATTCCGTATCTTGGCAGCCCATTTCCCCCACTTATGACCGGTGCCTCCGAGGGGCAGGTCGACGCCGATGAGAATGAAGGGGTGGCGGACATCATTGTGAGCGCTGAGGGTGCTGAGATTGGTGTCGGAGCCGGCGAATTTATAATTCACTTTGATGACACTAGTGGCTCCACCGCCGCTTCCGCAGACTGAATTTAGAGAGAGAGAAAATTGAGGAGCGGCGGGAGAAGGAGGAGCAGTAGAGAGATGAAGTGTGGCTCCATTTTTTGTTTATCACCTTCTCCGACGGACAGCCAATGCTGATTGGCTTCGCCGGAGGAAGCCGCAGCGGCGGATTCTGCCGAAGAGGGGGAGGTGTCGATGGGTGTGAGGTGGTGAGGCGCCAGATCTGAAAATAAAGGAGAGAGAAAGAGATGAGTGAGTCCCGGGGCGCACCTGAATTTTTTTTTTTAAAGATTTTTTCTAATGGTGTTAGTGTCCGTTAAAAAGGCAGGGGGGGAGGAATTGGTGCGATTTTGCCACGTTGAGGTAGTGGGCAGCTTTGACCCTGACTATAAGGGGCTATACGCGATAGGGACGCCATCGATATGGGGAATCTGGTACTTAACCCTTATTATTAAATATTTTTTTCGTCTATTTTACTTTATATCTATTTTATTTTTTAGTTTTTAAACATAAATATGTATTTATATATGTATATTTGTAATTGAATATTTTTAATACTGAATCGAATATCATGATTTTTGAATTGTATTTGATAACTAATCAAATCAAAAAATTATTTGTATTTGGATTTGTATTCAATTCATAAAATTCTATATTGGAATATTAAAAATTCGAATCACGTACCGAATCAAACTAAAATTATTTCAATCAATGATATCTTTAGAATAGTGTGTGTGGGTGGGTGGGTGGGGGGGTCTAGAAATGGGAAGGGTGATCCATAGGTTAGTTTTTTCAAGAAAAAAAATATTTTTAATTATTAAAGGTAATTTGTTTTTAACGTCACTGTGATAAGGTTTTTCATATCAAAATCGAATCCTGAATTGATTGATGCCAACATTAAAAAAAAGGGTTAAGTACCAAATTCCCCCCCAACGTTGGGGTCCCTATCGCGTATAGGACCCTATAGTCAGGGTAAGTGATGTTTACTACCCCAACGTGGCTAAACCTAAGCAAATCCCCCCCTCCCCCCGCGTTTTAACGGCCCCCCCCAAACGCCGTTTTTATTTTTTTTATTATTATTTTAATGAAGGTGGGCCCCATTTCACACGTCACTACCACCAACCTTCTCACCCCATCCCCGCCGCCGCCACCCCCAGACATGTCTTCCCCAACCTACGTTGCCGCTTTCCCCGCCACCGCCAGCCATGCCTTTCACCGTCGCTCATCGGACTCTTCACAATTTGAGAGACAAACAAACCATGAGAACAAATTCACCCAAAGACTCACGTTTCAATAAAATTCGAAAACAACTCAAGATTCAATTTTTTTTAAATATGAAATTCCTTTACTTATCTTGGTTTGGGTTGTTGAGAGTCGAAGGGTGGGGAGGGTTCCTTTTCGTTTCTGGGGCTGCATGTCCGACTGGGAGAGGCGGCGGCACAAGGCGGCGGCGACTGGGGCTGGGCGAAGGCGAGGCGGCACAGACGCCGGTGGCGACGAGAAGCGGTACAGGCGTTCGAGGAGCGAGGGCAGCAGCCTCTCCTTGACTGCTGTTGCCGAGACCGTGAGGAGAAGAGAGAGATCGAGACACCGCCGAACGGGACGGCGCGGCCGAAGTTCAGACGCCGCCGGTCACGAAAGAGGACGAAAATGGCAGCGGCGGCGGTCCTCCATGGCCGCTCATCGACTGATATGTGCTGTAGAGAGAGAAAGGCTGAGCTGGCGGTGGCGGGGGAAGCGGCAGCGGAGGTTGGGGATTTGCTGGAGAGAGAAAATGGGGCCACCTTCATTAAAATAATAAAAAAAAATTAAATAACAGCGTTTGGGGCCGTTAAAACGCGGGGGAAAGGGGGGGGTTTTCTTAGGTTTAGCCACGTTGAGGTAGTAAACAACGCTTATATTGTCGAAAAAAAACACAAATTAACCAATACAAAATAAAGACCACTAGCTTTTTCGTTGGAAATTATTTTAATTATAAAAAATATAGTTTGAGGCTATAGGAATAAAAAATATTTTTCTTTAATTTTAAATAAAAGACTATAATAAGTATATAGTGATTATGATATATTTCGGGGCTATAGAGACAAAATAATATTTTTTATAATTTTAAATAGAAAACTATGATAAATAAATGGTGATTATCATCAGCTCGAAGATCAAGTTATGATCATTTAAAATTCCGAGTGTAATCCCCTCATGAAAAAGAAGAAGAGTATCATGAAATCGAGTTGAATCAAATAGCATTATACTCAAATTTGATTTATTTAATATCAAGTTGAGTTTATTGAATATTTTGAGGCTCACGAGCTCAACCAAAGGTACACAAACTTTCTAAATTTATACTTATATTCAAAATATTGATAGTATTTTTTTCTTTTGAATATAAATTATTTTATTCAAAATAATAAATATATTAATTATTTTTTATAAGAAACATCGTTAATTAGATATTTAATACAATTATCATTAATTTTTAAAGGACAAAGGTGCAGATTGGTCCTTGAACTCGACCCCCCTAGAGCGTTGAGCCCCCCATACTCGGTCAAGGTGCGTTGAGCTCCCCGAACTCCCGAAAGAAGGGTGCATTTAAGTCCACTCGTTAAACGGCTGTTAAACGCCGTTTAACTTAATTTTTTTTATATATTTGCGGTGGGTCCCACTCCTCTCTCTCTCTCTCTCTCCAATGGATTCCCTCAATCTCTTCTCCACCGCCGCCATCGTCCTCACCGGTTGCCTCTACTGGTTCGTCTGCGTGCTCGACTCCGCCGTCTCTGTTAACATTCTGGTATGAAACTAAAGTAGTCGAGGTGCTGCAAGCTGGAGCAGTCGCTGAATTTGGGGAAATTACGGGAGATGTTGTTTCTAGCGAGATCCAAATGCGCGAGGTTCTTGGAGGGGAGGATTCCAACGAGGTTGTTGAATTGGAGTGAGAGATGCTGCAGGGAGGGGAATTCGGCGCCGGAGAGGAGCCATGCGGTGGAGGTGTCGCAAGAGATGTTGTTGTGGGAGAGATCGAGGGTTTTTAGGGAGGGTATTGCGGTGGCGCGTGGTGGGGAGTGGGGGAATGGGTCGATGGAGTTTGAGGAGAGGTTGAGTAAGGTGAGGGCGGGGCAGGCGGCGAGGGCGGGAAGGTTGGAGAGGAAGTTTAGGGACATATCTAGTGAGGTGAGGGCGGCGGCGCAGGGAAGTTTGGCGGCAGCGGAGATGGAGCCGGAGATGTTTGAGTTTTGGAGAGTGAGGGTTTGGAGGGAGAAGAGGAGATGCGGAGGAGTTGCAGGAGACGCCGTGGAAGTTGCATGGGGAGATGGTGGGCACATCGTTATGGTGGGTGTACAACAATTCGTCTTCTCCAGCTTCCGCTGCCGCTCGTAGTCGGTGTACAACACCAGGATTTTCTTGTACCCTTTCATGCTTTCGCTGCTGGAGATCGATCGGGGTTTACCTGTCTTGTGCCACCTTGTTTTGCCGTCGTCGGCGTTGAAACCTTCCGGCGCTTTCGCGTCCCCGTCGTGTACGCTTTGACAGTGAGGGAATCCATTGGGGGGAGAGAGAGAGGAGTGGGACCCTCCGCAAAATAAAAAGAGAAAAGATTAAAGTTAAACGGCGTTTAACAGCCGTTAAACGAGTGGACTTAAATGCACCATTCTTTCGGGAGTTCAGGGAGGTCAACGCGCCTTGACCGAGTATGGGGGGCTCAACGCTCTAGGGGGGTCGAGTTCAGGGACCAATCTGCACCTTAGCCCATTTTTAAAAGATAAACATAAATTGTATCATTAATTTTCAAGCTGAAATCACTTAACGATCTTATTCACGAATTAACGAGCCGATTACTACTATACTCAAGTTTGATTTATTTATTTATCGAACTTCACTAAATAAATTTGAACGAACTTTTTTTGAGCCGGGCTCGAATAATTTGTGAGCGACCTGGTTTGTTTACTATTTCATTTAAAGTTGAAAATTGATTTTAAAGACATATTTTAATTAAATTGGTTAATTTTCTTTTATACGTTAATTGTTTTTTCCCTGTTGAAGTCAAGTTAAAATAAAATGATTTACAACAGTCAATTAATTTTCTTTAGGAATAACAATCAATTAATTAGATGAGAGTTAATTAATTGGATGAGAAAAAGAGTTTGAGAAAGTTGTGTACTTACTTATAAAATTAAAGTTAATTTCATGAGCTTTCAGTAAAGATGTACATGAGAAAAATATATTTTATTTACAAAATGAGAAAAAGAAAGAAAAAACTAAAATTTTAAACAATATCCACAATAATAGCATACATTTTCGACTGTTCTTTTGATTTGAGTGGATTGTACATTTTCTTTAATTTCAATTTTACTCGTTTAATTAAATTTATTTACATACTATACCATATTGTATGCTCAAATAAAAATTCACACCAAAGTCAGTGTTTGGTGTTCATCTTCAACCCCAACTGGTTTGGTGTGTTCTTATTTCACACACAACACACACTATCCATCCCTACTCACACACACGCACTGACGCACATCTATATGTATATATCTCCATGTATCTCTGGTACGCGCGCCTCCCCTTAAATCGCTCTGCTTCTAGATTTCTCTGCGTGTGTGTGTGAGCCGCTCTGCGTGTGTGTGTGCTGAATAGTTGTTACTTTTATACAGTATATAGATAGATAGATACAGAAACCATACATATATATATATATGTAGATTCAGTAGGCGCATGACTAGGATTTGATGCATGCAATTGATTAACCGCCGGAAAATTCTCATATGGGGCACAAGAAGCGGAACGCCGCTCCTCGCTCCAAAAAACCTTCGCAGCTGCCGGCGGCGGCGGCGGATATCGCATCTTCCAACGGCGCCGCTGCTATCGTCGATTGCTCCCTTTCAGGCCTCGACCAATCCGCGGAATCCATCAACGGAACATCTGTTAAATCAGAGGCCACGATTCCAGAAAGCAATAACAATGTAGTTACGTCTGCATCATATGCTTCGGTAAAGCTCGAGTGCGAACGGGCTCTCACGGCGTTGCGCCGGGGGAACCATACAAAAGCCCTAAGGTTGATGAAGGATTTGTGCTGTAAACACGAGAATTCGCCGCACTCGGCCTTGATTCACCGCGTTCAGGGGACTGTGTGCGTGAAGGTGTCTTCGATTATCGACGACTCCAACGTGAAACAGCGGCATGTGAGGAATGCGATCGAGAGTGCGAGGAGGGCGGTGAGCCTGTCCCCTAGTTCAGTTGAGTTTGCGCATTTTTATGCGAATTTGTTGTATGAGGCGGCTAATGATGCCAAGGAGTATGAGGAGGTGATGCAGGAATGTGAGAGGGCTTTGGCAATTGAAAACCCTGTCGATCCTGCTAAGGAGAATTTGCAGGAGGAGAGTCAGCAGAAAATATCTACAGCCGAGGCTCGGGTTTCTCATGTCCAGGGCGAGCTCAAAGCATTGATACAGAAGGCGAATATTGCGTCTATATCGAGTTGGATGAAAAATCTGGGAAATGGAGACGATAAGCTTCAGTTTATTCCACTCAGGAGGGCTCCTGAAGATCCGATGGAGTTGAGATTAGTTCAGGTAAGAAGGCCAAATGAGATTAAAAAGGTTGCCAAGACCGAAGATGAGCGTAGGAAAGACATTGAGGTGAAGGTGGCTGCAGCTCGGATTATACAGCAGAAGTCAGAGTCTCCCCATTTGGGAAATAATGATGGGGATAAGAATACTAATAATAGCAAGGATTCGGGTCTGGGATCAGGCCAGAGAGTAGGGGAGAGGAGGAAAAGTGGGAATATGAGGAAAACGACATCATCAGATGACAGGATGGATTTGGTCAAATCGTATTGGAACACTCTGAGTTCAGAGGGGAAGAAAAATTTGCTGACAATTAAGATTTCGGATCTAAGGGCACATTTTAATTCATTTAAGGATAGTGCATTTAGTGAAGTACTTAATGAAGCTCTATCTTTTGGGGAAGCTAATAAAGTTTGGAAGTTTTGGACCTGCTGTCGCTGCAATGAGATTTTTGCAGACGCTAGTTCATTCATGCACCATGTTGTGCAGGAGCACTTGGGAAGTTTGTTGCCCAAAATGCAGTCAATTCTACCCGAAAATGTGGAGGATGATTGGGTTGAAATGCTTCTTAACTGTTCCTGGAAACCAGTGGAATTGACTGTAGCTATTCGAATGCTTGAAAAACAATCGAAATCTGATACACATGATTTGTTTGATGAATCAAGCCATAGACACAATGCAAATGATTCAAAAGACTGTTTTCTTGACACTTACTGCAATGAAAATGAAAGGGACTCATCACCTGGAAAGAAGAAATCTAGTGAGGATTGCAATGGCAGTAAGCAGGATATCAGGAAGTTTGAAGATGTTGAGTGGATGGACTGTAATGATCTTCGAAGTAGTAAGGAAAATTCACTCTTTGACTGGCCTTTATCTGATGACCTCGAGCGCACAAAGCTTCTTGAACGAATCCATTCTCTTTTCGAGGCACTTATTAAACACAAATGCCTGGCATCAAGTCATCTAAGCAAGGTTATACACTTTGCTTTGGAGGAGCTGCAGAGTATAGCTTGTGGTTCTCAACTTGACTTCAAAGTGAACCAAACACCATTGTGCATCTGTTTTCTGGGTGCTCCTGAGCTTAAAAAAATCCTAAAATTTTTGCAGGAAATTTATCAGACTTGTGGATTAAATAGATACTCTGATAAAACCATGGCAGATGATTCCAGTGGTCCAGTGCAGGGTGATATTATGGAGAAGATAATGCTTACACAAGATGCTTCCCTTTTGGTGATTGATGAGCAATGTCTTCCCTGCAAGATCCCTTGTTTATCCTTTAGCAATGTTGTTAATGGTGTTTCGGGTGCACCTATTTCGTCCCATGTCAGCTATGAGAATGGTGTTATACTCGATTCTGATGCATTATTGTCCTGGATATTTACATTTGCCTCAGCCAGCGAACAGTTGGCATACTGGAAACGTGTGACAGCGGAAAAAGCTCAGCAAGGTCTAGAAATACTCCAGTTGCTAGAGAAGGAGTCTTACCATCTCCAGGGCTTGTGCGAGAGAAAATGTGAGCATTTAAACTACGAGGAGGCATTGCAGGCTTTGGAAGACCTGTGTTTGGAAGAAGGAAAGAAAAGAGAAAATGCAGTGGGTTTTGTTTGTCAAAGTTATGAATATGTCCTTAAGAAAAGGCGCGAAGAACTCATCGAAAATGACTGTGAAATTACACTTATCAGCAATAGATTTGAGTTAGATGCTATAGCTAATGTTCTCAAGGATGCAGAGTCCCTAAATATGAACCAATTTGGTTTTGAGGAAGCTTACAGTGGCATTACATCTCATCCCAGTGACCTAGAATCTGGTGAAGAATATGATTGGAGAATGAAGGACCATCTTCATCAGGTGGATTCTTGCGTAGAAGCTGCAATACAGAGACAGAAAGAACACGTATCTACTGAGGTTTAGTCCCTAATTCTGTTATTTTAGTTGGCTTTCTATCCAGTATTTTCTTCGCAGATTTATCTCACATATATCAATGAATCAGATCAGCAAAATAGATGCAAGAATCATGAGAATAGTTTCAGGGATGCAGCAACTTGAAGTTAAGCTTGAGGCTGCATCTTACCATGATTTCAGATCAATCTTATTACCTTTAGTCAAATCATTTGTGCGGGTCAGTATCCTTTGAAATGCCTTTTGTGAAAAGTCCTTCAATTATTTTCATGTCACTCGGATATGAATTGGAGGTTCATTATTTCTGTATTTTTGCAGGCACACGTGGAGGATCTGGCTGAGAAAGATGCTACAAAAAAATCTGATGCTGCGAGGGAGGCATTTTTAGCTGAACTTGCTCAGGATGCCAAGAAGGGTGGTGCATTAATTAATTGTTCAAAACATGTGCATGAGAGGACGAGGGATAGGAAAAAAAGTAGGGAGAACCTAAAAAACAAGGATCAAAAGGTCTGAAACTTGAGATCATATTAATAGCCTTTTTCACCTCACATGAGAACAATAAGAAAGATGCTGACAAATTTTTGTTGTCCCTTATTCTTCAGGCTATCAGTAATGGTAACTTCCTAGATCACACTGATAAAGAGATGTATGTATCTGTTTTACTCATAAAGTATATATATGCAAATGCAAGTATATCAATGCTAATGCTGCACATATTTTTTTGAAGTACTTTGTGTGAGATTCATTGCTTAATACCACGTCTACATTTGGTTTTAGTTTATTTCCAAGTGATCAGGAAGTGGAATACCCAAGTCTTGGAATTGCTTTTTCTGGACGAGTTGATACCTTAAAAGTACATGATGAAGAGTACCAACAAATAATTGAACTTGAAGCTGAAGAAAGAAAGCTTGAAGAAACTTTGGAATATCAAAGACGCGTAGAAAATGAGGCCAAACAGAAGCATCTCGCTGAGCAGCATAAAAGAACTTTGAACACAACCAATGGGAAGACAGATTCATTTGAGATGCTAGAGGCCAATTGGAAACATAGTGATGATGACAAATATGCCAATGAGCAGCAGACAAATAGAAAGGTGAACGTACTATTCTGAGATTTCCATGTCTGAAATCACGTGAGGATTCTATACTGTTGATAATTCACTGGAAGAAGAAATGTCTTTAAATTGTTTGGAAGTTTTGTTTCTAGAAACCAAAATTAAAACTTGTTTCTGATATCTGTGACATCATTTTTTCTACAGGGTCTCGTAATGCAGGAGGGTGGATTTGCCAATTATATGGAGGGAACAGCGACAAATAATGCAAATGAGCCTTTGTTGAGAAACGGTAGCAATCTTGATCATGTTACAGACTTATATTTTCACACGTCTTCTGGCTGACTTAATTTCATGCATGCTATCACTTTATCCTTTTTCCAGGCTCACCAAATGAAGGTATTCCACAGGATGGTGGCAATTATATTGAACAACGCTCGGGAAGGAGAGGTAGACGACACAAGGGTCCAACCAAATTTGTAGATGGCAATGATCTTGGTCTACCTAGAGTTGGGGGAAACTCCCAAGGAAATGGAGGTATGTAATTTGTTAAAAATATTGTCTATAATTAAGTTGAAATGTTAATCAATCTTTTCTTTTTTTCAGTATGCTAGAGTTTGATTTATAGAGCTCACGTATTGTTATTGTTTTTACTTTTTACGCACATCCCAAGTTGTTTAACATTAGTGCCTCTCAATAAAAGTTGACCTAGGTCTTTTGTAATACACACACACACGCACACATTGGGAGTAGCTCAAATAAAAACTCTGTGATAACTCTTGCACTTAACAAATAAAGTAACTGCACTGAACTCTACACTCAGCAAAACTGTGAATAACGTATAGGATTTTAGTGCACTTACTATGTGTGTGTGTGTGTGTGTGTATAGGGAGAAGATCAAATGAGAATGGACAAATGTGGTGAGAAATGAGAATGAATGCATAAGCCAGTAAATATGTTGCATAATGTGCTTGCTTGTAATGACTGCATAACGGAATTCAATTAATTAGATAAAATTTTCGCTCCCTCCAAGATTCGAACCCGTGTAAAATTTGTGCAGTATTATACTGCAACTTATGCAACACTACATAGTACATAGTGATTTATGCAGTATTCTTATTTCTTACGGAAGATAGCATTCTTAGTATTAACCCACCCCTATATATATAGAGAGAGAAGGGGGGGGGGGGGGAGAGGTTCCATTGAGAATTGAGAATGTTTGAGAACACGCGCGAATAAGTCAATAATTTCTATGAATAAATCAATGTAACGCGTGAACAGGCATTCTCATCTGGGTTCAAACCCTGGAGGGTGCGAGATTTTGTTTGTAGATTTTATTGATTTATTCGTTATTCTCATTTCTCACAGAAAATAAAAATCTCATTGGAACCGCACCCTATATATATATTTATATATATTAAAGAGGACAATAATGGTTCCCCATTTACCCTCATGATGGCTCGAAACCCTAACCTAATGATTGGAGGGGAAGCATCTTATCAACTAAGTTGCACGTCATTGTCTTGTTACTTTATAGGTTTAGTGCAAGAGTTCTCATAGTTCTCATAATAAGAAGTTTTTATTTGAAACACACTTTAGTGGTCTTTGTAATATAGAATTGCTCAGAAGATGGATTCTTGAAAGATAATTTGCAAATCTATATTCATGTTTTAGTGATGTTAATTGAAGCATGCAAGTTCAATATATATTGTCACTCTTAATGGGTGATTACATTACCCCCTTGAAACTTCTACACTCGCTAAAATGAATTCTTATTCTTTTTTTAATGTATTAGATAAAGAGGCCATTAGATGGTATATGATATTCTATTCTTCATCTATTAACATTACATGTAACTTGACATATTTGTTTTATCAGGGTGATAATTTATATTAAAATATTTGTATTAATGAATATACTTGTAATAATGTTTATTTATAGTTAATCTATCTGTGCTACTCTTATTATACTAAGATGATGTTATATTATCTATCTGTAGTTATAAACATTCTTTAATGTTGTCTAACCAAGTAAATTCTGATCATGTTATCTATCTGTAGCACACATTACTAGAACTGTAGATTGAATAATGTGTATATAATATCTCAATCTTATGAATGGTTATGGAAAGATGTATAAAACTGTGGACTTGTTTCTTCTTATTGTTATGAAAACTGACGGATAATTTCTAAAGTGAGAGAGATATGCCTTTTCCTGAACTAGAAAGTGTTTTGATTTTATTTCATCTTAATCTTGCATATTTTTACAATGGGAGGGCATTATGATACCGCCTGTTATTGGAAATGCTTTATAGTAAAAATGTCCATCATAGTACATTGTCAAATTTGCATTTATTGCGATAGTCTTTCACTTGTTGTCTGCATTATGATTCTACGGAATATCATGAAGCGGTTGTCTTGTGTTTTTTTATTTACTCATAATTTGGCATTATAACTGTCAATGGGGAACCATTATTGGTCCTCTTTTTTTAAAAAAAAAAAAAGGAACCCTCATGGTTTCGGTTTAAATTTTTTGTGAAATTTCCAGAATATTGTAAAATCTACTAACTGATGATTCGGCAGTCAGTGCATCAACAACTTTGCTATTACCATTATTTTTGTTTTTAGGATATATATTCTGTAGTTAATGTATTTCTTCATTTGACGAGGTTTATCTCTTACCATGGTTGAAATATTTAGATAATGGAGAAAATACATTGAGACAGCATCTTGTAGAAGAGGACGATGAAGAAAGGTTTCAAGCTGACCTTAAGAAAGCTGTACGCGAAAGCCTTGGTATCTGTCCTATTTGCCTTTCTCCTGTTTATCTTCTTTTTATGTTTGTTTCTACTGTTCACAGGAATGTAATCTTAATTTATATACACCTTCGGTCCCGAATTTATTGCTCCTATTCCTCTTTGATATGTTTGAAAATAAGGCCCCATGTACCTTGAGGAAAGAAGCAATCCTCCATCACTAAACCAACTTTGAATTTATTAGAATCTTCCTATGTTTTATTGTAAAATAAAATGTTTAACTTACACAAAAAGGTTTACCGGATTGGGCAATTTTAATTTATTTATTTGGTTTCACATGCTGCTATAGATTTTGAGTCGTATCTTTAGTTAGGATGACATCACTGTTTGGGGCATTATGGGTTCCCTTTGTAATGACTTAACTCGTCATTTTCTTAAGTAGCAATAAATTGCACACCTGTTCTTTGAAGCAAAAAATAGTAAATGGTTAGAATATGCATAGTTACAAAATAAAACAAAAACTACATGATGATTAACTAACAAATATTATGCACTTTTCTTAAAGCCAAAAATTATAAACTGTTATAATATGCAAAATTACACTGATAAATTAAACCTATCCTGAGATAACATAATTATAGTCAAAATACTTTAAGATTGTCCCTGTGGGATGCCTAAGCGGTGGATGTCTCTTGTGTAGAAGGAAGAGGTATTGGATTCAGTCCCCACTACTCTCCCCTCCCTCAACTCAAAATGAATACTTTAAGATTTAACTGTTGATCTCAAAAGTTAAGCACATAAATAGTTATATGCACAATTGAACTTTATACCTCTCAAGTTTCTTCCATAAACCTTAAGATAATAGACAATAAAAAAAAATTTAGGGGGCGTTTACTTTGCATGATTGATTATATACATGATTGAGTATTTTTATCCTCGAGAGTAGGATATATCCAATCCCACCTTTTCTATGGGATAAGAATCAAGCAAAACTAGCTTGAATGATAGTAATAATCAAGGGCCTTGGGATATCCTAAGGTTTCAATCCATCAAAGTAAGCAAAGGGCCTTACTATTTTTATCTATCAAGGCTAATCCTTCAAAGTAAACGCCCCCTTAGGGAATTAACACTCATGATTATTTATATGAAGAACATAAATGACAGTTTTTATAGGGCAGTCAAGTAACATTCAAAACCAATTAAACATTAAGAATAATTAAATGAAAACATGTAGCTAATGCTAAGATACTTAACAAAATAGAAAAACAAATATCATTTCAATTTTTTTACTGAACTTTTTAAAGCCATGTATTGCTGAATATTACTTGCATTCTGGTTGATGAGTGCAATGATGTATTCCCGTTTTGGTCTGTTTCATTCCCAAATAAAACCTGAGAAACATATTATTGATAGTTCCAAACAACACTCCTGAGTATTTTGTTATTATGTTTTAAAGAAAACTAGATCGGTTGTTTTTCATTTGTTTATTTCTATATCTTGTTCATAGAGTTATCTGTATGTCTATTTTGGTTGGAAGCTTTCTATGCTTCAATATTACATGTGATCAAATTCTGCCAGACGATGAGATTTTAGGACCTGGTGACTTGTATTTAATGTGATGCATCCTTGACAGATGGTGAAAATGGGAAAGAGACATATGGAACAGGGTTAAAGAATGAAGTTGGCGAATATAACTGTTTTCTCAATGTTATAATTCAGGTTGGTAATGGAAGTGTGCTGTTATTTTGTTTCATTGATTACTTCCACTTGCGCATTTGTTTTTAGTCTTCATGGTACTAATTTTTGTTGGGACTAAATACTTATTCTTTTTCGTCATTCAGTCATTATGGCACCTAAGACGGTTTCGAGATGAATTTTTGGGGAAAGCATCATCTAAACATGTTCATGTTGGTGATCCTTGTGTTATATGTGCATTGTATGATATCTTTATTTGTCTGAGCATGGCATCTACGGATAACAAGAGAGAAGCTGTTGCACCTACCTCTTTGAGAGTTGCTCTCAGTAACTTGTATCCTGACAGTAATTTCTTCCAGGAGGTAACTCTAATTTTACTGCTATTCCGGCTGTTTCAGTTTGTGGTTTTTAGTACAATGTTTACCTAAGATTTTTCTTAACATTTGTATGAGGTCATATGCTCTTTCCAAATATGTGATCAAAGTGTGCTGACCTACAGGGTCAGATGAATGATGCTTCAGAAGTGCTGGGGGTAATATTTAACTGTCTCCACCAAGCTTTTACTCCTGCATGTGATGTATCGGATACAGAACCAGTGGATGGCAAGTGCCGAGGCCCCTGTATCGCACATTTAATTTTTGGAATGGACATATTAGAGAGAATGAACTGTTACAACTGTAGCTTGGAGTCCAGATACTTGAAATACACATCTTTCTTCCATAATATAAATGCCAGTTCTCTGAGAACAATGAAGGTATGTTTTTTGATCAAAGTCTCCATGATAATGCTTAGTTAGTCTAGTCGTTGCAAAATTTGAAATTTTTAAGAGATTCTTCTTTATGAAATGTCTAATCCAAGCAATTCCTTTCATTATTATTCAGGTTATGTACCCTGAGGATTCCTTTGATGAGCTTTTGAACCTGGTTGAAAGGAATCACCAGTTACCTTGTGACCCCGAGGCTGGTGGCTGTGGGAAGCCTAACTATATCCACCACCTTCTCTCCAGTCCACCACATGTCTTCACAACAGGTGGCTTTCTCATTTTTTATATCACTTTTTCTATTCTTCCTTTCTTTTAGCCTTTCTTAAACTATTATGTATACATGCAGTATTTAGCTCTCGTTATAGATCTTAATTCATTTTCTATGCCTTGTAGTCCTGGGATGGCAGAATACATGTGAGAATGTCGAAGATATAAAGGCAACTTTAGTGGCTTTATCCACTGAGATTGATATCAGTATCCTTTATCGAGGTCTTGATCCACAGAACAGACATCGCTTGGTTTCAGTGGTATGTTGCTAAATCTTCCTGAAATTTTAAGATTAATACCATACTTTTCATCTGGTAACCTTGTGACATCTTATATCTTGCAAGATGTCCATTGAACATATTCTCGAGGAATCAGATGCTAAAAAAATAGAACATCAGAATATATTGAGCTATTAGGTAACCAAAATGGAAACAGAGACTGGAATTATTATAAGTTAGACCTCTGGTTACAGTACCATAATTTGTTTTATAGCTTCATCAGTTGCTTATTTTGGTTTTTCCTGAATATAAGTTACAACTTTATGGATTTCAAATGTGAAGAACAGTTATTATAACCCAACCTGGAGAAGCTAATTCTTGGTTTATTACTGATTTTACTTCCATCCTACGGATGTCATGTCTTGATGTAGTGGTGTGATTGTCAAATTAGGCTTTTTTGGAGGAAAGATTATACCAGATTCTTTCTTAGATCTGTATGATTTGATTTCTCTTGAAGAAAAGAATCAAGTTTGTTCTATATGTTTTCTACTTACAAAGCTTAGATTGGAACCTGATCCTCTAGAAAATTATCGATTATTTCCTTGAGTTAGTGCTATGCTTCTTTACTTGCGACCTTCCTTCACCAATACTAACACCAAGAAGCAGCTATCCCTTTATTCCCACTATGAGGTGAATTATATGGGTCATATCTCACCATTGTTTTGGCAAAATACTTGTCGACGTTTATTTGTAATTACAACAGTTTTTTGCTAATAGTTTCTCCCAGGACTTCTCGGGTCTTCCCTTTCACTTCTTAATTTGAGTTAATGATTGTTCTATTTTCTACACGTCTACTAACTGTAGCAACTATTTAATACTATAATTGAATGGTGATATTTGTTTGTCCTGCACTCCTGCTCCCTGTCTTCGGTTGGGATCAAAAGCAGTCTTTCTAAATTATTTATATTTTAACAGAGTAATTGTTTATACTCTTTACTGATTGTTTTAGTTGTATCTGCATACAAGTGTGCAAATATGTCTTCGTGCACCTGATCTCATCTTTATCCAAAGATCTTGCTGTCTTATATACAGCCTTCTTTGGAGCCAGCATCCACAGACAATAGTTTGTCAAACTTCTATATTGTAGAGCAATAAATATCTGCAGTTGTGTACATCATGCAGTCCTATACACTGAGACAAATAGTGATATACTAAACAATTTATCTCTTATCAATCTGTCTTGAGTACATTGTTTACGCTTTCTATTCAAATATTTCCAACTTGTGTCCCTGTTAGGTTTGCTATTACGGGCAGCACTATCACTGTTTTGCTTACAGTCGTGATCACGATCACTGGATAATGTATGATGACAATACTGTGAAGGTACAATATCTTAACTGTTACCTCAGTTTCCTTACGTTGGCTTTCTTCAGGATGTATTTGATCTATTTTTCTTGACTAGGTTATTGGTTGCTGGAATGATGTTGCTGCAATGTGTGAAAGAGGACATCTACAACCCCAAGTCCTCTTGTTTGAAGCTGTAAACTAGCGATTCAGTATGCTAATTTTGACTCCTTGAAGAGGTGATTTCATGGATCTGGTGATGCATTCCAATGTCTACTATGAGTCTTTCTAACTTGTTGATGAGAAGCCTGAACTGTATTATAATGTGAAGTGATCTATTATATGATTCGAAAAAAGATGAAAAAAGGGATCATTAGGTTAAACTAGGAAGTTTCAGAAAAACGTTGGCATACCCTTACGGAAATAAGAACTAGGTTTTGGTGCAAGTTGCTGATGAGGACACCATCTCCATCTAGTATTTTTCCAATTTTGATATCTTTTCTTCTGGTTTGGGTCACCATCTGTCAATTTACAAAACTTGTACAAGAATCTCCTATACTTAGATTCTCTAGTTGTTATCGAATACAAGAAAACTGTGTATAGATCAGATCCCCGATCCCTAGGAAACTTGTCGTGAATAGAAATTCTCCCTTGTCCTTTCTCCAGGGAATTTTTTTGGTGTTGGAACACTATTAATAACTCTTCTATGCTATGAGGACTAAGATCTTAGGCAGAATTGAACAGTAAAGATATAGTGTCGTCCTTTTTTACTCTTTTTAACTCGTATACTTGCTATTCATATATGTTCTTGCTTTAATACATATCATATTTGTATCTACTTTGCTAAGAAAGGATAAATGAGCAACTTTACATTTCATCATCGTATGTGCTATTGTTGTGAGTAGATTTTCTAGGAAGTCGGGAGTAAGGGGCGATGGACGGTTCTCTTGTCTTTCCCTTTCTCTATGTTATTATGTGTATGCTCACTGTTGGCAATTTGTGATATAAAACGGAGTTTCTGATTACACTGTTGTAGTGATGGTTTGTGTTGACATATACTTTTATAATGTTATGTGAATATCACTCACGTTTAGTCCACATTAGTATTTTTTTTTTGTTTTATACATTTATTATTACTAGTTTCACTAAAAATTGAGGATTCAAATCAAGAAAATTAGAAACTTAGTAATATGCTGTGATGTACGTCCATTTAATTTGTATTCAATTGGAATTCAAAAAGTTAAAAATAGGGAAATTCCTATCAATATGCGTTCCTTTTCATTTTTAAAAAGGGTAATTACGCCAAAACTTACGAACTTTGACCCGATATTTAAACTTTTCATGAATTTTAATTTTTGCCTTCAATTTCTTGAATTCAAAATGCTTGTTCAATTTCACTTTTTTGAGAAACCCCCAAATTACAAGTTGACATAACAGTTATTAAATCACCTGATAAATGACATGGCAATGTCGGATGGAAAGCAAAACGACGTCGTTTAATTGGGGTTGAAACGATGTCGTTTGAGTCAAGTTGTCGCCTTCCCAGACTTCGGCGGCTTCGCCGCCTTCACATCTCTCTCTCACGGCTCCCTCTCTCTCTCTCTCTCTCTCTCTCTCTCTCCACCTCGTCAACTCCCACTCCCTTTTCTCTATTAAATTTTCGGCCAACAACCTGCAAACACTCGAGAGTTTTCTTCAATCAACTTCTCCTATCATCATCTCCATGCCGTTTTTGAAGCGGTTTGAGTCGCTGCCCGTCCGAACCTAGCTAAAACAGCTTCAGATCTTGAAATCTGGAAATCTGCAGTCTTCTAAATTTCTCAATGTGATTTCAGGCCTAATTTCATAGCCTGTTTTCGAAGCGATTTTAGTCGCAGCTCGTTCGAACCTAGCAGCAACAGCTTCAAATACGAAAATATGCAGTTTTCTAAATTTCAATCGCCGACCGTACTAAATTGAGGTTTCTTCTTAAAAATGCCGACTCCGAGGGATGAATTTATTAGAACTTGAGTTTTGAGGTGGTTGATGGAGCTGTCGGCGGCAGTAGTGAGGACGCCAATGGACTTGGAGGAGGGGGAAGGGAAAGGGATGGATTATATATATATGAGTAGGCATGTCAGTTTTCAAGTGTCAATTTTTTAATTCAAGTAAGTGCCATGTCAGTTTGATACAACCACGTTCATGTCAGCTCGATATTCATCGGAGTTCAAAAGTGTAGAAAATTTGAACGATGCTTTGCTTTAAATTGAGAGAATTGATGATTAAAAATAAAAGTTCATGAAAAGTTTGAAAAATGGGCCAAAGTTCATGAGTTTTTGGCGTAATTAACCATTTTTAAAATTGAATTGAAATCCAAAAAATAAGAAAATAATTATAAACAAAAAAATGTTTTATTATATATAATCACTTCTAAAGATTAAATAATATTCATATAAAAATACATGATAAGGAACAAATATTTATATTTTTTTATTACACAAATATATAATGGAAAATTATTATTAAATATTTTCATTTTTGGTTATTAACAAATATTTTTATTTATTATCAGCAAATATTTACATCCTTTATTAAAAAAGCATAAATATTCATTATTTTTGTTTTTATTAAAAAAATATCATGGATCAATATTGGCATGCCCCAATTTTTGGGAGAATATGAAATGAACTATGTGACGGAACTACTAAGCTTTACTTGAATTAAATGGATAATATATGCATAGAGTCGGGGCATCATTTAATTAATTGAAAAATACGTTGTATTTAAAAGATAACAAGCACAATGTTATAGTAATATAATATTCTGCCTAAAATGATTAAAAAATTGAAGGTTTGAGACCAAAACAACATTTCATACTAGGCCTATAATATATGCGGGATGGCAATCACTAGGAAAAACGATAGAAAATGAAATTCAGATTGTTTAATCTGAAAGTATCAACATAGTTAGGTATCAGATTATATTAACAAAGTGAATTTATTTCAGTGAAAGTAAAACATGGCATTCTTCAATATCATAGCAACAACCTTTCCTCAGCCTCGCACGTCACCACTAGCGGATCAATATGCAAAAGGTTTTGAAAATATTTGCAGGGCTGAGTACTAGTATACTCAGTGGGTTGAGCCATTTAAAAATATTTTGAAAGCCATTTATTGAAAAGATAATTCATGCTTTAAACAGTATAACACATAATATTTTTAAAACAATTCATTCCATACATACTAAAATAATCTAAGTTCATATTTTCCTAACTCATCTATTGGACGATATCTACAACTGGTTGTCATCGAATCTCTCGATACAATATATTCTGGTGTACATACACAATCCTGGTTGGTAGAGCCAACAGTTTTGGTTGGCGGAGTCAACAATGCTATGGTTAGCGAAGCCAACAATGTTTTGGTAAAAACAATAATAAAAAAATTGTAAGCATTAACCATCAACTTTACTTTCATAAGAATGGACTTACAAGCTCAAACATACATTTCATAAAGCCTCGCATTATTTGGAGACAAACCAAACAATTTGACTGAGGTGGAAACTAAATATCCTCTTCTATAGGATCTATAAGATAAGTTCTTAACTTAGGGGGTGTATTGGTTTGTAGAGTCTCTAAGATTATTTTGGACTTTAAAAGTCTGGGTGTATTCAATCCAGACTTTTAAAAATCTTTAAAAATCTAGAGATATTTAATATGGATTTTAAAAAGTCTTAAAAAATTCTTAGGTATCCAAGATTATGTGGATTTTAAAACTCTATGGATTTTGATGGATTCTCCTTCAAAAATACAAAGAGAGAAATCTCACATCATCACACGAGATTTACGTGGATTCTTTCACCTCACCCGGTCACCCCATAAGTAGAATTCAACACTATGAACAGAGCCGGCCCTTTCATTAGGCCAAAGGGGCAATGGCCTAGGGCCCCCAAATTTTAGGGGCCCCAAAAAATGTAAAACCCAATATTATTATTGAGCCAATTTTTTTTTTTTTTTTTTTAAAAAAAATTATTATTGAGCCAATTAAAAAAAAAAATTATGTTTCCTACTTTTCACTAATCTCTCTCTCTCTTAATTCTTTTTTCTTTTCCCAATTCCCAGCAAGTTAATGTCTCTAATCTCTCTCTCTCTTAATTCCTTTTTCTCTTCCAATTCCTAATTCTTTTTTCTTTCCCAATTCCCAGCAAGTTAATGTCCCTGATCTCTCTCTCTCTTAATTCTTTTTTCTCTTCCAATTCCCAACAAACTAACGTCTCTCTCATTTCTTTTTTTCCCCAATGTCTCTCTCTCTCTGAATTGATAGAAGACTGAGTGCTCTGCTCTCTCTCAAGACTCTCATTCTCTCTCTCATTCTAACTCTATCTTATTCTTAATTCTCTCTATTTGCTTGTGAATTTCAATTTGATTATCTCATTATCTGCTCAAAATGCTAGGAGATCTAAATTTGTTTCTATAATTATTTGATCATTGTTTTCTAATTTATTGCACTTTATAGTTAATGCTACACGATGCTACAACTTCTCGAACCTTCATCTTTTAAGGGGCCCCTTTTTTCCTTTTCGCCTAGGGCCCCCGGAATGTCAGGACCGGCCCTGACTATGAATAAAATTTACATTATTTGATATTCTCATTGATACAACAACAAAGATGTCAAACTGAATTCGACTTGGATTCTTTGAACGAGTTCCACGACTCTCAGTGAACGAGTTGCTGAGTTCGCCGGGGATAAAGCTGGAGATCAGCGATCATGGGCAGGAGAAGCTAGTGCACGACGTCTCGAAGGCGTCGCGAAGGACCTCCTCCTCCAGAGCCTGCGCTGAAGATGGCGGACTCTGGATAGTCTTCAAAATTCTTTGTTATCATCTGCAATGAGAATAGAGTTGGACGATGCTCAGGACAACACACTTCCAGCACACTCAAACTAAGAGCTATGAGATTGACACGAAGAAACATTAAGAGTAGATACACCAACCTCTAGAGTGCACTGGAAAACAGCTTTAAATATCTTAGAAACATCTTCAAGCATTGCCCCCCTATACCTAAGAGATAAAAAGGAGTAACATTATAGATAAACCTAAAAGCACAAATAATATACTGCAGTTAAATATCCAAGAATTTCAGATTATTTGTCCACTCACGAGGAATAGCACACAAGCAAAACAAAATCATAAAAGAAATCGAGGCATTACTTATTTATTATGGTGGCAAAAAAAGAGAGAGAACTTCCGACTCCCTTGCATCAGGCATGTTCCGGGCATAACCACCAAGCACAGGGTCCATCATTGGAGGCACAAACTGTTTTCCAATATGTGCTTGATCTTCAGCTGGGCTCCAGTCGGTGCTGGGTTGCTGCATTCTTAATTCCTATCAAGTCGATGAAAATCCATAAAAATCAATAAAAAAAGTTAGTCAAACTCTGCATAGAGTCTATAGATTTCTTAAATTCACGAAAATCTATGAACTTTTTAAAGTCCAAAAAAATTCAAAAGAAAAACCAATACACCCTCTTTAACTCGTAGTCCTAACATAAACCTTAACTTTCCATAACTTGTCATCAATTTCTAAAGATTAGCAACATCCGAATTTTCAAAAATCATCATAAAACTTGAAAATTGTTTTCTTGCCTAAGGGTTCAACCATATCATTGCTCGACTTTTACTTTGAAACTTAATTCGAGTATTAAATCAAAATAATTTTTTTTGCAAAAGTATGCAAAACTTTCAGTAAATTCTTTCATGTTCTAAACTTATAATCTAGAAATCATATGCACGTAATAGCACTTGTAGAGTAACAATTAATCAGAAATTTAGCTAATTAAATCATAATCCAAATTAACTTAAATCATTTATTAAATTCTTTCATGTTCTAAACATATAATCTAGAAATCTTCTTCTTTATAATAGGATTAAGCCTTAACCTATGTGGCATGCTTAGAATTGTTCCATTTCAATAATTTACCATATATAATCTTCATCATTTATTAATTAATTAACTTTACATTCAATATAAAGATTCATTAATCTTAATAAATATAATTAATAATAAATGTATTTATATATAATAATAATATTAACTTATATATAATCTAAATTAATAAATTTTATTATTTATTTTATCTCGATAAAAATTAATCTTAATAAATATAATTAATAATATATATATATATATAATAATATTAACTTACATATAATCTAAATTAATAAATTTTATTATTTATTTTATCTCGATAAAAATTAGATTTACATGTCTGATAAATTTTTGTTTATAATTTATATACAATAAATGATTTTAATTGAATGTTAGTGATTATATGTATATTTGTTATTAATTTTATATACCTCAAAAGCGTATATATTATATGTATATGATGCAATATATTATACTGTATGAATTTATATATATATATATATATATATATATATATATATATATATATATATATAATATTTATCTTCTTAATTTTCAATAAAATCAATTTTAAATTGAGTTTGAATTGAGACATGCACGTGTATGTAAATTATAAACGGGTTCGGTCATTGATTTACATGCTTGAATAATAAGGCACAAATTCTATAACCTGATTACTTTAAAACAAAATTTTATTTTATGTCTATCAAAATAATTAAAATTTTATTTTAATTTTTTTAATATATCCGTACATTTTATTTGTATAGGGAAGAAAAATATATTTTTCATATCTAAAAACTTTATTTGTTTCAGTTTCGTCAATAATAATAATAATAATAATAATAATAATAATAATAATAATAATAATAATAATAATAATAATAATAATAATAATAATAATAATAATAATAATAATAGATAAATTATGAAGTTAGTAATGCATAGATGAAGAATTTAGATAAAGAACAATAGAGGATATGATGTAAAAATACATTAGAAATCTTTAATTATATATTAAATTTATAATAATCTCAATCGAGTGAAGAATTCATATAAATCACCTCATTTCACATTGATTTTTTTTAGGGTTAATAGCCGAAAAATACACGAAGTTTGCCCGAATTTGCAAATTGCACATGACCTTCAAAAATGGCCTTAGAATACATGACCTTTTGATTTTATCGTAAATTGCACACGGAGAGAATTCCGGCTGTAATTAAAGTTGACCGGCAACGACGTGGCAATACGCGTGGCATTTTTAATTTTGTGGCAATACGCGTGGCATAAAGATTAAAAACATTGTAATTTTTTTGTTACATGTGGCGTATGAGAGAGAGAGAAGTTGACAAAATCAAAACCCTAATTGATTCTCTTCTTCTCCATCAGATCGAAGGCTTCGTCGGGCGTCTTTCGCTTATCCTGGTGGCACTTGTCGGAGGCCTCGCCTGTGACGAAGCTGATGAACTCCGCGCGCATGGGGAGAAGCCGCTCCTGCTCCCTCAGCCCGCCTTCGTCTTTGTCTTCCTCTGTATCTCAAGCGGCGGCGCCGCTTTCCCATTTTCCCTCACCACTCCTTCGATTTCATCTAGCTCGACTATGATTCTGGAAGGTTGGAGGCGGAGGAGGATTGTGGCTTCAGATCTAGGGATTTCTTCCCCTCTATCTCGAACATTTTTGAAACACCAGAAAAAATTGACGATTGTGGGGGATTTGGGGATTTGGGGGTTTTGCAAATTTGGGGATTGTCGGCTCTTTGCTACTTAGAAGTTCATGGCGTGGTGTAGTGTTTGTGTCGCGTCGTTGTGTTGTGAGGCGGTCGTGGCGTAGCGTGGTGTGGTGTTTGTGTTGTGGCGTCGTGGTGGAAGATGGCGACTGGAGACGAGGCCGCGCTGTGCAGCGCGGCGGATCTGGGCCGCAATGGAAGTGAAGTTCCTTAATGTTTTAAAATTTCAATGAGAATGGACGGAATTCATGGAGGGGAAACGGGGATGATGCATTACTTGAAAGATCAAAATCACCATGACCTGCATCATCACCATATGAGTAATGGAAACACCATTAATCAAGACGAGCATGGCGGAGGTCGGCGTCCGACGATGGTGTGCAAGGTGCGGCGGCTGGGAGTGATAAGGGAGGCACCGGAGATGCCCTCTCTCTTTTTCTTTTTTTTTTTAATTAGACTCACTTAAAACGACGTCGTTTTAAGTGTTAGAATATAACTACAAAACGACGTCATTTTATTTGAAAGCTGGAGCGTCCACGTCGACAAATTTCGGGAGCCACGTCAACACCGATTAATGTGTTGGTCAACGCATGTGCAATTTACGATAAAATCAAAAGGTCATGTATTCTGAGGCCATTTTTGAAGGTCATATGCAATTTGCAAATTCGAACAAACTTCTTTTTTTTTGGCTATTAACCATTTTTTTATAAGGTTTCACTAAAATAAAACTTATACAAGAAGAAGCTCTTTCTCTCCAAATTAAAAATTTATATTTAATTGGAGGAATGATTGAGACTAATACAATTTGAATTGCTCCAAACGAGATGATTCTCGGAACCCAATTAAATGATGATACTCACAAGTTAAATTTGTTCTTTCAAACTCCAAACGAGATGATTCTTGGAACCCAATTATAATATTTGAAGCTAATAATGCATAAAAGTTTGTCAAGATTTTTTCAAGTTCCATACAAAATGATGTTTACAAGTTAGTTATGATATTAGAAGCTCCAAATCATACAATCTCACAAGTCAAATTTGATTTTTAAACCTCCAGATAGTGATGTTAAAAAAATTGACGCATAAAAGTTCATTTTTTGTCTCAGGTAGTGCTGCACTCTGGCAGGACTGTCTCTGGTAGCGCTGCACTCTGGCAGGCTGTCTCTGGTAGCGCTGCACACTGGCAGGCTGTCTCTGGTAGCGCGGGAGCTTCAGGTATCTTTGACTGCGCTGGCACCTCTCGACTGTGCAGGCTCTTCGTATTCATTTATTATCCCAAATCTTTAGTTAAACCTGCGCTGGTTAGTTTATTTAATAATAATAACAATAATTAGGTAAAATGTCCCTGTATTATTGCTAAGCACAACGCTGATGGGTATTACAGTCCTCATCATTAGGGATTGGTGGTTTACATGTTGGGAACTTAATGAAATATCCTAATTCTAGTTTTGATGATACCAAAATCAATAGGTTTCACTTGTAATAGACTAGAACTGTTCGAACTCAAGTGTTAGAGTTCTTTTTCTAGTTTAGTTGTTGTTCTGAAGACTGAAGAACGAAGGACTGAAGACTGAAGATACCGACTGATGTAACGATTAAGACAAAGTCAAATACTGATATTTGGCTTATTAGTCGAAGGATCAGTTTCGACTGATTACTTAATGCGCGCCACGTGGATTCAGCGGACTGATACTAAAGTCAAGTATCAGTTAAACATTCTTCCTCGGACTGAATCTCCTATATTCAAAGGAAGCCATGCACTGTACAACCGCATTAAATGCAGAGATCTCAGGATCGTCCTTTCTCTGCAGAGGCCATTCATTTTTAGTGATTACCTTTTTAGAGATGTCCCATCTCCTGCTCTTCAAAGTAGTCGTTCTCACCAAACAAGGAATCTCGAAGATTGAAGCCTCAACCCAAGTTCAAATTACTCTCTAACGGAAGAAATTTTGAAGACCATCTCCGCCAACGGATCTATTCAAGACGCCTCCTATAAATTATGCTCGAGGATCACTTCAATCTTCACCGATTCAACAACATAAGCTGAAACGCTGCCGAATTCGTTACTCAGCAAAATCAAGCCTCCCCAAAGTTTGAATCGAAGAAGAGAATCACAAAGCCAAAAATCAGTCACTGCTGATTACATACATTCTCTTAGAACTTAGGCAAATATTGTTTATCCAAAGCCTAGGTAAAACTGACTGCAAAGAACTTGTTCTTTGTGGTTTAGTTGGCAAGTTTTCAAAGCTCTTTTCAACGAACCGAATTGAGAGTTTGTGTCGAAAAGGAGTTCAGACCAGTGTTCTGTCTCCGTGAGATCTTAGCGCCTAGTGTGCGCTAGGAGTGAGAAATCCAACCCAGTGTGTTGGTACTGAAGATAGGCTCTTCAATTGTCTCGGTTTGTTGTGCACCCACAAGCACACGTTCAGGTTTGTTGTGCACCCGTAAGCACACGCATCGGTTTGCTGTGCACCTGTAAGCACATGCCCAGTGAAGTTGTTGGTCTGATCAACTGACTGTGGATGTAAGAAGTGTTTTTCGAACCACGTAAAAATCTTTGTGTTATTTACAGCTTTCAGTATTTACTTTCTTACTTGTGCCTTTTCTTTCCTAAACTGAAAACTGATTAATTGCAAAGAGAAACTTAACTGCTGACAACGTGATTAAAATCACAGGTTATTTCGAAACAAAAGTTTTCCGCTGCGTGTGTTATTAGTCTAACTGATCTATCTTCTGATAGTCAGTAAGATTCATAATATCTCTCTGTTTATCAAGCTCGACTGAAGCCTTACGTGTATCAGTTAAAGTCTTTGACTTAACTGATAGCTCTTTACTGAAGAGTATTCAGTATCAGTCGTCAACCTTGTTTTGACAAAACTCTTTTTAGTAAAAAGGTTGAGTCTGTTTGTATCTAAAATTTTATTTTGAAAAATAGCCTATAGGTGTATTCCCCCCCCCCCCATACACCTATTCGAGACCCTCCGGACCTAACATTACATGTCTAACAAATCCCTAAACTTGGGGAGCAAGTGCTCAATCCTAGCACACGTTCTAAACCCTAAAGTGTTAGCAAATATTTGTGCCCTACAAGCTTAGATTCACATCTGTAAATAGGGGCGAAGCTCTATGCATTCAGTACTAGTTTTCAAGCTATAAAATACACAAATGCAGAAGCTCAGAAGCTATTGTTCAAACATCATTTACGATATCTAGTTCACAGCACACTTTGAGTGGGAGACTCGTGTGTAACAAACTTTGAGTGGGATACTTGTTTGTTAGGTCTAATCAGTAGGTTTGATTGTTTGTATCACTCGATTAGCTTCATCAAAGTAGTTGTTGCTAGCATTAGTTGATAGGATTAGAAGATATTTCTATTCTTTTCAACTCCATTCAATTAGAGAGATTCCATTATAGTGAACATACAACTGCAATTAATTAACATTGCAGTATAAAAACTATCAATTGTGCGTACTTTTCATTTCCGTTGCATTATGCTTTTTCATAGATTGTTGTGTACATTGTTTAAACATTCTACTCAACATTTCTATATTTGCGAGAGCAACAAAACTTTCACAAGCACTCCTTATAGTCGATTAAATTGAAAAAAAATACCCGTATGGATGAGCCACAATCCTGCTCACAAGTCACAACAAGACGAACCGTTTTGGGAACAAAACAAAGGTGACGGTCTCTGCATAGCCCAACTATTATGTTCAACGTCGAGCAAGAAAAACATGAAACCACCTTCACGTCCAAATCAAAGTTTATCTCAATTTGAATTCTCTTTTTGATGGCCCACGGGCCATCATAACACCATACATCAATACATCCATCTTCATATACTAAGAGGGTGTTTTGGCTGAGCTTATAAGATTTTCAAAACAGCTTATAAGCTGTTTAGGAGCTTATAAGCTCCTTCAAAGTATTTGACAAAATAAGCTCCTAAACAGCTTATATGCTTCCAAAAAAATAAGTTCCCCTACCCCAACTTATTCTTTTATAATCTTATATGCAACAATTATTTTTCAAATATTTTTCAACTACAATTTATTATTTTCATCATAAATCATTGAAGTTTATTTTTCTTCGATTTTCTTTCTCTAAAAACATATTTTCTCTCTCTAACAAAAAAAAATTCTCTCTCTAGCTCATTAGCTCAATTATCCAAACACTTTGACCGCTCTTAAGAAACTACAACTTATAAGCTCTTGAAACATCTTATAAGCTCTTTAAAATAAGCTTAGCCAAACACCCTCTAAGTGAATCATAGCAAGTTCTTCTTGCCAATTCACAAGACACCCATCTTTTAGCGGCAATGGCACCACTTCCTTGAATTTCATATTGGTAGCATCAAATCTCAGTGAAATTGTAGCCCCATCAACCCCGTCGTTTTTGTTAAACATGTTGATGATCCAATAGGGATCTCCCTTGACAATCACCTGAGTGTTGGAAAATTTGAATTTGAAGTTTACTTCCACATCATTCAATGTTCCCCATGAATTTGACTTGGAGGAATAAACCTCAAACCATATTATTATCTCTTTCAACACATAATCCTCCCCACCTTAAAGTCATCCCCCGCCTTGTTGCACCCGAACCCGCGGGAAGACGTTTAGTCAATCTCCTCGTAGGGTTCCAAAGAACAACCACACAGCAGTATTCATCGGCCATACAAATTAGGCCGTTGCAGTGGCCCAAGAAGATTGTTAAAAGATGATTTTTTTTTGGTAAAATATGGGGCCAAGATAATATATACGATGGGCATGAACATATGAGACGAGGCTCTCGGGGAGTTATCATGAATCTGCCTCTTAATGAAATCTTGATTCGTGTCGAGCCTGCTCCATGACTTGCACATTTTCTTGAAACGGAGCAGCGATTTGAGCGGCATGTGCGTCAGAAACTTGTTAATCACGTCTGGAGGCATGCGCGTTAGAAATTCATTAATCACGTCTGGAGGCATCTGTTGGAACAGCCATACCTTGGCTGCTATAAAAGAATCACGCAGAATTCTCTGCGCACGCCACCTGCTCGACAAAAGTCCCGAACCTGCAAAACAAAGTAGAAGAAGAGAAACAAGAATCGAAACTGTGCCGCGGCGCACCGCTGCCTTAAAAGCAATCTCGGCAGACCCTTTGGTGTCAAGTCTCGTTGCCGAACGCTTCCCAAGGTTAACACAGCAATCCGTCAATTACGTGCACTCGTAGAAGACGGAGTGGAGACGCTTTGTAGTTCAAGAAGAGAAGAAGAAGTATGTGAGTTGTGAAAGGTAAAGGAAAAATTGTTGCTTGTGTGGAAAGCAGAAATAGCAGCCGTTCCCTGCTATATAATGGAGTCGCTGCACTCCCCTTTTATTTGGAGATGAGGGAATTCAAGATGAAGATGCAGCTCCCACCCCACTCCCATAAATCGTGTGTTCTGTTACTAACCACAAAAGAAATGGTCAAGGGCACAAATAAGCTCTACATTGGGCCACAATAAAGGTCCAAAGTTAATTAAATAAATGGGCTATGTTCTATTCCTACAACAATCCCCCACAAATGGAACACAGCAGAAAGAAGGAACATTGATGCATACATACAAATAATCTTACGATTAGAATTTGTATATTAGTGTCGTGAGAAAACATGTGAATCTCATAAAGTGTATTTCTACTTGAACTTTATAAAAATCTCATGTTGCCCCCCACAACACACATCATCCCTAAAGGTTACGTCTCCGCGATAAAATAAATTTGGCTATAACAACACCTTGGATCTCGTGTATGCTCTAGGAAATAATTCCATAGGAGAAAGCCACCTCTTCACACACACTTAGGTGATTCTATGATAGTGCAATCGCCACAGCACTAAATACATTATACGCATATAATATATCAGAAGTGTTTCGCAAAACACAAATGCAAGAATCATTAAGAGCCAAATGCTCAACCTCATAATCATAGTACAATCAAAAATCCACCGCGGTGGAATAACCTTCAACAGGTGATGATTCATCTATGGCCAATGTTCTCCGCAGTAGAACAACACAGTTTATTACATAAAATGCCATATAAATGAAATAAGCTCACATGGTTTCGTTTGACCTTTAGGTATCCACCAGGTTAGCTTCCTCCATTCAATGACTTCATCCCAATTCCGATTGATAGCTCTTGCACTTGCCTCTTGATGAGTGCTTTAGTGAACGGGTCAGCCAAGTTTTTCTCAGACCTTACAAAGTCTAAAGAAATGACTCCATCACCAAGCATTTCTCTCACCACTGCATGTCTTAGCCGAATGTGTCTTCTCTTTCCATTGTAGACACTGTTTTTAGCAATAGAGATAGCAGCTTGTGAGTCACAATGAAGAGAAATAGGTGCCTGAGACCTCTTACCCAATGGCACATCTGCCAACAGTTCTCGCAACCATTTCGCCTCATGACTCGCTAGCTCCAATGCTATGAATTCAGATTCCATCGTAGAACCTGCAATACAAGTTTGTTTTCCAGATTTCCAAGAAATTGCACCACCTCCAAGAGTGAATACATATCCACTCGTGGAGCTTACCTCATCACTGTCTGATACCCAGTTTGCATCACAATAGCCTTCTAACACATTAGGAAATTTAGAGTAATGTAAACAGTAGTCAGCAGTTCCCTTAAGATATCTCAACAATCGATAAAGTGCAAACCAATGATCATTACTAGGATTATGTGTATATCGACTCAAACGGCTCACAGCATATGCAATATCAGGCCTAGTGCAATTCATCAAGTACATCACACTTCCTAAAATTCTAGCATAACGTTCTTGAGAAACAGATTCACCAAGATTCTTTTTCAATTGTAAACTAGAATCATAAGGAGTTTTCACAGGAACTAAATCATTGCAATCAAAGCGTTTGAGGACTTGTTCCACATAATGAGACTGACTCAATGCATAACCATGCTAAGATTTAATCAATTTTATCCCGAGGATAACATCAGCTTCACCCATATCTTTCATATCAAAGACAGAAGATAAATAAGCTTTTGTCTCCAACACAAAGTCTAAACTCGTACCAAAAATCAACATATCGTCCACATATAGGCATATTAACACGCAGTCTGATCCACGGGTTTTAGAATATAATCATGATTCAGAGCAATTGACAGAAAAACCGTTAGAAAGTATAGTATTATGAAACTTTTCATACCACTGAATAAGGGCTTGTTTAAGACCATACAATGATTTTTTCAGTTTGCATACTTTATGTTCTTTCCCAGGTATGACACAACCCTCAGGTTGTTCAATATAAATTTCTTCATTCAAATCACCATTTAAAAAAGCTGTTTTCACATCCATTTGATGCACTATCAAGTTATGAATAGCAGCTAAAGCAACTAGTGATCTGATAGTAGAGATTCGAGCAACAGGAGAGTAAGTGTCAAAGAAATCAACATCCTTTTTCTGAGAATATCCAACCACAACTAATCTTGCCTTATACCTATCAACTGTACCATCGGGCTTTAGTTTCTTCCTAAAAATCCATTTAGTTCTAATAGGTTTGCAACTAGCAGGCACATCAACAAGTTCCCAAGTATGATTATCATTAATGGAATCAAGTTCACTTTGTACAGCTTCTTTCCAAAGAGGAGCATCTATACTAGTCATGGCAGCTTGATAAGTAAGAGGATCCTCCTCAAGCAAAAAGGCATACACAGCAGATTCATCAATTTTCTCAGAATATTCAGCAACAAATGAAGTAATGAAATCGTTACCAAATGATGTCTCTATTCGTCTCCTCTTACTTCTTCTCGGTTCCGACGTTTTCTCAGTTTCCTGGGCTGAACGATGAGAAGTCTCAGCTTGATTTTCCTGTGAAGTACTAGAAACATTCTCAACAGTAGTGTTAGTCTTCATAGGAAATATATGCTCAAAGAACTCAGCATCACGAGATTCATAGATAGAATGATCACTTAAAGACATAAATCTATATGCAGCAGAGTTAAGAGCATAACCAATGAACACACAATCAAAGGTCTTTGATCCTACATTCACTTGTTTTGGATCATTCAATCTCACTTTAGCAAGGCACCCCCACACTCTCAAATATTTTAAGTTAGGCTGAAAGCCTTTCCACATTTCATAAGGGGTTTTTTCAATTTTCTTATGAGGCACACGGTTAAGAATATAACATGCAGATAAAGCAGCTTCCCCCCACATACTGTTAGGCAAACCAGAGCTAAGCAACATAGCATTAATCATGTTCTTAAGAGTTCTATTTTTCCTTTCAGCAATGCCATTTTGTTCAGGAGAATAAGGAGCAGTAAATTCATGTATAATCCCATGTTGTTCACAGAAATTTTTCAAGAAAATAGTACTAAATTCACCTCCTCTGTCTGATCTTAACCTCTTAATCTTCTTGTTCAATTGATTCTCTACTTCTGCCTTAAATTTAAGAAACGCATCAGTAGCTTCATCTTTGGTTCTTAAGAGGTACAAACGAGTATAACGGGAAAAGTCATCCACGAATGAAATATAGTACATTTTTCCTCCTTTACTAATTGTGCTTCTAAATTCAGCTAAGTCCGTGTGAATCAAATCAAGAAGCTCAGAGGATCTATGTTCCACAGACTTAAATGATTTTTTAGCAAATTTCGCTTCAACACATATTTCACATTTAACAACGTCCTTTTGGTTTGAAGCAGGAATTAATGCCATATTTCGAAGTTTCTTAATAGAAGCATAATTAACATGTCCAAGTCTTGCATGCCAAACATCTAAAGACTCTATCAAGTAAGCAGAAGAACAAGCATTTTCATTCACGATTTCAGAATCAACATTCAAAACAAACAGACCATCACAAAGATAACCCTTCCCCACAAAGTTGCCACTTTTAGTCAACACGACTTTATCAGACTCAAAGACAATTTTCAGACCAGCTTTGCTCAACTGAGCACCAGAGACTAAGTTCCTACGCATGCTCGGAACATACATCACATTAGAAAGACTTAAAGTTTTTCCAGACGTGAGTTTAAGCAAAACTTTCCCTTTACCGAGCACGCCGGCAACACTAGAGTTCCCCATGTAGACGCATTCTCCCTCAGCTGCATCCTCGAACTCATGGAAAAAGCTCTTGTTGCTGCAGAAGTGTCTCGATGCTCCAGTGTCTAGCACCCAATCCTTCTTGTTCTCGGCCAGATTAGCTTCCACCACAGCTGCAATGATGTCATCGGTTTCAGCCAAGTTCGCTTGATTAGTAGGCTTTGGTGCAGGCCGAAATGGTTGTTGTTGGGGACCCTGCTGGTTCCTTTGAGAACATTGATAAGACTTGTGACCAGGGGCTCCACAAGTGTAGCATGTCACCTTCGTCTTTGTGATTTTCTTGTCTGTTTTGAATGTTGGCTTCTTTCCATCGGACTTTGTCTTCTTACTAGCATGCGATTTTCCTGTTCCTGCAGCATCAGATTCAACAAGATTAGCCTTCGAAAAATTGACAAAGTTCGATGGCTTATCTTTGAGGCGATTAGCCTCTTCGGTCCGCATATGGCTGATGAGCTCTTCAAGTGACAGGTCCCCCTTCTTGTGCTTCAACATGTTCCGGTATTCAGACCAGGATGGAGGGAACTTCTCGATGAGCACATTAGCCTGGAAGATTTCACACAACTTCATTCCTTCGTTGAGCACAGCAGCAGTCAGGTTCTCGTATTCGTGCAGCTGCTCCATGATGGGTTTGTTGTCCACCATCTGAAACTCTAGCCATTTTCCGACAACGTACTTCTTTAGTCCAGCGTCATCACCACCATATTTCTTTTCCAGAGCCTCCCATATTTCCTTTGCCGAACGACGATTGACGAAAAGATCGAAGAGGCTATTCGTCATGTGGTTTAGAATGTGACCACGAACAATTTTGTTGTCTTTTTGGTATTTGGCCAGACCGTTGTCATCGGGTGGAGGAGGCGGGGCATCGGCTGTACCGCCAACGGCGACGACAATCGTGGTGACAGATGGAGGAGCAGAAGGGGCTTCCTCGAACAGCACGTAGTCAACTTCGAGTTGCTCGAAGAAGATTAGTAGTTTCTGAGACCATCTCTTGTAGTTTGATCCGTTCAAAGGTTCCAACTTCGACAAATCGGGCAGAGCACGACTTGACAAGGCCATTAGATTGCTTTTAAATTGTTGGAACAGCCACACCTTGGCTGCTATAAAAGAATCACGCAGAATTCTCTGCGCACGCCACCTGCTCGACAAAAGTCCCGAACCTGCAAAACAGAGTAGAAGAAGAGAAACAAGAATCGAAACTGTGCCGCGGCGCACCGCTGCCTTAAAAGCAATCTCGGCAGACCCTTTGGTGTCAAGTCTCGTTGCCGAACGCTTCCCAAGGTTAACACAGCAATCCGTCAATTACGTGCACTCGTAGAAGACGGAGTGGAGACGCTTTGTAGTTCAAGAAGAGAAGAAGAAGTATGTGAGTTGTGAAAGGTAAAGGAAAAATTGTTGCTTGTGTGGAAAGCAGAAATAGCAGCCGTTCCCTGCTATATAATGGAGTCGCTGCACTCCCCTTTTATTTGGAGATGAGGGAATTCAAGATGAAGATGCAGCTCCCACCCCACTCCCATAAATCGTGTGTTCTGTTACTAACCACAAAAGAAATGGTCAAGGGCACAAATAAGCTCTACATTGGGCCACAATAAAGGTCCAAAGTTAATTAAATAAATGGGTTGTGTTCTATTCCTACAACAGCATCGGCTCCGGCAATCGCACGAGAACGGTGTTCGACTCCACCGCTCTCTTTTTCTTGTTTTTCTTCTTCTAGTTCTTGTTCGCGACCGTATGATTTGTTGTGGCATTTTGAGCGATTTGGATTTGCCATTGTGATTTTGTCAAGGGTTTTGAGAGGCAGCGTAGAATTGAACCAAGTTTCGAAATGTGAGTTTGGTGAAGTGATATTTGTTGTGAGTTTCAAAATGGGAGGCATCGTAGTATCAAAAAGTTCACTTTTTTATATTGTTAGGAGTTAGAACTTACGCTACCTATAAAAACGAGAGAGTTACAATTATCATTTTATGCTAAAATAGAGCTTTATTAAAAAACGAAAAAAGCAAAGATGAGAACCAAAACACCCTTGAGAGTACAAGCGAACAAACTAGGGGCCGGGCCTCATTAAAACCTTATTAAAGAAAACACCCAAGGGAAAAACTTTAATAAGGGAAAAGAGTGTCCATCTAAAAGTACAGAAGAACAGAACAATTAAACGACAGAGCGGAAATGGGAAAACTTCAAAGGTTCCGGTCGAACCATCACCCCTAAGTAAACCCGGCTCATCAAAACAACATAAAAAAAGAACTCACGCCAGAGAGAAAGGCCACAGAAAAGCCAAACCCTCCGACAACCAAGCTGCTGCACGCGACACAATCAAACTAAACAACTACACCACCCCGCGTGTAAGTCTTGCAAGAATAAGGGAAAATTGTATCTAAATAACACAAACTTTGCTCAAAATTCATTTTTGATGTGAAGTTATAATTTTACAAAAAAAATACATTAAAAAATCTTTCACGCTTACGTATCAAAAAATCTAAGTCAAAAGCCCTAAAATCAGCTTTTACTTGGGGTATTTCATGCTCGTGAGAAAAATCTGAAAAAATCGCAAGGTTGTGTATTTAAAAAAAAAAATTCAAGATCATGGGAAAAATCAAAATTTGTTGAAAGTTCGTGTATTTTATGACAAATATCCCATTTTAAAAATTCTAAATTGCATAAAAATATCAAAATATCATCATTTATGAGTTAGATCATTTGGTAACAAAAAAAAATTTATTTTGATTTAAATATTATTTGATTTAAAATTTTGTATAATAACACTATTATCAACTCAACGAGTATAATATTAAATTTAATGAGTATTATATAGTATGATAACAACAAAAATAATCATGTTGTATCTTATTAAAATAAAGAGGCCAAAAATAAATACTGAACAAACAGTAAATTATAAATAGTTTAGATATTTTAAAATTTAAATTTTAAATAATAAATTATAAATAGTTTCATCATAGGTTTCCGTGTTCCCAACAATATGATCAATAATTTTAGTTTGTTTCTAACACGATCTAATATGTATAAAAAATTAGTTATTCATTTCATATTATATTTTTTATGCATATTATATTTGAATTATTAAATGCAAAAATTAAATTAGTTTATTTCACTATTATCTATAAATAATTACTTTTGTTTCAAAGATTTTTATCATAGAAAAATATTTTTACATATGTATATATAACAAATGTTATCACAATTCATTATTATTATTATTTTATCTCCTTTATGTCACACCGCAATTCTTGAAACAATAACTATAACTGGGGTACGACTACTTATTTAAATGAACAAGGGAAAAACCTTGTGAAATCCGAATAAAAGGGATAACAATCGGGCATCGCCCCTTTAGATGAAGAAAGACAGATATCCAATTGATACAAATCAATCAACAAACATGACAAACTTCAGGATCACAAGTTTAGTTTCATGCTTCAGATAACCAACATTCCTTAATCAAAATACTTGAGAGTCAAAAGTCTAGGCTCAACAAAAGATATCGTTTAGAGTCATAACATAAAGGTCTTAAGTCAAGAAAACGAAAGACAAATAGAGGCTAGTACTACAGCGGAAGTCAAAACACGGAGTTGAACCCTAGCCTCAGCTCTCCCCATCAATACCAGCCATCAACCTGAAAAACATTTGAAAATATTTGGGCTAAGTACTAATGTACTTAGTGGGCTGCAACTTTTAAAACATTTCACAATTCGTAAGAGCAGTTTATCCAATCATTCATGACATAACTTAGAAGGTTTTAAAGTAAATGAACTTCTAAGCATGTTAAAGTATTTCATTTTATTAGCGCGCTGTTGTCACACTCTGTTTAGTTACTCGCTGTGATACTAGACCTTTTAGCCACCAACGTATCGCTTTCTCCGATGACACTTGCCCTGAGGACGTAACTCAGACAAGTTGAATTGACCTCGGGACGCTACCCAGGCAGGCCTTACATGATACATGCTCCAGAACACATCCAGCCAAGCACCCTTATAACGCCTTTTACAGGAATTAGTGCCCGATGGAGATCAACCCATCGAAACAACTAACAAGTGTACACAATTCTCAAATAACGTGTTAGGCCATAAGAGAACCTCGATCGATCCATGAATTGCGAGCCTTAAACATAACAGAGCGCACAAAAAATATTTATTGGATAAACAGTTTGCATTTCATGAAACATTTAGAGCTTAGTAACTCAAACATACATTTGGAAAATAAGCCCACCTGTATAGGCAATGACTGTCGTTTATTCTTATCTCTGAATCGGAATAGCGGTGCTAGTCCTCACGATCCACAAAGCCTACAAGAAATCTATACTCTTAATAGGTCTCCTGAATCTAATCTTAAGTCAAGGTAAAGTGCTTAACATTCTATGATTCACTTAGCCGGGTTTTCAAAATTTAATGAATAAATAATTGAAAACTAAAATTCTTGAGTTAAGAACACCAACAATATTCTTACTCGTCTTTCTTTTGTAATTGGAATTATAATAACCAATTAAATCATAAATACTTTCATTGCTAAATATAAATGCAACAAGCTTAGCATATAATAAGTAATTACTTAAAATATGCACATAATAATAATATAATATTATTATGCAAATTATCATTTAAAATAATTAATCAAACTATCTAATAGTCTAATTAAATAATTAAGTGCAGTCCCTTTTAATGAAACAAAGAAAAATCTGCACAGCCCAATGAGTAAAGCCCAGCTGTTTTAAAAGAAGAAGGCCCAACACGTAAGCCCAAAACCCATCCCCATTCTCTGCTCTACGCTATGCTCTGCTCTAGTATACTCTGCTATGCTATGCTCTGCTCTGGTATACTACGCTCTGCTCTGGTATACTACGCTCTACTCTGGAATACTACGCTCTGCTCTGGTATACTACGCTCTGCTCTGGCATACTACGCTCTGCTCTGGCATACTACGCTCTGCTCTGGTATACTACGCTCTGCCTGGTAACTACGCTCTGCTCTTGTAACTACGCTCTGCTCTGCTATGCTCTGCTTTACTCTACTCTACTCTCCTCTGCTCTGCCTACCAGCTCTGCTCTCCCCAGCTCTGCTCTCTGCTCTGCTCTACTCTCCTCTGATCTCCCCTAGCTCTGCTCTCTCCCAGCTTTGCTCTACTCTCCCCTCATCTGCCTACTCTCGTCTGCTCTGCCTACCAGCTCTGCTCTCTCTCTCTCTCTTCCCTCGGCATCTCTCCTCCCTCAATTTCTTTTTTTTCCTGGAAATAGGGCGGACGAACACAGCCCTTGCTGTGCCGCCGCCGCCTCTCCTTTACCGGTGGGCTCACGCCCAGGAATCGCCGTCGACCGCCGGCAGCCACCGCGGTTGCCGCCCCTCCCTAGTGACCTCGACTCAACAGCAACAACGACCAACCGACTCGACACCCCAGATTCGAAAGCAAGCTAAATCAAGCTCAAGACTCTATTTTTATCAACACACATCAAATATTCTTCCACCCTTCTTTTCTTTTTAACAACATTCATGTTGTGTACATAAGTATATATATACATATATGTATATATGACAGAGTATATGCACATGTATTCTCTTTTTTTAAATGTCATTTTGTTCGACCAATATATATATATATATATGAAATCTGTAAATTCCATGGGATGAGTTGACTTTTGCTTAGCAGAGAGTTTGAAAACTGGAAAAAGTTTGGCAAACTGAAATCAGACGTGAGTAAGGATAAAATGGCGATGGATTTCGTAGATGAAACCTTTGGTTCTAGTTGGTGAAATCTGAATTTTGTTGTTGCTTGATTTACTTGTAGTATGGCTGACCTCCGTGAATGAGAGCTGCAAAGAATTTCAAATATCATTTCCTTCAACATTCACATGAGGAGTGGAGAAGAAGATGAAGGAGATTTCCTTGGTTTGCTGGAGTAGAGTGGATAAGTGAAATGAGAGAAATGAGATTGATTGTTGTGTAATTGAAGCGGCAGAGGAGTTGCCTTAAGCAAAGGTGTGTTGGAGTACAAGTACAACTTTGTAGAGATTGGGTGATAGGGGTGGCAGCGGTGATTGGAGGAATAAGGGTGGCAGCTGTGATTGGAGGAACATGGGTGGCTAAGGCATGGCTGAACTTGAGCTGTGCGGCTGAGGCATGGCTCGAAAATAGGGTAGCTCAGGCATCGGTGAGCATGCTGCTGTACTTGGCAATAATGGAGGTGGTGGGTTGGGCTTCTCCCCCCTCCCCCCCCCCCCCCCCCCCCCCCTTTTAACAAGACTCTTGGGTTTGATTATTAACAAGTAAGGTTCAATTAAAACTAAGGCCCAAAATGAATCATCTAAACTCAACACACATACATTATTAAAGCCAAACATAAATTTTAAATTTAAATCTTGTAAAAATCAATATTAATTATATGTAAAATATCTCACATATACACATGCTCATATTTAAATTAATATGCAATGCACAAAAATTTAAATAGCTGAAATATTTACAAAAGCTTTTGAAATTCATTTTTTGTTGGAATTAAATAAATCATTTTTCTTTTATCCGGCGTGAATCATCTTAATCTAAGCTTAAATTAAATTCTAAACTTAATAGAAATGGGTGGGATATTACACTTTAGGTATATAATAGTAAAATAATAATAAAAAAACTAATAACAATTCATTTAGTTTGGATTAATTTAGAAGCTCATTTGTTAAGGTGTAATTTTTAAAAAATGTTAACATAAAATTGCTATTGCCAAAATTAGAACAATTTTGTGAAGAATATTTTTTATTAAATTTATCAATAATAATAGGGATAATTGCGTGAAAATACACAAACTTTGTCAAAAATCCATATTTGACGCGAAGTTAGGATTTTACATTTTAATACACCAACTTTCGTTGTTGTCCAAATTTGACACGACTTAATTCTTAAAAATTCAAAAAACAATCTATTTTTGTAAATAATTATACAAAGACCCACTTATGTTATTATTTGGGACATTTAAACCAAAACAAGATATTTCCTTATGATGTTTTCTTTTAATCTTTGATCCGCGCCTAAAATGGTTTAAATGTCCCAAAAATAGGTTGTTGTATAATCTTTTAATCTTTGATCCGCGCCCAAAACAAGATAAGTGGGTCTTTGTATAATTATTTACAAAAATGGGTTGTTTTTTGAATTTTTAAGAATTAAGTCGTGTCAAATTTGGACAACAACGAAAGTTGGTGTATTAAAATGTAAAATCCTAACTTCGCGTCAAATATGGATTTTTGGCAAAGTATGTGTATTTAGGTGCAATTTTCCCATAATAATACCCCCTCTGTCCACGAAAAGATGTCATAATTTGTCATTTTGATTTGTCCATAAAAAGATGCCATATTCTATTTTTAGTAATAATTTGTGGATCTCTTTCTCCACTCACTAACTTAATTATTTTTTTCACTTTTCATAATTTGTGGGACATTTACTCCACTCTCTACATAAATAACACAAATTTTCTTAAAACTCATGTCACCCTCCCTTAGGATATCTTTTAGTGTACAGAGAGAGTAATAATTATGTTATAATCAATGTAATATAACTATACATAAATAAATCTATCTATCTATACATATATAAAAGCTGGTCCAATAGCTAAAAAAAATTCCCGCCTTTTTACTCAATCTATATTTGGAAAGTTGATTAATATATGGAACAATTACAATTTTGGAAGCAGTTACAACTGATCTAACAAAAGCGCCACAATTATCTGTATAGATGTATAGATTACCCCATTAATATGCATATATATGAATCAATACTAACCTTATTTATCCTATTGATTAAATTTAGCCTAAATTTTGGGGATTAATATTTATTTAATTATCCTATTTGATAAGTTCATTTATTGCATCGTACTGTTAGGAGAGAGGTGTTTCACCTGTTAGTCACGATCGTTGGTAAGCTTAAGCTAAGACGGCGAAGAAAAGAGAAAAAGTGTTGTATTCTTGTATTGTGTGAGAATTACAATGAGAAGTGAAGTCCCTATTTAAAGAGGTACACAAAAAGGGTAAAGGGGTCATTTAACATCTTCGTACAATCACTAGGTTAGTTAGCGAAGAAGCCCCACTTAGATAGCCATCGGGTGTGTCAGTGGTTTGTCGGCTTTCGGTTACCGAGCAGAGGTGACCTTTTCCAGTGAAGCTAGGTCGTCAGCGTTGACCGCTCACTTAGCAGGAACACCAATCAAAGTTCATAAATGCCTTCTCTGGACGACAATTCTCCGGGAAATGCTAATTAAAGCGATTCTCCTTTGATCAGGCCCAGCTCTGGCCGTTCCCGTTCGCTACACCCTAAAGACACGCGTACTTTACTCCTCATCACTATTAATTATACATATGAATCAGTACTATTAGAATTATTTAGTTAATTATCCATAAGAGTCAACTACATGTTATTAATATTTAAGGAATTGATTTGTTCGAAATACTATTTTGAATGTTTGAGAATTTGCCTTATGTTTTTACTGTTATTTAATATACAAATAATACTTAATAATGTTTCAAAAAAATACTTAAATTAATAATACAATAAGATTCTATATATTAAAGCGACAAAATAAATTTTTAGTTTCATATTAGTCATTCTTGCAACCTTTTCTGGACATCTTACAAAATAAGACACTTTTGATAAAAAAAAATAGTAGGCCATTTTTTTTTGCTAAATCACACAAAAATCCTATTAATTATGAATAACAATCAGTACCTTACACTACTTAATATGTACTTCATCATTTCATAGTTGATAGTTGATTGGTATTTTTATTTATTATACAAAAGATGGAAACACAATTAATTTGGGTCATGATTTGTGGGGATGTTATCATTTTGAAGAATCTATATATTGTGTCATGTTTAGCATTATTGTAAGATTATTTGTTTTCTTATTTTATTTGTGCTCTATTTAACTTTAATCAGGCTCGGCCCTTAGTCTGCGTCGTTGTGCTTTCAAGGGTTTTTTTCTTTTTTCTCTTTTATACTACGCCATATTTCATTCATTTCTATTTAACTTGGGCTAAGAAGTCTTCATTTTACTTTGTCAAAATCACAACAAAAATTAATAGTAGCGAAAAGCAATAGTCAAAATTAATAACTTTTAGGGTGCGTTATCTTTGGTTGTAAATTTATCATGGGAAAACGAGAGATATACAAAATTTAACCTTTTAAATCCTTCCTTTCTTTTTCTTCATTTCTTACAAAATAGAATTTGACTCTTACTCATTCCTCATTTTCACTACAAATGAGGGATAATATTATCCATCCATTTTTTGTGTGATAATATTATTCCTCATTTGTAGTGAAAAGAAAGAATGAGTAAGGGTCAAATTCTATTTTATAAGAAATGAGGGAAAAGAAATGAAGGATTTAAAGGGTTAAATTTTGTTTATCTCTCCTTCTCCCATGATAAATATACAACGAAAGATAACACGCCCTTATAAGAATTTTATATTGGTCTTTCAATATGAAATTAAACAATATATATATATATATATATATATATATATATATAGGAGAGTTCAATGGAGACCACTCCCCTATATAGAGAATGAAGACCAAATCTTGTGCGTCGATTCTAGAATATCCAACGGTCTTGATTTGGTTGAAAATGTTTATAATTTTCGTTTATTTTATTGCATGAAGGTTAAGTGGTCATTTGAATTTCTCTCTCTCTCTATCTTTACGTTAAATGCTCTTATCTCTCTCTCTCTCTCTCTCTCTCTCTCTCTATCTAATCAAATCTGCATATTACTAAATTTTCGTCTGATTCCTCTCTCTCTCTCTCTCACATACTTGACAATGGCGACTACACATCTCCCAGCAATGCTGCTTGTTGGGAACTTTATGGAATATCCTAATCCTTATTTTGATGATACCACAATCCATAGGTTTCATTTGTAATAGACTAGAACTGCTCGAACTCAAGTGTTAGAGTTCTTTTTCTAGTTTAGTTGCTGTTCTGAAGACTGAAGAACGAAGGATTGAAGACTGAAGTTACCGACTGAAGCAGTAGTCGAAGAATCAGTCTTGAACTGATTACTTAATGCGAGCCACGTGGAATCAACGGACTGATACTAAAGTCAAGTATCAGTTAAACATTCTTCCTCGAACTGAACCTCCAACGTTCAAAGGAAGCCACATACTCCAGAAGTACAGCAACATTAAATGCAGAGATCTCAGGATCGTCCTTTCTCTGCAGAGGTCATTCCTATTTGGTGACTACTTTACCAGAGACGTCGCATTTCCTGCTCTTCAACATTACCGTTCTCACCAAACAAGGAACCTCGAAGATTGAAGCCTCAGCCCAAGTTCAAATTACTCTCTAACGAAAGAAATCTTGAAGACCTTCTCCACCAACGGATCTATTCAAGACTTCTCCTATAAATAGCGTTCGAGGATCACTTCAATCTTCACCGATTCAACAACATAAGCTGAAGCTTTGCCAAAATTGCTTCTCAGCCAAAGCTCAAATTCCCCAAAGCTTGAATCGAAGAAGAGAATCCCAAAGCCAAAATCAGTCACTGCTGATTACATAAATTCTCTTAGACCTTAGGCAAACCTTGATTATCCAAAGCCTAGGTCAAACTAACTCCAAAGAACTTGTTCTTTGAAGTTCAGTTGGCAAGATTTCAAACCTCCCTTCGACCGATAGAATCGAGTGTTTGAGTTGCAAAGGAGTTCAGGAAGGTACTCTGTCTCCGTGAGGTCCTAGTGCCAGTTCGTGCTAGGAGTGAGAAATCCAACAAGGTGTGTTGGTACTGAAGATTGGATCTTCAATTATTTCGGTTGTGTGCACCCGCAAACACACGTTTCTGTTTGCTGTGCACCCGTAAGCACGAGCATTGGTTTGCAGTGCACCCGTAAGCACTTGCAGAGTGAAGTTGTTGGTCTGATCAACCGACTATGAATGTAGGAAGTGTTTTCCGAACCACGTTAAAATCTCTGTGTTATTTACAGCTTTCAGTATTTAATTTCTTACTTGTGCTCTCCCTCTCTTCAACTGAAAACTGATTAATTGCAAAGAGAAACTTAAGACTAACAACGTGCTCAACCCAAAAGGCTATTGCGAAACAAAAGTTTTCTGCTGCGTGTGTTATCAGTCTGACCGATCTGTCCTCTGATAGTCAGTGAGATTTATAACATCTCTGTTTATCAAACTCGACTGAAGCCTTACGTGCATCAGTTAAGTTCTTGTGACTTAACTGATAACTCCTTACTGAAGAGTCTTTCAGTATCAGTCGTCAACCCTGTTTTGGTCAAAACTCTTTTCAGTAAACAGGTGTCTGAGTTTGTGTTTGTAGTTTCGCGTTTGATCTCTGTATTGAGATCTTGATATTTAAAAATAGCCTATAGGTGTATTCCCCCCCCCCCGCCATACACCTATTCGAGACCCTCCGGACCTAACACTGCTCTTCCTCTCCTCCACCGCCGCCACTATCACAGGAATTATGGAGGGAGGCGGGGCATCGCAGCCGCTCTTTTCTTTTTCAGATCCGCGCCGCCCTCCTCCTCCTCCTCCTACTGCTCCTCGCCTCCATCTCCTCCTCCGTCTCATCCGTCGTCCCCTCCGATACCGCCGCCGTCCCCTCTATTCCCCTTTCCCTCGCCTCCATCCCCAACCTCCAAACCCTAATCCTCCAGCCTTCATCCCCAAAATCTACCACCTCTAGCCTCGATTCTTCGGCGACCGAGCCCCCAGTCGGCGAAGGAGATCCAGACTGCCGTGAGGCTGGTGCTGCCCGGGGATTCGAGCTCTTTTCAGAAAAAAAATTTGCCCTCTTTTTCCTTATTTGTTTGGGTTTTATTTGAATTAGTACAAAATTACATCTTTCTGATGTTGAATAATAGTATAGAACATGTTGTACAGAATTTTCTGTGCTACTAATGATGATTATACGAATGTGGATTTTGATTCAATTTGTTTGTAACTTAGATTGGAATTTCAAGTTACAGCCTTAAATTTCTACTTCCCCTATTTTCGATTTTGAGAGATGAATTTTACTATTTTGGTGGTTTTGTACTACAAAATCAATGTTGGTAAATTCTGTTGGTTTGTAAAATTCTGTTGGGTGTTTGAAGGTAGAACCTTTGTATAAATTCTGTTGGTTGATTTCTGCAAAAATAATGCAAAAGTTTGGTTAATTAAGGAGTTTGAACCTAGTGTTCGTAGAAAATATTAATGAACATACTAATGTTCGTTGATATGTTCGTAGAAAAATTAAAGAACATATTAATGTTCGATGATATGTTCGTAGAAAACCAAATGAACATACTACTGTTCGTCGATATGTTCGTTAGAAAACAAATGAACATACTAATGTTCACCTATTACGTTCATTGCCGGATCAGGTCTCAGAACGGGAAGAGAGGAATTTTCGGGATTTGTTCAACGTGATCCCAGATTTCAGTGGATTTCAGTGGACATATTTACCCTTTTAGAATTAAATAAATGTCATTAACCAATATTTAATTACATGAAAAATCAAACCAGAAAATTATATGAACCGTTAGATTAAGCAAGATCGACGCACATGATTTGGTCTTTGTTCTATATCTAGGAAAGTGGTTGTCATAGAACCTAACCCTATATATATATATATAAGCACAACCACTTTCAAAAATAGTAAGTTATATTTTCCCGTCAAAAATCACCTTATTATATTTGGAAATAATTTTTTGTTTCTAATTTTTTTTATTCATTTCATCTACGCTAGATTATACAAATATTTTTTTATTATAATTTTTTCTATTGATACAATTTATCACATTTTCATAGTTTTTACCGTGTAGTTCTTATTTAAAATTACATTGTAGCTTAACACTATCTTATAGGGATGTCAATCGGGTCAACCCACCGGATTTCGGGCCAACCCTATCGGGTTCCGGGTTAATCGAGTGCGGGCTAATCGGGCTGGAGATTTTTTCGGGTTATAAATCTCCAACCCTAACCCTAAACATTCGGGTTTCGGGCTAGCCCATCGGGCTTATTGGCTTAAAGGCGTAAAAATAAAATAATCACTTGTATTTTGTTATTTTTAATGTCTAATGTATAATGTATAAAATATACATAGAAATCAAAGATATAAATTATATAACAAGCACTAAATGCAAAAATATGAGATATTGTAAAAAACATCAAGATTACATAACATATAAAATAAGTTGGTAACAATAAAATGTTCAATTTTGTTAAAGAAAAAATAATAAAATATCCAACAATAGTTTGAACTCATAGAACCAAAGCATCTCAAAAATAAAGAAAAGTGAAATGATGAGACTTTATAATATTTTATCATTCTTTATTTTTATATCTAAATATTCTAAGCTAAGTACTCGGGTTTCAGGCTAGCCCATCGGGTTAGTCGGGTCGACCCTATCGGGTGCCGGGCTATTCGGTTATGGGCTAATCGGGTTATAACTTTTATCGGGTTGAAAATATTCAATCCTAACCCTCTCGAATGGTGGGTTAATCGGGCCAGCCCACGGTTTCGGGCTAGATTGACATCCCTACTATCTTATATGACCAATATTGCATGTTTATTTAATGAAATATGTAACAACATATTTTTGTCTAAGATGATCATAAAATGTTCACCTAATGTATATACAATATTTAGTTACCTGTTGTAGGCAATTAAAATTTATGGCCAATTAAATTGTGCCATGTGGAAATTATAAATTAAATATTAAATTATATATTTTAGAATTAAATTAAATATAATTCCAAGATTAAATAAATATATAATTGATATTTAATTATGTGGATTTATTGGCCAATCATAAGCTTCCATGGGTCAAATTCTGCATAAAAGGAAATGAATCAAGAAGATCCAATCATATTGTGCCACCTCAGCCCTAGGCCCAAGATTTACGGGCTCATGCTTTGAAGCCCAACCCTAAGCTTCCTTAATTAGCTTTTCCTACAACTATAAATATGAGATGTAGGAAGCTCATAAGGACACACACAAATCATTTGAGAGCTCAAGCATTGAAGGAGTAATTCACTACAACGAAGTCATCTCCAACAATCAAGGCGTTCTACAAGGAAGTCAACGAGTTCTTCATCAAATTCATCAAGTCAACGTTTGATTCAGAAATAAGGTGGAAGCCCTCTGGATCGACGTCATCAAAGCCAAATTCAAGTCATCAAATCAAATACAAATCACAGGAGATCAAGAAGGCGTACTTCCCTCCAAAGATTTCAAGAAACTTCGAAGAGGATAATCAGAGGATCAAGTAGAGATTCGCAACCCGCAACAAATTCATATCAATCCATATATTTTGGATTTGTACACATTTTTGTATTTCATTAAATTGAATACAATAAAATTTGTGTTTACACCTGTATATTTAATGAAACATGTAATCATATATTTTTATCTAAAATGATCATAAAATATTTTCAGAGCGTATATACAATATTTAGTTACATATTTATTTAATAAAATATGTAATCACATATTTTTGTCTAAAATGATCATAAAATCTCCTGTTAATGTATATACCATATTTAGTAAACCTAAATAAAATTATAAAAATATTAACCTTGATCAAGATTTATGATTTTATATGGACTTTTAACAAAATTATTTATTTATTTATTCTTTCTTTCATGAACATTTAGTTAGCAAGTATAAAATAAATGAACATTTAAGATTAATCAAGTCACTATAGTTGTGTATAAATTATAATTGCACCAAATTAATTATAATATAATCATGGCACTATAATTTATAGAACTAATTAATTTTTTATCTCTTAAATATGACTTATAATCGCACCATTTTTGTTGACAAAATCACTTATAATTTCGGTTGGAAAGTTTAATTGTTTGTTGGTTGAATTTGATCGAATTAATTTATTCATTTAATGCATAAAAAATATTTAAAATGTCATGATCCTTGATCATCTATTTTAGGATAATTGTTGCTAGGTTGTATTTGTTACTATTATTTTATCAAAATATAAATTTTAAACTTAAACTTTATATTCATTAAATATAAAAAAGTATATATAGATATAATATATTAACACTCACTCACTCACACACACACACACACACACACATATATATATATATATATATATGTATATATTTTAGTACTGTATATATTTCAGTAAAAATTTTGTATAAATTATTTTAATATAATGTGTATATATTATACATCTTTAATATGGATTTGGACGAAATTAAAATTCAGTGCAAATTTCAGAATGAGCTAAAGTTTATGTATTTATATTACAACTTTATATAGTTGAAAAAAATTTCCAAAAATCACTTATAGTTTGTGAATTTACAGTCAATTAACACCTCAAAAAAATATGTTGTGAAATGCAAATCAGTAAAAAGTAATTAAAAGTTTCAGAAACTCGTTCAAGACTAATAGAAATTTAGAAAGAAAATATCTAGATATTTTGATGGAAATTTTAAATAGATAATAATAATTATTGGATAAAAAGTTTTTGTTAAGATCTTGATCATTCATACGCCTTCAATTATAAGATGAAACAGTTTCATCTTCATTTTTAACGAAACTATCTTTATTATAGCTATTTTATATAATAATATAAGTAACTTATAGAATTTTATTATCTAAATCTAATATTTTAAAAAATATAATTATTTTACTATTTTAATTAAGTAGGTATTGTCGTGCATCGCACGGGAGTAATACTAGTTATACTTAGAGAGGTGGTAACCGTGAATTAGAAAAGCAACAGTAAGCCATACCAATTGAACTTCATTAATTATTCTATCGTTAAACCAACACACTTCTAATGTTCCTTTAAATCAATGAGATTTTTCTTTCTATTCGTACCACGAATTCACGATGCATGAAAAGCTGAAGTCTATTTAAAAGTTCAAATTGCTAATTTGTCGAGATTGAACAAATGAATTTATTATATTAACTACTCTAATAATTGTCATTCAATTTTGAGTTTAATTGCAAATTAAAAGGTGATAATATGATTTTAAAATGATTTCTCAATCTAACAAGATAAATGATAATATTCATATGATTATGTATACAACTTTTTAATTTTAAATTAATACGACTCATGACAAATTATAGACTAATTTTTATCCATTGTCTGAGTGAACATTGTATATGCACACAAAATTGAATGTTCCTATATTCTTGTAAATGTATTACCATTCACACTGCCACGTTTAATTTAATTACAACATAAAATCCGAATTCAAAACATACTAAATAAACATTTGACATTTTTTTAGGAGAAAAAAAAACATTTGACTTTCACTTAACATAATATCGACAAAACCGGGCACAGCCACTAGAAATAGCATAGCCCCTCAAAGTTAGGAAATCCATATTTTGCTGAGCAAAATAGGAATCTCCTAATAAACCTCCACTTGTCCCCACATTTCAAACAAACATTCCCATCATTTTCGCCTACAAATTTTACTCAGTCTTTCACCAAAATCCCAACACTCACACAAACACTTGACATCACTCTCTTCCCATCTCTCTCTCTCTCTCAGAAATAGAACAGAACAGAACCACCATGCTTCCATTTTGAGGATGACCCTGAGAGGCAGCAGCGGGCAGGCGTGCGCGTCGTGCAAGTTCCAGAGGCGGAGGTGCACCCCTCAATGCCTCCTTGCACCCTTCTTCCCGGCCGATCAGCCACAGGTGTTCCACAATGTTCACAGATTGTTTGGAGTGAAAAACATACAGAAACTGCTCAAGGAGCTCCACCCCGACCAGAGGGCCATCGCCATCAAGTCTGTCAAGTTCCATGCTGCAATGCGCGAGAGGTACCCCGTTTGCGGATGCTTGGTCGAAGTTCAGAACCTCGCCTATCAGATTCAACTAGCTGAGAAGGAACTCCACGCCGTCCTGCAACAACTACTTTACTATCGTCAGCAACAACGACAACAACAAGACACGTCGCCTGGAGATGATTACCTCTCTCAGTTGCAGTTAGGCATGGCGCCTCCAGGGAACACGGCCATGGTCGCCGCCCTCATCCAGCAAGACGACCAGCCAGAGTATAACCTTGTGGCAGCACATCCCTCTTCTTGTTCCAATAATGTCAATAGGGATCATTACAACAAAGACTGTAATGATGTCGACTCGCTATGCAGCTATAGCAACAACGACTACAACAACAATGCCAATTCAGCGGTGATGCAATCACAAATGCCTACTTCACAAACCATACCTCAGGTCCCACAAGATTACAATGAGATGTATTCATTTTTTGACAATATTGACGACAGACAATCTTATATTGGTCCCAAGGAAGTATACGAATCCAGGTACCTCATTCTCTCGACACGATAACAATATTGTTATTCAGATATCTCATTGCCAAGCATGATACTACTATTTTAGTCATATATTCCATCACAAGAACTCATGTTTCAACCGAACATGTAGTTTGGACTCGTCGGTTAGAGATTGCAGACAGTCTGATGAGCAAATAGCAGAGAACGAACTGAAGAATGCTGCAGCATGCTTTAGCCTTACAAGCTTCAACTAATAACATCAAAATGGTGGATGTTCTAGGAAAGAGCCTTGGCCGATTGGGAAGCCATATTTATTTTCTCAATCATACACAACTTTCATAAAGTAAGCATTACAATTCACATTATATATATATATATATTTCGTCTTAAGTGTACATTTTCATATGCAATGAACAAGTCAGTCTTTCTTCAGAAAACTAATGCTCAATTCACTTAGCCTAAGATGTAGGAGATAATTTCTCACCTCAATTGAATTTGAGACGGTAATTTTATACATCCTTATCAGCCTGCCTCAAGAAATTACCTTTTTCAGTCCCATAGCAAGATGAAAACTGTATGACAGTAAAAAACTTGATAAAATCACAGTAGTTTGTTTTTCAACCGCAAATATAAGAAATCATGTCAACCCCTTATCAGTGGTGCAACAGGTAACGTAATGGAAAAATAAAATGTGCAAGCTAACAGCAACACCTCATCGGTCTTGGATAATTTTGACAGACTGATTGAAAGGTATTGATGATCAAATAAGTCAGAATGTACTCACAAGACGAGATTTTCATAAATTTCATTGAACAGATAAAGGCTTGTAGCATTCATGATTAGGAGATGAATAAGAAATCAAAAATCTATGGAAATATTAGAACTTTAGAGAATTAGATCAATAAGTAGAAAGATGGAAGAAATTATTTAGAACATAATTTCCAGCTTGATAATAATGTATCAACCATCAATATAAATATAAAATAGTCGTGCTGACCAGTAGGAAGGTGGAACAGGCAACACAAATGGCATAAAAGGCTAGCATACGAGTATAATAACAAATATATGTCAATGCTACAGTTTTTGGAGTAAGTGTTTGCTTTATACTAGTAAGAAGCTTACACGAAGAAAGTTTTCTCTAAACAAAAGCTACTCACATCTAAAGGAAGAACTCTGAAAAAGTTCTGTCTTGTAAGATCTTAATAGCTAAGATAACTCAGACTACTTGCGTATAATCTAGAACTAACATCCATAGCTTTTGTCCTACCCAATACAACTGGAGATTTGAGAAACTACTCTCGTCGGTCATTAGACTATAACCTCGAATTGTGAAATACATTAGTGTTCTTTTAATGTGATTATATCATAAAATGTACACATCAAACTATTTGTTATAGTCAGAAGTCTCACAGTATATCCTTTGAGACTTCAGAGAAAATATATGCTGGAAAAGTAAAAATATCAACACACAATGTCCTTGACTCATATGATATTTTACTTTCTGAAAAAAATCAGAATAACGCATCTGGAAATCATCATTTATTCACTTATTGAACTAAGTACAGAAACCTACAATAGGTTGTTTTACCAAAATCTCTCTACTAGAGGGAAAATGGCGATAGAGTAGCTTAAAATAAGTTCATCTACTGAAAATTGCAATTGTTTCATACCAGTTGCATAAATCGTAAAGGAGATATATCTACATCTAGTCATGAGGACATACAAACTTTCAGGGAATTCAAGTCAGAGAACCCTTGTGTTGTACGAACCACAATATAAGCACTTGTGGTAAAGCCAATGAAATGAGGCAGTTCCTCTTTGTTCACAGTCGTTGCACAATATAACCTGCATATCCATTGCGCAGGCATATTTGAATCATTTTGTCTTACGGTTACTTTTTTCAAATTCAAGAATCACAAATTAGCACACCTGAGTCCGGCCAGAATACTCTTCTGGAATTTTCTCTTCTGCTAACAGAGCATCTAACATCCCGAAGTACACCTGTGTTGGAGATTGATGAAGATTTTTGAACACCACTAAATTTTTGCGTAAGTTCGAACAAGAAGAGGAACAGTGGAACAAGGCATTCATCTTAATATTATTTTGCTGAAAAAATACAATTAAAAGAAAGGAATATAAACTAACCTGCATGTCACCCAGTGACTTGCTACAAATCGGGCAAATATAGTGAGAGCAAGTGTAGTCCTAGCAGCAAGAAAAAGGGAATAAGATGTCGATTTTGAAAAGAAAAAAATCATGAATTCATATAAGATAAATTCTAGAGAATGGTAATACCTGAAAACAAGATGAATGCATCAAATGGCCACATGGAAGTGCCTTGACTGGAGAGTTTGATGTAAAGATGTACTCGTGGCAAATTGGGCAGTTATCCTCGAGGCACTTCTCTCTACATATATGTACAAAGAGATACTTCGACATACAAGCATTGCATTTCATACAGTGGAAGTAATCAACGCCCAGCCCCTTCCCAACTCGGCACAAGTTGCAGTAAGGGCAATGGTATATTTGCCTGTCCGAAATATCAGTTAGGATCATTCACTAATATAATACCTATAAACTGCATTTCATTGACAAGTAGGCTTTATTCTGAAATTTTGAGGTTTTATTAAGAGAAGGAAGAGGACTATGAAGCCTCAAAGCTGATAATCAGATATGCATAATCAACTAACCGTTCATCATCAAACAATTTGCAAATCCTGCAATAGTATCTTCCCATGGAGAAGCCATTGCAAGATTGGCTTATACATTTCTGCCCGATTGGCTGAATTACCATGCATTTCATGCACATCATTTTTATAATATCTTTTCTGCAGCAAGAAATGTAAAAATGAGTTTACACGTCAGAGAAAGAAATAATTTGAGCAGCAACCTGATTCATGCTAGTCTAACCTGTCCACTGAATGGTCTGTTTGGTGGTCATCATGGCAACGTATGCATGTGTAAAGCTTATTGCAACATGGAGCGAGAAGCTTACAATTTCTCTTATAGTGCTTGCAACCAAAAGTTACTCCAAGAGGGTCTCGATAAGAAGGACTTTGACCTGGGATATCTCCCTCGTGATTTCCAACAGAAGCCTCATGTTGCATCTTTTGCATTATAGTCCAACGGCTGTAATTACATAAACAAGTCAACCCAATGCATAATAGAAAAGTTAATCATCTGAGGGACTAAAATAAGCTGATTTAATGAAGTTTGACATATCTCAACAAGTCACAAAAATTTAAATTGCATAGAATCTACTGATGGCATCATGCAGACAAAAAAATTACTAGCAGTTGAATTGTCAATTCACCAATGATATCTTTTATGCCATTACCTCATTAGCAAATTCTGGATTAAATATGTTTTTTTCCGAGAATCCAGATTAGGGTCACGAGAGACCCTTCTTATTGCAGCTTCCAGCTCTTCCTGGTTCATGCTTAGAGGGTGCTCCTGGTGGCTCAACTTCTGATTTTCTGTACTAGTTATCTCTGCTACATCATGGCATATCTTATCCGCTTCATTGAGTTTCTTTTTGTCAGTCTCATTCTGAGCTAGGCATAAGTCTTGAGACTGGAATGCATCCTTCCCTCCGCCAGCGAAAGTCGATTTATGAACATCAGAAGATCCATAATGCTTACAATCCTCGCTATAAAATTCCTTTTGTGTCTCTCTGTCATGACCTACTTTTCTCATTTGAGTACCATCCTTTAGCAGATACGTTAAAACAACTTCCAGGGGGTCATCAGGAGGTCTTGATCCCTCTTGCACTGTGGATAAGGTATGTTCAGCCATACCTCCCCACCATTCCCGTAGCCATTCATCGAACTTCGTATTTCTAGCAACCTTGAGCCATATAGACATCATGGCCTGCTGCTCATCAGAAGTTAGATGTGCCATCAGCCAGGTTATCACTTCCTTCAGAATCTCCGCTCTCGTCCTCCCAAGCATATGGCCTATGATCTTTTCTTCTTCATCAACAGAGAAGCTTCCACGAAACAAAGGAAAAATTTCAACTTCTTCACGATACATGTGATCAGATAGTACCTTACGCATGGACAAGCAAGTATGATGGAGCTTCGAAAACAACTTGTCCAACCGCACCCTAGTCTCTTTGCTTCCCTGCTGATCATGCAATTCAGATATCTCTTCCAGGATTATGGAAGTTTTCGTGAAATATTTGAATTCCAACTTGTGATCGATGCTGTAGGAGTGGCTTATGTTTTGAAGTGCTCCCTTTGATTCCAGAGCTGGAAAAACAATTTCATCCTCTGAGTCACTATGAATCTGATAAATGGTATGCAAAAGCTTGAAGCGCTTCTTAAACTCAGCGAGAAATCCAACATTTGCAGCCAGCTTAGCTGATAAGCTCACAAGATACTCCAGATCTTTTATCAGACCTTTATGGAAATAAAAAACAGCATCAATTGGCCTAGATTCGAGAGTCACGGAAGTAACATGGTCAGCTTCCACAAGATTTCTTTGAAGTGATAGCATTCCTTTGAACTTCTGAGAAAAGAATATGCGAATATTCATCTCACTTGGATAAAATACATCATGCTCTCCTGTTTCCTTAGAGGCGGAAGAAGATGGAAAGTCTGCAGTTATCTTTATCTTTGTTGTTGAGTTTGGGTTGAACATCCAATCAGAGAATATGATTTTCTGCCTATTTTGCTCAGCTAAGTAAAAGCTTCTACCATTGAACATTTCTTCCAGATTTTCTCTAAATTTTTCAGCCGAGATTTTCCCTGAACAACCAATGCGGACCCATTCGCATAGTAGAGATGTAAAAGATTTACTTATTGCAGGACATCCGAGCTCTACTTTCTTTAGAATGGATTTTGACTGGTTCTCGGTTAGATGAGACGAGAACCAAGTGACAGTGCACTTAAGCAGCCCGAGTGGCATCATATAAAGACATGCCTGGAGTAACCACATCTGCATTTCAACAGTGCAACTCGTGCTGATGGATGGGAAAACCTGGAAAAAAACTGAAGAATAAAGTTACTGAAGCAACAAAACTCAGTTCCAACTATATGAAACTTAAAAGCAAACCACTGAAAGAAACGATTAAAGCAGTTGATTATGTGTGTGCTTAAATAGATGAAAGATATACTCAAATTTATATTCTATAAATGTGACAATCAGAAGTATTATTGTCAATGGGTTAACTATGTAGGTCTGTCTGATTGCTGTCACACTTTTGACTAGACAGATAGATTTTGTCTGATTGGTGGTGTACTTTGGAGCCTTCAATCGTTTGACATTCTAAATATGATTTGATCATTTTATGAATATCTGTGCTTTACTTTGATTTCACACTAAGATTCTAAAATACAAAGCATTATCAAATATTAATTTTTACTTCACTTTTACATTCATACAATTCCCTATAGAAAACTTTTCAAGATGCTTCACAGAAAAATTGCCTTGTTAATCCATAATTTACTTCAAATCTTTTACGGCTTGAATTGCATAATTACCAGCATTTCCTATAACGGTATTCATGATATATTGACTAGATTATGAAAAACATTTAAAATAATGAACAATTGATAATTAACATACTGCAAATAGTACCTCAGTTTCAAGAAGCATCAAGTTTTTACCCAGCTCTCTTACAAGGGATTCCAGTTCCTGATAAAGCATCTCCACAAAGTTTTCTAGTTGTATCGAACCTCGAGATTCATAGAGCAGCAACCTTCGGAGAACTTTAATCTGGCATTCATCTATGAGTGGACTGCATGGAGATATGCTATTCTCCGCCACAAGATTTGACAAATTACAGAATATTTTATCCAAAGAATTGCTGCATTCAAATGAGACAGGAAAGCGTCACAAGCATCAAATGGGCTCACAAAATTGTCTCAACCCAATCGAGTTGGAGACTTGTACCAAAAAATTAAAATTAATCATCATGGTTACCTATAGAAGATCAAGACATCTGCAATGAATTTGAGCTGAACAATAACCGAAGACAAACTAGCAGAACAGATTGAGCTTCTTATATGATGCAATTCCTCAATAATTTGATTGAGATCTCTTCGCAGAGCAGCATGCCATATATGCATACCCTTGACGGGTTCCTCCACACAGTTCTTTTGGATTGAACATGCTTTCTTGAATTGCTGTTCTCGGTCACAGGAAATCTGAAGTGGATATAGCTTATGTATGTCCCTATTGGATAATCCAGTTAAAAGTTGATGCCTTTTTCCATATATGCTGTTGGCACCAGAAGAAGAACTCTCGTGCTGAATCCAGGAAACAACTACCTGTGGAGTTCATTACCAATTTCAGATACTTAACGACATTGCTTGATAATTTTGGCTTGGGATCTACCTCTTGAAGCAGCCTTTCTTTAGGCACAATAAGCTTTATGCAATGTAGGACATCTACTTTTTCATCTGTACTAAGATAAAGAGTCATCCACGGTAAAAATTCCTCCAGTAGTATGGTGGGCACACTGCACATATACTGCCAGATGAGCTGAGACTGCTCTTCGCGAGAGCATTTCTCCATCAGCAAAGGAAAAACCTGCATCCACACAAGTTATATGTATAAAAACAATGAATACTTAGATCTCAACCGATTCATTCAATTTTGTGAATTCAACTTTTTGTTTTAAGTCTTGAGAAGTGAACAGTTCTTCAAAGCTCTAAATTATTATCACTTTTGCTCCATCATTAAGTCATTAAGAAAATAAAGAAAAATACGTCAAGTAATTTGAAGAGCAAATAAGCTACTAGAAGACTACAACCCTTACTATCTGGACTTGCGGAGAAAGGGAAAAGAATAAATCTGACTTGCTAAAAGTTGAAAACTTCGATAGATACCTGCTCCTCTTCTTTATGCATGTGATGACAAATCATGGTCTGCACAGTACCAATCAAAGAAATAAGATCTTGAAACATTTCAGGTGCATCTTCATCTTTGTTCATCAAGAGATCCAAGTAGTGGAAGATGCAACTGAAGCTATCATCTATAGAACTATGTTCGAGAGAATACGTCGGTACCACATTCTTTACTTGAGCATCTAACGCCAGAAAGATAACCTGTTATTTAAGAATTAGATTTGCAATTTTGAGTCATTGACACACGGTGAATCTGCAAAATTCAGCAGAAAAAATATCAAAGCTGAAGTTTTTCAAGGTATATCACAAAAAAAAAAGAGAAAAAAACAACAACAACAACAACACATGAGTATTTGTATTTGGGACTACCTTGATGCATCCCCTCGCCAACAGAAATACGGTGTAGACTCGTAAAAATAAAAAAATGAAAGTAATTATTGTTTAATCTAAACAAATGAGATTACCTAAGGGATATCACAAATTACATTCTGTAACCAAGTTTACCACAACAAAATCTTCTCTGTTTTATCCGTCTGAAGCAAATTGAGTTTTAGTTAGGTATAGTTTAAACCATTATCAAGTTCATTGTAGTATGTAATAAATGAATTCCCCATCGCACAATAGCAGCCATGTGCTTCATATTCAAGCTCTCTTAACATCAGACAGTAAAAAAAAATGTTGAAGAAATTATGAACGTCAAGATCAAACAAGTAAATGTACAAGTAGGTAAAGCACAAATGCATTCATCATTTTCACATAGAGGTAAATTTCTCCTAGCAAAAAGGAACGTTGGCAACTATAATTACTCCTCCAAGTCAACGCACCCCAATTCGGGTGCATCATCAAGTAAGGAAAAAGAAAGCATAAAATTGCCCTAATTTCTTCTTCTTCTTCTTCACAATTTAGTTTCTTCTTCAAAAGCAGAATACTAAATCTTAACATTGACAATGGAGAATGTCTAATTGAAAGTTCATATCTCAACTCAGAAAAAAAAAAATCATGTATTTACTAAAATCAGCTTTGTTGGAAATGAGTCTAACCTCGTCTTCCGCAACACTGTGGTAATCATACACAAGCTTCAAAAACTCCAGCCTCCGGCTAAGGTCAACGACAACTGCGCCGCTCACAGCGCCGCCCTCGGAGGCCTCAGCCGCCACACGGCGGACGAAATCGAGCTCCGCACGGAAAGCCTTGTGAGTAACCACGAAGAAGAGAATGGGCGCGTCAACCAGTCTGGCCCCGGCAAACGAAGGCTCCGGCCAGTCCTCCTCCTTCTCGGATTCCCCGCCGCCCATTTAACGACAAGACGCCGTCGCCGAGACCACCACCTTTCATCAATGGCGCGAGGGACCAAAAAAGGGAGTTCTCCACGGCAGGATTGAGCTGCAATTTAATGGGGATTCAGGCCGTGCGTGTGCTGCCTTCATCACAGATTCAAACTTATTTAATTCGGTTTTTGTTTAAAAATTAGCTTTCTAAACAATTCCAACGACCCCGACGTTTTAACTAACACCTTTTAGCCATGGCGCGGGCTGCTTATGTTTTGTCTGTTACAAATTTGGCGGGTTGGTAGGACCAACGTGCCGCTGCCACGTGTGCCGGTGTTTTTGTACAGGTATTGTCGTTGCCGCACCGGATCTTTCACTGGAGAGTGTGGGCATCAGCTTGGCACGTGCCATCCTCACGCTTACACGCTTCGCTCCGCTATTTGACCTTGGCCCGTTGGGCTTTACTAGGGGGCCCATACGCTATTTCAAATATGCCATCTCAAATTAAATAATCAGAATACTAAACTCACGTTATTATTAATAATAGGAGCCCAGATAAAATAAGAGAACGATTAATATGAGATGACGGGTGCATGCGCCAAATATTTTAGTTACACCAAATGATTTTGACGTCTTCCCCAAAGTTTTGTATTTTTAGACATATATATTTGTAGTATTAACAAATAAGCTATGAAGCATAGTTGAAAAAATTTAAAGAGCCAATATATAAAATGTAACACAAATTCTCTTGTTAGAACGAATGTATACATCAGATGGGTCGAGTCGGGATTGGGGCGCGAGTCTGGGCACGGATCTAGGTGGGTTTGAACGCGGGTCCAGCAGAATTTAGACGCGGGTCTGGGTCGAATAATTCAAAGTAATTATTGTTCTGATGAAAAGTAATAATCGACGTGAAACAAACTAATGTTTTGAAACATTACATTTCTTTATATCAATAATTATTTTTTATTACAATAATAATTATTTCATCAAAATAAGTATACCACCGCGCCCTTCGCTCCGAGCCTGTGCCCTCCGCTGCTCTGCCAGTCAGGACTGGGTTCAAAGACATGAATTATTCGAAGTAATTATTATTGTGATGAAAAGTAATAATCGACATAAAGAAATACTCCCTCCGTCCACGAAACAAGTTCACACTTGGTGCTCGGCACAAAAACATGATCTAGCCACCCTCCGGTCATATGTACTCTTGACTGATAGTTGTCAAATCGTTGACTTTTTTGACTGATGGCTGTCAAATCGATCAAATGTGTAAGACTTTCACAAAAAACCAGGCAAACCCATCAAATCAAAGGGTATTTAAAGAATAGGGCATAGAATGCTTATGTTTATAAAAGAGGGTATTTTTCACATATAACTTAAGGAATAGGGAATTTTAAATTTTTACTCTTGATCAAATACAGAGTGCATTCATTAGAGGGAGGCAAATCACAGATAATGTGTTGATAAGTTTTGAGTGCTGACACTAGTTGAGAGCGAGAAAGACTAGAAAGAACGGGTTCCCTGCACTGAAATTAGACATGATGAGTAAAGTCTACGACCGGGTGGAATGGTATTATTTTGAAGCGGTCACGAGGCACATGGGTTTTTCGAAACAGACGTGCAATCTGGTTATGAGGTGCGCTTAGTTTATCTTCTTTTCGTTTCTGCTCAACATTAGGGTCTATTGGGAGCTTCGACCAACACGCGGCCTACGGCAAGGCAACCCTGTATTGCCATTCTCATTTGTTATAGTGCCCAATGATTCTCTTCCATGTTTAACAAATTCGAACCAGGGGGCGAATTAAGGGGGTTCCGATTATCTCTCGCCAACATAGTATCACCTATCTTTTCTTTACAATGATAACCTAATATTATTTCAAGCCAAGGGATCGGAGGAGAGGCAATCAAGGAGAATATCTCTATATATGAACGGGCTCCAGGACAAATCATAAATTTTGAGAAATCCCCAATCACCTTGTGTCCTAATACCAAGGAACATATCGAGAATGAGATTTTGGGGGTGCTATAAGTTAAGTTGGGGGGATGGTGTCCAAAGATTCATTGGTCTGCCATAGGGATGATAATTATACTCGCAGGTTCGAGTACCTGCGGGTACCTGACTCTAAGGGGGAGGGGGTTGGGGCAGGGATGGATATGGATCCCCACCTCAAACCCGTCCCGTATAATATATATTTAGTATATTTTAAATTATTTTTTATAATTAAGGAAATATATTAATATTAATATTAATATTAATATTAATATTACTCCCTCCGTCCACCAAAGATATGCCACTTTTCTTTCGGCACGGGTTTTAATAAAATGTGAGTGAAGTTGATAGTGGAGTAAGGGTCCCACTTTAAATGTGAGTGGAATGGTGTGGACCCTACTACTAAAAATGGATGTGGCATATTTTTTGTGGACGGACGAAAATGGAAATTGTGGCATATCTTTGGTGGACGGAGCGAGTAATATTTATGATGTATATTATTAAAAAAATTGAATTATTTAATTGCATGTAGATTTCTTTCTCTCATTCTTTATATAACACAATTCTCCCACCATTTTTCAATGTGGGACATTGTTTCTCTTCAATTCTCCCACCCTTCTCGCTACTTTTTGTCCCACATCGAAAATGTAAGGAATAGATAAGGGGAGTTAACTTATAAATAAGATTTCCTACACAAGATTTAACTTAATTAACTTTGCTATATTTTTTCTTTAATCTTTAAGGAAAAAGCAAATTTTAATTTTGAATAAATTTTAATAAAAGTTTAAATTTGAAATTAAAATTTTAGCAAATTTTAATTTTAATTTTAATTTTACGGGTACCTGACGGGTATCCTTCCCCCCATAGGGTAATCCCTGCCCAGACCCCTCCTCGATATAAACAGGCATGGGGGCTGGACCGGGGATGAATTTCTAAGGTAGAAGCGCCTACAGTTTAACTACCTCGTGAAAAAGGTTCAGAAGAAATTATTTAGTTGGAACCAAAGAGAATTATCTGGTGGTGTAAAAGAGGTCATACTTAAAGTGGTCATACAACATTGGAGGAAATGGGAGGTGATGTGTAGACCCAAAGAATGGGGAAGGATGGGATTCATAAACCTTAGAGGTTTTAATAGAGCTCTTGTGGTGAAGCAGACATGGAGAATTATCAAGAACCCTAACTCTCTTATGGCGTGGGTTTTCAACTAAATATATTTCGCGATTGTGAGTTTCTGAATGCTAGGGTGAAATCTAATGCTTCATATGCATGTCGCTCTATTTTTTGGAGTAGGCTGCTATTAACGAAAGGACTCTTATGGAAATTGGAGATGGTAGTAGAGTTCGAGCTTTTTGGGTGCATGAATTGGAAGATGGAAGAGTGCATGGAAAAATAGAAGGCTCATTACAGGTGCTGGTAGCTGGATGAGCATAGTAGTTGGAACGAAGATGAACTTACCAAAGTATGTTGGCCTCATAAGATTGAGGCATCGGAGAACAAGGAATGAGCCACATACCAAGCTAGAGATTTGAACATAGTGGCGATTTTTTTATTAAGACGGCATACTTACTTCACATTGGATATTTTGACAGCCACCCTCATACAAGTTTGAGAGATATGCCAAAGATGCCATGATCGATGGGCTACAACTAAGCATAGCTTGATTTTTTGCCCGACAATAAAGGATATGTGGAAAAATTCCAGATTATGGAATGTGCTTCAATTGATGTAGGGTATGGACTAGCTGGGTATGACCACGGCGATTGCAGATAAGTTTACGGGGGAGGAATATGAAATCTGGATCATTATGTTGCACATAGAGTAGATTTTGCATGTAGTTGTGTCCATGATAGGGGAAAACATAGTCGAGTTCGAAGATGGAGTGTGTGGCTTTTTGGGAGGTGTACGAGGCTGCAAAGCCGACTTATTCCACGAAGAATTTGATAGGGGTGAAACTAGATAAGAGAGTTTGGGTTAAGTCGAGGCGGGGCTGTTTGCGTGTGGATATAGATGCTTTGTTTGATAGCGAGGCAAATGCGTTTGGGATGAGTGTCATTGTGCGTGACCATTTGGGGGTCATAAAACTCACTATTGTGAGGCTAAGAGGTCCACCGTCGTCTATCATGATAAGAAAAGTCATGGTTGTTGTAATGGGGTTAACGAGTTGTATGGGACCTGAGCCCGATTGAGATTCATACTGATTCACTCTTAGCTACTTGTGTGATGGCCTGCCTAGAGGAATAATGACTTTTCTTACCGAAGGATATTCTTAAGGTGATTTCAGTTGCTTGATCTTGTATTTTTTTTTTTAATGTTCATCATGTGTATTGTGAGGCTAATAGAGCTGCTCACAGTTTATCTCAATTTGAGCGTAGTTTTTCGCGATCGGTTTGTTGGAACGTTAATTTTCCTAGCTGGCTTAGGGACATTATTTTGGAAGACCTTACTTAATACTCCTTTTGTCCACTAAAAGTATAGCATTAACACTAGGTGGGCATATGTTTTAATAAAATTTGTGATGATTTTGATGTAGCGGAAAAAAAGGTCCCACCAATTTATGAGATGTGTGGTTGAGATTGAATTTGAGGTGGTTTTTTGTAAATAAGGAGTGTTTGTAAAGATAAAAGTTAAGAAAAAAATGTGGGGCCATGTTCTAAGAAGGAAAGTGCCATACTTTTGGTGGACACCAAAAATGGCAAAAGTGCCATACTTTTCATGGACGGAGGGAGTACAAGTTTTTATCTTTCTCCTAAAAGAAATAGTAAGCATTAATATTATCTAGTATAAGTATATGTTATTCATTCTTATCTCAAACTTGCATAACGTATAGTAAGTTGTATATATACAAAAATATAGTACTAACGGTAACTTTTTTCCTACCAAATTTTCTCTTTATTCTTTGCTCTTTTTTCAGTTTGATTTTTTTCTAAAAATTGTCAACTTCAATTTGTAAAAAATATTTAATATGCATTAAATTGAATAGTTTGAACGATCTTTAATTTGGTGTAAAAAACATCAAAAAGAAATTTGTGTATGTTAAATTAAATTTTAAAGTAAAGTACAAAATTTTATACTCCATTCGTCATTGAAACATCTTCCTAAGGGGAGGTGACACATGTTTTGATAAAAGTTAATTGTGTGTTTGATGAGTGTAGAAGAATCTCACAATTGTAAGGATAATAATTAGTGGAATTATTTTCAAAAATAGATTAAAAATATATTGTGAGGAAAAACAAAAACAAAATAAAGAAAGATGTTTAAAAACATTTATTATATTAATTACATAAATTTATGTTTCCGCCCCTCTCTCTCTCTCCAATTCTGGACTCTCACTTTCTCGCCATCGCGACCAAACTCTTCACCACAGTAATGGTATGAAAATGTATGGAGTAGGGATCTACTGAGGTAGGGATCTAGGATCTTGATACACTCTTAATCAAATATGAGTTCTTCGAGTGAACTCTGACTCCAACAACAGAGAAAATGTTGAGAAATTTCAGAACAACAACTGAGTTTTTCATTCAATGAGAAAGCAAACTAGAGTAGAGACATATTAAATGGCACACAGGCCTTCGGTTACGCTAAAAACAAATGACAGCTAGACCTGCCATAACAACAACTTTCAGAGGGATGAGTGGACCAGTAGGTATTTTCATCCTAAAATGTAATCCTTGAGCTTGGTGGGGAGTTTGGTTACTCGAATGGGCTTGGTGCAACGTGGGCCTTCGTCTTCCTTGGTTGGGCTTGGGCTGGTAGTGTTGTCAGGTGTATCATTTCCCACCACTTCTGGAACCACCCACTACTACAAAAATCCACATACATAACGCAACCGTTATGTATAAGCGCATTTTGGGGGAAAATCTCGCTTGAAATCTTCAAAATCCTCCCACGTCGAGCTCTCAGGTGGTTCGCCGGACCACTGAACCAACACTTGGTGACGCACCTTGCCATGAGAGAGTATGTGGCGCGATGAGCAGACTGCGATTGAGGTAATTACTGGTTGAGCTTGCACCGAATCTGGAGGCAACTGGAAAATCAACTAGTACCATCTCCCTTAAAAGGTTTCAAGGTAGAGATGTGGAAAACGGGGTGAATGCGGCTAGTAGGTGGCAACTCCAAACGGTAAGCTACAACTCCAATCTTCTCTATGATCGTGAATGGACAATAGTATCGAAGCGCGAACTTAGGAGAACTTCGACTAGCTACTGAAGTTTGGCGATAAGGTTGTAATTTGACCAACACCTTATCCCCAACTTGGAATTCAAGTTCACGACGCTTGCTGTCACTCTTTTGCTTCATGCGATGCGGGGCATGAGCGATGGTAGTTTTGAGTTGTTTGAGGAGTTCGTCACGCTCCAACAGTAAGTCTTTGATAGCTTGAATCTTGGAAGAGCCAGGTACATATGAAGGGATAGTAGGTGGAATTCGACCATAGAGAGCTTGGAATGGAGTCATGCGAATGCTCTCACAATAAGAGGTGTTATAGGAGTACTCTGCCCAGTTCAGATACTGTAGCCAAGTGGTAGGTTTGGCATAGGAGAAAGATCGCAGATACTGCACGACAGCACGGTTGACTACCTCCGTTTGTCCATCCATTTGGAGGTGATAAGCAGTGCTATGATGAAGTTTAGTACCCGATAGCACGAACAATTGGCGCCAGAACTTACTCAAGAAGATAGGGTCGCGATCTGAGATGATCGATGATGGAAACCCATGGTACTTGACTACCATATCCATGAATAATGCAACTATAGTTGACGCGGTGAATTGCGTCGGCAGGGGACCAAAGTGAGCAGATTTCGTAAGGCGATCAACCACTACTAAGATTACGGTGTAATGGAAGATAAGAGGCAGGCCGGTGATGAAATCCATGGTCACTTCATCCCAAACTCTGGTCGAAACTGGAAGGGGTTGCGTTGAATACTTCGTTTGTTGGCACGTCAAATGGGTAAAGACAAAGTGTTCAATAGAGCGGCGCATTTGAGGCCAATAGAAGGTTGCCGACAGTCGCACGAGTGTGCGTTTTATCCCACCATGCCCATCGGTAGGAGTTGTATGCGCCTCCTGTAAAAGAGAAGGAATGAGGGTAGAAGATACACTGATATAGAACCGATGACGGATCAACAAAATCCCATTGTGAACAGAATACTCTGGGGGCAATTTGTGGTCCTTAAGCTGAGCGTGGAGGGCCACCAAGTCTGGTAGTGTAGCATTCTCTTGCCGAAGAACATCCAAAAGTTTGGGAACGGGTCGGCTAGCTATCGTGAGAGATAGCAGCTTGATTCCTCATTGGTGGACTCCTCCGGAAGACGTGATAGGGCGTCTGCAGTTCAATTGGAAGCACCGGTCCGATACTCAATGCGAAAATGGTAGCCTAGGAGCTTACTCACATATCGTTGCTGCTCCGGTGTCTGGATCACCTGTTGAAACAACTCTTTAATACTTTTGTGATCGATTCGCACAATAAATAACCGCCCCAACAAATATTGACGCCATTTCCGAATTGCCTCTACTATGGCATAGAGTTCCTTAATGTAAACAGAGGCTGCTTGAAGGCGAATTCCGAGCTTCTTGCTGAAGAAAGCTAAGGGGTGGTTTTCTTGCATTAAAACAACCCCAACACCAACGTCGGAAGCATCAGTTTCAACCACGAAATCAAGTGCAAAATTGGGCAGATGCAACACCGAGGCTGAGGTCATAGATTATTTGAGAAGATCAAAGGCGCTCTGCGCGACAGAATCCCACGTGAATGCATTCTTTTTTAGCAGGTCAGTAAGCGAGGCTGCAATGACGGCATATCCTTTAATAAAACGCCGGTAGTAACCAGTGAGGCCCAAGAAGGCACGAAGGTGTCGGAGGGTGGTCGGTGCAGACCAAGTGACCATAGCGTCAATCTTAGCCAGGTTTGGTTTGACCACTACATTAGTGAGTATGTGCCCCAAATAACCAATGGCAGTTTGCCCAAATACACATTTTGACAGCTTCAAACAATATTGATTAGTAGCAAGGCACTCAAAAATAATGCAAAGATGATCAAGATGGGATTCCAAATCCAAGCTGTAGACCAATATGCGTCGAAGAAAACCACAACGAATTTGTGTAGATGATCCAAGAAAATGCTATTCATCATGGTCTGAAAAGTAGATGGTGCATTACAGAGGCCGAACAGCATTACCAGGAACTTAAAGTGACCGTCGGGTATACGGAAGGTTGTCTTATGAATATCCTTTGCCATGGATCGAATTTGGTGGTAACCGAAATGGAGATCCAATTTCATGAAAATTCTAGCAGCGCCAAGATCATCAAATAGTTCATCAATGGTTGGAATAGGAAAGTGGTCGCGTACCGTGATGGCGTTAAGAGCGCGGTAGTCGACACAAAAATGATAGCTTCCATCCTTTTTGCGCACAAGAAGCACTGGAGAAGAGAAAAGGCTTCGGCTGGGGATAATAATTCCTTGTTGCAGCATCTCAGCCACCAGCTTGGCCATCTCACATATATGGAATTGTGGGTATCAGTATGGTTGGAAGTTGACCAGAGCGACGTTTGGAAGCAGATGGATCCAGTGGTCAATAGCTCGGTGGGGCGGAAGGCCGGTGGGTTCTTGAAACAGATGTGCAAACTGAAGTAACAGGGGTTTTAATTCCACTGGGCTAACAACATCCTCAACAGGAAGAGTTGGGCCTGGCCCATTTTCAGAATCTTCATTGGGCCCCAAGGAGAACATTAACGAAGGTGTTGTGTTGGGAACATGACGAATCCATATTTCAAAAACCTGGTCTACTGAGTCTGTGGAGAACATGGCTTGGAGTTGAGAAAATGTAACAAGTTGGGTCGTCGGCGGCACGTCACCTCGCGGTGACACTTGTGTATTGCCGAGGGTGAAAGTCATCTTTTGATGGGCATGGTCATGCGTGACTGCTCCCAGTCCTTGAAGCCATTGAATTCCCAACACAACATCCGGACCACCAATAGCCAACACGTATAGATCAACCTCACAACAATGACCCTGAATAAGTAGAGGCATATCTGGGCATATGTGTGTGCAAAGCAAGAAATCACCATTGCCCACAAATACTCGAAATGAAGGGATCTCCTGGATAGGTAAGCGTAACCCCTCTACAAGAGTTGGGCGGATGAAATTGTGCGTACTCCCGCTATCCACCAAAGCACGCATAGGGCGACCCTAAACGGTGCTGAAAAGCTGAAGAGAGCGAGGGCTCGTTGAGCCGGAAAAAGAGTTGAGGCTAGAGATGTCGCCTATCGTTATTTGATCGCCCACCTCATTGGCTGTAGGGGATTCCACATCTGGATTGTCGTCCTCATCTGTTCCCAATAGAAGGAAGAATTTACTGCGGCAACGATGGGAAGAGGACCACTTTTGATCACAGTTATAACATAACCTACGCTCACGTTTGTCTTTAATTTCGGCGGCTGTGAGGCGCTTGATAGGCAGAGAAGGGCCTGACGGAAGAGGCAAGGGTGGCCCTGACGGTGAAGACGGTTGTATACGTGGTGACGGCGAAGTTACTGGAGTCAGAGATGTGGGTGCGGATGTGGAGCTACGAGGAGGTATAACGTTTAACGGTGCCACTTTTAACGGCCAGCGTTGTGGTGGTCGCGAATCCTGCTTGGCCTCCTCAAGGCGGGATTCATAGGCCCGAGCCAATGCAAATGTTTCCATTAGAGAAGATGGCCGAGAGATGCTCAACTCCCGACGTATATCAGCCTTTAAACTATTAATGAAGAAACTGATGAGAAGATGTTCGGGAAGACCAGTAACCTGGTTCATGAGCTCTTCAAATGATGACTGAAAATCAGTCACAGTAGTCGTTTGTGAGAGCTTAGATAAAGCACCTTGAGGATCCAAGAAGAGAGTGGAACTAAAGCGCTCTTTGAGGCCGGAGAGAAATGCGGGCCATGTAGAAAGAAGATTGTTGGCTTTTGCCCACTGAAACCAAGAAACGGATTTACCTTCCATGTGGAACAAAACAATCGAAGGCGAATCTCATCAGGGGTGCCATGGAAGTCAAAGAACTCTTCAATGCGAAAGATCCAACCGTGAGGGTCAGATCCATCGAAACGAGGCACATCCATCTTCATCGATCAGAGTAAAGGGGAAATATCCGTCGGCGGAACCGGATCTGGTGGCGGCCGGTGTGGAGGACGAGAAGAACTCGATTCAGGAGAAGATATGCGAGAATGGATGTCGACGAAATGGGACTTAACCGAAGTCATAAATTTCTGGAGGGTGGCTGTATGGGCGAGTTGTTGGGATTCCATATGTGATTTGAGGGAGTTAATAGCAGCGATAAGGTCAGAATCAACCATAGGTGAAAAGGAAAAAAAAAAGAATGCAATGTAAAGCACCAGTTGATACACTCTTAATCAAATATGAGTTCTTCGAGTGAACTCTGACTCCAACAACAGAGAAAATGTTGAGAAATTTCAGAACAACAATTGAGTTTTTCATTCAATGAGAAAGCAAACTAGAGTAGAGACATATTAAATGGCACACAGGCCTTCGGTTACGCTAAAAACAAATGACAGCTAGACCTGCCATAACAACAACTTTCAGAGGGATGAGGGGACCAGTAGGTATTTTCATCCTAAAATGTAATCCTTGAGCTTGGTGGGGAGTTTGGTTACTCGAATGGGCTTGGTGCAACGTGGGCCTTCGTCTTCCTTGGTTGGGCTTGGGTTGGTAGTGTTGTCAAGTGTATCAATCTTTTAACACATTTTTTCGAAGATCTTGATAAAAGAAATTTAAAAAATTGTAGAATATTTTCTCAAAGAATTATTTGTATATATTTGTACAAATGACAACACTTTACGGGGATTCTTTTAAAAAAAGAATCATATGTGTATATTTGTACAAATGACAACATTTTCCCATCTTTATATACAAAACTACATAGAAAACACACACAAAATTTTGAGAGAAACAAATTAGTTAACTATGAATTCTAATTTGGTACCAAATTGAAATTCACTTTTAACTAATTTCATAATCTCAAACAAGATAATACAATTTGAATTTTACATCAATCTTTAATGAGATTTTACTAATTCAAGACATAAAATAAAATCATTTATTTTGTACAATTTTCTTTAATGCCTTAAGCATTTTTGGTAAATTAATAATTAAATTTAAAAATTATGATATGACGGACACAAACATGAAATTTTTAAGATAATATATTGTTAGGTCAATATACGCACGTAACATGTAAATATTTTTCTTTGGAGGATTAGCATGACAAAATATATCCCCGTAAAGAAACTATAACAAAATGTATCAACATTGCATATGTGTTCAATTGAGGTAAGTTTTTACTATATGCAATTAAGGTTAGTTTTACTAGATGCGAATATGCTTGTGAAGTTTTTGAACTTTTTTGTCTATTAATTTTTAATTAAAGTGGTTCCATACAAACTAGACAAATTTAACAATAGCTGGATTTAAAAAATGTCACGAGCTGCATGGTTTTGGAGTTTTGAATGTTGAATAATTAATAGTATAAGATACCATGAGAAAAAGAAAATACCCGGGGGTTGTGACGGCAAATGAACACATTTGAGTTATTTTATTAAAGAAAAAAGAATGACAATCTAACGGGTTTAAATTGTTTGATTAAACATTAATTAATACAAATTCACATTTGACATTATGTTTGTAATTTAATTATGTTTAGTAGTATTTGAATTTGAATATAACAAAATTTGACTTGTCAAATGGTTTGCACAAATTTTTCTATGTTTTATTTATTGTGAACTCCTTGCTAGAGATGAGTATTCAATTTTTCAATCTGTTTTGGTGTGAAAAAAATTCGAACCGAATTTTTTAAATCGCAAATCAAATGATTCGATATTTATTTTTTCAAATATTGGCTGAAATTTTCGTTATTTACTTGGGGGATTTGATTTTATATTCATTAGTTTAGTTGTAAGCTAGTTAGTACTCGTATGCCCTATTTGATAGTCTTAATAAAGCTCATATAAGGTGACCCGGGTTCGATCCCTCTTGAACCGGATTTGGGAGCGAATTGGAGATTGAAGATATAAGGTGGATTTGGTGAATGGAGAGATAAGGTGGTTCTTGGAGTGGATGGAGAACTAATTACTAACATCTAACATGACTTTGCCCGATAAAAAAAAATAAAAAATAAAAATAAAAATAAAGCTCATATTGCAAACCTATCTTGTCTATTTGATAGTCTTAATAAAAGCTCATATAGCAAACCAATCTTGTCTTTATCTAATTACTCTTATTTGTTACTCTCTTTGACCCATTATTCATGGCCTATTTCTTTTAGACACGAATATTTAGAAAAATAAGATTATAACGTAAAAATGTGCGGAACCATATTATTTATAATATAAAATCATTACTAAAAATATAAACAGACCATGAATAATGGAACAGATGAAGTACTATTTTATATAAATAAATTAGAAAACCTATACATAAAATATCGTTCACCTTTAGAGCATCTTCAACGGGAGGCGCTATAAGGTGGTCCCCACCATAGTGCTCCCCTTCTCCAGTGCATTGACTTTATAAAGAGGTGCTGTAATCTTCATTTTTATTTTATCCTATTTTTACTCGTCAATTTTAAAATTCAATATTTCATTAAAAATAAATTTATACATTATATTAATTAAAATAAAATATAATAAATAAAATATTACTATAATTAAAAAATAGGTAGAAAAAATTAAGGACTATAGAAACCTAAACCCCGACTCATTTCTTCTACCCACTGTGTGTGCGTCTCTCTCTCTTCACAGCAGCCATGGCTTCTCCGGTCCGGCCATCTCCAAATCTCCACCGCCATCCCCGCCATTTCTATCTCCTTCGCCCTTTCCTCCGGTTTCGTCCTCTCTCTCTCATCTCCGGCGACCGCAACAAGGCCTCAACCGCCGCCTCCCTCTACCTTTTATATCATCTTCCCCGCTTTGGAAAGCTAACGGCGGCGGAGGCGCCGTCTGAAAACCCCAAGCCCAATTTCCAAGCCTCTGTACTATTTATTTCCGGCGACTGCACGAGCAGAAGGCCGCCACCGCTGATCCCTAGGTCCCTAATCCACTGCAGACCTTTCCTTTTCTAGACTCCGACAATAGTATGGCACAAAGCCCCCCTCCCCCCCCTCCGGTTCTCAGTCAGGCGATAGCGAACCGCCAACTTGCCTGACTCATCGCCCTCATGTCTACTCCCCTCAGATCCGACCTCTTCCTCATATTCCCAAGTCAACAACACAAGCTCAGATTTCAATTACAAAGTTATTACCCTAATTGATCTCGTGTGTGTGTGTAGAGAAGCTCCGGGAGGGGCTACGCCTTCTCGAAGAGGCCGAGCACCGCCGACGCGCAGAGAGGAACATAGGGGGTAAGTGGGGCTGGTGAAGGAGGCGGTGGTGCGGCGTTGTAGCGAATCGCGCAGAAAGGATGCATAGCATGCGGATTGACTTTAGCATAATTTCGATTGATGCATCCGAGCAATTGCACCGATCAGTTCCCAAAATTGATGGTGGCGGAGAAGGGAATTCAGCTGCAGGAAATTAGGTGGTGGAATTTGGTGAAAATTTTAACTAGATTTGGGTATATTAATATGGTGTTTATATGTACAGAATTTGATAAATTGGTTCGGTTTAATCATCTGATTCAAATATAGATTTAAAATGAAGTCTCAGTCTACTACTTTTAATTTTGCCCAAAACTTAAGATTCGATTTTTGATTCAACAAATGGAATGATTAATTTAAATTTAATGTGAATAAAAAATTAATTTAATTTAATTTAATTAATCTGTAATTAATTTATGCATTTTTTTAATTTAGTTAATTTTAATTTATACTAGCATGCCCTCCTATTTGATTCACCCGTCACAATATATTTATTTATTTTTAAATTTTTAAATAATGTAAAAATATCAAAATATCAATATTTATGAATTAGATTAATTGGCAACAAAAATTTATATTAATTTAAATATTATTATTTTGATTTAAAATAGTGTATAATAAAATATTATCAATTTAATGAGTATAATACTAAATTTAATGAGTATTGTATAATAACTATGATGCATGGATTCGCCTAAAACCAACACAATGCAGTATCCGATACGTGCAGAGGGCGGGTGCGGGCGCGATTCGCGTGGGATTCGCCACGTGGCGAATCCCCCAAAAAAAAAAAAATGGATTCGCGAATCAGGTGCGCCAACCTCGCGAATCCGGTGGTTGGTTTCGTTAGCCGCTGCGGTCGTCGGATTTCAGAGGGTGGCGGCGGTAGGGGCGGCGACCTCTTGCCGTTGTTCAATCGGTGTGAGACAGATAGAGGGGGGTGAGTGTGGCCGGAGAGGCGGCGCTTCAAACGACGGCGGCGGTTCCTTACCTTGATTCCGCCGGGGAAGAAGAACGAGGGAGGTGGCGCGGCCTGGCTATGTCCTCGTGTGCGTGGGTGTGCGACAGAGGGAAAGAGAGATAGAGACGTTAGAGAGAAGAGAGAGCAGCCGTGAGAGGGAGAGTGCGCGTGTGAGTGTGTGTGAGTGAGTGTGTTTTAGTGTGTGTGTATTAGATTAAAAGAGAGGGATTGGTCTTCGGCCCTTTGATTTATTATAATGGACTTGGGCTTCTAATTAATTGCTTGGATCCTTAGTTTTATTAAAAAAGAATTTGATGGGCTACGAAATTTGGGCCTTTAACAAATTTTAATTCTTTAAATGGTCATATATAATAACAATATATATATATATATATATATATATATATATATATAGCACAGACGTATCATTCACGAATCGCACCCTATAATTTTTAAAAATCCGTATCCCTGCACCTGAATCGTATCTCTCCCGCACCCGCCCCCTCGCACCTATGCAACATAGTATAATAATAATAATAATAATTTTCAATAGAAAAGAGGCTAGTGACTGATACTTGATGTGTTTGTTTTTTACAACCTTTATTAGAAGCAAGATGATTCACCTGTAGTGTGCGAATGATCGAAGAAATGATGAAGACAGTGAAAAGTAAAGGAAAGAAGTCGTATTATTTTTTTAGCGTGTGTTACAAAGGAGAGCACGTCCCTTATTTATAGAGATTTACAACGAGGGTAAATAAGTAAATTCTTGTCTAGTACGAACCCTAAGTTAGTTAGAAAGATTCTTCGGCAAAAGTTATCAGTAAGTCGTATGCCCTCACCCTTAAACCAGCGCAGGTGTACTTCAGCTCTGGCATTTTCTCCACAGATACGTCAGCCTGGCTTCGTGAAGTGGATGATCTCTTCCCTGTTCTCCCACAGCCCTAGCATTCGCCCCGTGTTACGCTCCCCTAGTATTGTCAGCTCTGGATCCTCCCGTGTTAAAACTCTTCCGCTCTGGTCCAGGGGCGTCCACAGAGCGTGCTCTTTACGAGGGGCGCTATTCGGAGTTCTTTCCACTCTTTCAGTTTCAGGGCTGACAAGCTCCAGGCTACACTAACTTCCGAGTACTCAATCTCTGTATATTTTACTCCTCATCAGCTACTCCCCCCAGTCTAATTGAGTATTCTTTTGTCCATACTCAATTAGCTTTTTGATTTTTCTTCGCTCATTTCCCGCTCTAGCTCAACCCTTCTGAAGAGCATTAAATGTTCGTCAGTTAATGGGCACCGGCCCGGTCTCATCACCTTTCATTTCTTCAGAAAAAGGCGCATCTTCGATTTTATCCATCGTTTGAAATTGCCACGTGTCAGCTCCCTACTGGACCTCTGAAACCCTCGTTCTCCGTGCTGCCCTTATGTATATATAGTTCCTTCATCTCCTTCGTTCTTCATTTTCCGGCGCTCCTGTTCACCAACAAATTCACCTATAGTTTTATGCTCCCGCCGATTATCCGACGCCTTCTCAACATTTGCCAGATCACTCTTACTCCTTTCCCATTTCTGCGACCAGGTTTAGGTATTATCTTTACTCATCTCTTCTCGGGTTGCGTAGTGTAAAAACCTCCGCCATTTTTCGATTCTTAATAAAGTTTTGGGTCGTGTATCATAAAAGTAATCTATGATGTCTTCTTACTCCGTTCCGGCGTCTATAATGGGGATAAAGGGAATGAAAAGGTTAGAGAAAGCACTCCGAGGGCGTATCCCTGGTTTAACTCTCCGTCTCCCTGACAATAAGTCTTTAGAAACACCCTCCGACCTTCGCGAGAATAGCATAGCTCTATGGGAACAGCAAGTAGTAGTAGGGCTGCGCCTTCCCCTCCCCTTTTCCTTGTAGAAATCTGTAACTATTTTCGTATTCCTTTCTACCAAATAGCCCCCTAAGCTCTACGAAGAGCCTTCTTCTTTCATATTTTGGTTAAATACCATGGCTGTCGAGATACATCGCAACTTTTTTGCCAGACCCAGATCCTCAAGAAAACTAACACCCACTATAGCTTTTCTACTAGCAAAAATTTTAAGACCACCTTTATGAGTAAACTGCCCTCCAGCGATAAGAGTTTCGTAAACAAATATTGTATCGTATCAACAGATAAGGGGACTTGGCGTGCCTTTGCCAGCGTTATTGACGTGATATGGCATCCTGAGCGACACACAAAGCCATATCGTTCCCTCCCTCCCCTTCTGATCATGACTTAGAAATTTTTAATAGGCCTAATTTCCTTCATTCTATAAAACCCTTTGTCTGCAAAAGTTTAGTGGAAATTAATTCAGCTCTGGCGGCTAACTGGCTGTTCCCCCGTTTTCCCGAATCCAAAATAGGTAATGAAATTATCGTTGTTTCCTCTTCGTTTGGTGTGTGTACTAATAACATGTGTGAAATAATAACTTTTCGTTGTTGTATCAGATATGGATTGGATGGCTGAGTGCGACAACCTCCTCCCAGCCCCTACAGAGGAAGATGAGGCCAGGGCTGATGCAGCCAGCCATGATGCGGCCAAGAATATAGACAGCCCAACAAACGCTTCCTCCGACATTGACACATCCCGAACTATCAGCGATACTCATGGGTTTGGGGGTCACGCTGAGGCTCCGTCTTTCATAAACATTCCAATGGCTGAGGGTGTTTTCTCAGTTCCCATTTCTTATATCCCCTTCTCCCCCGGTCCTCGACGCCCTGCTCCGGTTCTGGAGCACATCCCAGAGATCTCAACCGTCCACACCGAGCTCTGGGATGAAGACGAAGAAGAGCGGCCAGACGAAGACTGGAAATCCTTGACGTCGCTCCCATTTCCGCCCTCCGCCCCGGGAGTACTGAGATAATCTGGAAAAAGAGGAAGAAAACTCCAACTCAGGAGAAGGCTGATGAGTTGGCCCACAGAAAAAAGTCGATCCGCTCTGGCAAGTCTATAGCCAAGGAACTAGAGCTGCCAGGGAATGCTCTTATAGAACGGACTACCCTGATAGTCTGTCCCGTCTCCAGCATGGAGGGGCGGGAATTTTATGAGCAGATGATGGCCTGGGTTCACCCGGAGGACAGAGCTCTTGCCCGCAAGGCTCCGGGCAAGGAGCTTGCTGAATCGTTGGGCCGCCTGTATATGATGGTACGCTGTTATCCTCTTTTTATATTATTATATCTTTCTTTATCGTCTAATCCCACTCTGGTTATTTGCAGGAGGAGACCCAAAGGGCGAAAGCCCTACGCCGAGTTGAGATCTTCGACGAGGTGGAACAGGGTTAGAAGGAGGCCAGGTCTGCTCTGGACCTCAAAGAAAATGAGGTTTCTCAGGCTACTTCTCGCCTTAGTGAGGTGGAGGCAGAGCTGGCTCGTGCCTAGGCCTGGTTGACAGAGCTTGAGGTTGAAAAGAACTCACTGGAATCAGCCTACCAGGAGGCCAAGCGGGAGAACCATGAGCTGGGATATCGGTTTTTTAAAGACCACTATTCCAAAGAATATGACGAATCAAAAAGGCGGTGGAAAGAGGCGCGCATCCGAGCCCATCGGGTGAGGCGCGCAGCGGAAAATAAACTTAGTTCAAATAAAAAATAACTGAAAGCAGAAAAGAACACAAGGACTTTTACATGGTTCAGAAATGACGTTCCTAATCCACGGCCAAATGATTAGTCTGACAAACACTCTGGGCTGTTGCTTACGGGTGCACAACGAACCAAACAACTGAAAATCAATTTTCAGTACCAACACACTGAGTTGGATTTCTCGTTCACTCTTAGCACGCTAAGACACACTCGTGTCTAGCTAAGATCTCTGAGTCAGAACACTGGTCTGAACTCCGTTGGCTTGCTGGTGTCAAGGGACCAATCTGTTTAGTTTACTGGTACTAAACAACCACTGAGTTCGGTCTAAGTCTCGAACTCGATTACAATCGCTCTTCTTACTCTAAAGAAAATGTTATGTAAAATACCAACTAGGATTACTGAGAACAGGCTCTCAAGTAATCAAAATCTTAGGCTTTGGGTATTACAAGGATTTGCCTAAGAAACTAAGAGAATATTTGTAATCAGTGATCCGATTTATGCTTTGATGATTCTCTTCTTCGATTCAAACTTTTGAGGGCAGTTGAAGGCTGAGTTGCAAATTTAGCAGAGTTTCAGCTTGCGTGTTTGAATCGGTGTAGATTGTTGTGTTCCTCTAGCTCTATTTATAGGCGAAGTCTTGAATAGATCCGTTGGAGAGATGGTCTTCAGGATTTCTACCGTTGTGAGAGTAAATTTGAATATGGCTGAGACTGCAATCTTCGAGGTTTCTGTTTTGGTGAAGAACGGCGTCTTAAAGTACATCCGATAGGGTGCCTCTGAAAAGGTTGCACAAAATAGGAACTCTCTGCAGAGAAAAGACGATATTCAAAATCTCTGCATTTAATGCGGCTGCAGAAGCATTTAATGCTGGCTTCAGAGCTTCAGTCCGATTAAGAATGTCGACAGATACTTGTCAGGAGCATCAGTCCGCTAATTCCATTTGCTCCGCATTAAAACATTAGTTATCATTGATATTTCAGTGAAACTCTCGTTCGGTCAAAACTGATGCATTTGACTTGTCTTTTGCCGCTTTCTTTAGTTGTGGTCTTCAATCTTTAGTCTTATGTCTTCAGTCTTCAGATTTAATTTGAGACATGAATTCTAACACTTGAGTTCGAAAAGTTCTAATCTATTACATTAAAACACTGAATTTTGGTATCATCAAAACTAGGGATTGGATATTTCATTAAGTTCCCAACAAAAAAGAATCAACACGAAAACACAAAAATCAAACGGACAAAAAATATACACAGATGTAGTCATTTTTCAACACGAAAATCAAACGGACAGCAAAAAAATGACTACATCCAAAGAGTAAATTTCATTGAAGAGTAAATTATCATAATTTTATTTAAGTAATGTATTTTATTTTAATTAATATAATATTAAAATTAAAATTTGAATTTAAAAATAGAAGAGTTTAAAAAAAAAAAAAAACTCATTTAAGAGTCGTCGTGGAAGGGTGGAGACTCTAAAGTGAGAATGCTCTAATAAGTTACTTGCTAAATCTCCGGACTCCCGAGGGAAAAACAAGAAAAAATACGTATTTATCCATTTTGATCCTATATTCAAAACTCATCAAAATTTAAAATAGATTAAAACAAACAGCGATTCACCGATCCAATAACTCGCCCATAACTCGTTCCGGAATACCCAGAAATTAATTTTTAGGGCGAGCCCTTTCTCCTTCATCCCCAAATCGCTAAACCTTCTGTACAATTACTCGATTGCCAACCAGCAATTATCCATTTGCAAACCCTAATTGACGAGACGAAGGGCAAGGAGAGATTCTAAGTGAGGATTTCTTTTTATTCTTTATACCGAGAGAGCCGTCAAAATGGTGAAGACGACGAAGGGAGGCAAAACCATGAACCCTACCGATGCATACCGCAAGGAGCTGCGCAAGAAGGAATTGAAGCGGGTAATTTTGATCACTATCTGTTATCGTGCAATTCTCGTATGCATTTGTTGAGTCTGAATATGTAGTGGATTTTTTGGGAGTAACTATCTTGGGCATGGAAACCTTGTGACCAAGATTGCTTTGTTATTGATGAGTTGCCAAATGGTTAAGAAATGCGGACGGAGATGTTTGTTCTAATGTGTCGAAAGTTTGTTTTGATGTTACTGAACAGAACAAGAAGGAGAGGAAGAAGGTAAGGGAAGTTGGAATTTTGAAGAAGGATCCGGACACTCTGAAAGATCAGATTCAGAAGCTGGAAGCAATGAGTAAGTTTCTTAGAATCCATCGCTGCATTATTTTGGATGTTTCGTTATTCTATGTTAATGTATCTCTCTATTTTAAGTTGTGCTTTAGGTTGATGATGTTTGCCACCTAGTATCTCTTTACATACCCCTACACAGAGTGTGGTATTAAAAAAAAAATCAATGAAGTCAAATATTAATGATAAAACGTTTTGTACCCATCATTGGTTCCAATTTGTCACTCTCTTTAGTATGACAAAGAGGTCCTGGCGAAAGCTGGTAGCATGTTTTTGGATGGATTTTAATAGAAATACTGGGTGCAAGTAACAAGTTAAACTTATGACATTGTAAGAAGTTCATCAGTGATCTTTGTTCACTCATTTCATTGTATCACAAAGCAGAAGTAATAGGTGGCTCAATTTTGATTTCAATACTTACTATTTCCTGTCCTTTTCTTTGTCCCCTCTTCAGAGTGAAGCTAGTTCTGAAATGTCCACTTTTCTTCTTCAGTCACCACTTATTTCTAGGATTTAAGCTTGCTTTACCTTTCAGTTTTGAATACAGTTGCAAAGCATTAAGCTCTGGGTGATGCCTTTTTGACATATGGCTGCAGACTTGCAAAATATGAAGGAAGCTTTCTCTCAGTTTTTTAGTATGAGCAATCATTTGGCTAGTTTTTATCTTGCGGGTTAACATTTTTCTACTTAGTTTGTTTTAAGATAACAAGAAAAAGCAGACAGATTAAAAGTGTCTTTATGGACTGCCTTATTCTTGATTTCTTTCTAATGATCAGGAAGAAGTAAATTTTCTTTTATTTGTTTCTTAGAAGTTGAAGAACCATTGTTTTTGCTTTTAAGACTTATCTTTTGTTCATGATTTATGAACTTGGCTTGGTAGTCTTTGATGCTGTTATGCCTATACTATAATTACTGATTGTCATGCATGCTGCAGATTGTACCTTTTGTTATCTCATGATACACAAGAAGAATCCACCTCTATAATTAAATTTGTGAAGTTCTGGCTAAGTTTTCCAAAATGTATTCTATGTACCCTTCCCTTTGTCCCTTTGTTCCGCTAATTCATTCCAATAAATCTGTTAGTGACTAGAATTTATATTTTGGCCACTGTTCTTGTTTCTCTCACATTACTTTTGTTTCCTATAAGCTTGGCTGATTCATGCATGCCATCCTCTTAAATGGCATTTGTTGCAGTCCTTTGTGACCTAAATGCTCTCCTTTTTCTTTTTCTTTCACTTTTTTTTTGTGTGAGAGACTGTGAACTCACATTGTTTTCTGGTATCTTAATAATTTTTCCACTAATTGCAGAGGCAGATGGTGCTCTGGACAAAGCTAGAAAACACAAAAAAAGACAACTCGAAGACACACTCAATCTTGTGCTCAAAAAGAGGAAGGTAATTCCTTGTTTTTTATAGCATGCTTTATTAATATGTTACCTGTAATATGGAATTTCCTGCACTTATTGGTCAATGAGCTTTAGACACTTCTATCTGTATGTAGCTGGTGAAATAGATATGCAGAAAACAAAGAACTCATAAACTCATTTAACTATTGGTTTCAATGGGTTGGGGGGGGTCCCTGTACCACCTCGATGTGTTTGTTTATGGTCTTACAGTAATAGACACGTGGACTAGTGCACACTTTTTGGTTCAATTATGAAGAGCTATCAAATTCTTGCAAACAGATAATGAACAAAATTGATTTCTTAGTTTCTTTTATGTCCTTTCCTTTTCAAAGTAGACTGACATTAACAGTGTTCTTCCTTTTACCGTAAAGGAATATGAAGAAAAGATGAAGGAAAAAGGTGAAGCACCAGTTATGTTCAGGTGAAGAAGCCTAACCCTTATGCAATATTAGATTTATCAATTTTCCTTATTAGTTGTGGATGTTCATATGGAGTTTGTGCTTTATAAGTTCGGCTGTGCAATTCCTTTTGCAGTCATTTGGGACCTGTTCGAAGGCGAGCTACTGCAGAAGAGGAAGAAAGAGTCAAACATCCCAGACCTGAAGTAAGTTTACTTGAATTTTCCCACTTCCTTTTAGTTAAACCTTTTTTCTCTGATTTGCTGTCAATATTTAGCAATTTGATCGTGCAGGACTCAGTTTATTATCACCCGACTCTGAATCCTTCTGGAGCCCCCCCACCTGGAAAACCTCCTATGTTTAAATCGTCAATAGGTATGCTATAGGTCTTATTTGACTTCCCTATAAACATAATCTTGATTTTCTTCTTAGTAGCTCTTTTTACTCTGCACACCATTTACTTTCATGACACTTTCAATATTTTGCTGCTTTATTGGGGATGCAGGACCAAGGATACCTTTACCAGAAAGCTCAGCGAGTAATGTGGCATCATCATTGCAGTCAGAAACAGAGGATGGCACTTTACCTGTTCCTCCTCCACCACCTCCTTTGCCTGGTGTGGGCTTAGATTCTGGAGAAGGCGCTACTTTACCTGTGTCTTTACCTTTGCCGCCTCCTCCCCCAATGCCTCCAAATCCAGCAGTGGGAGATAGTACATCATCATTGCCTCCACCCCCTTTGCCTCCACCACCTCCTCCACCTGGCCCACCGCCTAAGGAGTTACTTGCTGTTCGTCCCCCACTTCCTCCGCCTCCACCATTCCAGCCATCCTCCCAACCACCTCCCCCTGGTACTGCTAGTGGCGAGAATGCAAATTCAGAAGATTCAACTTCCAGGCATCCAGTTCCGGTATACATTGCATTCAAATTTATGTGGAGTTCTTCAAAATCTAGATGACAGGATATTTCTTTATGTTTTTAATAGATCATCTTAATAAAATGGGTCTGTAGTACTCAAACTTTTAGCTGATGGCTTTTTCTTGCTGATTTTTTGTCAGATGCCAACTAGCCTTCCTCCACAGCCTCCACCGATTGGGATGCCCCCGAAGTTGGGTGATACCCAGACTGAAGGCTCATCTTCTGAGTCTGAGGCAAAAACTCCAATAGATCCCAAAGATCTTCTGAAAATGGCTCCTCCCCCACCACCGTTAAGGCAACAGGCTCAGATGCCTGGAGCTGCCATAGGGTCAAGTTTGCAGCCTGATGTACTTCCTCCAGGCATTCGCTTTCCACCACCACCACCACCACCAGCTGATATGCGCCCCCCATTTTCCGCACCTGGAATACCCGGGCAACCTGGTCACCCTGGACTCATGGCTCCACTATTGCCAAGACCACCTTTTGGACCACCTCCCCTTGTACATCCATCGATGATGAGACCACCTCTTCCACCTGGCCCACCTCCTATTCCGCAAGACGACTTTATTGCTCGACAAGCTGTTCCTCAGAAGCCATCATACATTAAATCAGCTGCATCCACTGTTGTAAAGAGGCCTCTGGCTCAGCATACTCCTGAGCTTACAGCTATGGTGAGTTTATCTGCTTCTGCAATGATGTCGTTTATAGTGTCCTTTTTCCTTCTCTGGCATTTTGTTTATGCTAATTGAGGGGAGTCTTTCCAGCTTTAATTTCAAACTTGATCTGTTCTGAAACATAAAAATTACATTCCAACCTTTTTATCTGTGAACTTTTGATAGATGAAGAAATTATCTGCTCTGTATTAGGTTAATTGGCTAGAGAATAAATCTGCTGCGCCTCTGGCTGTTCATTTAGATTACAACCTCGACAAGAATGCTTGATCTGATTATTTGTAGTCCCATGAAATTTTTACCACAAGATTGTGCTTTGCAGGTTCCTGCATCGGTACGAGTCAGGAGAGAGTCTGCCCTTCCAAAAGCGAAGCCAAAGACATCTACCCCTTCAACTACGAACAGGCCAGTCGTGGCAACACCAGTTGCAAAGCAAGAATCCACAGGCTCATCGTCTGCATCAAAGCCACAAAGTATTGATGACTCGTATATGGCATTCCTGGAGGACATGAAAGCACTCGGTGCTCTAGATAGTTGAACCGAAGATGTTATGAATGCTGGAATGGTAAGATGATTATGTGATGAGAGGAAGCAGTGCGATTCAAGGCTTTTGGTATGGTTCTGAGCTTCAACTTGGCCAACTAACTGTGCGTTCTCATATCATATCCCATCGTGCTTAAATTTTTTTGCACCTTGTGATAGCCATTCCATTCAATTGCTATTGTTATTATTAGCCTCAACTGCTTTGTTCTCTTCTCTGATCGATATGAACCTTTATGTCGTTGCATGAGTATCCAGCTGCTAAATGAAATGTATCTATAGACATTAACCATATCAAATCAATTCTATTAATTTACTCTCTCTCCCACTCTATGAACCCAACTCTGACATTTCTCGTTCATGCTTATCAGTGACCACAGTGAGTGAAAAGTTGGAAACAGCTGTTTTTCAAGCGTGTAAAAAAGGGTTTGTGTGCCTTGTGTTTTATGGGATTTTGAACGTCTAGACATGGGCGGAATTAAGATTATATTTATATATCTAAGAAAGAGTTTTGATGGGAAACACTTTCTGAAATTAAGAAATTGGTAGCAAAATGCAATCTAAGTATTAATAATAAAGTTAATATTGTTTACGCTCCATAGATATGTGCCAACTATTTATTATTTTTTTTATAAGAAAAACAAATAATTTTAGAAATTGAAGATGGGTGAATTTGAATTTGAGATATTTGATCTTATTTGCTTTATTATTATATCAATACACACAAATACTTTTTTTTACACAAAAATAGTTCTAAGAAAAGACGGTACACGTTTTACTCCCTCCGTCTCACTAAGCATGGTTCCTTACTTTTGCCACGGTTATTAAGAAGAATAGTGATTAAAAGAGAAAAATGATAGAAAGTTGTAGAACTCACAATTTTTTGTGAAATAAAGAGATTTCATTTTTTCTGGAAAGAGCTATTTGTAATGAGAAAACTCAAAATGACAAGGGGGTCATATTAAATGGGACGGAGGGAGTAATAAAAATTGTTAGTGTATTGTGAATGGAGAAAATGTCCCACTTAAAAAATAGCGTAAATAATGATGATTAATTGTATTGTAAGTGAAGAAAATGATCCGTCATGTGATGTGAAGTTTCTAAAAATAGAAAGAGACTAATTTTAAGGACGAAGAGACTAAATTTTTTTAATTTGTTATGAGTTAAACTTTCAAATATAGCTCACTCAAAAAAGTCAATATATATACATGAACACAAATGAATGCTCTCTTTGTCCCATTTAACATGATCATTTTTTATTTTAAGCCGTCCCATTACAAGTGATCATTTTAAAAAAGAAAATCTCTTTATCTCACAAAAGTTATGAGTTTCACTATTTTCTATTGTTACCGTTGCTTCGTCTGGAACAAAATGTTGTGCATAATGTTGGAACAACACGCACAAAAATACAGAGAGTAAAGCAACAGAATAAATAAATAAATGGAGAAGATACAAGGAGATACAAAAATTCTTTAAATTATAAATTATAACTTGAAGACGCCTTATGGCAAAATGACTAAATCGAAAATGAACAACTCACGTTCAATACCTTTACAATGACATAGGTATTGAACACATGACACTCTCACTAAAAAATAAAACTCGGTTCAAGAGTAATACTCCGAAACCGTACAAAATTAAACAACGAGTGTTGAGAAAGATGTTATCCCAACATACAGAATCACACTCGTACACAATTGCCCTACATTGCTTGAAATCTCTCTGTAAGCTCTTGGTAGACTGAGGGAACAACGAGTGTTGTAAAAGATGTTATCGTAACACACAACATAACACTCGTACAAGAACCTCCTATCACCCTCTCAAGCTGCACTTTGAATGAGAACTATTTCCCAGCTTATATAGGCATCTCAAACTTGCTCTCCAAGCCTTGAAAAACGTGCTCCAAGTGATGGATGGAGTGGTTGTTGAAGTAGTTAGGTTTTCCTTATTTGTAGGAACAAACTCCACTAACTTTCTTCTCTGAGCTTTGAGCTTCCAACCACTTTCTTTCTCTTTCCTTTTCCTCTTCCCATCTTCCTTATTTGTAGGAGTCTTCAACCTCTCTTTGACTCAGTCATTCAAACCCTACAAAACACATGTGAAGAAGGTAAAACAAACCAAAATTTTAAGAAAGTTTTATGGAGTTAAAAATTAACTCCAATATCTATTATTTTAATTCTTTAATTATTTTTTTGAATAATCGTGTCAAAAAATAAGTGATCATGTTTAGTGAAACGGATGAAATAATATTTCTAATGTGTTGGATGGTAAACTATTCAAATATGCGTATTTTCACCTGCCGTTATATTTGACTTTAATGCCTCAAAAAGATTAAATTGAATTAAAAGATATTGTGAATCACAAATGTTCCCACAGTGTCACATTTACTCATCTATGAATAGGGATGGCAATCGGGTACGACGGGTACGGATAGTGACTATTCATACCCATACCCACGAACTAAATGGATAGTGGTTGCTAATCACGAAACTATCCATGGATATCAAATGGTATCCAAACCCGCTACCCGCGGATACCCGCTACCCGTCGGGTATCCGCGAACCCGCTATTCGACGGATATCCGTCATCCATTATCCGCCGGATACCCGCTATCCGCCGAATACCCACGAAATAGAATTTAAATATAAATTTACAACAAATTTAATAATAAAAAAAAAATCAACACAAATAGCATAGTTCAAATCCACAAAGAACGATGTTTAAATTCAAATTCACAAAGAACAATGTTCAAATTCATCAACTAAAATATAAAATCCAACAAAGAACAATGTCTATAATTGCTCAACAGTAGAAATACTAGCCCATAATTTCAAAATATATATTCAAAGCCCTTATTTTATAGAATTTTTTGTGGATATTTGACGGGTAATTGACGGATAATTGATGGGTAATTGGCGGGTATTTTACGCGGGTAAACGGGTTTCGCGGGTATGGATAGTAAGTATCCAAACCCATACCCACGAACTAAATGGATAGTGAATTGCACCCACGAAACTATCCGTGGATATTAAATGGTATCCAAACCCACCCTAGTGGGTTCGGATTTTCGCGGATATCCGCTACCCGCGGGTAGATTGCCATCCCTATCTATGAAAGTGTCTACTGCAAACTAATAGTGGCCTTTAGGTTGGAAGGGTTAAATAGGATTAAATTAGATTAATTTTATATTATCTTATTTGATTGAGTGGATACGGTTCATGATTCAATCTTAAAACAATGCAATACAGGAATAATCTTGACTTACTCCTATAATATAATTAATCTGAGTCATCAGATAATTTCGAGCTAATTTAATCTCGACATCTGAACACTCCATAGGAGAATTGAATCATATCGCGGAGGGTGAAACATTGTCGCAATAGCATTAGAAAGGAAGACAGACAAGAAAGCGGTCGCAATCAATAGAAGATTTTGATGCAGTGATGAGCATGACTTGTGTTTCCAAGATTTGATTTGCCTGAAATTTAGTTTTCGAACATGTAACCAACTATGATATACTCATCATCGTGCTTTCTTAAATCGTAAATTTAGTATATGTAGTTTGAAAATAAAACCGTTGAATCATTTAGGAGTTTGGATAAAACTTAATTACGGTAGATGGAGATGGATGATGATACATTTTTAAGCATTCAACCAATCAAGATCCATCCCACCTGGTTTTTCCTTTTTTTAATTCTAGATCACCTGTTTTCTTCTCAACTACCCAATAATTTTTTCAACTTTTATTCCATAATTTATGCTAAGATGTCAACTACGCAGACAGCAAGCTGCAAGTTGATTTACTTCACAATGTCAAACCCGCTTGTAAGACAGAAAAAGACACAAACTTTATTGTAAATATATAGAGTTGGCCAAATATAGGGTTTTGTATTTGTTCTCTCCAATTATCAGTTTTTGGTGAGAGACCAAAGATAGGAGGAGGTCAAAGTAATAATGTGGTGAAAAGTTTTTTCATGGGTTTCTCAACTTAAAAAGTGGGGGGATTTTTTGGCTTGTCCCTCTCGAGTATCTTTCACATAAACACAGTGACGAAAAATTACTTGTTTTCTTTTGTTTTTGGTGTAAAGTTGGAGTGATGGGACGGAACCAATTTGTTAGGATTATTCAGTTGTTCATCTTGCTGCAGTTTCTTGATTTTTGTCTGGCTCTGCCACTCTGCACTGATTCGAGTAAGTCTCCCTGTGTGTGTGTGTGTGTGTGAGTTTGAAAATTGAAAGAGCTGATTTTGTGGTTGTATTGTACTGTATTGCAGGAGCGCCCTTTAGTCCAAATTCGAGTCTGCAGTTCTGCCCTTACAATGGCACCGTCTGCTGCAATGCATCTGATGATTTGCTTTTGAAGAAGCAGTTTGCATCAATGAACATCTCAGATCCTGCCTGCGCTTCCCTTGTTAAATCTATCATTTGCGCAGTAAAATCATCTTCATTTTCGCCTTCAATCTCAATTCCTAGCCCGTTGAGGGATTAGCCTAGATAGATAAAAATATTATAGGCATATCACTCAAACCAAACACCTATTATTTTGCAGTATCTGATCCCTAAATGAAGATAGGAAATATTTCTCCATCTGAGTATAATCTTGCTGTGTTACTCTACTTCATAGTTATGCCATAAATGCATTGCCGCCAATTGAAGAATGAAATTTTCCACATTTGAAAACCATCTTCAGACAAATGAACTTATGTTTGCTAATAAGTCTTTAAGTTGATGTGATTATTCATTTGTAGCCTTGTCTAAGTTTGTTGGTCATTCCCTTTGCTGCTTATCTACAGAGGTGTGATCAGTTCTCAGCTGAGCTATTCAGAGTCGATTCTGTACCCCGACAAGTTCCCGTGCTGTGCAACTCCACAGTCTCACCAAACTCAACACAGTCGAACCAAGCTTCGTCCAACTTCTGTTCGCAAGCATGGAACACGTGCCAGAACGTCTCCATCCAGCACTCACCCTTCGCGGCTTCACTACAAGGCCGAGCTGGAGCTCCAACGGCCTCAAATTCAAGCAAGCTGGCCGATCTCTGGCAGTCTCAAGCAGACTTCTGCAGCGCTCTTGGTGGAGCATCTGATGATGGGCTAGCGTGCTTTGATGGCACGCCTGTCACCCTCAACGACACCGGTGCTGCCACCCCTCCAAGTGGGCTATGCCTTGAGAAAATCGGGAATGGAACCTACCTCAACATGGTTGGCCACCCCGATGGCTCAAACCGTGCCTTCTTCTCAAACCAGCAAGGCAAGATCTGGTTGGCAACCATACCTAACCAGGGCTCCGGAGGGGTACTGGAGCTTGATGAAGCTGCTCCTTTTCTAGACCTAACCGATGAAGTCCATTTTGATACTGAGTTTGGACTGTTGGGAATTGCATTTCATCCCAAATTCACAGAAAACGGGCGCTTCTTCGCCTCGTTCAACTGTGACAAGGCCAAGTGGCCAGACTGTGCTGGGAGATGCGCGTGCAACTCGGATGTGAAGTGCGATCCATCAAAATTAACTCCGGAAAACGGTGCCAATCCTTGCCAGTTTCAGAGTGTGATAGCAGAGTACACTGCTAATGGAACTGCATCACAGCCTTCGTTGGTAATTTTGACAGAAGGTCTTGACTTTGTTTCTTTTTTAGCATCAATGAAATGTGATTGTATCTTCTGTGATCAGGCAACGAGTGCTAACCCTTCGGAAGTGCGGAGGATCTTCACCATGGGGCTTCCCTTTACATCTCACCACGCGGGGCAGATCCTCTTCGGACCCGAAGATGGCCATCTCTACTTCATGATGGGAGATGGTGGCGGCACAGGTGGCGATCCCTACAATTTTGCCCAGAACAAGAAATCTCTACTTGGCAAGATCATGAGGTTTGATGTTGATACCATACCAAGTGAGTTTGTGAATATGAGGCTGTATGTAAACACTCTTATTTGCTGCCTATATTGTTAATGAGCTCTGCATTTGGTTCAATATCCTTGCCTCTCTCTCTCTCTGTGTGTCTCATATTCACGATAATCGTTGCAGGTGGAACGGAAGCTAGCCAACTTGGTCTCTGGGGCAACTATTCCATTCCCAAAGACAATCCATACACACTAGACAAAGAGCTACAGAAAGAAATATGGGCACTTGGACTAAGAAATCCGTGGCGCTGCAGCTTCGATTCTGCTAGGCCTTCGTATTTCGCCTGTGCAGATGTAGGACAGGTACTGCATTCTGCTCATCAGCTCCCAATTCCTAAATAAATTCCAAGAATTAATAGTCGTGCATATAACTCACATGATAAGCGTAAAAAGAGCTTCTTCAATTGTTGGAACAGGATGTTTACGAGGAAGTGGACTTGATCACCAAGGGTGGAAACTACGGGTGGCGCGCCTATGAGGGCCCGTACAAGTTCAACTCTTCCCAATCGCCCATTGCAAATGCCTCACTAGGCTCAACAATCTTCCCTGTGATGGGGTACAACCACTCCGATGTAAACACGAATGAGGGCTCAGCATCCATCACCGGTGGTTACTTCTACAGAGCCACGACCGATCCTTGTATGCAGGGAAGGTGAGTAACTCATGCCACAAAACCTATAACAGTTGCTGCTTCAGGATTTCTGCTGATCTAGCCATCTTGTGCAGGTACTTGTTTGCAGATCTCTATGCAGGGGCTATATGGGCAGGCACGGAGAGCCCCGTCAACAGTGGGAAGTTCACGAGCAGCAACATCTCCTTCAGCTGTGCAACTGACTCGCCTCTGAGCTGCACGGAGACTCCCGGGAGCTCGCTTCCTGCATTGAGCTACATCTTCTCGTTTGGTGAGGACAACAGCAGGGATGTCTACCTCCTTACACAGAGTGGCGTGTACCGTGTTGTCCGTCCTGGTCGGTGCAACTACGCATGCGCCAAGGAGGGAGTCTCAGCCGCCTCATCTCCACCCCCTGCAGCCTCCTCTCCCCGCCCTTCCGGAGCAGGCCCTATGAGAGCTCCTTTTGGGGTTTTGGTGGTGATGATCTCGTTTTTGTGTTTGGCTTGCTTTAATTTTGTTTGAGGAAAAAGGTGTGAGATTTGTCTTGTTGGAGCAATTGACTATATGTAGATTGTTTTCTACTTTTGTGACTACAGATTTTTACGTAGAAGATATTTGTACACACTTTCAATTTGATTATGGAAAGGGGGAGGGATGTTATTTTTAGATTGCTTATGTCAACTTGAGAATCGGATGACCACGCCGTTTGAATCGTAGTAAGTGAAAGAAATCGAGCTTTAATAAATATCAGGGTAAATGTCACTTTCAATCTCATCGTTTTAACGAATTCTCTAAAATGTTCTAACTTAAAGGTATTACTAAAACGATCGATATTCAACCAACCAAAAAAATATTGTTTGTGTCCAATCAAAACTTTCTGATTCCTAAAAAAAATGACGCGGATTGTCGAATATTAAATATGACTTAGCAACTTAGATTTATTAATCTATATAAAATTATTTTTCATCCTCATTTTATTTTTCAAGCATAAAGAAGAAAAAACGAAAAAAAAAAAGTAAAAACGGAAACCCTAAGATTCAAAGTCAGCGCCTCATTTCTCTTCTCTCTTGCTCGCCGCCCCACTACACCAACCACCGCCTCTTTCAGCCAGCGCGCCGACCACCACCGCATACCACACCACCTACCACAAGCGCCTCTGATCGCGGTTACCTTTTGATAAGTCATTTATGTGTAAATCAACTGCCCGCGCTCTTTCCTAACCACCCCAGACTCGTCGCACCAACCGTGACGATCTTCAAGCCGCTGCAACAGGCGTCCTACACCAGCTCTCGCCCTCATCATTCTGCTCCAAGTCAATGATGATAAAGAAGATAAAAATGAAACAAAATCGTTTAGAATTAGGTGTATATCTATTTTTTTTAACATCCACGTTGACAAGCAATGCTGGATATCCGACAATTCACGATAATTTTTAGGAATGGAAGAATTTGAATAGGTCACACAATATTTTTTGGTAGGTTCGTATCGAAAAATTTAATAGGTCACTAACAATATTTTTTTGATAGGTTAAATATCGTATTGGTAATACCTTTAGGTTGAGACAGTTTTTAAAATTCGCTAAAACGATGAAATAGAAAGTGACATTTACCTTAAATATCATAAATAACATGGAGCCAACTTTCACATAATTGGAGCAATAATTCTCTTGGGCTTAAGTAGGATCAGTCCAAAAACCCAATACAAGGGATAAAATGAACATATGTATTAATTAATTTCTTATACCCAAGCGATGATACAAATTAATTAATAAACATTAAGTCATTTTACTAGAAAATCAATGTTGACCTACCCCTTTAATTCCGATTCGAGTCGGGCTTGTATTAGACTTGTCTTAATCTTGTATTTAAGATTGCAGATATACTAACTAGCTCACTCCCTCAAAGAAAGTTCTTTCATGGATGGGGGAGTATTAATTAATCTCTTATTTACCACTTAACCTTACTACTTGCGCCTAAACTTAATCAATTTATAGGGTTTAGCACAATAATCTTTCTGAGCTTCTCAAAGATATATCATCACCTTAAAACACATACGATATCGAGATACAAGCTACCAATAATCATATACGTCCCGTTGTTGAGTCAACATTGACTCTTATCCATAGTAAGTCAAAGTGACACGCATACACCTTGTAGCCTTATCAAGAATAAGATTAGTGATAGTCACCGAGATCTCTTGCTCTTCTTCTTTGTTCAATTAAGAAGAACATATCTTATTGTGGTCTTCACTATGTAGTAACGTACCAACATAAATAAATAACCAAGACAAGTCATTACTTATTATGTAGCCTAAACCGATAATATGTCATTATTATCTCAACTATGATTTAGTGTTTTATTATCTCATAAAGGTTAATCCAATCATATGATCTATCTGTGATCCGAGTATCACAATATGATCTATTTATATAATGAGATAACGTGATAAATATATGCAATTATAAACAATTTAGATAAAAGAATTAACAGTGGCCTTGTAACATTGTATATAAGCATAAAACGTCTTGATTTCCAATACACAACAGGATTGCAACTAGTGTGTGTTTGCCTTTGCCCCCTCCATGAATTTGTTAAACAACTAAACTGTGATCTGCAGTAACTGTGGACCGCAGCAGTATTCCGTAAACGACTTTGTTGAAGCTGTCTCGGATAGTGTACGATGATGAACATGAGAAGGCGAGGGCGAAGGTGATGAAGATTATGCAGAGTTATATCTACAGATAAAACATCACAAATGAGATGGTGTAATATATGAAGGAGTTGTTACTCTTCCATCTTTTCAGGATTAATATTTGTTATGAAAAAAGGTTTCTGTTAGATTTCGTGTTCTTGGTCATCTTGCCTCATTTGTTTGCTGCATAATTCAATGCAACATAACTTCATCTGATATGAACAGATGATGTGTTTGAATACCTCTTAGGAGGTGATTGGTATGATGGAATGGAATACGAAAAATATTTTTATATTTTATTATATATAAAATTTATATTAATTTTATTTTTATATAAAAAATTCTAAATATAATAAAAAATATTGTAATTTAAGATAAATATTTTAGTTTAATATAAAAAAATAAAGAATAATTCACATTAATAAAAAAATACTGTAATTTGATAAATATTTTATCAAATTGGCATTATTTTGCATCTCTCTTCCATCTCTATTTTGTGTTATATTTGTAGGGACAAACCAAAATCTGCATTGGGGTAAAATCGGAAAGAAAAAAAAAATTGAATATTAATAAAATTATTTTAAAAAAAAAAAACTGACTTATTTTTCATGTATATTACTACACAAAAACATGCACCCCCCCCCCAAAAAAATTAATTTTTCTTGCCACCCCCCATATCTTTTTATTAAATTTTTCTCGCCACCCCCACCCAACCCCAACCCCCTTCCCCCAATTTTTTGTTTATTTTACATGCCACCCCCACACCTCCCCCACCTCCCAATTTTTTTTAGGGTAAATTTGGTTTAAAACAATAATAATTTTCAAATTTTGGTTTTTCCCACAAACTTTCATTGTTTCAAAATACATAATAAATCATTTTTTTTTTTGGAATTTTCCATAGTGTAATTTTTCAGCGAATTTTTTAAAGGGTTAATTGCATGAAAATACCTGACCTTATTCGAAAATTTGATTTTTTGACAATCTTTTTAATTGTAGCAAAAATTTCATTCACATTTCAATTTTATTGCAATGTCCGCCCAGAGTAAATTTTCGGCCAAATTAAATCTGAGTTGGCAGCCGAAATGCCAACGTGGCATGAGAAATGCCAAATCACATGCAACCCCTCCCCCTTCCCTTCCCACGTCACCCTCTTCCTCCCCTCCCACGTCACTCTTCCCTCTTCCCCTTCCCCATCTCCCCGTCGGCTCTCCCCCTTTCTCCATCTCCGTCGGACGCTTCCCCTTCCCCCACCCCCACCTCCACCGCCGCCACTTCCTCCGCCCCTTTCTCTCTCTCCTCCACTGGATTCCCGGCGGATTCCCAGCCATAAAGTCACCGCTTGAATACCCCTACCCCTATCCCCCGATGACAACTTATCACCGCCATCAAATTCCTCATTGCCAGCTGCTGCTGGCACACGATAGAGGCGAAATTGAAACCGCTACCACAACTGCCCAAAGCCACCCAGATTCTCGGAGTTGGCGCTGGTTCTCAGAGATATGGAGCAGGAATTATTCATAGAGGCGAAGAAATGCGTATCTGATAATTCAAGGGTGCCGGAATCATCGTTGATTTCGCACGACAATAGGTTTTCCGGCGTTGGATGGATTGTTGATCGACGGAGGGGGGGCGGAGGAAGTGGCGGCAGTGGGGGATGGGGAAGGGGAAGCGTTTGACAGAGGTGGAGAAAGGGGGAGAGCTGATTGAGGTCCCAGAAAACGTCGGCCCTCAAGCCGGCGGACTTGAGATTCTCCAACCCCCTTTGGCGGCGGAGAATCTTGAAACTTCTGCTCAATTTGGCAGTGGAAAACGGGTAGTCGGAGATGGTGATGTGGGGAAAGCTGAGAATCTGGGCGGATCTAGGCGGTTGTGGCAGCGGTGGAGAAAGTGAGAGGAGGGAGAGAGCCGATGGGGAGAGGGGGAAGGGGGGATGGGGAAAGTGAGAGAGAGTGACGTGAGAGGGGGAGGGTGGGTGTGATTTGGCATTTCTGATGCCACATTGGCATTCCGGTTGCCAACTTAGATTTAATTTGGCCGAAAATTTACTCCCAACGGACATTGCAATAAATTGAAATGTGGATGAAATTTTTGCTACAATTAAAAAGATTGTCAAAAAACCAGATTTTCGAATAAGGTCAGGTATTTTCATGCAATTAGCCATTTTTTAAATGATGTGGCATATTTAAGGGTTAAGTACTACTTTCCCCCTCAACGTTGACACCCCTATCGCCTTTAACACTCTAACGTTGGGGTTGACGTTGTTTACTACCTCAGCGTTTCAAAACTAAAGCATAATGTCTCCACATTTTAACGGCCGCCCCAAGTGCAGCTCTAACGGGATCAATCACCATTAAGGCGCAGGGGGCAATTAGATTGTCATGTCACATAATTTCCATGTAATTACATTGTATTGTCACGTCATTTAAATTTTTGATCAAAATCTGTCATCGTGGGAAATTTCAAAAAAATGATTTATTATGAATTTTGAAACAAGAATGAAAGATAGTGGGAAAAACCAAAATTTAGAAATTTATTATGATTTTATACCAAATTTACCATTTTTTTTATTGCAGGTTCAGGTTCACCAGCAAACTTTTCCCTAAGAACTGGATCTTGAGTTGCAATACCAATGGAGCATGTGTCTTTGTGGCATTTTGCATCATGATGGATGGGTGTGGGTGGGGTGGGGGTGGCGAGTAAAAAAAAATTGGGGAAGGGGGGAGGGGTGGGGAGAATTTTTTTAAAAAAAAGTAAAAAAAAAATTAAATTTTTGGGGGTGGGGGGTGGCGAGAAAAACTAAAAAAAAAGTTAAATTTTTTTTGGATGGGTTAGGCGGGGTGGCGAGAAAAAAAAATAAATAAATAAAATGTTGGGGGAATGGGGGTTGGGTGGGTGGCAGGTGGGGTGGGGAGAAAAACAAAAAAAAATGAGGGGGAGGGAGGGGTGGGGGTGGCGAGAAAAATTAAAAAAATATATATATATATTTTTTTTTGGGGTTGGGAGGAGGGAGTGGGGGGTGTAAGTAGGGGTGGGGTGGGGTGGGGTGGGGTGGGGGATGGGAGTGTAAAATATATAAAAGTAATTTTGTCAAGACCTAAATTTAGGTGAATTAGAAATGAAATGGAATGGGTAATGTCGTGTTGGAGGAAAGAAATGATGATTCCTATATATAAAGGAATAGTGATTCCCTTAAAAATGATGATTCTTAAAATAAAACTATACGAAGTATAAGAATGGAATGAAGGTAGGAATCACCATTCCATTCTCACCTCCATTGATGAAATGAATACGAGATCGGAAAATCGATTATCTTGAATATTTTTAGACCATTTTTCCCACAGCAGTCTTCGATTATTCAGCAAAAAAGGATATGCTGCAAAGAATATATCTCATTTTCACAACTTGGTCTGGCTGGCAATTCATACAAGAAGCTACAAAAAGTAGCTGGAACGTCATATTCTCCCCCAAAAACATTTACCCATCTTTCTCTCACCTACCCACATTCTTTCCTCGACCAATCACTGTCCTTGCAACTCACATGAGATTGAGGAAAGAGAGAAATGAAGTATTGGATTAAGAAGGCGATTATGTTAGTGCAACAAAATTGCTAATACACAGCAAATCTATACAATCTCAGAGTAGTGCTGCCTAGTTAAGGTACGGTAGGGACGGAGCGTCCCCTTGTATATTTTCGCCATCCTCAGATGATACCTAGAAAGAAAGTCAGTACAAAGAACGAATGTAACGATTTCAGAGGGGCCGGGGCCACGATCAGCTCCAACCATTTCACAACATTGATTTACAGTATTCATACTTCCTCTGCAAAATTTGATCATTTCCATTTTTAGACAGGTTCTACCTTGCTGCTGCTGATGCTAGTGCGCTTCGTCATCTCATGTTGCAACACAAGGGCCGTCCTACCTGTCTTAGTTTGTTCCAAAGACAAATCATCTGCCTTGGTGATTGGTAATGCGCCGTTATGTAATCTTCTATGCACCCGAATTGGCAGAATTTCAAGCTGTGAACGTACTCTACTGCTCTCGAGCTATTCACTTTCTCCACCCACATTCCCATGCTAACATCTTCCATTTTAAACAACTGCACAACGAGGATATCGTTAGCTGTTATTGCAAAGGTAGGTATCTATATGGGTTCTATTTAATATAGTGTTAAACCAGACCAACTCCCTACTTGTAAAAGAAATCAACCAAAACCAAGCCAACAATAAGTGCAACCAATAGTTTTGGGTTGGTTTGGTTTGGCTAAAGACTACCTTGATTTTGGTCAGAACAAATCCTCCCACTGAAACCACATCCTAATTGAAATTGTGTTTTCCTTTATCTATTTTTCCTTAAACAACCCAATATAAGAATAAACTGTCAATTTAGGTTTGATTTTGATTTGATTTGGTAGGTTTGGTAAATCTGCAACTTTTTTCTGTACAGAAGAAAGGATACTCTATCATGACATAAATGAAAATGCGTAAGTGTTAGAAAGACCCTCACCCTTAATCTCTGTTTCTCAAAATCGGAAAGAATAAAGTTTGCAATGTCGGATGAGATAATGTAGCCAGGTCCATTTGCATAGGGTGGATAGTCTTCCTCCGGCCATTCCTGATTCAAAATAGAAAGCAAGTTTTCTATTACCATATGAATGTATGGCTTATCAAGTTTCATACCTCAACGCAATGTGGACCCAAAACTCATTTCAAACACTTAAGTATAAGTTTAAAAAAGAGGAAAGATCATACAGGATTATGAAAAATAGGCATGTCTCAAGCCAGGATAAATGGAATAACAGATCATTAGGAATGAAGGAAAGGAAAGGAATGACCGATGATGCGATAAATGTATTAAGAGAGTAAAGGTTTGAGTAGTACCTCGTATGTGACTGCCCATTTACCACTGCGGAGGGGCTTATGATAGTAATTTATATTTCCAATATACAAGCTCTTGTTCTCTGGAACTTTCTTTGCTTCGTTAATAATTGCATCTATCCTCACAAAAGTGTCATCATCACCCTTCATGATATACTTCGCAGATACAGTCCTTACCTGCAATCACAACATACACACGTTTAGTTCAGGCAGGAACGAGTAGGAAGTCTCAACTCCAAATTCTTGAGCAAAAACGCAATCCACAACTAACCCCATATTCGCAGATGGAAACTGTTTTCAGAACAACAAGGTCATAGTTGTCCATATATGGAACTATTACAATGTCCCCGAAAAACTCAGCTTCTCTCTTCACTTCTATGTTTACTTCCTTTCTTCCATGCTGTCGAAAGTTGGTTGTTAGGTTAGTTCCAACAGCCTAAAGATTATAAAGTTGTGTATACATGTATTTATCCAAAAAAAAAAAAAAGCCTAAAGATCAACTTTACCCACCAAAGCAACAAAGAAACGCACGACAACATCTGAAGATTTAATAAGCTTGTGCTGCATCCAAGACCTCCTCACAGCCATCCGTTCAGCAAAGTGGTTGCCCGCTGAAAGGACACCAATGAATAGTTCAACGGGTGCATTTGGAAGAGGGGGAGCTTTCCATCTCTCGGAAAAGTCCAGATGCCTTTGTGGAGCAAAACTGGGGTGAGTTGTGGGCAACGAAGCAGCAAAGATGGAATGGACATCAATATCCCCGTTCAAAGTTAATCCAGTGGCATCCTCAAGGGCAAATCCCTATATATATTGAACTGAATTTAGGCATTTTCTGAAAAATAATCAAGACAAATAAACAGCAGTAAGTTACTCACCGTTCGATAGGGAAAGGAGGTGACGTGCTTTCCATCAACATTGACATGGTATCCTTCTAGACCAGCACTAAGAGTGAGCACAAACAATTTTTCTTCCACAAAAGGGAATGGCCAATCTACAGTCACCTTTTTGGTTCTTCCTATCAACCGGTTCAACCACCATGTTGCCTTCGACTCCTCTGACCCATTATCATCATCACGTATCCACTTTTCACATTTCAACAATCCATCAACTGCAGAACAACAAACAGCTCGTGATTAGCTGTGCCACAACACAACTACAAACGTACAACAATCCAAGCAACCTACGAGCCCAATATATGTATCTATTCAATGTACCTACAATGCCAACAAACCACTTAGGTATGTGCAACTAAATAATCATCCCCGTTGGAGTAAATACAAGATTCAAATGGATGAAGCAACTCTACAAATTCCATTCACACGTCTAACTAATTTTTCAAGCATAAGAATATCATCAAACATATCAGATTCATGATTCATCTCAATACCAAAACAAACATCACAATGTATCAAAAACAAGCAATCAAAAGGCAAAGCCTATGACTCACCCGTCTCCTCATCAGCGCGAGACTTCCAGCCCTCGCACCTCTGCGAGGTCCCCCACTGCATCCTGTAACAAGTGTTGTGCTCAATCACCGGCTTCCCGCTCCAATCCCCTTTCAGCCGCGGATTGAAGTGGAGGATCCTCGGCGGATCCTCCCCTTCCACAGTCTTGAGCCCCTGCAACTCCATCATAAACTGAGAAACCATCAAATACTGCCCCTCCTTCAACAGCGAAATCTTGGGGTCCGTCTCCGCGTGCGCCGCCCTCGGCTTCCCCACCACCGTTATGTGCGATCCTAGTGTCAGCCCACAAGGCAGCATCATCAACCTCCTATTCTTCGAGAACTCATCCCCTGTAACAGATATCGAATGCGGGCACAGCTCAGAGCTGCCGCTGTTGCTACTCTTATTCAAACCAGCAAAGCCGCTAAATCCCCTATTACTACTACTGTTCTTGCCGATCAATTCGAGCTCCCGCCACAGCTTCCGGCCGAGCTCAAGGGCATCGTTCGCGGACTTCAAAATCGAGCCTTTGGAGCTCGAATTCGCAATGCCGGCGGTGAAATTCAAGCTCGAAAGAGGGGTTTTAGCGAATTCGTTGATTTTTCTGTCGGGCAGTGATTGATAGGGAAAATCGAGGGGGCGAAGGGGGGCCTCTTTCTCCTCCAGATTCTCCTCGCTCTCGAGCAGGAAAGGCTTGGAATTGAAGAAGCCGTCGTTGGTGTTGAACAACTTCTCTGAAGCGACACCGTTTTTGAAGACGAATGGGAATTCGCAGCACACGAAGAGTATGTAGAAAAGCCCCAAGAGAATCAGCACGCGAATTGATCTCTTCCGGCTCACTGAAAACAACAGGTCCAAATTCGCCCTTTTCATTTTTTTGAATTTCACGGTGTTTTCGGGAAAGAAAACTTGAAACATGTAGCTCAACAACAGCTTGTGATCGCTAAGCGACACATTTAAGAAAACAACAATGGGTTCTTGTGTGTTTGGGGAAACGGCAAGAGAAGCCAACTACGAAGTTAAAGAAGTGGAGAAAGAAACGTTAGGTCAGCAACACATTGCTGCAACCGCGTCACTTTAGAGAGAGATAGATAGACAGAGCTAGATACACGGCGCGTATGTATGTATAGCTCCACAGAGAGAGAGAGAAAGAGGGGCTTTCTGGTCGGTCACTTTTAGTTTATTAGTGAAGGAATTTCCTTTCCAATTCATTCAAATTTTAAAAAGCTGCCCTTTTCTTTTTCAAATTCTTTAATCAACGGAATGTTTACCCGACTATAAATTACTGTTATACATGAATTCCCTTAAAAATAAATTATAGTACTACATTAATTAATAATTATAATTAGTATGTATGATATCTCTAATGGTATATGGTTTACTTCAAATATTAAGCAACAAAGGCTCAATAGGTATATTATGGGATTTTGTATAATACTTTTGTAGTGGTATACTCTCTTTGTTACAATTTAATGGGCCACAAGGTTTGACCACAAATGTTAAAAAATAAATACTAATTTATAATAAAACATGAGAGAGAAAGAAAGTACTATTATTTTAGGGCACAGTAAAGTATCATTTTTAAAAGACAAAACCTAAAAAATACCCACCATTTATAAAATAATAAATTATACACATTTAAGACATTTTTATCCGTATGTACCATTTCGTGTATTGCTGGACACTAAAGCATCGAACACTCAAGTGTCGATTGTCGAGCATCGAGCGCCAAGCAATAATCAATTTTAATTGTTGCTCGACACCTCGAGCAATAGTTCAATTTGAACTATTGCTTGACACTCGATCATCAAGCGTCGAACATCACGTGTCGACCATCGAACAATAGTTCAATTTGAACTATTGCTCTACATTCGAGCGTCGAACACTGAACCATCAATCACTAAATCGTCGAGCACTGAAACAATTAAAATGTGAGGCGGAGGAGCATCGCGGCGTGGCGAGGCGAGACAGAGGAGCCACGTGACACGAAGAGGCAAAGGTGAGGTGATGAGGAGGCGCGCCACGTAGATCTGGAGAGAAAGGCAGAGATATGGAGATGGAGATGGAGGTGGAGGTGCGGCACGACGTGTTTAGTCTAGGTGGAGGTGCGCTCGGCGAGCCGAGAAGGGAGGAGGGAGGCGGCAGAAATTAGAGAGAGAGAGAGAGAGAAGTGGGAGAGACGAGTAATGGGGGGGACTTGATGGGATTTTTTTTAAGGGTATAAATGTCAAATTTAACAAAAGTGGATCCTATTTATATGTTTTAGTTTGTGTGGGTATTTTTTTATTTTTGTCTTTGAAAATGAGTAAAACCTACAATTAACTCTATTATTTTTTTGGGGATAAATTAACATTATCAAATGAAGAAATTTAAATACTGCGCCACAGGGAACTCGAACCCAAGACTTTTGGCCTTAACATTAACCCTATTATTTTTAAGTGCAAGAAGAGATTATTTTGTTTGGGCTACAATTACATTTGTAGTAAATAATGAGTTGTGTGTGGTTGTTTGTTATGACTTTTCATTTTAAAGAGTGACATATTGAATTGAGACGTCCAAATAAAGAAACGTGACATATTGAATTAGAACAAATGGAGAACATAATATTTTAGTTGTCCATCAAATTTTTGACTCATTTTTTCTATTTTAGTCCGTCTATTAATTATTGACTCATTTTGTTTTTAGTAAAATTTTCACTCACAGTAAAATAAAAAATCTTATTCATTTTTTTAAAAAAGTGTGTTTCTTATTTCACCACAATACACCCTACCAATTTCTTAAAATACATGTCATTACAAAATTAGCCATTGGTGGATGAAAGGGAGTAAAAAATAGTTATATTACATATTTATTAATAGTAACTTAAATTATTACAATTTAATTGAAACAATGTTACATCTATACTATATTAAAAAGACAGTTTTCAATTTGAAATCAATTTTAAAATTGATTGGCAATTTTGTAGTTATAATAAAATTGAAGGTTTATGTTTAAACTATATTTTTCTTTTTATTTTTTATTTCTTTAACTTCTTATTTGTTGTTTTATTTCTTTCTAGAATTGTGAAATTCGATTAATTATAAAATATTTGATATGCATATTAAATTTGATTAAATATTACAATTTTATAAATTTCTCACTCCTCTCATCTTTTTGAAAAAAAAAATGTATTTTTAATTCTTTTTATTAGTATTTTTTAACTTTTTTTTTTGCTTTTCACAATAACAAATTTTATAATTGTAAATTCTTATTATTTTTTTATTTTTTTTAATATTCAATTCAAATATATTTAGTTAAAATTAATTTTTATTATATTTATGAGTATGATAATTAAATTAATAGTATTAATTTTTATATAAATATAAAAAATAAAAAATATTTTCCCGTGCATTACACGGGATGCAAATGTTAGTTCAGATGCATGATGCAATTTATGTTACTTAAATTTTAGTTAATATTACTAAATTAAACTTAAAAATTAATAAACAATGATCAATTAATCGGATTTTATTAGGACGCACACAATGTTTTTTTGCTTAATCTTAATACATCAACTAAATTAATACAAAATATATCATTCAAACGTATCAAATTTTGATCACATATGGTCGATTAAGAAAGTTAAATACACTAATTCGAACAATAAAACAACACGCCTTTGACTAGCATAAGTAGTCATATATTTGAATCAGACGATAAAGATAAGGGTTAATTGCCCATAAAATACTGAACTTTCATCTATTTCGCACACAAACTTTGAATTGTGGCGTGATAATTACTAAATTTTTAATTTTATCTTATTTTGCTACTAATCCAAATTCCGGCCAAATACCAAGCTAATATATAATATGGTGTGCCAATTTTTACGTGACGTATTTATTCTTGCGTGACAATTAGTTGACAAAATAATATTTTTTATTTAATTTCTTATCAATAAAAAAAGAACACAAAGAAAATAACTCAAATTGTCAATAATTTAATATATCAAATCAAATAATAGTATTTTTTTAGTTGAATTAATTAATTGAATAAATTTAATAATAGTAAGAGGATTTTTCGAATTTGAGTATGTCAGTCAAAGAACATTTTAATTATCAATACCTTAATCTATAAAAAAATTTATTTAGCTAAGTAATAAAGTTTATTAAATTTTCATTATCTAAGGATTATTTTTTTATAAACTATATATATTTATACTATTTGAATGACTTCTATTTTATATATTGGAGTAATCAGTTGTGTAATAGTGAACTAGAAAAAAAATGATTTAAACTTGAGAATTAAAAAATATTATTATTTGATTTAATATATTAGTGTTCTTTTTTTTTAATAAGAAATTAACAATAAATACGACTCGTCAAATATTGGCACGCCATATTAGCATGATATTTGACCGGAATTTAGATTAGTAGCAAAATCAGATAAAATCTAAAGTTTAGTAATTTTCACGCTACAGTTCAAAGTTTGTGTGCAAAACTAGAATTAGACGAAAGTTCAGTATTTTATTGGCAATTAACCCTAAAGAAAATTATATATGTAAGCTCGAAAATACTTGAACGTGATGATGCAAAATGGCAAGTGGCAGTGGCAAGATTCCTGCCCGCCCAAACCAATACACAAGTTCTGATGCACAACGCACAAATTTATTTTTATTATTATTAAGTCCAATAATATTATTTAATGGATATTGCAAAATCAAATTTAGAAGTATCGTCGAGAAATTTGTGGAAATGGTGACGCCTGTTAGTTGGAAATGAATATTTTCTGCCGGGATATTGGTAGAGAACTTTGATGTTGGATTATCTATAGTAGATCATATATTTTGTTATTTATTTTTTTCAAAATCCACTCTTTATTTATTATGAAAAAAAATATAATGTTTAAATGAAAAGCGAGCTTCTAGAACTTGTTTCACCAAGAGGTGTGGATTCAATAGTCAAATATCGGATTTTCTATTTTAAACAGGAAAATCAAATATGGGAATGGGATGTTGATTTTGACCGGGTTAGGATAAGTCATAAGTGGTATTTAAAAAATATAATATATGGACATCTAACTTTTTTACAGTAAACACACTTTGATTAAATTAATTTAAAGTCAGTAATTCTGTAATTGGCCGCACTTAAGTAATTACTGATATTAAATTATGAATATGACGAATGGAGTTAATGAATAACCATATGATTTTTGCCACAAAAAATCACCGTGTGATTAAAATGATATACTCAACCACACAAATTGGAATCCGATTCAGAATTTCATATTTCGAATTATCGAGAAAAACATATATATAGGGGTTAATTTAGAAATGATCCTAATTAATTTAGAAAAACATATATATAGGGGTTAATTTAGAAATGATCCTAATTAATTTAGAAAAACATATATATAGGGGTTAATTTAGAAATGATCCTAATTAATTTAGCAAAACATATATATAGGAGTACTATTTATTTTTGGAAATATAGATTACTAACGACAAATGCGGGTAACATAGAGAATGAATGATACTATCATTTTTTTAGAATGATAAGTATTTTTTTTAAATTAAGAATGATAAGTATTATTAACTGCAAACTGCGAAGCAAAGCACGGGCGCAAACCATTACATTCCTAGCCTACTGTAGTATGAGACCTTACACGTTATTAGCTTATAATTAGCATGTTATATGTAGAGTTAGAATAATTTAATGCAATAGTGTAAAAGATAAGATGGCAATTATTATAAGATATTAGAATTATTTAGTTGGAAAGTTCATCACGGGTCCATCTTAAATATATATCGATTATTCAATTATGAAACAGGCTGCCAAGATTGTTCACATTATGATTTTGTGGTGCCCTTGGCTTCCACTGTTGTACCTTTACAGACTGAAAACAACATATTTGATTTGTCTTTGTCCAAACCCATCTCATATTATAGTAAGGCCTATAATGTAGGCCAATTAATAAAATAAGTCTCTTTCAAGAGAACCGTTGCCAATAAATTTATTTGATTTGATATCTGAACAAATTTTATATTCAGCATTTTATTATTAGCACCAAACAATAAATATGAATTACGGGATAAATTCAATTTATATATATTTTTTGTAAATCACATAAAAATTACTAATTTTTAAATATACAATTGATCACACTCTTTATACACATTATACAAAGAAGTCTCACCGTTTGAATGTCCCTGAAGACACACATTCATATGTTACATATTAATCGATAATCATTGCATTGGTTTTTTTTTTTTCCTTTCTCTTTTTTATAAATAATACTTTATAAAAATAAATCGGAATCAGAAGTAACAATATCTCGTAATAAATTGAGACTATATAATTCACATATTCAGACTTCAAAATTGCGTAATAAATATGCCAAATAATAAACTGTTCTATTAGTTGATCGATGAACTGAAATAGCCCAAGTAATTTTCATGATTGTTGCGTTGGCTAATGTATACAAAAAACCGTATTCTAAATATAGAATTAGTCAAAACTCCAAATTTGGGCATCTTTGTCACTTACCAAACTCTAACTACAAATCCTTTTCTTGTCCTCAATTCAAAAGCCCAAATTCATGAATATCAAAGTCCTTCAAATAGAACTTTTTAAGAAATCGAACCTTTTCCGACATGGAAAATTTGCCATGTGAAATAAAATTATTAAAAAAAATTAAATTATAACCTTTTTAATCATTTTGAAATAAATTAAAGTCTATTAACCAATTTTATGTAAATACCATGATTTAATAATATCTTATGAAATTAACCCCAAGTAATTAAATCCGACAACTTTACCGAATGTGTCAGTCATAGTGTAATTAAAGTAGTTTGGGTGTAAAATGACATCATTTTCATCCAACTATATACATTATAACGTCAATTCTATTTTTCATACGGTCATATTTATGTACGCAAGCATATTCATGTCAAGTGAGTATATTTATGCCATTTCATGATGATGAAAAATGGACAAATATGCAAAATAAGAATAAATTAATAGTTGAGTAATTTTAATAAAGACATTAAAGTTCGTATGCAAAATGAGAATTTGTTGAAAGTTCAGTAATTTATATGGAACCGTGGAACCGTGGAAGTACCCTATATTTGGTGGCGTAAACCTACTATTTAGATAACCAAATTACCAAGCATAATTTAATTAAGGGTTAATAGCCGCTAAATCCTATAACTATTTTTGTTTTCGCGTTTTGCATTTTTTTAAAAAAATCTACCTCAGTATATAACAACTAATGAAGGAGTCGCGATTTGCATCCGACGATATTTTTCGGCAACATAAATTAATCTACGTGGCATTTTATTTGCTGACAAGGGTGATTATCATCTACATGGCAATTTTTTTTAAATGACGTGTAGTCAAACGACGTCGTTTCCTATTGCACAAAACGACGCCGTTTCATGTGGCGGTAAAATTAATCGCTAATTAGAGTTAAACAGAGGTGAAAAGTCTTTCACTTTCACCATTTCTTCGTCTGGTCCCCCCTCTTTCAATCTATTGACTTCTACAGTTCTTGGCCCTACCATTTCTTCCAAGAGTTGTTGCATTCGCAGGAGTTGGTGCTTTTAATGGCGCCTTGTTCGCTATTTATTTTCGCTACGCCGCAAGTGTACGGTGTAGTTGCAATATAAGGGAAGTAAGGTCGTATTCCACAAGGATTGATGAATTTAAACTTCTAAATATTATTAATAAGTTGTTTTCGATCTATTCAGACAACCAAAGTTAAAGAGATGTTGATAACTAAAACAAAGCTAAATTAAAGCAAGTAAACTAAAATAACAACAAAAAAAATTTAGTTAATAAATTGGGGAATGACTCGATGGAAAGTTATCCCAGGGACTAGATTTCGATGGATCGTAATGAACTTCAATCTAAATCAATATAAATCTTAATATGGCCTACTTATCTAGGGCGATCTCCCCACTAGTTTTAGCCCCCTCCCGGGCGACTAAAACTGTAGATTACGGGTCATAATTGCCGTCCCCGGTCAATTTCTAACCTATAACTCCCAATAGCACAAAAGATCAAAAAGCCCTCACCCATCTCTCAACCTCCCGGTTTATTGAGATGATATGTATCAAACTCCTAATCTATTGTAATTATCCTCTCCCGATTCAAATCACAAATTAGAAATGCACAAAAGGTGGCCAACCAATCATACAAGAGATAAATCTAGGACTTGAAAAGATAACAAAAAACACAATCAAGATATATATTGAACAAAGAAATCAATCCATTACAAATCCATCTAATCTAATCCCTAAGATAAGAGATTTTAGCCAAGTATACTCATAATAAAAGCAAATCTCAAGTCATAAGAAAATATAAATAAAGATATAGAGAGATAGAGATTCATAGACAAATCCTATAATCTTGATCTTCAATCATGTAGTCTTGATGAGCTCCTTTCCAAGTCTTCCCCTTCTTTCTTTGATTTTGGTGTTGTTCTAATGTATGGAAAAGAGAAAATGGTAGAAATGGAGGCTAGGGTTTGAATTGGAGTGTTGGGGAAGATGAAAATGTGTGGGAATGATGAATGATGTGAAGAATGGGGGGAAAAGGGGGTTTAAGGGCTCAAAATCACAACTGGGGCCCACTTGGGGGAAGCCCCGCCCTTTTCCCGTGGTCACGGCCCGCGTCCGCAGCCTACAAACGTGGGGAAGGAATAGGGACCCGCGGTCCCACCCCGCGGCTGCGGGTGGTGACCACGGGGGTCCTCTGGCGTCGAGGGCGAGTTTGCCGCGGTCCCAGCCCGCGGCCGCGGGTGGTGACCGCGGGCTACTGGGCTCTTTGCGCAGTCTGCTTGTTTTGCTCCGTTCTCCCTCGTTCGGACTCGGATTTGATCGCCGTTTGCGCTCACAGATTTTTCTCGAGACGTACTTCAATCTAATATCTTCAAAATCCTCCAATTAATCCTTGATTTTTTCTGAAATCACTCCAAAACTACACCAAAGAATCAAATCTTCATAAAACTCAACATTAGGGTACAAACACGCATTGACAAGCAAAATATGAAGGGAAATGACAACAAATGATGTGAAATTGAGGTATGAAAACCATGTTTGTCACGCCTCGGTGGTAGGTCTTCTTGCTTTGTTTAATATCTCTTGTGTTCTTTAATATGTGTTGTCAGTGCATGTGTTATTCCATAGGGTCTTGTGTATGTATAGTATAGTATATTGTAGGTTTGTTGTGTTTTTATCATTTCCGAAGTGTTGGGTAGTGTTAGACATTAGTTTATTGTTTGTATCAGTTCTTAATATATTTTTCTTTTATTTTTTGGCAGTACCAAATTCTCCATTAACATTAGTTGGGGTGGTAGGTTTGTGACAAAATCGAATGGAAGGTATCTATATTGTGGAGGGACCTTCAATATTAGAATGCCATTAGATTCATATAGGTTTAGCTATTTCGACTTAGAGCATGAAATTAAGTGTTTAGGGATACATAAATGGAGTAGACTAACTTATAGAATCCCAGAAACTGATGTTTATATGGACATAAATGGAGATAGGGAAGTGATGGAAATGTTAGATATGTTGCATCACAAAATGAGGGTCATAGCTATTTATGTGGAAGGGGCTTTGACATTAGATCAACTTACAGAAGCTGATGTCTTTGGTAGGGGAGATGATGCTGGGGCAGGGGCTAATGATGGTGGTGCTGCGGATAATGAGGCAGGGGCTAATGAGACTTTGGGTAGTGATGTTGGTGCTGTGGATAATGAGGCAGGGACAGAGGGTAAGGAGGAGGGGGCAGAGGGTAATGAGGAGGATGATAGTGATGATACTTGAAGAAGCTGAGGGTAATGTGGACTCTGAGGTTAGTCTAGATGACTTAGATTATATCTCAGATGAAGAATTTATCCAATCAAGGGTTAATTTAGCAGATTTAGGGAACTTGTTTGATCTTGCTGATACTGCAGAGGCTATAGAGGACTTTGACACTGGTGTAGAGAAGGTTTCTGAATATGAGGGCAACGAGGATGATGTGCAATCATCTGAAACTGATGAGGAGTTAGAGGGTGAGAGGCACAGGAAGAAGAGGGTAATCTATGACCCTAAGTGTTGCCATGCTGACCTGCAGATTGTTTTAGGGATGCAATTTGAAGATGGTATACAATGCAGGAGTGCATTGACCAATGTGGCTATAGAAACAGATAGGTTTATTCATTTTAGAAAGGTGAGTAAAAAAATGTTGCCTAGCTAAGTGTACTCCTCCCTGTCCATGGAGGGTGTTGGGTAGTTTGCAGAGGAAAGAGGGAATATTCAAAATCAAACAATATGCAGGTGATCACACTTGTATTAGGCAGACCATGAACAAGATGGTTTCATCCACTTGGATTGCTGCAAGGTACCTTAATGTTTTCAGGGTTAAAATATGATATGAGTATCAAGGAGTTGAGGGATGACATTTTGGTTAGATTTAAGACAGATGTGTATAGAGATAGGCTGTATAAAGCCAAGAAGAAGGCCCAAGAGATGGTTATGGGCTCTATAGAGGTACATTATGGAACAATTCCTATGTATCTTGCTGAACTTGAAAGGGTAGATCCTCATGGCAGGTTTCAATTAATTCTGAAAGAGGGTAATGTTTTCAAAGGATTGTATGTTGGGTTTTCATCTTTGAGAATTGGTTTCAAGAAGAGTTGTAGACCTATCATTGGGTTAGATAGGTGTTTCCTCAAGACCTATCTAGGTGGTATCTTACTTTGTGCCACAGGAAAGGATGAAAACAATCAAATGTTTCCTGTGGCATGGGCTGTAGTGGAACAAGAGAATGAATCATGCTGGAGATGGTTCTTCAAGATACTCTGTGAAGACCTTGAAATTGGAGATGGTGAGGGGTGGAGCTTCATATCTGACCAACAGAAGGTAATGCATTACTTTCAATTATTTTTCTGTTAACATAAGCTCATACTAATGTGAAGTTTTTTGTATATTGTAGGGACTTGAGAATGCAGTGCATTCCATTGCACCGAGGGCTGAGCACAAAAATTGTGCGATGCACGTATATATGAAATGGAAGAAGCAACATAAAGGGATTACACTCAAGAATCTGTTTTGGAGGGCAGCTAGGTGCACAAATGAGGCTGACTTCAAGATGGTTGTACAAGACTTGAAGAAAGAGAACCAGCAAGCATATGACGACTTCATGGCAAGAGATTTCCATCGATTTTGCAAAGCATTCATATCAACACAAGTTTGCAATGACTCCATTGACAACAACATCAGCGAGACATTCAATGGCTACATCCTTGCAGCCAGAGGTAAGCATATTATACATATGCTTGAAGAGATTAGAACAAGTTTAATGGTTAGACAGGTTGGGAAATATGAAAAGATGAGGCAGTGTGATGATAGAATTTGTCCAGCAATTAGGAATATAGTAGAAAGAAGAAAGGAAGCTAGTAGCCAATGCATGGTATATCCCGCATTAGGAGATAAATTTGATCAGGTCCATTATTTGGCTGATAAGTTTGTGGTGAGTTTAGGTGATAGAAGCTATACATGTAGGGTTTGGAACTTGTCTGGCATTCCTTGTTTTCATGCGTTGGCTGTGATTCATTTTATGAATCTTGATGTTTATGACTATGTGCATGAATACTACACCATTGGGAGGTATTTATTGGCATATGAGGAAGGTTTACAGCCCATAAGAGGGTCAAATATGTGGCCTGAGGTAGAGGCTGAGAAGGTGGTACCTCCTACTTTCACCAAAAGGGCTGGGAGACCTAAGAAAAAGAGGGTCAGGGCACCTGAAGATAGGGAAGATGGGAGGCTCAGTAAGCATGGTGTAGGTATGCACTGTGGGAAATGCAAGCAAGAAGGCCACAATATCAGGAATTGCCAAAACCTGACATTGCCATCCAATGACCAAAGCACTGGTACAGAATAGGTTAGAGTCTCTGCATTCTACTTCATTGCACCATCAATGAACAACACTTGCTTACTGTTATAACTTTGTATTTCAGAAGAAAATGGGTCGGCCAAAGAAAGCAAGGCCTGAAACAACTGGAGAAGCAACAGGGACTTCAAGTATTATTGTACCTACTGTGTATGAAGCAAGAAGATCTCAATTGAGAAGTGGAGTCTACACAGCTGGAAAAGGTACTTATGCCAAATTCAAAGCTCCAAGAAGAGGTGGAGGTGCAAGAAAGACTGCAACTAATTTGGCCACTAATTTGGAGGTGCTAATTGACTGTAATCCAATTAAACCTAAGTTGGCCACTAATTTTATCCCCGTCAACGGCGTCAAAAAGTTGATCACTAATTTCTTAGCAACAAAAACTGCAACTAAACAGTGTAATCGTAGCACAGAAACAGTAAGTCGAGTATCGTATCCACATGGACTATTATTACGAATCACTCTAAGTAATCCCAAGTAAACTCTAGTAGTATTCAGGCAAACTCCCACGAGAACGAAGAACAAAACTAAAATCCAAACAAAACAAAATAAAACAGGATAAAAACTCAAATAATAAAACAAACTCTGACCCTAGGGATGTACTATTGTTAATCAAACACATGTATTCAACCTATTGATTCAATTACCAATTTAATCCAACCCTGATGAAAGATCACTATATTATTCACAAGCTTCTCTAACGAACACCTATGAACGTAGATTAATTTACCCCTTTTCACATTCAAGACTTCAAGGAATAAATTAACTCCAAATAGCACACAAAGAATAGCTTCCTATAGCTTCACCTGTCGCATTCACGACTCAAGGCTAACACTATATCATGCATTCCTGAATCGGCTGAACAATTATCGCATTTAAGACTCAAACTGAACAGCTAGACATGTAAATTATTGATCAGGTAATTCACAAGAAAACATGCACCAGGAATCATGAATCACAAGTTGGAAGGCAAATTGATATCAATAAATCAAACACACATATTAAATCAACTTTGTACAAACCCTAGGTTCAGATAAAAGAACTAGCCAGACATAGCAAAATAAAACAAAAGCATAATAAAGAAGAAAGCAATAATAAAAACTGAATGATATAAAAACTGAATGAAAAATCTTGAATCTTCAATCCATATAGAAATCCAATCCAAGCTGTAAAAAACTGGAAAACAATGATAATCTAAAGTTATGAAACTGAGAAAAATAAAAGCTGGGAACCCTAGATAGGTCAAAAGAAGACCTATTTATAGTGTCAGGGTAAAATACAGTGTTTGGAACCCAGAAGAACTCTAAAAATCAGAAAAACTCACAAATCCGCTCAATTCGGCGGTCAAACTCGGCGGTCGCCGAGTTGACCGCCGTTTTTGTGCTGAAAAACGACCAAATTCGGCGCCCGCCGAATTTAGAACTCGCAGTGCAAAACTGAAATAGCGATTTCGGCGACCAATCTATCATCTGATAGTCAGGAAGACTTGTAACATCTCTGTTTTAGCAAACTCGACTGAAGCCTTAACGTGCATCAGTTAAGTTCCAGTGACTTAACTGATAACTTTTTACTGAAGAGTATTTCAGTATCAGTCGTCAACACTGTTTGGTCAAAACTCCTTTCAGTTAACAGGCGTCTAAGTTTGCGTGTAAAGTTTCGTTTTGATCTCTATCTTGAGATCCCTCTGATTTGAAGAAAAATAACTTATAGATGTATTCCCCCCCATACACCTATTCGAGACTCTCCGGACCTAACATTCCGCATTAAATTTCAGCGAACTCATCGTCGTCGTGGGTTCGTTTTCGTCGGACGGCGCCAATTTGTTGAACAAATGCCGATCAAGCTCCAGCAACAAAAGAAGAAAGTAACAATTCTAACAAACTACGAACACCAGATTTTACGTGGTTCGGCTATATATAATCAGCTTACGTCCACGACAGAGTCGCTATTATTGATAAATCCAGATGAGAGCTTTACAAGATTGAAAACGACGAAGATAAACCACACAAGAAATCCTCTCCAGATCTTACCCCTCGTGTATACACTCTTCTTTCCAGTTTTACAATCTAACTCTCAACAAAAACTGTTCTCAACAAGAAAGAAAAAACCTATCTAGCTAGCTGAGAACTCACGCACAAAACGCAGCTGAAAACAAGTTAATAAAACTAACTTAATTATATCTGAACTTTGCAGTGCAGCCCTCAGGTGTAAAAGTATTTGCAGAACACCCCCTCCATGCATACGTGGAATATTTCATCAAAACTACAGCCATCACAAAGTAAGAAGTTGGAGCAAAGCCAAAGAAACCAAGCAGATCGCATAAGGGGAATGCATGTCACACTCACACCAATAAATAGCGTTAAAGCAGCAAGCATTTACTCTCCATTAAACATCAAATGAAAGAAAATTTTCAGAGTTAAAAATATAAATATACAATTTAATATATGAGACTGAGAGGTTGGATTTAACCTCAGAAAAAGAAAAAGAATAATCACGTTTGAAGACACTGAGCGAAGAATCCCACGCGAGATGTATATTTAGCTCCAATATAATAATACTAATAAAAAGTGGTGTGAGAGTGTATAAAATACCTGATAGCTTCCAATGACATGAATCCCCACGTACTTTTTTTTTTGGAGGGTTGTAGTCATTCATAAGTTGTGATATTTGCTTGGCTTGTAATATTTTATTCTCAAATTAAATACTTAATCCTCGTAATTAATCGCTACACCAATTATCATTTCCTTTTTCACTAATTAAAACTCAATTGACTCTGTGAGAATCATGTACTAAACTTAGCTCAAATCTATACTTAACCAAATAACTCACCCAATTCAAACCTGTTTCGAGTGCTCTTTGCACCATTAAAACAAACACAAAAACGCATGTTATCTCAGAAATTCATTTATTAATTCTCTCTTCAATTTTCTATTCCCAAAAAACAAAAATATGAATACAAGTCATGCAAATACACCTCACCCCATGCTTTTCTCGCCTCTTTCTCTGCTCCTTATTTATTAAAGGCCTCTTAAAATTTTATCATAATTCTCACCGCGATATTCATTAATTCCTCCAAAATCATATACTAATTCTCCACAAATCTTATCTCAGATGGTAAAAACCAGCAGCTCCGAATTGCATAAGGCTGCTTGGAACGAAGATGGAGATGCAAAAATGGCTGCTGCGTTTGCTTCCAAGCAGCGAGGAACAGGTAACTGGACAACTTCTTCCAAGAGATCAGGTATGTTATATAATTATTTCACAAATTCTAGAGAAAGAGAGAGGGAGAGAAAGATGATTTAGCATTTTTGGATTGTTTGATGATGACAGGGCAGAGAAGAAGTGGGAAAAACTGTAGAGAGAGATGGGGCAATAATCAGAAGCCTGCAGATCCAAAGCTAAAGAGCTTCACCCCTCAAGAAGAGGAGCTCATCATCCAGCTGCATGCCGTCCTCGGTAGCAGGTTCGACGCTAAAATAAAATAAGATAATTGCGCCTAAATACACGAATTTTTACTTAGTTTCGGTTTTACTCATGAACTAAAATTTCTACCTCAAAAACATAAATTTTCATTTATTTTTATTTTCCAATTTCCGACGAATTGATGCCATCGTGACTAGTTGAAATGGGTGGCAAATTAATGCTATAGACACAAGCTGAACTGCCATAAACATTCAACTACGAGGGTGTTTGACTAATTAAGCTTATTTGAAAGAGCTTATAAAATGTAGTTTCTCAAGAACTTATAAGTTGTCAAAGTGTTTGGATAATTAAGGTTATAAGTTATAAAGAGAAAAAATATTTGTTAGATAAAAATAAATCGAAAATGTATGAATTTAAAACAGTACTCCATATGATAAAAATTATAAATTATAGTTAAATAATAGGAGTATTTGTAAAATCATTATTGCATATAAGATTATGAAAAAATAAATTGAGGTAGATGAACTTATTTTTTTGGAAGCTTATAAGTTATTTAAGAGCTTATTTTGTCAAACACCTTGAAAGAGCTTAGAAGCTCACTCAAACACCTTGTACGTCGTTTAATTAGTACACCAGCCATTTAAACAATATAGACATTCATCTCAACATTAATTCGTATGCAATTTATAATCGTATGTGAAAAATAAAAACAGTTGAAAGTTTGTGTTTTTAGAAGCATAGTTTTTAGTTTATATACAAAAGCATAATTGAGTGAAATGTGCAGGTGGCCAATCATAGCCCAACAACTGCCGGAAAAGACAGAGAGCGACGTGAAAATCCTATGGAACAGCAAACTGAAGAAGAAGCTGTCAGCAATGGGGATAGATCCGGTGACTCACAAGCCCTTCTCTCAGATCCTGGCCGACTACGGCAGCATGGGCGCCTTCCGCCTCCATCCTCTCTCCAGGGACTTGAAAGGTGCGTTACCGGCTGCAGCAGGGCCCGTCAAAGCGGAGCTCTCCGACCCGCAGCTGGACGCGGAGGAGGCCTCCGCGTCCAGCTTCAGCTGGAGTGATTTCTTCCTCGAGGAGGCATTCGCCGCGCAGCAAAATGGGGGCCACTTTGATGATGATGAGATTTTGCAAGGGAAGGGAGATACCAAGATTGATGGCGCCGCCGGATTTGATGCGGCGCCGTCGTCGTCTTCGGCGTTTGTGGAAGCCATGATTGGGAAGCAAGATGAGATGTGCTCGCAGCTTCCTTGCTTCTACGAGGAGCCGTTTTACTACTAAATTGTTTTAATTTGTAAGAGATGGAATAGGTAAGGTGTTTTTAGTTCTATGCCAAACCCCTCGTCACAAGCTTAATTGAAAAACACACACATAAATAAAAATTCACAATATTTAGAACATTCACTATGGTGTTACACACTATGTGCCACATGTCTTGGCTAAGCGGTAAGGGGTTAATGTCTAAGGCCAAAGGTCTTTGGTTCGAGTTTCCTGTGGCGCGACCTTTTCTTTATTTAATATTATAAATTTATCAAAAAAAAATTCTCATATTTTCTCTGTCATAGCACTGTCTCATATTTAATTACTCATGGACTACACTATCATATATAATTACTACTTTTACCATAATATATATAGGGGAGGTAGGGCTGTAAACGAGTCGAGCTGAGCCGAATACTAGCAGGCTCGAGCTCGGCTCGTTTAAATATTCTGGTGTTCGAGTTCGGCTCGAGCTCGATTTGAGCTTTTGTCTTGGTGATCGAGCTCGGCTCATCACCCACTTACCAAGCTCGAGCTCGGTTCGAGTTCGACTCAAGTGATGCTCGATAATGTCGAATTCAAGCTTGAGCTCGAGCTCGGCTCATTAGATGTTCGTATATATGATATTCAAGTTAGAATTTGTTATAAATTTTTAAAAATCTTCTTAATTAATATGTTACTCGAGTTCGAGTTCGACTCGTTTAAGGTTCGTGTACTAACTCGAATGAAGGCTCGACTGAATTGAAGGTTCGTGAACAGGCTCGCGAACATGTTCGCGAATAATCAAATTCGAACATGTTCGCGAGCTCAACGAACCGAGCACTGTCAGGCTCGAGCTCGGCTCGATAAAAATTTCAAGTTCAAAATCAGGCTCGACCTCGGTTCGTTTATTATCGAATCGAGCTCCGAACGAGTTTTTTTCGAGTCGAATCTCGAATAGCTTGCGAGTAGCTCTGTTCATTTATAGCCCTAAGGGGAGGGCTAAAATAACTGGAGTACATTTCTTAAGATATAAAATAAGAATCATTTACAGCCCTTAAATTATCAAGATCTACGGTTGATTCATCATCCTGTTGAATGAATTCATGGTCCTGAGTTCGAATCTCAAAGGTAGAAAAAATTCATTTTTCGCAATTCATACCTTTATACAACAAATTCATACGTGTTCTACATAAAATTCATAAATTTTTCTTAATTCTTATTTCTTATTTTAAGAGGTGCTCTCGCGGTATACATTCCCTATATATATATATATATATATATATATATATATATATATATATGTGGTGTGGTTCTAGAGAGAACTACATTATTTGTGAGAACGGGAGAACCATCAAATCTAATGCATCCACTGTAAAAATTAATGCATTCGCTGTTAAATTTAATGCACTAAAAAAATTTTAAAAAATGCTTCCTTCAGGATTCGAACTCAGGATTTGCATTCATCCAACAAGATGATGCATCCACCGTAGATCTTGATGATCGAATGGCTGAAAATGGTTCTCCGGTCTTCTTTTATTTATGGTTCTTTCTTGAACCTCTCCCTATATATATATATATATATATATATATATATATATAGAGAGAGAGAGAGAGAAGAGTTCAACAGAGAAGCTAAATATTGTGGAGAACAGAGAATTCGTAAAATAAAAACGAACATATCTATAATTTTAATGAACAGATCAATGTACCGCATGAACAGCAATTTACCCCAGGTTCGAATCCTGCTGGTGGCGAGTTTTTCTTTATTTTTACCAAATACGTCTGTTCGTTAGTTATGTTGATCTGTTCGTAAAATGAATAGATTTGTTCATAATGAATAAAAAGATAATTCTCTATTGAACTCAACCCTATATATATATATATATATATATATTTTCCATATATATACCACTCCCTTAGATAAAGAATAAAGATCAAATCATGTCCGTCAATCTTGCTTAATCTAACGGTGATCATTCGTCCATTAATTATTGTAATTTTTCATTTATCTTATTTAATAAAGGTTAGGCTTGTCATTTACTATTTTCCATATTTGTTTATTTCCCTAATTACAACTAATCAAATCTTTTATTTATGCTCAACTCTCTCCCTCACTGATACAAAACCGTGTTGCTCAAGCTCCGCTGCCGCGATCCCTTTTCCGGCGAAGCCGCGCCAGACCAGCAGCACCGCCCCCACGTCCGTCCTCTCTCCTCAAAATCACCGTCCCTTCCTTCCTTGGCAATGACGACCGTGACAGGTGGAGCCACGGCCACCGCCACTCGCCCTCAACCCTAGATCCCTAAATCTGCCCCTTTTCTTTCGATCTCCGACGACCACCGCAGGTGCCATGGCTACCGCCCTCACTCTCCTGTCTTCACCGATCAATATCAGCCATTGCCACCTAAAACCCTAAGCCGTAAATCTAGACACCCCCTTTGATCTCTCTTCAATCCCCGACAACCGCAAGGCCTGAAGACCGCCGCCGCCGATTCACAGCCCCAAGCCCTCTCTCTTGTTCAACTTTGGCAAGCGGCAGCAGTTTATCAACCGTCGCCACCTCCCACCATCCCTCGAAAACCCAAGCTGAGCTCGACTTCTCATGCCCAAAAATCAAAGCTTTATAAAGACTCATTTCTTCTATATGTTCATTCGTTTCTTATTCATCAATGTGTACAGACTCTTGTGTAAAAGCATTCTTAGTGATTCTAAGAATTTGTTGTTTTTGAAAAACATGTGTACATGTCTGTAATTGCTGGGTTGCTTTGGTGTTCGTAGAAAATACTAATGAACATACTAATGTTCGTCAATATGTTCGTAGAAAAACAAACGAACATACTAATGTTTGTCAATATGTTCGTAGGAAAACAAATGAACATACTAATGTTCACCTATTATGTTTATCGACAGATAATGTCCCAGAATGGGAAGAGAGGAATTTTCGGGATTTGTTCAATGGGATCCCAGAATTTGTTGGATTTGAGTGGACATATTTGCCCTTTTCGGATTAAATAAATGTAATTAACCAATATTTAATTACATGAAAAATCAAATCAGGAAATTATATGGACCGTTGATTGGAGTGAGATGAATGGCCTTGATTTGGTCTTTATTCTCTATCTAGGGGAGATCAGGAAATTATATGAACCGTTGATTGGAGTGGATGAATGGCCTTGATTTGGTCTTTATTCTCTATCTAGGGGAGTGGTTGTCATAGAATGCAACCATATATATATATATATATATATATATATATATATATATGGTTGCATTCTATAGAAACAGAGCTTATATAGGAAATCAGAAACGTTGAACATGACAGTAAATATTGTTGAACGTACAAATAATTTGTTGAACGTTTGGGGGCTGGGGGATTTGAACTGAACATTGAATGAGCGAACACTGACCGTTAGATTAGATAAGATCAACGGTTGAGATTCCGTCTCCTTTCTCTGTTTATATTTGCGTTTCTATAGAACTACTTTGCCCTATATGTATATATAGAGGGATGAGTTATACTAAGAATGCTATCTTTCGTGAGAAATGAGAATGATTGAATAACCCAGTATATAGTGTTGCATAAGCTGCTTGTAATTACTGAATAACATTTTTACTTGGGGTTCGAATCCTGGAGGGAGCGAAAATTATATCTAATTAATTGAATTTCGTTATTCAGTCATTAAAAGCAGCTTATTCAACACTATATACTGGCTTATTCAATCATTCTCATTTCCCACGAAAAAAAAGCATTCATAGTATAACTTTTTTCTATATATATATATATATGTATATAGGGTGTGGTTCTAGAGAGAACTACATTATTTGTGAGAACGGGAGAACCATCAAATCTAATGCATTCACTGTAAAAATTAATGCATTCGCTGTTAAAATTAATGCACTCAAAAAAATAAAAAAAAATGCTCCCTTCAGGATTCGAACCCAGGATCTGTATTCATCCAACAAGATGATGCATCCACCGTAGATCTTGATGATCGAATGGCTGAAAATGGTTCTCCGGTCTTCTTTTATTTATGGTTCTTTCCTGAACCTCTCCCTATATATATATATATATATATATATATATATATATATATATATATATAGAGAGAGAGAGAGAGGTTAAACAGAGAATGCTAAATATTTAGAGAATAGAGAATTTGTGAAACAAAAACGAACAGATATATAAATTTGATGAACAAATCAATGTTAGCATGAACAACAATTTACCCTAGGTTCGAATCATGCTGGTGGCGAGTTTTTCTCTTTTTTTTACCAAATACGTCTGTTCGTTAGTTATATTGATCTGTTCGTAAAATGTATAGATTTGTTCAAAATGAAATATATAATAAGTCTCTGTTTAATTTGACCCTATATATATAGGGGAGCGCTCCAATAAGACCCAATATTTTTAGTGAGACCTTAGACACGATCTCGTGCGTTTATTTTATCAATCCTATGGCTGATATTGTATCTAGAAGGAGAAATTTTCTCTCAGGGTTTAAATCCTGGAGGGAGCGAAATATTTTAAATTTCGTTATTCATCAGTATATACTGCATTGTTCATCAGTATATACTGCCTTGTTTATCAGTATATATTTCTTATTCATTGCCAATTTTTAAATTTCGTTATTCATCAGTATATACTGCCTACAGGGTCGAATCTCACAGCTCCCAAAAAAATCAGCATTTATTTACGCCATGTTCAACGGATTTGATGAACGTTCAACGGAATTACTGATCATTCATCAAATTCGTTGAACATGGCGTAAATAAATGCTAATTGTTTGGGAGTTGTGGGATTCGACCCTGTATAAGTTCATGATGCAGCCCAAGGTTCGTCGTTAGTGCTAGACTCGGTGCATGTTCCTATTGGTCCAGTTACAAGAGCTCAAGCTAAGAAGTTCAAGGAGAGCTTGATGGTCTTAGTCCAAGAAGTGTGGACTCAAGAGTTGATGAAGAAGCCAATTGAAGATGGTGGAGTTGGCGAATTGGACAACCCACGTTTAATTAATCTCATTAGGTGCGAGTGGGCCGAAGCTTGAAGATTTTATTTATTTTGTTATAAGCCCAATAGTTTTGAGCCTTTGTTATTTCGAAATTTGGGCTTAGTTAGTTGATTAGTTAAATTAGGATTTTCTTTAAGTTGTTTCCTTATTAGATTAGGTTTAGTATTTGCTTGTATAAAGGCCTTGTGTTGGACAAATTTGGGCAGCCAATTATATACGAATTTTGTGAGTTTAATTTATCTCTTGAGAGTTCTTGAATTCATCTTGATTTTTTCAAGACGGGTTCAATTTATCGGCGTAACGGCGAGTCAACCAACCCTCGTCGGGTGTCATTCATTGTCCCCGAGTTGCTGCGTCAACATCATGTTGGGGTATAGGGATTAGTTTGCCTATATCATTCTGTGAGTTAGATTCAGAGGTTTTGGGATAATCCATTCATCGTTCACTTTAAGTCTTCCGTTGGCGTGTTCGTTTGAACGATCTGGCAAGGATCGTATCAGTTCAACAAAAAAAATTCGTTGAACATGACGTGAATAAATGGTGACCGTTAGATTAGATAAGATCAACGACTGAGATTTGGTCTCTATTCTTTGAATATTTAGTGTTCTCCATTGAACTCTTATATATATATATATATATATATATATATATATATAGGGGCGCGCTCCAGTGAGACCCCATAATTTTCGTGAAACACTAGGACAATGAATAAGACATACAATACTAATGAACAAAACGTATATCTAATGAACAAGATGTATATACTGATGAAAAATAAATTTTAAAAAATTCGTAATGAATAAGACATATATACTGATGAAAAATGCAGCATATGCCGATGAATAACAAAATTTAAAATATTCTGCTCCCTCCAGGATTCGAACCCTGTGAAAAAAAATCACCCTCCAGATACAATATCAGCCATAGGATTGATAAAATAAACGCACCAGATCGTGCCCTAGATCTCACTAAAATTAGGGGGTCTCATTGGAGCGGCCCCCTATATATATATATATATATATATATATATATATAGGGAAGAGTTCTATGAAGACCATCAAATAACCAAAGAACGAAGACCAAATCTGGACCCTTGATATATGTCGATCTGATGGTTCAAAATTTCGCTGATTAAGATATCATGAACTACGAACGTTGTATGAACGGAGGCTAGCATAGTAATTTTGGCTGAAGAGAATCCCTTACTACCTAAATTAGATTCAATCAAATCCCACATTTATGGGAAATACAGTTATGTCGTGGGTTTCTTATGGAAAATCAAGGTTATTTTTATTATTCATATTTCAGCAAATTCTTACGAACTGGTATACATGTTTCATATATATGAAAATTATCTGTTTATTTGTTAATTTCATGAACATAAAAAGCATGCGTAGGCTGAACTTATTTCAATATTGAAACGTTCACACCATGTTCATTAGATTCGTATGCAACGTTCATTGAAACATTGAACATGTTCAATATACATGTTCAATACACCAAACTATGTTCGTCAGATTCATAAGCAACGTTCAATATACTACACCATGTTCAATATACTACACCATGTTCACTTATTCATAAGCTACGTTCATTGAAACAATGAACATGTTCAATATACATGTTCAAAATACTACACCATGTTCGTCAGATTCATAAACAATGAACATGTTCAACATACGGTCAGAGGGAAAGCGACGCAGCGGTCAGAGGTAGAAGCGACTCCTCTTAGACCGTCCGCTGCTGGAGCAGAGAGTGAAGGATGAGGGAAGGCGGCGGCGGTGGCGCTCCTTCCTTGGTCGTTCGTTGCCGGAAACGCGAGAGACGGATAAGGGGGAGGCGAGCGGTGGCGGCGACGTTCCCCAATTGGCCGTCTTCCGTCGGTTACGCGAGAGAGGGACGACGCCGGAGGTGGTTCTCGGCGATGATTTCGCCGGGAAAAGGGGGTGGCGTGGCTGGCTTGCTGAGAGAGAGAGAGAGAGAGAGAGAGAGAGGGGCAAGAAAAATAGAGAGAGCCGATGAGAGAAGATAGAGAGTGAGGAGATCAGATAAAGAAAAAAAGAGAAATTTATGGGATTTGTTCAACATACCAAATTCAATGAATTCAATGGAGACTGATTTGTCCTTCTGCGATTAAAATAATGAAAGTAAACAATATTTTTATTACATTAAAATTTATATCATGAAATTATATGGACCCTTGATTGAGATTAGATGGATGGTCTTGATTTGGTCTTTATTCTTTACTAAGGGAGTGGTCTCCATTGAATGCGACCATATATATATATATATATATATATATATATATATATATATATATATAGTGGTGGGCTAGAATAAAAACACTCTTAAGTGTATAAAATATAAATGATTTTCAGCCCTTAGATCATCAAGATCTACGGTTGATTCGTAACCCTATTGGATGAATTCGTGGTCCTGAGTTCGAATCCCAAAGGTAACAAAAATTTATTTTTCGCAATTCGTAACTCTGTTGGATAAATTCATACGTGCTCTACATAAAATTCGTACATTAAGAAACGTTTATATTTTATACACTTAAGAGTGTTTTTATTCTAGCCCACCCCTTATATAGTGGAGGGCTAGAATAAAAACACTCTTAAGTGTATAAAATATAAACGTTGTTTAATGTACGAATTTTATGTAGAACACGTATGAATTTATCCAACAGAGTTACGAATTGCGAAAAATAAATTTTTGTTACCTTTGGGATTCGAACTCAGGACCACGAATTCATTCAACAGGGTTACGAATCAACCGTAGTCTTGATGATCGAAAGGCTGAAAATCATTTATATTTTATACACTTAAGAGTGTTTTTATTCTAGCCCTCCCCTATATATATATATATATATATATATATATATATATATATATATATATATATATATATATATATAGGGAGAGGTTCAAATAAGAACCACTAATAAAATAAGAATGGAGAACCATTTTAAGCCATTCGATCATCAAGATCTACGGTGGATGCATCATCTTGGTGGATTGATGCAGGTGCTGGGTTCGAATCCTGAAGGGAGCAAAAAAATTATTTTTTTCGGATGCATTAAATTTAATAGCGGATGCATTAATTTGTATAGCAGATGCAGTAATTTTATTGGTTCTTATGTTCTCACGATAATTGTGGTTCTCACTATAACCGCACCATATATATATATATATATATATATATATATATATATATATATATATGTGGCGGTTATTCAATAAACCACCCTTATTTTAAGAATTACGAACCAGCAAAAGATGAATTTTATGTATAACACGCATGAATAAACTGTATAAAGGCATGAATTGCGAAAAATAATTTTTTGCTACCTTTGAGATTCGAACTCAGGACCATGAATTTATCCAACAAGGTGATGAATCAACCGTAGATCTTGATGATCTAAGGGCTGAAAATGGTTCCTAATTTATATTTTAAGAAACGTTCTTATTTTAGCCTTCCCCTATATATATATATATATATATATATATATATATGCATCAAATCTACATTATTTAGAGAGAACTACATTATTTGTGAGAACGTGAGAACCATCAAATCTAATGCATCCACTGTAAAAATTAATGCATTCGCTGTTAAAATTAATGCACTAAAAAAAATTGCTCCCTTTATGATTCGAACCCAGGATCTGCATTCATCCAACAAGATGATGCATCCACCGTAGATATTGATGATCGAATGACTGAAAATGGTTCTCCGTTCTTCTTTTATTTAGTTGTTCTTTCTTGAACCTCTCCCTAGGACTATTCAGAAAACTCCTCTTAGACTATAAATTAGGAACTAATCCTGATTATATAATTCAATGATTGAACGACTGTGGTTAAAACTTGATGTTAAGTTACATTCGTAAGACACAAACTGATAGTTCATACACAATAATTGAAAAATGGTATAATAGGTAGTTGACTTTTAATCCTCTCTTACTTATTTACGTTGTTCTGAAATTGTCGGTATTAAATATGGAAGTGAAGATTTGATTAGTTCACTTGAATATCTCAACAATCTTTTGTGTGTATTCAAACATATTGTGTATGAAATTCAATTTGATTTGATCTCTCTGGAATTCAGACGGATAATTACAGCGTGAATTGACTGTGTCGTGCACATGAATATGATGCAATCGTGTGTGAATCATTCGGTGTCTGCGCATGAATTTAATTATAGAAAAAGCTCCATGTATAATTTTCATAGCTCGACATGAATACAATGCAATCGTGTGTGAATTATTCGGTGTCTGCGCATGAACTTTATTATAGTATTAAAATGAATACGTGAATCATTCGGTGTCTGCGCATGAATCAAATCTGTAACTTAAATTGTATCCTACGAGTCCCACAAATTAAGGAAAGGATAATTACTGAAACAATGAAATTACCTTTCTAACCTAATGTGAAATCAGCGTGTAATTCATCAACTAAATATGGCCAATATCTAACCGTCCAATCTTGAAGATCTAATGGTTTATATTGGTTTTTAATTTATATCCTAAAATTAGTTCTTATTTTAGCCTAACCCTATATATATATAAGTAGAACCCCTTCCAGAAATAGTAAATTATGTTTTTATGCCAAAATCACCTTACTATTTTTGGAAATAATTATTAGTTTTTAAATCCATTTGTTTGTTCATTCTGTCTACTCTATATCATACAAGTATCTTTTTGTTATAATTTTTTCTACTCATATAATTTATCACATTTTCATGATTTGTAGAATTTTTATTTTAAAATGAGATTGTAGCCTAACTTTACCCTATATGGTCATATTAAATATGTAATAACATATTTTTGTCTAAAATGATCATGAAATGTTCAGTATATGTATATAAAATATTGTTAAATTAATATAAATAAAATTATCAAAATATTAATATAGATAAGATTTATGATCATTTATGGACTTTTAACATATGTATTTATTTATCTTTCTTTCATGAATATTTAATCAACAAGCATGGAAGAAATTTTGAACATTTAAGATTAATCAAGCCACTATAATCTATATAATATATATAGTAATGACTACGTATTGTTGTAATTAATAACTTTTATTTTTAATTATTTTTCATATATAGTTTCTAAAAATGATATGTATAAATAGAATATCATACTTATGTATTGATTATTTTGAATCAACAATTAATAATTAATGTTACAATGACATAACTCATGAGAACAAATTAATTTAATAGCTTAATAGAATGTTATTCTAATTAATATAATGTTGAATTTTTAATTTTAATAAAATGTTTAATTTTAAAATACAAGAGTAAAAATGGGAATAAATGAAAATGAAGATTATAACGCCAATCCACTGGAGAGGGGTGTCGCTATGGTGGGGACCACCAATTAGCGTCACCCCTTAGCGTCATGCACTGGAGACGCTCTTATAGAGTAGTACTTCTCAATCAAGATAAGTGATTTATTACATTTGTTACCAACTTTATAATTTTTCAGTAGAAAATACGAACTATCAAAGTAGAGAGATGAGTAGGATTAAAAAATTTAGAATAAAATCAAATTCGTTATTACAATTTGAACTTATGAAGACGATCAATTTTTTTTCTCACATACATTAACATGAAGTTTCTATTTATAAAAAGGAAAAAAAAAAGCAAGAATGTGAAAATGTCAATTCAAAATAATTTCACTTTTTAAAAAAATCTTTTGCTTTCTTCAAAAAATCATATACTTTTATATTATCTTATATCATTTTCTTCATTCACTTTCTTCTACTAAATAATTCACTTTAGTTTAAAATTTATCTAAAAAAATTCATAAATTCACACTGAAAAGAGTATAAATTTGAGTATGCTCAAAACAATCATCCAACTTCTTCTCATCTCTATTGTCATCATCCGAGTGGATAAAATATATTCTATCCATCTCAATTAAATAGACTTATTTTTCTTTTTTAGATGTACTAAAATAAAGGCCGATTTTCATAAAAAGTAATGCATTTTTAAATCATTTATGAATATATCTCTATTTAATTTTTCGATTAACTCTTGCATTAATGTATCGTCAAATAATAAATATGGGCATATTAGGAAGTTACACGTATAATTTTATTTTCCAGTGATTTTCTTAATCCTTTTGTAAATTTCAATCAGCCTATATAATTGGGACAAATGAAGTATTTTGAAAAAGAGAGTTATATAATATGCATTAAAAAATAAAAGTTCTAGATTTTTTTTTTTGATAATATGCATAAAAAAAAGTTTTAGAAAATCTTTCTTGCTTACTAGAAACCTAAATATATATATATATATATATATATATATATATATATATATATGTGTGTGTGTGTGTGTGTGATTATTTTTTATGGATATTTTAACTAGCTAATAATGATCGTTGATAAAAATATGTTGTTAATTGAGATATTAGTCATTGATTTGACTCGCATACAACTATAAAAGATCATCTTTATTTGAACCCTTGTAGTATTAGTGAGATCTATTTTATACAAGTAAAAACATTTATGAATTTTATCTTTTTAGTTATGAAAATGTTACTAATTTTATTATGGTTGTATAATATAAAAAGACATTGAACTTCAAAAAATAAAAATTAAACAATGTCACAAGACATCGACCCTCCATAGATTTCTTGAAAACCTCAAATAACCATTCAAATGATCCAGTTTGCTCGTTTGAGATGAAAGAACAATCGAACATAACATTTTTCAATGATTATTTTTCCAACAAAAAGTGCACATATCGAGTTATACTTATCCGTCCTATATGTTGTGTCAAAGACAACAACATCCACATGTATCATGTAATCCCCCTTTCATCATCGAGTCTCTCCAAAACACATTACACAATCTGACTGCTTCATCTAGTTTCACACGAACACACTAAAGTTTTATACAGTATCTCTGCAGTTGTAGTATATTTCGTTGATGATCTTCTAATATCAAACCCAACTTCAATAGCATGAGATTTATATCATTCATATATGTGTTCAAAATTTTCTTCCTTCAATACAATTAGATAATCATAAGAACATATGCTCTCACCTATCATCTTCCACTATAAGTCAATAACAAAGAAAAAGAATGCCAAAACTTGCACTTCAAAATCATTCTCCTTAAATCAAGAAGAGTTAGATGTCAGCATTATCTAAACTTTTTTCACTACTCCACTAATCTTCACTTCTTCTTTTTCCAAATCTTCTTCACAAGAAAGCTAGTAATGCGGTTGAGAAGCCCCTTTTTATGCTATTTATACTTCTTTTCAGACTTGTCTTTACTAGGAGCTCTTGGCTTGCTTGAAACCCGACTTAGAGCTCTTGGCTTGCTCGGAACTGGGATGGAACGAGAGGCGAAGGCCGACTCAAGATGGCCTCGGATCCGTTTCAAATTGCTCTTAAACTTGGAGGAAATACGAAGTGCATGACACGAAGATGATGCTGATGTCATCCCCAACTGGTCAACCGACACCAGGCCTTGATGGTAACCATCTATGGCTGCAATCAACGGGGCTACACGTTGCCTAAAATGCTCGACCACAAACTCCCCAAAGTTCTGCGATGGATGGTTAATAACCTTCTTCATATTCTTGCAAGAGAGAATGAAAGCATCCTCATTGTAATGATTGGAACTCTTGATCCACGTAGAGAGCTTGTTGTCCTTCCATAGCTTGTAAATGGGCTCATTGAAGAAAGGACTCGAGTTCAACACAAGGCTTTGGATTGACATAAGAAGCTGAAGAATGTTGGATCCATTAGTCCACTTCTCTGCTTTAGTGCCACTCCATATGTTGATCCAGCTTAGGCAAACCACCCCATTTGCATAGAGGTTGGGATTGAGACAGTTGTCGTGTGAGTGGTAGTGGACTTGTGGTGGAAGGTTGGGGTAATTTGGTGGCAGGTATATGTCTAAGAAGAAGAGGCCGTTGTGGCAACACCACCTAGACAACGAGGGCCTCATGGTCTATTTTCAATGGTAGCTTCATAATCAACAGAGCTTTTGCCCATATCGTCACAACGAGGGCTTCGTGGACTATTACCAATGGTACCATTTTTAATTCAAATTCAAGTTTTGAATTAAAGGTTTTGGGAAGAGCACACATTTTTGCAGATTTTGGGAAGACCGCATAGTCGGTTCCACGGTTCCCTCGAAAAAGGCAACGATTCCACAATTCTTGATTCGAATCGTCGGTTTCGATTCTGATGCGGTTCCAGGTGCAGTTCTACACGATTTCACAGTTTCCCGATTTGGTTATAGTTTCAAATCTGGAACCGTCGGTTCCCTAGCTTTAGAACTGGAGCCGAACCAAAATCAGGGTTTCGATTCCGATTTCGGTTCCAAAACTATCCGAAACAGTCCGGTTTCCCAATTCGGTTGGCAATTCCGGTTTTTTTGGGTATGCGCCTCTTATTGAAATTATGTTTTCTTTTTTGAAAATTTATTGAAATTATGTTTCGGGGCGAATATTAATTTTCATTAACTGAAAGTACATTTCCCACCGTTTAGCTGAGATTGGCTTCTCAAAAAAATTGGAATGAGAAGATAATATTTAGAAAGAGAAACAGAAGGATAGAAGAGAGAAAGAAATGGTGGCGATATCACTGTACAAAGGCAACCTCCACAAACTGACCGACGCGCCCCATCGATGGCCGCGCCCCACCCCCAAAATTTCACTCAAAGAATTCAAAATCCTCCTCCGCCGCCGCGCCAGAGCCCTTTCCCGCCTCCGAACCTCCGACTCCGATTTGGCAACCACTTCCAACCCTAATCCTTCTCCTGCCCCCGTCTCCGACCCGAATTCCAACCCCAGCTGTGGCAATTTTGATCCGAGCTCCGCGCGCAATGCAATTGGCGGTGGTAATCATGTCGATATTCTCTGCTCGACTTCTGGGTTGGTGGTAAAGGGAGATTTGAAGAAAAAAGAAGGGGAGAAGGAGGAGGTCGGAAAGGAGGCGGATGAGATTTCGATAGAGGGGGAAGGGTCTTTGCGGAAATTGGTAGACAAGGATAACGCTTTGGCGGTGGAGGGGGAGAAGGAGGATGCGGAGAATGTCAAGAACGACGGTAGAGCAGAGGTTCCGGTGAATAAGGCAGTCGAGGTATTTTGCTGTCTGTATGTTTCTGACTTATTTTTCAATGGGGACGATTGTTCCGTGCTTATATTGTAGGATTTGGTTGTCTATTATGGCTTTGTTAACGATTTTTTGCGTGTGTGTGATGTGTAAAGATTGCAGCTAAAAAAAGAAGAAGATTGCAGCCGTTGCCACGTTTAATGGATTTTATGTTCATATAATCATGTTTTCATCCTACTTTTTATATGCTAAAAGATTACAAAGCAATGAAATATGTAGAACTGGTGTATATAGGGCATTCCTCTATAAGCTGGATAATTAAGAAAACATGCTTCTCTATTTGGATATTGGTCTTCAATATGATACATGAAGAAGAATTATTTATGATTTCAATTGATTTTCTTTTTCCACCTGCTGTTTGTCCCGATTTGTGAAGATTGTATTACGAGTGCAATTAGAACAAATTTAACGTGATGCTTTAACCATGATGGCCGGCAGAATGTAAAGCTTGTATATGAGATTTTCCATTTTCGTTCAATTATCATCAAATTTGCTTATGAGAAATTAAATGATTTGTTGGGTTTGCATATACTATCATTTTTTCATTGTCTGTATAATTGTGTATTACCGCACTTTGTTGTAGTAATCTATGAAGCTAGGTCATAGGTATCCTCGCGCCTCGCTCTAAGGGTTGTCAAAAGGTAGCTCTGCAGAGTTTAGAAGTTAAGTTTCTGTTGGTGCAAGAATGAATACATGATGAGATGAACTTTGTCGACGTATTGAGACCTTATATGTCTGTGTCTTACCGCATTATCTTCTAAGCTTTACTGTACTGAAGATGCCATTTTGGCCTGTGAAATTAGTAAAAGTCCTTATGCCTGCTGCTCTTTTCTTGCTTCCTGATAAAAATTTGTTTCTTTCCAGTCACCATATCGAGCATAATTGCTTCTGGATCCATGCAATTATTCAAGCCCCGTTATCAGTAACATTGATCTTAATCATCTTGGCGTTTGGACACTGCTAACATGAATCATAAACAAAATACTGGCTCTTATTTTTTCTTCTCATGTTGCATATTCTTATTCACTTCTTTCTTTTTACATTATAGATAATCAACATGGAAAATGCTACAAGTGATACGGATAAAAGAAGCAAGGAGGTTAAGGAGAAGTTGGAAGTTTTAAATGAGAAAAAGCATAGTTTAGTACAAGTACTTAAACAGGTAACATGTGTTCTGGATTTTGGTGTTATTGGTGAATCTTGCTGTAAGGTTGTAATCATGTGGTTTATTTTTGCTGACAGATTCTGAGCGCAGAAGAGCACTTAAAGAGACCAAATTGTGTGCAAGGAATGCCAAGCCGTCCTCCTCTTCCACTACAAGTGGATAACACAACTGATTCAGGTTCAATGGTTAGGGTAAATACCCCTAGAACAGGAAAAGACGGAAATCCTTGTGGTGATATGGAGGGAGTAGAAGCTGATGATGTTTCAAACCATAATACACATTCTCGCCATTTAGTCCGTACAAGTAGTACTTCACCATCTTCTGACTCCCAACAGCGGAAGCAAGTCTCAAATTCGGTATGTATTCGAATAATTTCATTTGATTACTCTTCTTCTCTTCAGCCCTCAACCTCAAGGTTTGCCGATCTAGAAAGAGCCGTATAATTCCAATCTACGAACTGCTGTCTAATGTGATTACGAAATCTTCCAGTTAACTTTTGAAACTTGGCTATGGCACTTACTTTGTCCAAAACTTTATGGCCGTGGATCTAACCCTCGTACTTTCCCAAAAGTTATGACCCCAGAGCTTTAGTCATGAAATGCATTAACTTGTGTGGATGGTGGCAGGTACCCCACTCTTATAGGACTACACTAGTAGTTGCAGGTAGTCCTTCGCGGTTCGCACCTGCTGCGCAAGGACCCCCATCAGTTTCTGTTTCAGGAGCAAGTTATATAACCTCCTCTCCTTCTCCTGCAGCGTCTGGCGGCACTTCAGTTTTTAGAGATGGCAGGCTCCCTAGTCCGTGGAACTAAAAGTGTAGCAGCTCACGTATTGCATATCACTTCTAAGTTGGCTGGTATTATGTAAAAGCTCTTAATACATAATTAAATAGAAAGCAGAAAACTCCAATATGAAGCATAATCTGTCCTTGCATGACTTTCCTGTACAATTAGGAGGATTGGAATGGGTTTATCATGTGAAATCAAACCCAATCTTGGAAAATTTTCCCGTGCGTCAATCATTTATATGTTGCACTGTACATCAACTGAGTTGGCATCATATATACCACCTTCCCGTAGTTTGTATATAACCCTTTTGCTGATGTCATTTTAAGATCTTTGGCACTGAGATTACAAGAGTACCTAGTTTGTGATCTGGATTGATAGCGAGAATGTAAAATCCTTAGTAAGAAGTTGTTTTTTTTGAGGGGGAGAATAGAGAAGAACATCGTTGTGCTGTTCGATTTGGATTTTTCTTGTATCTTGGTTTTAGGCTGTTACTGTACCTGATGGGCGATTACATTTGAATTGATTACATTCTTCTGGATTGGGATGCTATTGTAATTTGCAGATGTGTTTCATTTAGATCATTATTTTCGAAATTAATCATGTTTAAATGTCCTTATTTTGGAACAAACCTCAGAAGCCTATTTAGGAATTGTAATCTCATATCATCATATTGTAGGGACACAGAGCCTTTAAGTTTTGCCAAAAACTGTGCAAATTACATACTTCAGCTCATTGGTGGTAGTAGATTCCACTCTGTGTGTGTGTGTGTTTCTGTCAAATTTATTCCCTCTCATTTGTTTAATGCTATGACTGATGGTCTCTTTCTTATCTGTCTCTTTGTTTCTTAATATAAAATACTTATTTTTTAAGAATGATTCTCTTTGTGTTTCCTGCACCAGCGAAATGATGATCTATTGCCATCCTTATTTTTTTGTTAATGCTGAAAAATAAAATAGGATTTCATTATTTTAAGGTTATTAATGATGATATCTTTAATTTCATATTGTAATATTATTATAGAAATCAAAATTTATCATAAATGAAAGCACTCGATTATATGTATTCACTTGTAAAATGTTCTACCTATCAAAATAATTATTGCTCTATTCATAAAATTTAAGGATATACTCCCTCCGTCCCTGAAATGGCTTCCTGTTTGGGGACGGCACGGGTTTTAATAAAAAGTTGTAAAGTGTATTGATAGTGGAGAAAAAGTGATATAATTATTATTGGAAGTTGTGAAAAGTGTTATAATTAGTATTGGGAGTGGTGAAAAGTGAAAAATAAGAATAAATAAAGTATTGTTAGTGGTGGGGTAGGTTTTCAAAAGTGGAAAGAAAGAAAGAGGAAGTTATTTGGGGGACGTCCCAAAATGGAAAAAGAGGAAGTTATTTTAGGGACGGAGGGAGTATATATTTATTGGTTTGGCTCGAGGGACCATGCTCTGAGTGAATAATGTTGAGACAGAAAGTCGATGATGGACAGTTCCGTGTTGCTGTGAATAAACCAAAGAGTGGTCCTTATTAATGAAATAAATACTAGTATTGATCTATGTAGCTTTTTACAAAATAATAGTATGCATTATCTTTTTCGTTCTATCAATTCATAATTTATTTGTTATAATTAGTCCCACTTTACGTGATTCTTCAACTTTATAGGTACGGCATTCGTCCTGCAATTATTATAGACTCCATTATTTCGTAAAATCAGTTCAACCCATCCCCCTTCCTTTTTACAATTAAAAAAAATATTTAGTGACGGTGTTACGTTAAGGACAAAAAAAATTAATCCAAATGCAAGGGAGAGTTGTTTATCTTAATATTTATTTGTAGATTTTACACATATTATGACTTTATATGTGTATGATGTGGAGGCTACATATGCTTCACTCTGACTTCATTTTGTTTCCTTTCACTTCTTTCAATTAATCAACTCGTATTTTTAGCGTAAGTTCCGGAATTGAAATGAGGTTACGTGTGACATCCGCATCATCATGTACTTATGAAACATCCCACTTTGGATGCTGAAGCTTGAGACTTATTTTTACGTCTAAATACATAAATTTACGTTGTGGAATGGACACTAATTTGCAATAAATTATTCAAAATTTCTAGTATCTGGACTGTATTCCACTTGACGCGAAATCATAATGATACGAGGGTGCCGTCCGACCCGATTCAAAACTCTACACGACCTTTTTTTGTAAAGTGTCTCGTCCCCTTACAAATATATCTCAATTATACAAATATCTTAATGGGTTAATTGCACGTAAATACACAAAGTTTGTCGAAAATTCATATTTAACGCGAATTTTGAAACTTACATTTTAATACACGAATTTAATAAGTTGTTCAATTTTGACACAATTTTGAATTCCGGCGACCGGGATATTGACGTGGCAGCCGGAATCGCCACGTCACACACACACACACTCCACCCTCTCTCTCTCACACCCCACTCTCTCTCTCTCTCTCCACACGTCAGCTTCCCCCCACCCCCCCGCGGTCGGACCCTCCCCTCCCCCAGAACCGCGTCGCACCGCCGCCGTCGAGCCCCCAGCCGCAAACCCTCCCTCCCGCCGTCACCGGCTGCATCCGCTGGCGGTCACCTCCTCCACCACCGTCGACCTTTGAACCGCTGCCACCCGTTTCACACCGCCACATTAATCTCAGATCTGGGGGCTAAGAAACGTCCGCCTCCTTCTTCGGCCACCACTACCGCCTCTGAAAAAGCATTGAAGCCGACAACACCTTAAGTCGTCTCCTCTCTCTCTCTCGTCCCGTCGTGCCACGCGAGAGCGGCCCGAGAATCGTAGGGATAGAGCCGTCGTCTCTTCCCTTATTTTGCAAGGCTATGTCGCCTTTTAAGAAAGATCCGCCGGTCTGGAGAACAAGGCAGCGGGAACCACGGCAAATGAACCCGCCACCTCGCGCCGCCGCCAGCCAATCCACCAGATCTCGCCGCCTGGGGTTCCCGGGAGGGTGGGTTTGCGGCTGGGGGAGGGGGAGGGTCCGACGGGTGGGGGGAAGCTGACGTGTGGAGAGAGAGAGAGAGAGTGGGGTGTGAGAGAGAGGGTGGAATGTGTGTGTGTGTGTGACGTGGCGATGAGGTGGCGATTCCGGCTGCCACGTCAATATCCCGATCGCCGGAATTCAAAATTGTGTCAAAATTGAACAACTTATTAAATTCGTGTATTAAAATGTAAGTTTCAAAATTCGCGTTAAATATGGATTTTCGGCAAACTTTGTGTATTTAGGTGCAATTAACCCTATCTTAATTATAAGTGTTTTATTTCTTTTTTAGCAATATATTCTCTATTTATACCTAATATTTAAATAATTTACATCAATCAACTTTATTTACTTTCTACATATTTCTTAATCTCCGTGTCCAAAAGTAAATGGACATTTATAATGGGACGGAGAGAGTATTTTATATGAATTTTCATTTTATTTATCAACACTATTACTTTTATTAAGAATAATAATTATTTTATAATTGTCGCTTTTAATAATAAAAATTACGTATTACTTTCATTTAAATTGTTACTTTATGCAGAACAATTTTGTTATTTCATCTGTCTCCTATATTTATGCATTTTTTTGTGCGTTCCTAGATTTATATATACTCTATTGTTAGACACCATCCAACACATAATTTTCACAATTTTACTCTTGTACTATACTTATTAATCCACAATCTATTTAACGATATCTTTAATGTGAGACTCTTTCTCCATTATTAATATTCTAAACAATTTTTCATTAAAATTCATATTGGAAAAACCTATGCATATTTATGGAGGACGAAGAGGTGAATTTTTATTCATAAAAACTGTCACTTTTATTCATAATACTAGTGCTGTCTAAATGGTTGTTGGGTATTGGTTAACCTGATAACCGAACCGAAACGATTCGGGTTTGGTTATCCATCAATTTTTCAGTTAGCGAGTCGGTATTCGGTTAATATATTTGTAAAAACTTTGGTGTTATATATATATATATATATATATATATATATATATATATATTAGGGGTGGGCTACCATGAAAATACTTTTAAGTGTATAAAATAGGAACAAATCATGTCCATTAGATCATAGTGAATTAATGGCCCAAATCAAATTATATGGAGATCCGAAATTCGTAACTATTTCCCTTGCAATTCATACGTTTTTCTTATTACGAATTGAAAGCACTTTGTTACGAATTATATTCTATGCACGAATCTAAAGTTCTTTTGTTACGAATTATGTTCTGATTAGATAAATTTCAAGCCACAAGATCTAATGGACATGATTTGTTCATATTTTATACACTTTAAAGTTTTCTTATTTTAGCTCACCCCTATATATTGTACATAATTATTTAATTAAAGTAAGATTATGTTGTATAAAAAGAACAAGTGAGACTCTTGATGTAGTGGATAAGTTGTGTTGTGAATAAGCTAAGGACCGGGAATTGATTCTCAGAAGCAACAACATTTTTTTTTGGTGTTTGGTTATCAAATAACAGCCATTTCGGTTCACTAAAGAGTATTAAAATTGGGCGAATTTTAGGTTTGGGTAACCGAAAAGCTCGATTCGAGTACTCGAACCCGAACGGTTCAGCAGGTTTCATAACACAATTGTCACTTTTATTCACAAGAATCAACAATTATCGTTTCTATAACTTTTACTTTTTAAGCATAAGAAACTTTATTTTTTATTTGAAATACACTTATTTTTATTTAAAAATTTCCCAATTTTATTTATAACAACTATGACTTTTATATAACAGGTTATGAGACATGATTTAGATCGAATTTCAGATCTAATCTATGACCGAGTTTGAGTTGCGCATGGTGAGATTGCGTGTAGACGAGCTTTTGTGTAATGTTGTTTATCACAATTACAAAATAAACACTTAATTAGTTATTGTCATACTAATTTAACAATAATTAGGAGGTGCATTTTAATTTATTTTTATTTTAAAATTGGGAGGTGGATTGATTTGGGAATTCCCATCATCTAAGAGCATCTTCATCCAAGAGCCCTCTACAGTGGGGGTTCTTATATCGGGCTCTCTAAATTTAATTTATATTTTATCTTCAATTTAAATATATTTGTAGATTAAAATAAATATTAAATTTTATAAACAAATTTTTTATTAAATTTAAATTCAACCATTACAATAACTAAAAGGATTACAATAATTAAAATAAAATAAAAGTACAATAAACAAAAAATTATCGATTCCATCCTCGCCGTTTGCAAATTTCCGCAACCAAATTGTTGTGCATAGTGAATTCTCTTAGGCCTATTTTTAACTTGTTCAAGTGTCTGGCTGAAATTTTCGATGGAAATTGCGACTCTATCCATGACCTTGACATATTCGCCCTTTCCCCTTTTGCCGACGACTCAATTTGTTTGACTTTATTTGTTCAAGACTTGAGGGTGAAGGTGTTTGATTCTTGAAAAACGGCGAAAAGTAGTTGGGAGAAGAATTTGGGATCCCCAGCAATGGCGCTTGGTTGCTTCACTAATTATTTCATTTACGATTCACTTCTTGAAGATGAAAAAAAGATGTAGAATTTATAAAAAATATGAAGAAGAAAAAGAATAGATGAAGAGATATATGAGTGAATTGTAATGTAAAATGAATGAGAATGAAAAGGTATTTATTGAAAAAAATAGAAAATAAAGAAAAAAATTGAAGAAGACCGTTTAACAGCAACAAATCTTTTATTAAAAAAATGAAAAATAGAAATTGCATTTTCAGATTTTTTTTTTCTCTTTTTTTCTTCCACGCTCGACTTGCACAGTTCCGGTTCTGGTTGACGACACCCGTCCAACGAGCCGCAGTGTGAATGGTTTTAGCGTTACTAGGTACAACCTGTAACATGTGGATAGTTAGTCAAATTTCAAACTGCATCTACTAATTTCGTTGACCAAACAGTTCTTTGCAACGGACATCTTGTCATTATCATTACAAATGTTCATACTTTTTAATCAAATCTTGGCATTATGCTAAATAGAATAGTTTGAAATTTCTCGAATTTCTTTCTATACTTAAAATAAAAAAGGATTGCCCAAAAGGCCCACAACATGCAAATCAGTCGGGGGAGCGGCCTGATTTGTTAAAAATGGATTAATTGTGACTCTGTATTATATATGTAAAATAAATTTCGAGAATTCGGATCGTGTCATGTCATCAAAACCTAACTAGATTTTATTAGCTTCAAGAGCACCCACAATGGGTGACTCGATCGGCGCCACTCGAGTCACCCACTGGTCGAGTCCCCATTATAGCAAGGGGAGACTCGAGGGAGACCCAATTTATTAGGTGAGGCAAGATGGGCGAAATGTATGGCGTGTGTGTGACACATGCCTAATTAAAAAAAAATTAATTTTTTTATTTTAAAAACAGAGCCGTTGCCGACTTATTTTTTTTTTTAAAAAAATCAGTCATTCGACCGTTGTCTTCCATTTTTCTCTTTTTTTCCCCTCTCTCTTTTCTTTATATACTCATTCCTTCTTCTTCCTCAAACACCACAATCATCTTCTTCTATCTTCTTCCTCATTCTCTCTCAAATTCTCTCAACAAAAATGGATCCATACAATCCAAACTATTACGACCCAAATTAGGTTCCCGACCTCTCCGGCGATTATCATCCCAATTTTTTGAGTTTCAACTTGGAGGAAGAACCTCGTCAAAACAGCGAGGAGGAGGAGGCACCGCCCGCCCATAGTGTGTCGAAGCCCAATAAATGAGAGCGGCGGAAGGCGATGGCCTTCAAAGAGAAGACGCTGGCTCTTATGCCGGAGGAAGGAAGGACCCCCCCGTCACACCTACACCCCCGAGGAAACGGACCTTATTGTCCGAATTTGGACGGAGGAGACCAACGATGCCGTCCGGAGTGTCGACAAAAAGGGGAGGCCTATTGGCAACAGATTCTTGATCGGGTGAACCCCCTCATCGGCGCCAACCTCAAAAACCGTCAAATAAAGGGACACTTTGCCTGAGTGAGTGCGGATGTGAAGTTATGAGAGAATATCTGGGTGGAGACGTGCGCCAAGTGGCCTTCCGGCCATTCTGACGACATGCTTCAATAGAAGGCCCAAACTATCTTCGCCGCTAGGAGCACTATCGGCCCCTTCACCTACTGGAATGCATGGAAGATGCTCCGAGTCAACCGGATGTTCAAGTCTATGTACTTTGAGGGAGACGTACATGCCTCCAAGAGGACGAAGACGTCGGAGAGACTTCACCACCTCGGCGTCAGGCGAGAAAATCACGTCTTCCCGACCGATTGGAAACAATGCGGAGAAGGCGGCGGCGAGGGCGGCTAAGGGGAAGGGGAAGTCGTGGGCATCACAAGCCTCGGAGGCTCTACCCGAGGCCAAGGAGATGTTTGAGAAGTCCGACAACAAGATCATCCAAATCATGGAGATGTACGACAAAAAGAATGCCCTCAAGAGAGAGATCCATGACGATCGGGTCATGTTCATGAAGACTTCCGACATGACTTCGGAGCAGCTCGAATGGCACAAACAATGGGCGGCGGAGATCCTAGCTCGGCGAAGGGGCGGTGGAGACTAGATAGATTTTTTTATGTAATTTTTAATGTGTTAATGGGCAAAAATGCCCTATCCCTTATGTGTTTTTTGAAAAATGCCCTCTCTTATCATAGAAAGCATTCTATGCCCTAAATATGTGAAGTGCCTAATTTACCCTTTGATGTTGATGGGTTTGCTTGGTTTTTTGTGAAAGTCTTACACATTTGACCGATTTGACAGCCATCGGTCATAAAAGTCAACGATTTGACAGCTATCGGTCAAGAGTATATGTGTCCGGCCGGTGGCTAGATCATGTGTCCGGCCGGGCGGACACATGTTTTCACCGGCCGGACACTTGATTTTATCGGTCGGACACATGTCTGACCGATAAAATCATGTGTCCAACCGGCTAGATCATGTGTCCGGCCGGCCGGACACATGATCTAGCCGGTCGGACACATGATTTTATCGGTCAGACATGTGTCCGACCGATAAAATCAAGTGTCCGGCCGGTGAATACATGTGTCCGCCCGGCCGGACACATGATCTAGCCACCGGCCGGACACATATACTCTTGACCGATAGCTGTCAAATCGTTGACTTTTATGACCGATGGCTGTCAAATCGGTCAAATGTGTAAGACTTTCACAAAAAACCAAGCAAACCCATCAAATCAAGGGGTACTTAAAGAATAGGGCATGGAATGCTTTGTATAATAAGAGAGGACATTTTTACAAAAAAAGATAAGGAAGTGGGCATTTTAAATTTTCACTCATTTTTAATTATGTCTTTAGGTTTTTTAAGTAATTTTAAATTATGTCTTTAGTTTTTTTTTTAAAATGTAATTTTTAGGTTTTTAAAATTAATGCAATTTATTTTTTAAGTAAATTGTGTTATTTAAAATTGTGCAATTAAATTTAAATGAAAATACAAAAATCTCAAAACTAAAAAGATCGAGTAAGCTATCAAGTCATTACACTGTGGCCTCTTTACTCATTGTGGTCCCTCTTCTATCAAGCAGCTATCAAGTCACCCCCCACTATGGATGCTCTAAGTGCACGTTTCTTCATATTTTGTTTTGGACAAATAGCGTCAAAATCCCTATAGTTTTGCCAGGTTTGCATTTTTCCCATGACCTAAAAATTTCTCGTTAAAATACATGATCGTCGCTCCGATTCTCATTTGTCTCTTAGTGACGTTTTCTGGCCATTAATTAGATGACATGTCACTAACGTGGCACACTTATACTGAGTAGATTAATTAGAAGCTAAACGACGTCGTTTTGCGTCTAACCTAATAGCGTCAAAATCCTTAAAGTTTGGCGCGATTCTCGTTTTTATTTGACCTTAAAATCTCGTGGGAAGGAACTACGGAGCAACACCAACATATTCTCCGACGCCGGACCGGACGTCCGTTGGGTTGGAAACGAGAACGGATCCGCCGGAAACTCTGCAACAATTTAGAGCAGCGATCAACACTATCTTATACGTCTTCCATACTGTATAAAAATTATAGTATAGAGAGAGAGATGGAGAGAGAAAAAGACTAGTGATAGGTCCATTGTCCTTAACACGAATTGAAAACCACAATTCCATGGCCATGGCCACATACTACTCGAGCGTTGGGGTGACAGTTTCAGCGCGATGATGATGAGGAAGACATGACAATTTTTCGTCTTCAATGGCTAACATTTGTTTGGAATTTTTTTGGTGAAGGGCCCTAATTTTGGTGAAGAACTCCAAAATTTAGTTTGATTTCATTTAATCCCCAAATAAAATATAAAATGACGATATTTTATATTATGAATTAAACATTGTCGTTCATTTCGCTGAAAAATTAAGCCTACGTGGATTTCCGATTGCCATGTCAGCATAAGTTTGAGGGAAGATTAATTTTATGGAAAAATTAATAATCAGGATTAAGTTCATGGATTTTAACAAGAAATTTTTAGGTCATCGGAAAAATGTGAAACGGGCGAAACTACAGGGATTTTGATGCTATTTGCCCTTTTGTTTTTTTTTTAATATATATACTCCGTATGAAAAATGTTAACGGTATTTGTACAATTTTATACTCCATTCATCTCACAAAAATATGAACTTTTTGCCATTTTGGACCGTCTCATAAAAATATTGACATTTTTATTTTTGCACATTACTCGATCACAATCCTTTTGCTTTTTATCTCTACTTTCATAAAGTGAGACCCTTTTTTTCCACTTACAATACAATTTTATCTAATATTTTTTAAAATTCGTGCCACTTATAAGTAGTCATATTTTTGTGAAATGAAGAGAGTATAATTTTTCACCGTCTTTAGGTAATTATAACATTTGAAGATGAATTTTATCGTTGAATAAATGTGTTATACTAGAATTTTATGGTAAAAAATTGTTCTGACTTTCTACTTTGTCCTTGTTATCAATGCAACTATTTTTGCTTTTTTTTTTATATGTATAACTAGGAATGGTATATAAAATTCGATAACTAAAGACACTTATATGAGAATGGAGGAGGGCCGGGAGTATATTTTAAATTATCGTACTTCGCCAAAATTTTATTATTGCAATCAAGATCGTTAATCGTTATACCACCTGAATTGATGTCAACATGGCATGTCGTATCTGTCATCTAGTTTATACATTAAGACTAGGGGTGTGTAGCGGATCTAGGGCTGTAAACGAGCCGAGTCGAATACTAACAGGCTCGAGCTCGGCTCGTTTAAATATTCGGGTGTTCGAGCTCGGCTCGAGCTCGATTCGAGCTTTTATCTTGATGATCCAGCTCGGCTCGTCATCCACTTACTAAGCTCGGGCTCGGTTTGATTTCGGCTTGGGTGATGCTCGATAATATCGAATTCGAGCTTGAGCTCGAGCTCGGCTCGTTAGATGTTCGTATATATGGTGTTCATAGGGGTGTGCAGCGGGTCGGACCCGGACCGACCCGGACCGACCCGCCGGGTTTGAAGACCCGATTTTTTTTAAAAAACGGACCGACCCGGACCGAAAGTTTCTAGCGGGCCGACCCGGGACCGGACCGAACCCGAGCAACGGGTCCGGTTCGGTCCGGGTCAGACCCGCTAAAAACCTTTTTTTTTTTTTTTCATATTTTTCACCTATTTTTACTACTGTACAGAGCAGAGCCTTCTTTATTGTATTGTGCGATTATATCTTTTCGAGAGAAAATGAAAAAAAGAAAATTGCAGATTGCATGTATATGCAGTTGGGAGTCCTTTCTTGACTTCTCTGCCCTAGTTCTTGACAGGAAAGTATCAGAAGCAGTTGGTGAAAGTTAATGGGACCTGCATCCGAGGTCCTACGGTAATGGTAAATTACTTGTTTTAGGAGAATAGTATGATCCTATGGAAATTAGTTTTTATCTCTATTATGCAGCAATCTTATCTCTAGGATTCATATTCTATTTATTATGCATTTAAAACATGACAGCAGAGGCAGCAGCAAATTGTAAGTGTAACTGCATATTCAATTATTAAGTAGCAAAAGTTATTCTTATTGATAGTGCTATTGGAGTAAAAAGCTATGATGGGTCAGGTGTGCGGCGCACTGCAGAGAGGCGAGAGCAGCAGAATTGAGTTTTAGGGTTAGAAAGTATAAGTTAGATTAATATTATAAATATTAATTATTAAATATAAATATTAAATATTAAATTTAAAATGGCACGGGTCGGTTCCGGGTTCGCCGGGTTTCGACCGGGTTCGACCCGGACCGACCCGGAAAAGTTTCGGTCCACAAAATAGGACCCAACCCGGACCAAACACCTATAGCGGGCCGGTTCGGTCCGGACCGAACCCGTCGGTCCGGGCGGGTTCGGCGGGTCCGGGTTGGGTTTGCACGTGTTCAAGCTCGAATTTGTTATAAATTTAAGAAAATCTTCTTAATTAATATGTTACACGAGTTCGAGTTCGAGTTTGACTCGTTTAAGGCTCGTGTACTAACTCGATTGAAGGCTCGACTGAAGGTTCGTGAACATGCTCGCAAACATGTTCGCGAACAATCGAATTCGAACATGTTCGCGAGCTCAACGAGCCGAGCACTATCAGGCTCGAGCTCGGCTCGATAAAAATTTCGAGCTCGAAATTAGGCTCGAGCTCGGCTCGTTTATTATCGAATCGAGCTCCGAACGAGCTTTTTTCGAGCCGAATCTCAAATAAATTGCGAGTAGCTCTGTTCATTTACAGCCCTAAGCGGATCGGACTCGGACCGAAACATCGGGTTTGTTGGACCGAAAATTTTGAGAGGACGGACCGACCCGGACCGAAAAATGTGTGCGGGCCGACCCCGACCCGCCGAGGCCGGATTTTTTTTTCCCGTTTCGCACTTAATTTTCATACATAAAACATAATAAATACGATACCAACACATATCAATATCATAGTTCCACCTTCACAATCCACAACTCAATCTTTAGGGTTAGAAATATGAATTTTAAATTTTATTAATACTATTTCAAATATTAAATATATATAAAAAATAATTAATTTATAAATATATGGGTCGGTCCGGTCCGAACATAGATTTTGGGTCGGTCCGGTCTGGACAGAATCCGTTTGTTTAGACGGGTTCGGGTTGGGTCTACACACCCCTAATTAAGACTCATATAATTTTGTCAATGATATTCATACTATGAGAAAGTATTTCGATAGTTTTTATGCGGTTATATCAGCCTCAATTTAAAGATAAACCTATTTTAATCGTAAAATCTTAATCAAAATCAATTAAAGATATAATATTATAAAAATGAAATGTTTATAATGTGCAAAATTAAAATATGACCATTTGTGTGCTATTATTTGTATTTTATATATCGTAGAATGAGAAGATATAAATGAGCTCACCGACGTCTAAAACATGGAAGAACTCGCCCCTTTAGTCTTTTTACGAAAGAAAATGTTCGAATCCAATGTAGTTACCATTTTTAGATTCATAAAAATCCTGTCATATTCTTGAGATTCCAACAATATGTTTATTAACTCCTCCAAATTCAAGAAACAAAGAGTGCATTAATTCCAGGAACACTAATGAAGAGAATTTTGAAGCATTTAAAAGAAAGAGGAATAAATGAATGGGTTTGTTTAGTTAGGTATGGTTACAAATTTTCCTTCCGTCCCACTATCCTTATTTCACCTGCTATTTTAAATTATTTTATTATTATTATTATCTTATTTTTATAAAATAGTAATAATTATTTTTTCAAAAAAATGGATCCTATTATTTTTAATTAATCTATACCTTAGCTTTAATTTTCATTATCCAAAATTTTTGAAACAATAATAATGCGAAGGAGGGAATATAAGTAAACAAATGAGAAATACCGTGTGTTTGAAAATTCCTAAAATACTGTGGTTTATATTTATTTATGGGGTTATTGCCCCTAAATACATGAACTATGACTAAATTCTAGTTTATAACACCACCTTTAGATTTTGCCTCATAATACATCACCTTTCATTTCTTTCTAAAATCTCCCATGGCCAAAGTATGGATATTCAAAAAATTACCCCATTATAAAATTTATTGCACTTTGACCCCTAAAACTTTTGTTTTTGACTAAAAGACAATTTATACCCAAAACATGTATAAGATTTGGCTTAAAAAGTATATCGGCTGGAAACTTTCCTCGTGCCCGATAGATTACTTTGTGATCTGGGTCTGGACTGTGAGACAACGCCACGTACTATTAAGCAAAAAACAGTTTAAAAAGATCCTTGTCGAAAATGGTATCAGAGCGGGTTTTTATAGAGGAATTATGTTATATTTAATTTATTTTGGAATTAACCCATGTGGGAGGAGACTCCATTAAAAGTTTATGGATCCGGACGAGTGTCCGAGATGTGTACACTACAGGAATTCTCTCCAAAATTTGGAGATAGAAACCAGTCGTCTATTAGGCGATCTCAAATGGAACAATCGAGTCCTCGTTACCAACTTACGACGAGGAGGAGATATCGAGCTGATTCGCGATGTTATCGCGAGTATCCAATTCTATCATGAGAATCTCATGAGAATGGCCTCAGCCAGGACGACGATCGAGAGAAACATGGACGAGGCCCATCAGTCACACGATTGATGGAACAAAAAGACAAGGCGGGAGTAGCTTATCCGAGCTACCACAAGATCGAGCCAGACTCTTCCGACAACGTCAACTTGCGGGAGATTCAGAAAATGGTAGAATATTACGGCAATAAGCTGTATGAACTACCGATGGAGATGAGCAGAATATCACTCAAACAAGAGGAAATTCTAACCCTCTTGCGTGATATCCAAAGAAAGGTGGAGGAGATCGAAAGGCGAAAACCATGTTCCGGAAGAATTCGGAATCAATGGTCCAAAGACCCAACGAATCCACTCCTATTTGATGCAGTACCTAAGGAGTTGCAGCCGAAGGACATAATCCGAATCATGAAAGGCAAATATCATGAATAGCCTTGACAGAATCGGATTAGAAGATCTACAAGAGTTAGCAGAATCTTTTGCTAACCTCAATATGGTTGATCTAAAGATGAACCAAGGAGATGAGGATCCCAAAACCGAGCCTCAAGAAGGAGAATCGTCGGAAAAAAGGACAGCCCAAGACGATGCAAGCCAGTTCCAACGAACTCGACGACGGAGGCCTCAGATGCAGAATACTCCTGTTGGAAAGGTCACACTGGAACCAGTCCATCCATATGGATTGATCCTCAACCTCGACGAAGCCAGTTTCAAAGAATGGGAGGGTCTCATCGACGAATGGGCTTCATCATTAAAAGTCGTGATTGCCACAATAGATTACGACAAAAAAAAATTTGCCAGAGTCTTCGAAGCCAGTTTGGCAGGGATGGCAAAACAATACTGGGACAAAATTGAGGTTCCAGCAAGGGAAGAAATGTTTAGTAGCCCGTCAATGTATGACATCATTAAGGAGACTACTAAGCAGATTAAAATCCATTTCTTGGGAATGGGTTTTTTCGAAGGATCCGCAGAGGAAAAGCGCAAGAAATATCAACAGGCACTCTACAATTTAAGATTGATGGTGCTAGAGCCAAAAGCTCTCGATGAATTTCTGCGCCTATATACCCTATATGTCCATATGGGGGAAGTGGAAGATCAGAAAGCTATGGACCTCTTTTTCCCAAAGTTTCCAAGTCCATGGAGGGAGATGCTCATCAATGAGTATGTATCACCAGGAGGATATCCTCTTGATAGTGCGTCAAGGAGGATGTCTTATGTCCACAAGAAGCTGTCCGAATGGTGCCAGAAGGCGGCGGACCAGAGGAATCTCAAGAAATTGAGGAGACTCAACAAGAAATCCCCATTGATGTGCGACAACATTGATCTTCCAACAGAGATTGGTGCTGAATTGCTGGATCAAAGGAGGAGCCGAAAGAAACATAGGTACCAACCCTATGAAAGAAAGTCCAGAAGGAGTTCTTGGAAGCCAAGAACTATGTGGACCAGACAGAAGGCACGCTCCTATAAATCAGGCCAACGGAGCGGACCATCAAGAAACCGATTCTCAAATCAAAAGAGAATCCCGGCGAGAAAAACTTTCAGGCGTACTCAGGCCAAAGCAAATGAAAGTTTCAAAGATTGCAACTGATGGACGTGCGGTGCAAAAGGGCATATCTCTACCAATTGCCCCGACAACGAGAAAAGAGGGATAAAGAAATTCGAATCCACACAGGATATATGAGCAAGAAGAAGTCTTTAGTTCTGAAAATTCGGAGATGACCGGTGGATCAACCGGAGCCGAGTCAGACTAAAGAAGAGCACGAGGTTCACCACACCCAGAAGGAGGATCATAATGGGTTTACTAGCCATTTTCTGATTCCACAAGAAGAGGTGGTGAAAAAGCTCGTGAAAAAACTCAAGAGGGAAACCGATGAGGTACAAACATACCAAGGGTTTTCCAATGGAAGATTGAATCGAGTTTTACATAGCTTGATTCCATCCAAAAGGAAGCATCATGTCTATTTTGGCGTAACAAACCGGGAAATGGCGCTTCCAATTGAGATTACAAGTAATCAGGTGGAAATCCAGCTGGTTCCAGCCGAAGAAATAAGGCAGGATCTTAAGAAGATGAAGCCAGAAGTCGCTTGCACGATGAAATGGATTCATATTGGAGCCATTCAGTTGGTAATCAAATCTTCCCTCTTCCCAGGGACAGACCAACCAATTGACGTCGCACTTTGCGACAAAAGGATCAGAGATGCCAGAGGATCAGTTCTTGGAGCCTTTTCAGGCAATCTCTATGCCAAGAAGATTATAACCAAATTTTACCCACAAATCGCTTATAATCAGCAAGATTCATCCTTCAGCCGAGCCCTAACTCTCTATCAGGACTACAAAAAGAAGGAGTACATGACAGATGGAAATAGGCCATACTCACTGACTTATCAAGTCTCGTATGCCTTATCAAATTCCCATCATACAGAGTTATTTCTGGGAAAAGAATCTATTGAAATTCCAGAAATTTTCAAGGAGGTAGCCAAGGCAGCCCATCCAAACCGAGTGGAAATTCCCCAGATCAGGGAAATCGACATCGATGTTGGAGATAAACCGGTGCTAAGCCATACCCAGAGTCTCAGATTGGGAGCACCAAGGCTGTCATTCCAGGGAAATAGGCTAACTTCAGGGCCTATTACAAGAAGTTTCTCTTAGTCATACGAGAGAAGGACGATTCAGGAAACGCCAGTTCCAGACATGAGGGTCAAGCTCAAATGTCCCGAAGGATGGAGACATGTATCTACAAGATTTGATACAACAAACAAGGAAAACAAGTTTCCTTGTAGTTCGTTGTATTATTTGGCAAAATCCAGGAGACAACCGATACATCGGAACTATGGAGGTTGGAGGTTTTGAAATCCAGACCGAAGGCCAAGCCGGACAAGAAGCGGATGTCCTGATCTTAGGACGAGATTTCCTTGACAAATATAAACCATGGTCATGGAAATCAGGAGGAATGGAAATTACAATTGGACGCCAAAGAGTGATGATCCAATGACAAGTCCATTCTCGATATACATCTCTGTAGGGATGTTGTATGAGAAATTCAAAGCAGAATATTTTGCTGCTTACGTAGATTCGGGAGCAGGAATCTGTACAGCAAAACGAGGAGTCTTTCCAGCAGAAGTGGAAGAAGATCTACCTCGAATTGCAGGAAGGGATTTCTCCAAAAAGATTTTGCTCCTATCAAAGGGAGTAAAACAAACAGAAATATTGATCGGCGGAGCGGGACAGACACCTTGGTATAAGGTTAAAACTCCACCAATTTATTTCCATGATACCGGAGCAGATATATTATTCGGAAATAATTTTCTGCAAGGCTTCAAGCGGTACATACAAGATAATGAAGCCAGGAGGCTTGTGTTCACAACCAATTGTGACCACAAGATCATTGTGCAAAGGCTCAATGGAGCTTTTCATCGTTCGATGCCAATCAAATTTCGCAGCAAGCGTGGTGATGATGGCAGACTCCGGAGACCCCAAATGAAGGATCAAAGGAGATTCGGAGAAGTTTTGCTCAAATGCAGAACTGAGGGATTCCCAGATCTCTCCGAGGAAGAAACTCAAATCCTCAAAGCATCCCTGATATCACACAAAGATATCAAGGAAGAAGAACGGGTGTCCATTGCCGACGTCAAAAGGAGAATCCAGAAGTGTTACCACGAGGATCCTTTGGCATGGTGGGACAAGAACCAGTTCAGAGCAACCTTGAAAGTTAAAACTGGAAAGGAGCATGAGTTCGTAAGGTTCAGACCTATCCTGATGAACCCTCGAGATCAACAGGATATGATGAGTATAATCAAGGAACATCTTGATTTGAAATTGATCGAAGAAGGAAGATCACCCTATAGCAGTCCTGGATTTCTGGTGAGAAATCATGGGGAGATCAAGCGAGGAAAACCAAGATTGGTCATTAATTATAAAGGGATTAATGACATTCTTGAGTTTGACGGATATTTCATCCCAAGCAGAGAACACCTCATCAACTGCATCAGAAGTGCAAGGGTATTCTCAAAGTTCGATTGCAAATCAGGCTTCTACCAGATTCGCATGGAAGAAGGGAGTAAGAAGTTCACAGCCTTCTCAACTCCACAAGGACATTATGTCTGGAATGTCATGCCAATGGGGCTAGCCAACGCGCCTCAAATATTCCAAAGAAAGATGGATAATCTTTTCAAGGATTATTCTTCGTTTATGTTTGTTTATATTGATGACATTCTCATTGCATCAAAAAACATTCATGAACACGTCAAGCATCTGGAGATCTTTGCGGATGTTTGCCAACAAGGAGGACTAGTGCTGTCTGAGAAAAAGGCAGTCATAGCCACCCAGAAGATGGAGTTTCTGGGAATCGAGATCGATGAATCTGGAATCATTCTACAAGATCATATTGTGGAAAAGGTCCAGAATTTCCCAGAGGATCTCAAAGAAAAGAAGCAGCTCCAAAGTTTTCTCGGAGTTGTTAACTTTGCAGGAATGTTTATCAAAAATCTTGCAGAGCACCGGAAAGTCTTCAGTTCATTACTGAAGAAAGATGTTCCATTTAAATGGAAAGAGGAGCATCGGGAGGGTATGAAGAAGTTAAAAGAGATTTGCAAAAATCTCCCAAAACTTTCAATACCACAAGATGAGGATGACCTGGTCCTCTATACAGACGCAAGTGATTTCTGGTGGGCAGCCGTGCTCACAAAGATCACCCCCTATGGAGAAGAACCTTGCAGATATTGTAGCGGTCTCTTTTCCGATGACGAAGCTGTGCGATGGCACATCAACGAAAAGGAATTCTTTGCAGTGCGAAAGGCGTTTAAAAAATGGCCGCTTTTCTTACTTGCTAAGAAATTTGTTTTGAAAATTTCCTGACAAGGGATGGAGCTCCCTGAGGTGGAGACCATCGAGGTAAAACAGGCGCAGCTCTTTGAAAGCTTAGAGTTGCTACAACAGGACTGGCAAAAGTGTGTTCTACACACTAAACAAGCAGGAAAGATACAGGCGGCTGACGAAGCCCAAGTATCTAGCCAAATCGATGCTTGCTTCATGAGGTTGTTCAATCTTCAAGAAGCAATCAACAAGCCGCTCTTGCGCGCTATCCGGGATAACCGGATTAAAGCAATGCTTTCCGTACAGGGCGGATTACCTGTAGCAGGGGATTCAAGTACCCCTAGCACAAGTCCTGAGAGGATGGCTTTACGGCCGGATGCTCAAGGAAAAAATGTTGTTAAGGGGTCACACCCTGACTCAACATGTCAACCCTCCACCTCTGGGGTAAAAGAGGAAGAGATCAATCTTAGGCCCATGACAGGCCAAGTTAAGGTTGATACTGATTTTATTGAAATTTCTCCTTCTTGGCAGATGTATCAAGACAGGTGGGAGAAACTTCTCATAAGGAAGGGCATTAATCCGGGAAATTGCCGGGTTGATGTTGCAGGCAAGTATCCACGAGTTTGGACAACCCCAGGTGCCAATCCAAACGACGTCAAGGAATGGTATGAATTCGGGGCATTAGCCTCAGTTTATACCACCTCTCCAGCCTTCACCGAGATCAAGGGTCTACCTAAATGGATCCAAAAGACGGTGTTCGATGCATGGGAGAACAACAAGTCCCTCAAAAGGGGAGATGTTCTGGAATTGTACTTCTTTAGTGCAGCACCAGAGCCAGTCGGAAAAGGAACCTATGAAGCTTTCCACTTTATCAAGCTTCGTAGACCTGACACGGGAGCCCTGAACCGGATCAAAGTTCCCGATTTCCAGGCCGCAATCGTCTCAACATTCAAGGAGGATCAAATCTCCACTAGACGAGCATGGGGTCTATGGGTCTGTCTCACGGAGATGGACAAAATGAAGTCCAGATTCAAATTCTACCAGAGTTCAGATCTGGGAACGTTCCTGGTTAACACAATGACAGGAACTACGACCACTTTTGCCGAGAAATCCTTCGAAAGTAAGCGGCAAATGTTGTGGGAAAACAGGATAGCGGGGAGCAAGGAGACTCGTCGCAAATTTTGCAACATGGCTCATCTGGGCCATTGGATCGAGAAAATCTGCGATCAATGTTCATCGCAGAAAGAGCCAGAATTCGGCAAAGGATTCTTCCCAAAGCCGGATAGAAGAAGGTTCCGGTCTGATGAACATGATGATCATCAGACTCCAAAAGGAAGAAACCCTCGGGCACCAAAAAGTAAGGTGGCCGACAAAGCAAAGTGAATCATGTGATTCACAGCAAGGATCGCACCCACAAAAGAAACGACAAAAGTGGGTGGAATGACAGGAGGACCACTCACCAAACGTTCCAAGACAATTGTGAGTGGAAGGAAAAAGCAGCAGGCCCCTACCAGCATTATCACAAGACGATAAAGCAAGGGTCCAGCACCATGTGATGGCACTTATTAATGTCGGCAATCAAGGCAGACAAAAGAAGGTGGATGTCACAGTCAAGATAGCTGGCCACGAAGATAGCATCCGAGGCCAACCACCAAGCAATAATAGAGGGTATCAGACCTCTATGAAACCACAAGTGCTGGAGAGAAGAAGATTATCCGAAAAATCACAACACATTTTCACAAACACTTCCTCTCTCTAGAAAAATTTTCTTTGTAATTTTATTTATAGTTTTCAAAGTTGTTTATTTTAGTTTTTATTTCCTTTTATTTTATGTATACAAGTATTGGCTACTATGAGTAGCTAAACAAGTTGTCTCCTCCCTTGGGGAGAATTTTATGAAATAAATTAATTATTATATAATTCCTCTATAAACGCTTAGTTTTTGTCCAACTAATTCCGGTTGAGTAAAAATTTATCTTTTATTTTTCCAACAAAGTATTAAGTCGGCACTTAGTGAAGGAGAAGGGTTGCAACCATCTCTTGCGAGTGTGTGGTTGGTGCGTGCCGGGTGGGCAGACGAGCCGTAAAACGCAACAAGACCAACTCCTGAAGAAGACCAGTCGACAAAGGTATAATGTTGGTTTAAATTTAGGATTTATTTCGAAGTGTTACGGAAGCATGTTGGGCCTGATTATTTGTTAAACTGTTTTAAAAACAAAGAAGGGTATTCTGTCTTGTTTTGAATTGTTATGAGGTTATTATGTAATTTTGATTATGTTTGGGGTAGTTTTAGAATTTTCAGAAATTCTCATGGGAGAAATCAGAAAAATAATAAAAGTGGTGTATTATGGAGCAAAAACTAAAGGTGATGTTATATTCTAGAAAATTGGGAAAGTTGATGTATTTATTGGCCAATACCCCTTTATTTATCACATGAAAATTCCAGGTACTCTTGTTAATGCATTAAGTACCACATGGAGTTTGAAGAGATTGAGATGCAGATCAGGTCAACATTTACACAACCACTCCCCTTCTCCTCCGCACCCAGCGCATTTTAGAACCAATCCCCAGCAAACAGATATCATTACAAGTCTAGTCCACATCCAAATGTACCTCTCTGTCTCTCTCTCTCTCTCAACACACACACACACACACACACACAGTATACCCTATTCAAGAGTTAATCTTCCCCACACCACACCATAACTTTTAGCTTTCGCTCTATCCTTTAGATGGCGCATCAGGCCAGCCACAGGCGCATCTTAGCAGCTCCAGACTCCATGGATCCCACACCAAGAAAACCCAAACCCAACCCTTCCTCCGGCGCCGGCCACCGCCACCGCCACCCAGATCCCTCCACCATCCAATCCATCTCCCACCGCTTCTCCAAACTCTACACAAACAACAGGAAACTCGCCTCCAAACCCCATCCGCACCCCCAACCCGACCCGAATCTCCACGACACGTCATGCGCCACCCTCACGAAATCCAGCAGCCAGCACGGCTCCGTTTTCTCGGCCCCGGAGAAAAACCAGCTGGTGGTGAGCTCCAAAATCAACGACGATTTGGATGCAGAGAAAGAGAAAATTGGGAGAAATTGTGTGTCCTCAATCCCTCCAAGTGTGAATGGAGGTAGAAGAAGATCATTCTGCAGCTCGCAGGTGGAGCTCGCCGATTTCCTCTCGTGCAGCGGCGTCAAAGTGGTGGCCGTCGATATGCCGCCCTTCATGCAGATTCATGCCGTCAATTGTGCGAGGAAGGCGCGCGACAGCTTGGAGAAGTTCACTTCCAAGACTCTAGCTTTCACGCTCAAAAAGGTAAATCTATCTTCATTTTTCTTTAATTACTCCTAGTATATGATTTGAATTTGATTAGCCCACCCTAAGTTTCATTTAAAATTAAACGGCAGCGCATTGATTAGATAGTTGGTTTTGACAGGAGTTTGATGGTGTATATGGACCTGCTTGGCACTGCATTGTAGGGACCAGTTTTGGGTCATTTGTGACACACTCAGTTGGTGGATTTATGTATTTCTCTATGGATCAAAAGCTATACATCTTGCTCTTTAAGACTGCTGTACAAAGAGCTGAATGAAATGAAATCAATTCTACACACATTAATTAATTAGCACAACAAGCACCACCATTTTTCTGCTCAATTGTTTTTCACCCTATTTTAGCATACGAGGAAGAAAAAAAAATACAAATTTGCTCCCCCTGTAATTTTGTACATTAATGTTTCTGAGAAGAAAAGAATTGGAAGATGGTATTATTCCTTGTGGGATCAATGAATTCAGAGCAAATTTGATTTTATGTTCAAAGAATTTGCATAATGTATGTGTTTCTGGTAACTTGAGGATGTGAGATTTGTGTGAGTAAAGTTGGGGATCACATCAAGGGTGGATTCTTTTATACTATTGCAAGCTGCATCTTTTTTTATTTATTGGTTTCAGTAAATTATTGGAAATACAAATAATTAATTGGCTGTGTCACTGTGTGTCAGTTTCACTATTTTGACTGTGAATTGCTCCAGTCTTGAAAATGGCTGCCTTTATCTTGCTTGCCTTTTTTGTGGTCTTTTTTTTTCCCCTTTCATTTATGGTTTGTGTTGTAGTTTTTGGATGGATTAAGTAATTGAGCCAATGTGGTCTTTTTTTTCCCCTTTCATTTGTGGTTTGCATTGTAGTTTTTGGATGGATTAAGTAATTGAGGCAATATAGTTATTGACTCATTTTAATCTTTAGTTTCTTATTTCATTTTGTTGGTATATGTTGTCCTTGTTCGAATGTACAAATATTTAATTTTTTGGGTAGTACTCCTATATGTTTATTAGGCGTGAATAAAAACAATAAATTCTAAATAATTTTTTTAATTTATGTTGCATGATTATAAGATCACGCCATCGGTCGACTCATCTGGGGGGCTCGAGTCGATTTATGGATGAGTCGATCGATCAATGCAGGTGGGGGACGACTCGAGCTCGACTCATATGGATAAGTCGGTCTCATCCGTTATTTTGTGCATGTGCGTGTAATGCACGCGCCACTTTTTATATGGATGAATCGGGCTCAACCAATGATGCAGGACATTGACTCATAATCGACTTATCCACTTTTTATATGGATAAGTCGGGCTCAACCAATGCAGAGCATTGACTCATAACCGATTCATCCGTGGATGAGCCTCCAACTGACTCAACGAATGTGAATGCTCTAAGTTTATATATGGACCAGAATAAAGCCAGTAGTTTATAGATGATCCCAGTTATACATGGTTGCTCAAAATGAATTCAAATAATAAAAAAAATTAATAGAGTTGGTTTCTTGTGAGACAAGAATAAGAGGGTGTTTGACTAAGATTATTTTAAAGATGATAGGTCTTGAAAAATAAGTAAAAATACAAGTTCTCGTGAAAAAAAGTACTACCTCCGTCTCACCCATCTTGATAAACTTTCATTTTTGGACGTCCCACCTATCTTGAGAGATTTCTTTATTTGGCAAAAGTTTTACCCTTCATTCACCTTTTTACATATACACAAAACACTACTTTCTTAATCTCGTGCCCAAAAAAATATCTCAAAATAGCCGGGACGGGGGGAGTAATAATTTTGAAACATTACATTTCTTCATATCAATAATTACTTTTCTTACGATAATAATTATTTGACCAAATTATTAAAAGAACAATATCTCGTGAATAAAAAATACTCCATCCGTCCCAACTTTTAGTATTCATCTTTTCTTTTTTGGCCGTCTCACATTTTGATATCTATTTCTATTTTTAGTAAAATTAGATGAGACCATTGCTCCACTTTAATTATTTTAACACTCACATAAAATGTGAGACCCTTATTTCACTCACAACACACTAAATCACTTTATTAATATCAAATAGATACTAAAAGTTGGGACGGAGGGAGTAGTTGACAAGAAAAATGTATTCCCTCCGTCCCACTGTATCTGAGACTCTTTCTATTTAAGGCGTCCCACTGTAAGTGAGACTATTTCCTTTTTTGGTAAAGATTTTACCCTTTAAACACATTTTTACTTTTTCACCTACAAATAAAATACACTTTTCATAATTTCCGTGTCCAAAAAAAAGGTCTCACATACAGTGGGACGGAGGGAGTACAATATTGAAATCCTTTCATCATATCAATAATAATTTTTTCTTATGACAATAATTACTTAATTAACTAAATAACTAAAAATACAAGTTCTCATGAATAAAAATAACAGTTGTCGTGAATAAATGTAATAATTTTAAAATATTACATTTCTTCATATCAATAATTAATTAACCAAATAAGTCGAAGAAGTAGTAAAATTGAATAAATAGAGTTCAATATATCAAATAATGCTAACTACATAATACAAACAATATTTCCAAAGACACTTTCCAGTAGTAATTTTTTCAAGCACATGAAACAGAAGATTAATCATCGGAAACAAAAACTTAATTGAAATTTCAGTTGCATCACATCAATTTGTATAGATTCATCCAAATCCTAGATCAAAAATCAAATGCATCAATTGAAACACAAACCACATGAATGAATCAAAACATTTACCACTTGTCCACCACCGCTTTGAAAACCAGATTCTCGGCCCGCTCCGGTCGATTCCTTGCCCCAAAAGAAGGTTGTGTCATCAACACGCCACGGATCTTCAGCTCCCCTAACCCACGACTCGGACCCGGCCCGAATCGAGAGATGGTGATAGATGTTGGCGCTGGCATTGTCATCGGCTAAGAACACTGTACCGAAATCTACGTGTTCCGTGATCCAATTTTTAGTGGTGGTACCAAAGAGATGACCGGAGACCATTAGTAAGGTGGCCCCGGAGTCGTGGTAGGCCGCCGGGAGAAGGTGCTCGGGGCATGGCAAGAATAGACTGAGGCAAGGATGATTTGGGCGTGGTTCACAAGGATGTTGAGCATGGCGTGGTACTTGGGATCAGCAGTGGAGAAGATGCAGAATGCGCCGCTATGGAAGTAGAAGATTAGGGTTTAGGGTGGAGAAGATGAGAAGATCAGGGTGATGGGTCGGGGTGTGGGTCGAGGCACGGATCGTACCCGTCTCTCCTATGAGATTGAGTGCACCCAAATTTTTGTGAAGACAATATTTGTCACGAGATCTTTTTTTTTTTTATTTCTATGAATTGGTCGAACCTTGATGAGCAATAATTTATAGCATATGGAAAGTGATAAACAATTCACATAACATCATTCATTGAAAGCACGCACTTCTTAAAAACATTCAAAATATTTAAACCTTTAAAACTTTTAAATTGTACCTTTGTTGCGACAATGTGACGGCCGACGAGCTGAGGGTTACTGACTTTCTTTGAAGTCTATAGATACTATTCTAAACTCGAGATCAAAAGCTTATGGTTATCAGAGACATGAAAGAAAACTTATATATGCTCAGATACCATTTTGTCATACCCCGATTCTTGAATGAATAACAAAGTAGTATTTGTTTCTTAACATTTGTGCCAAAAGTTACTTTCTCTCTCTCTTATTTTATTACAAAGTATTTATTTCTTAACATCCGTGTCCAAACCTCGTAGCCTATTAAATTAAGACGAAGAGAATTTTTGATTATTTGAATATTTTATAAATTTAATTAAATTTGAATTTGAATAATAATGGGTATTACTATAAATTGGTTTGAAACCATAATGTATAGTAAGATAATTTTTTTATTAAGTTTCAAATGGATATAGGTTTATAAATTCGAAATGAGTTTCATCAATTATAAAATATCCAAATATATACTTTGAATTTGATTTTTTTTTTAATAATTTTTTTTACTATATCATAATTGCTACAAGTTATGTGAAAATATATAGATTTTTATAAATTTTAAACTTGTTTGCCAATTAACATGTACTTCCTCCATCTCATTGATCTTGTCCTGTTTTTCTTTTTGGGTTGTCCCATTCATCTTGTCCTGTTTCTATTTTTGGTGATAATTTTACACTATAAACAATATGGCCCCACATATTTACACACTTTTACTACACTAATTTAACTCTTCTTAATAACCGTTCCCAAAAGAAATGAGACAAGCTTAATGGGTCGGAGGGAGTATTACTGTATGAGTTTGACGAAAATATGTAATAAACTCACTTACTAATTGAAGTTTGGACGAATAAAAGTACGTTTATAAACGAAATATCCAAATTGTACGTTATAGTTCTGTTTACTTACAACTGGAATTATGATTAAATATAATTTCACATTTGATGATGCTATTTCAAACTCCAAACGAGATAATACTCAAAACTAAATTAAGGTCTTTCAAAATCCAGACGAAATGATGCTCAAAAGTTAGAGGAGATCTATCAAGCTCAAGACGAGAGGATGCCAAAAATTCAGTTATAGTCTATAAAACTCTAGACGAGATGGTGCTGTTAGTTATGATTTTTCAAGCTCTAGTTGAGATGATACTCAATAACTCACTCAGTTATGGTCTTTCAAACTCCAGACAAAATGATTCTCATAAGTCAGTTCTGATCATACAAATACAAGATGATATGATATTCACATGTCTATAATCTTTTAAATTTCTGATGAGATGATGCTCAAAAGTCAGTTATGATCTTTCAAGCTCTAGATAGTGATGCTTAAAAGTTCATCGTTCAAAACATAGATTTGGTATTATATTAAGCTCCATATGAGATAATGCTCAAAAGTCCGAATTTCTAAAGTCATATATCATCTTTCAAACTCCAGATAATGATATGGTCTTACAAGGTTCAAAAGAGATGCAGCTTAGATGACACATGTGGTCTTCTATTATTTTTATCCATCAAATTTTAAAAAGTGTAAAAAATTAATAAATCATGTAATAATAAATGCCACATCAATCCTCCACCATATCCTACATCAAATTTATAATTTTTTTTCTACACATCATCATTTTATAAACTTCATCATATGAAAATTTATATAAAAGTGTATTTTTAGTATCTCAACAAATTATCAACTAGTATTAATTAATAAAGTGACGAGAATTAACATAATTTAAAATATACCATTAATTTAATTAATCAAAATAAATTAATCTAAAAAATAATTTATATAAAAAATATTTAATATATATTTTAACTATAAAAAACTATAAGATAATTATAAATCATAACGTAAACTAATTATTCGTCAAATTTGAAAAGGTAATACGTATATAAATATAGTTACAATCTCAACTTGGAATTTTAGTCAAATACTCAACAAAAAGCAGGTTGAGTTCAAGTTTGACACGTCATTTTCCAGCAATTTAGACCTCTTACATAATTGAAAATTCCCACTTATTGAAACAAAAACCAATTCGCACTTTTTGTCACATAAGATTTGGCTTTGCTTCTAAGATGGATGACAAATCACTCAATTTTTGTCACTATTTAGAGAGATTTTTCGCAAGATGCATCTATATCTCATGACATATGGGCCCAAAAGGTAAATGCAAATAATTAATTAATTATGGCAAAATATAAAAACAGACAACAAACATGCCCACCCTCAAATAACAAACTCCAACATTTGAAAAACAATTTTTGATCTGATTTAACAAACTCCCAATATGGTGTCATGATAAATCTATATTATTTTAATTTTATGTGCGATGATAATGCCATATGTTACATAAAAATTATATGGAAGTTGGAATATGACATGTGATAGAGAATTAAAATTGCTCATTCATCCCCCTCAAAAAAAAAAAAATGCTCATTCATAATTTTCGTTTTCTTATACCCATAAAATAAATGGGCTATTATTAATATAAAACTAAAGCCCAAATCAACCCATATAGCATGTTTTAGCTGAAGCCCAATTATTCACGAATCAGGCAGACCGCCCCATTGGGCTTTCTCGAAAATGGTGCATAAGTCACTGAACCCCTCTTTTATTTGAATGATGCTGAACAACCACGTTCTAACCAACCATAAATTAATAAAATACAAATATAAAATGCAAATCTATATAATATATAAAAGAGGAGTTTTTTCCTCCATTCTTTCCCTCTATTTTTCCTCTCTCTTCTTCCACCAAATTTTTCAATATTTTCTATTCTTTTTTATAATTTTAATTATTTTCTAAACATCACAAAATTTTATTTATGAAAAAAATATTCAATATGCATCTTAAATTTGATTTTGTGACAAATTTATTAATATGGTAAAAAAAATCATCAAAAATGAATTTAAAACGAATAAGTTATGAAAATTTTAAGATATTTTATTTTCTCCCTCTTCGCTAAAATTTTATAATTTTTTTATATTTATGTTAGTCCATGAGAATATTTATTCATTTAATATGTCGTGTAATACTCTATAATAATAATGTGTAATGTTAATTTTCATTATCAAAAAAATTGAAATTATTTAATAACTATGATTATCATTGCACATTATACAAAGTTAAAATTTGTAATTGATGAGGTTTATCTTTAATTTATTTTTAAAATATATTTTGTATTTAATTATAATTTATCTAATATTTATATATTTTTATTTAAAAACATGTGGTTGATTTCGATGTTCGTCGTGCATAGCACGAATGGTCATACTAGTAAGTAGGTTAATATGTCACGAGATTAGTATAGTATGTTTCCCTCAAAAGAGTAAAGTGTGTTAACGAATTTAGAATTAATGTAATTTGAATAAGTGGCACTCACACGTAATTAATCTATATAATATATAAAAGAGGAGTTTTTTTCCTCCATTCTTTCCCTCTATTTTTTCTCTCTCTTCTTCCACCAAATTTTTCAATATTTTCTCTTCTTTTTTATAATTTTAATTATTTTCTAAACATCACAAAATTTTATTTATGAAAAAAATATTCAATATGCATTTTAAATTTGATTTTGTGACAAGTTTTTTAATATGGTAAAAAAAATCATCAAAAATGAATTTAAAACGAATAAGTTATGAAAATTTTAAGATATTTTATTTTCTCTCTCTTCGCTAAAATTTTATAATTTTTTTATATTTATGTTAGTCCATGAGAATATTTATTCATTTAATATGTCGTGTAATACTCTATAATAATAATAATGTGTAATGTTACTTTTCATTATCAAAAAATTTGAAATTATTTAATAACTATGATTATCATTGCACATTATACAAAGTTAAAATTTGTAATTGATGAGGTTTATCTTTAATTTATTTTTAAAATATATTTTGTATTTAATTATAATTTATCTAATATTTATATATTTTTATTTAAAAACATGTGGTTGATTTCGATGTTCGTCGTGCATAGCACGAATGGTCATACTAGTTTTTTTAAAAAAGGACAGTATAGTAAAATAAATAAATCCTATTTTTATTAAAAAAATTAATTAAATAAATTAAAAAATTTCTCTATTAAACTAGTTTGTGAGTGGCCACAATGTGGCTGCATAGACTTATTGTTTACATTTATGTTGGTATGATTTTTATTGTTCTCCTAAACTTTGTAAAATCAAAAGATGATTTTTGTCAACTTTTATTGAATCTTTTTCAACAATAGTATTTCACAACTTTTATGGGCTGAGTTTATTCCCGAAACTGAAATTCTTGCCATGCTCAAATAGTCAAAATGTATAATTTCTGCATGATGTTATCCTATTACATTAATGTGAAAAGCCTTTAGGTAGTCAAGGTCCAATGTATATTACTCCCAAACTTAATTAATACATTTGAAAATCCCTTCAATGATGTTGACATGCTGCATTCCACCCATTAAAGCTTAGAGTGACCTATCTCATCAAGAAAGAGAAGTTTCTTGCTTCAAGTACCTTCTTTGAATTTGGGCTTAAAAAAAATTATTGTATCATCAAAGTAGTATTATCAAGAATGAAATCATGAATCAATTATTGGCTGCAAAGTAACAAAGTTAGACATAATACATGTGCTAGTTTTGTTATTTTTATTTTGGGGGAGTGTAGATTTCATCTTTATTATAAAAAATGTATTATTTATGCCACAGAAAGAACAAAAATATAATACATTGTAGTTAGTATTTGCAAGATTGATATTTTAAAACTATAGTAAGTTGTTAAAAGTTTTTATGATGTGTTCTCTTTAGTTGATAAATTTATCACATAAAAATGAGGGATAAAAAAAAAATTCTCTATTTAAATACTACTCCCCCCCCCCCTTTCCTACAAAAGATCACACCCTTTCTCATTCATTCTTTTTACTCTAAGGAGGGATGAAGTGAAAAGAAAGAATGAGAAATGATTAAATTCTCTTTGTAGGAAATGGGGAAAAATAAATGAGGCATTTAAAGAAAAAAACTTTTCGTATTTTTCATTTGTTCATGATAAATTTATTAATTAAAGAGAAAGCACCATGAAAAAAAAAGTGTTGAATATCACTTGAAATAATAGTAGTGGTTATTGTGAAGAAAAATACACAGGAAAATAAAATGAAAAGGCACATTAGCCATGATTGGAATTTCAGTAACTACCAATGAAACCTTGACATTTCTCAAGATGAGAAAAAAAATCCACTCACAATCAATCCTTCCTCTAGGGTCTGTCCTCCACATTTCATATTCTCTCACTTGCTATTTTGATGTAACAATGAAATACTTTTTGTAGGCACATCATATTTCATGTGTCTTTAATTGGATGTAATGGACAAATGTGATGTGGTAGATAAGTGAGAAAAAGAATAGTCACAAACCCTAATACCAAACCAATACCTTTAGGACATGTGCCTAATGCCCAACAAAGCAAAAAACCTAAAAATAAGGTGTTGGTCACTCTCATAGTAGACATCACTCATTATATAGTGGCTATACCAAAAACTCAAGACGTGTCAAATTGTATGTAACTTACTTCCTCCCTTCCATGTCTCAAAAAATCGTATATTAAGAAAGTGGCCGGTAAAATTACTCTTTTCACCCATGATTATATATAATTAGATCAATAAAAATTCAACAACGTATTGTAGGATTTACATTTAGGACAATGATAAACTTGAAAGTTTGACATCATTTTGATATAGGGTTCTAAAATACGACACTTATTCGGAGATATTTTTTTTAGTGATATGACATATTAAGTAAGTTCACAAATTACACTAATTTTTAAAATAATATATTTAAAATGTATTAAAATAACTATTCCATATAAACTATTGTATTTAAATAACCATTCCATCATTTATCAAAAAAACTATTCCATCCATCCCGAAGTGTCGTACTTGGAATGGAATAAGTATCCGATTTAAGAATTTCTTTGTAAAATGATGCCAAACTTTCTAAGTTCTTTACTTTCTTTGATTTTTACATACAATAATTAATTAGGGATAGAAAAGAGAAAATAAGATCCACTTTCATAATATTCTACTTCTGTTTTCTATAATTAAATACTTATTCCTTGACTGAGAAAGTACTTCTAAAAAGAACACGCACGTTTCTCTTATAACCCTATATACCTAAGAGTCTAAAACCAATGGTATTTTCAATAGAATTTTGCGCAAGAAATATTTAACCATCTTTAATCATTTTCGTCACATGGAATGGAATGGAATATGTGCTCACATGAAGTGTGAGATGTTTCAAGATTGGTAAATCTTTATATATATAAAAAGCAAAGTAAATATAATTTAATTCAATTGCAAGGATATAATTGGAATTGGAAAAAATTAGGCTAATTTTGTAATTTTATTTATTAATGTAATGCCCATAATTTTATGAGAAAATGAGACGTGCAGGTTTATGTTTATTTATTTATTTTATTTCTCTTTCTTCCTTTTTTCACTCTTCATTTGAAAACAAGTTATTATATACTCCCTCCGTCCCTGAAATGGCTTCCTGTTTGGGGACGGCACGGGTTTTAATAAAAAGTTGCAAAGTGTATTGATAGTGGAGAAAAAGTGATATAATTATTATTGGAAGTTGTGAAAAGTGTTATAATTAGTATTGGGAGTGGTGAAAAGTGAAAAGTAAGAATAAATAAAGTATTGTTAGTGGTGGGGTAGGTTTCCAAAAGTGGAAAGAAAGAAAGAGGAAGTTATTTGGGGGACGTCCCAAAATGGAAAAAGAGGAAGTTATTTTAGGGACGGAGGGAGTATATATATATATATATATATATATATATATATATATATATGGTTTATTTCATTAATTGTTTTGAATACACACATATATTAACGTTCTTTAAATAATGAGTGTATCTACTTTTATTGAAGTCATTAATCATTTATATAAATTAAATAATATTAAAATAATTATAGATTAAAATCTAGCAACAAATAAATAACGTGGAGTAAACAGTAAACTAACCAAAACAGGAAAATTAGTGATTACTTATTATGTAGTTAAGTTTTCTAAATATGTTGAAAGTTAATTAAATTAAAAGTTAAATAGAAAAAAATTATGCATAAGTTACAACATAAAATTTTTAAAATTCAAATTAGAATTAATTGTTCATTTTTAATTGTTCATTTTTGGTGAAATTATAGTTTTGCTTAATAATTTTTAGTCTAGAGTTTGAATTTCATAGGTTGAATTTTTTTTTAACTCATCATTTTCACACCAAATCCATAATGTTATATAACAAATTCATATAAAACTTATTTTATACGATAAATATGGTTTAATTTGTATAATTATAGAATCTCTCTATATAAGTGATACAATATCTATTATATAGACGCATGTTATATTTTTGTATAAATTACATTGATTATATTAAAATATTAGATCACTTTGCAGAAAATAATTTTGGTATCATTTTATTAGTTTATATTAATATCACAAAACATATATAGGCACATTTTACGCGAGTCTAAAATCATAATCACCGTGCATCGGGCGGGAGGTACACTAGTTATTGTAAAATTCTCATCCATTCGATTAATTCATTATGATTTTTGTACAAAAGAAATTAATCTGTTTGATTGGAATTTTGACGTTGTAAAGTAAGAGCCCTTTATTAAACGAACTTCCATATTAGGCATGATTGAACGCAGACTTTATCTCATCACTACAAATGTTTGATGAAAAATATATACTGTGTGAGGCAAAGTTAGGCACAGTGGGAAAAAGGTATTATTTTGATAAGAGAATATTAAAGAGGATTAGGTATTCAATATCAAGAAACGTAAAATTATTTTTATTAATTTAATTTGCATTAATTAAGAAACCAAGCAAAAGATGTGGCTTCGTCTAAGACCGTGCATAAAGAATTTGTTGTTGAAATTATCTTATTTTGTACTTATTTTGTTTGGTGAATTATTCATAGCTAGTATTCATATACTTATTAATTACGAATAACAATTATTTTTGGGGATTGAATAAAATAAAAACTATGACTCATCTAAATATAATCAATTATGCAACCCGCACGCAGGCGAGACCTCACCATCATCCAAACGGTAGGAAAATATCACCGCACATAGACGAGAATACAGCACCACCTAAAGTGGGAAAATATTACCGCACACAGGCGAGATTGAACCCAAGACCTCTCACAAAGGAGAGTCTTTGGGTGCCTCAATAAAAACTATGACTCATTTTAAAACACAAATTTGCAATCACTTCTAGACCTCATATCATAAAAATCTATAATGATAGATTCATCATTTTATTGAAAAAAATTGAGGTCCTGAGTTTGAATTTCATGTAAAATATATTTTTTCTAATTCATCAATTTTCCCAATAAATTTATCATATTTTTATGATTTGTAATTTCTATTATAATACTCTCTCCGTCCCAAAAATAACTTCATATATTTCCTTTTTGGTCTATCCTCAAATAACTTTCTATCCATTTTGGGACATTATCTCACCACTAATACTGCTTCATTTGTTCTTACTTTTCACAATTTTCAGTACACTCAATAATTTTATCATAAAACTCGTACCTTTCGCTCCTAGTATAAATTTGTGATGACCTAACTCCACCTAGATATGTGTATATATTGTCAGTGAATTTACCGTGAACAAAACACCTGATAAAATAGTTAAATGCACCACTTGATAGACAGATTCAATTAATCTCTCAAAAGCTTGAATTTGTAGTGATATAATTATATAATGTTGGTTTCGAAGTGAGTATACATAGGTGTGTTAGGTCCTGAGGGTCTCGAATAGGTGTATGGGGGGAATACACCTATAGGCTATTTTTGCACAATCTACTGACCTCAATCAGAGGGATCTCAGTCAGAGATCAAAACGAAACTTTGCACGCAAACAAGGACTCCTGTTTTACTGAAATCAGTTTTGACCAACAGGGTTGACGACTGATACTGAAAACTCTTCAGTAATGAATTATCAGTTAAGTTGCTGAAACTTAACTGATGCAAGTAAGGGCTTCAGTCGTGTTTGCTAGGATAGAGATGATATCACTCTTCCTGACTATCAGAGGATAGTTCAGTCAGATCGATATCATGCGCAGCGGAAATTAAACTTAGTTTCGTAATAGCCTCGGTGGAGCAGGTTGTTGGATTAAAGTTTCTCTTTGCTGTTAGTCAGTGTTCAGTTTTATCAAATGAAATAGCACAAGTAGGAATGTAAAACTGAAAGCTGTAAACAACACAGAGACTTTTACGTGGTTCGGAAAAACCCTTTCCTACATCCACGGTTGGTTGATCAGACCAACAATCCACTCCGCAAGTGCTTCACTGGTGCACTGCAAACCGTACCCGTGTGCTTGCCTGGTGCACACAACCGTGAACTGAAGAAAACCCTTCTTCAGCACCCACACAACCTCGCGTAGGATTTCCCTGCTAAGCACACCTCGTGCTCAGACTTTTCACTAAGAGTTCAGAGTACCTTCCTGAACTTCGAACCACTCAAACACTCTTATGGGGGGAGGTTTGAACGAGTGCCAACTATACTTACAAAGAACAAGTTCTTTGAAGCAAGTTTGACCTTTGGCTTCTGGGTAAACAGATATATGCCTAGGGTCTAAGAGAATGTATGTAATCAGCAGTGACTGATTTTGGCTTTGGAATTATCTTCTTCGATTCAAGCTTTGAGGCGGTTAAGCTTTAGGCTGAGTAGCAATTTTGGCAGAGCTTCAGCTTATGTCGTTGAATCGGTGAAGGTTGAAGTGATCCTCGAGCGCTATTTGTAGGAGAACTCTTGAATAGATCCGTTGGCGTAAATCGTCCTCAAGATTTCTTCCGTTGGAGAGCAATTCGAATTTGGGCTGAGGCTTCAACCTTCGAGGTTCCTTGTCTGTGTGGAAACGGCTCTCTTTGATGGACAGGAGATGTGACGTCTCTGAAAAGTAACCACCAGATAGGAATGACCTCTGCAGAGATAAGATATTCTGAGATCTCTGTATTTAATGCGGCTGTACTTGTGCGTACGTGGCTTCCTCTGAACGTTGGAAGATCAGTCCTAGGAGGAATGTTCAACTGATACTTGACTTTAGTATCAGTCCATTGCGCGCATTAAATAATCAGTCTTCAACTGATTCTTCAACTGATACTTCAGTTGGTATCTGCAGTCTTCAGTCTTCGGTCTTCATTCTTCAGTCTTCAGTCTTCGACACCGCAAGCTAAACTAGAAACGAACTCTAACACTTGAGTTCAAAACGATTCTAGTCTATTACATATAAGTCCTATGAATTTTGGTATCACCAAAACAAGGGTTAGGGTATTCCACAAGGTTCCCAACAATTTCCCCCTTTTTGATGATGCCAAAACCACACAGCAGTTCTAGACAGCAATAAGACTGAACTCACAGTACAAGTTCTAAACATGGGGTGAAAACAGTTCCCCCTTAACAATAGATCCTAAAAACTTGTACTTAGAGTAAGAACGAAAACAGTTCTAAAACAGAACATAAAGAAGACAGAAAAACCATAATCAGAGCCTGGACAAAGAGTCATTGTCTTCAGGTTGAGATCAATAAGAAGTTGTTCTTTTCATTAATGAGTGACTGATTAGTCATCAGTCTAAGTTACAACTTGAACACAGAAAAGAACATTTCAGAAGGCATACAAACGACTCAAGGTTTCTGATTGTAAAGATTAAAAACTACTTCCCATATTTTTCTGCCTTCCCTGGAGTCTGGATGAATGCTCCAAATTCTGCATACTGTTCTGACTTCTTTCTTGATCCTTTCTCTGTCGACTCCATTCCTGATCCTTGGTGGAGTGACCACTTTCTTCCGAGGGTCAGGAATGCCTTTTCCATATTCCTTCTGAGCTTCTAGCATTCGACGAACAAGATCTCGTTCTTCCAGTTGCATCAAAAAGTACTTCCAGGCTTCATTCCTGCGCTCCTTGTCACCTTGGATGTTTGCAAACACCATCCATTTGGTGTAGCGTTCCTTGATTTTCTCCCACCAGTCATTCAATTCTGACGGTATCCATTTATTTGGTCGCTCAAACTTTTCCAGATGTGATACAATCAATCCATTCTTGAGGTAATGTTCGAGCTTCTGACCTTCCTCTAGAGTTGAAATGAAGTCGACGGTTTTCTTCTTCTTCAGTTCTGATTCATTTGAGGAGCTTTCTCTGCTTCTCTTTCTGCTGGCTTCAACTGAGGCGAAAGTGGGAGCAACCCTTGCAGTGATTTCTTCAGCCCTGTTTTCAACCTTATCGAAAACAGAGGGGAGCATTTCCGCTTCTCTTCGTATGCGCTCCATTATATCCTCTTCCCCCTTTTTGGCATCAGCGGGAGGAAGTCGGTTTTGCAACTCTTGAAGATCATTGAGCATCTTCTGAAGGAGAGCAGAGTCAGGAGATTCTTTGGTTCGTTGGAGTTGCCTTTCCACCTGCGCCAGTCGTTCCAGGATAGGCTGTACTGTCTTTGCAATGAGTTCCTTGACTTCGGTTCTCGGCATGAACGTCTTTAGGAACTCAAGTTCCATTTCCCGGATCTTTTCAGTTAGTTCAATGTATTGTGTCTTCCTTTCAATCTCTGATTCGAGAAAGAGTGTGTACAGTTTCGCGTGATCCTTCTGAATTTTGGGGAGACCTTTCTTTGGATCAAGCATTTCAACCTTGTATCTGAGCAGAGCCTTTTCTTCTGCCTCCATCCGCTGTTGGAGCTCATTGATCAAGCCGGCATGATAGATCATGTCTTCGGTTGCCTGTTTCTCGACGTCTTTAAGCTTTGTCACAAACTTTTTACCATATATTTGCTGTAGTTCGAGCTCGTTCTTGAGTGAGTCGATTTCAAGCCGTTGATCAGCAAGCTGGTTAAGTAGTACATCCATTGGTCTTTCTTCACCATCAGAGATCCGTAATAGATGTCTGTGCGGCCGATTATGTTTCCAGATGGTGAGGCGCTCATCAGTTTCCATATCCGAATCAAATAGAACAGGTCCTTCTGCGCGAGGAAGCTCGACGTGTTCTATTGGAACATCTGATTCGGCAGGAGAAATCTGCTCTTGCTGACGCTCTTCATTGGCTTTGGATGTGGAGGCCTCGGCTTGATTGGTTGGAGCAGGGCGATCTGTTCTTTCTTCAAAAGATTGCGGAATTGCTTGCTCTTGACTGATGTCCTGACCTGCAGGTGGAATAGGCTCATCAGTGCTCAAGAGTGTTGATGAAGGCGGATGAGACTTGAGGATGTCGTCAACTCGTTCTTCAGAAATTGGACGATCAGCATTGTCTGCTGATCTCTCTTCTTCTATTGAAAGAGGAGCATCAACTTCAGTGATGCTAGCCAGGTCTGCTTCAGTTGGAATTGTTGGTTGAGAAAATGGTAAATCCGGCAGACTGATTGAATCAGTCTTTGGATGTTCAGCGGCGGCAGGATCAGCAGCAGCTTCTGCCGGTTGTGCAGTGTCATCAACAGGAGAGCTGAGAGCATCAGTTACTTGTTCAATGATAAGCGGCTCCTTAATTGCTCTTGATGTTCCATCATCGTCGTTGAGTGACATGAGAAGTCTAAATTGTTTGGAAGAGTACAAGTAATTCATGGCAAATTTGTCGAAGTCATGAATTACCTCCCAAACACTTTCAATTTGGAAGAGGCTGATTAGGGAATCCTCTTCTATTTCGAACGAGTCTTCGGCTTCAGGGCTGTGAAGACTGTTGATTCTCGGGCATGGCACCATCTTCAGGAATGTATACGTAAGGAGTCTATGAAGGTTCCGGTAGACTCTTAAAGACGTATCAACTTCACCAATTAAACGTCGGAGGTGGTTTGTGGCGCTCTGTTGAGCTTCAGTCTGAAGTTCAACAGCTTCCTGAGTACTCTTTGACAGAAAGATGGAGGCTGGTTCTGGAACAGCTTCCAAAATTGCTTTGCCTTTGGATTTTGGAGAAAATTTCCAAGGCATCTCAGTCGGTCTTTTGGAGGGCTTTTTAGGGAGGTTTGTACGAACTCGGCGTGGCACATTCGTGCGATCATGAGGATTTGATGGCGGTGAATCAGGGGCATCATCAGTGTCAGATGATGGTGGAGATGAGATATCTATTACCTTCACCTTCAGAGAAGGTTTGAGATCTCTTCTGGCCAGTTTGAAGAGACGAAGGCTATCTGTGAATTCAATCATCTGTGGCCATCGCACAAACTTGTGCTTGTTTGTTCCTTCGATGATGATTTGGGAGACTCTGTTCCCTTGTCGAACCATCGTCGCCAGTCTCGTATTGTGAGCCTCATTGTAGAGAAGCCTTAGGTAAGCTTCTTCCCAGTTGTAGCATTCTTTCTCCATAAGGGCTGCCATGACATTCTTCTGCGGTTGAGAAGCTTTGTCGAGAGTCCCTGTAGCTCATATCCAGCATTTCTGGATAATTTTACCCAGAGTGGTAAACTCCGGATGAAGATGGGAGAGGGTAACTTGACTCTCCGTAGATTCAGATCCATCCTTCATTGCAGACTTGAGAATTTTGTTTGCGTCTTTATCAGTCAGTCTGGAGAGGGAAGATCCACTGTTCGGAAGTTTGAACAGTCTTTTGACAATCTCTGAGACGTTGAGAGTCTCTTCGATACATCTTGGCCCGTCGATGATGCTGACCTTTGAGATCAATTCTTCGGAATCGTTGAACTTGAGATTCCTGTAGAATTCTCTAACAGCGTCGTCGAGTAGATACTTTGGTTCACTGGTGATAAACTTCATCCATCCGTTCCGGTGAAGAATTTCTGAGACCTTTGCATATTCCGGCTTCTTTTCAAAGGATTCCTTATGCACCGTCTGCTCGTATCTGACATCTTTCTCTCTTGGAGTCTCATTTTTGTTGTCAGTCCTCTTCATGTTTGTCTTGGCCATCTCGAATCGGAAATCTGTAAAGAAAAATTTGCAGGGAGAGATCTCACAGTAGAGTGCTGTGGATTTTGAAAGTTAGAGAGAGAGCAAAATTGATGGAGAAATGAGGAATGGCAGTAATGGAGAAAGTGTGATTTTGGGAGATGAACAGTTTCCTAGGGCAATCGAAAAGACGTGGGCGGTTTGAAATCTGCGCGCCAAATCAGTTTTAATGAATTTTGACGTCCGTAATAAATGCCCGTCAGAAAAGTGCCTAGAAAAATGAGATATGAACCGATAAAGAAAATTTGTCATGATCTCTTACTGAAAATAGGCGGCGTGAAATGCGTGCAATGATTTGAAAAGATATGCTCAAAAAGAGATTTAAGGAAATTGAAATACCAAAACAGAACGCAAAGTCGTCAGTTAATCATTATCACTCATAGGCCCTATTTTCATTAAAAAAACGAACAAGTTCCCAACAATCAGTCAGGACAACAGTTAAGTGCTGAAAATGCTTAAACAGAGTTCCCCCTAAATTAGATAATCCATAATCATTATAAGAAAATGTTCGCTATTTTATTAACACGCCGCAAGTGTACGGGTGCAATTGTGTACAGTAGCAAGCAAGGTCGTATTCCACATAGACTAATTATTATCAATGCCTATCCTAAATTATTCTACTCTATCTGGACAAACGAAAATGAGAGTTTTTGTAGTAAAGAACAAAATAAATAAATAGCAGGAAAGAAAATAAAGCAAGCTGTGAAAAGAGAAACAGATAAGAGAAGATTTCCCAAGACAAAGGTTTCAACAGATTCTCCTAACTAACATGTTCAATTCAATTAATAAGATGATTCCTAAGGCAATCTCAAAACTAGTCTATACCCACTCCCGTGGCATACAAACCGTTGATTACATGCAAGGCTATCGTCCCCGGATCGCACTTCTAACATGCAACTCCTAAAAGCTCATAGGATTAACGCCCTTACAAATATCAATTCCCTTTAGAATTAAATATATGTGTTCTATGTTCTTAGTTCAGGTAATAATTATCATCTCCCGATCTCAAATTAAAACCTATGATTATGCTAAATTGGTGGCCAATCAATAAAGCAAACAATTAAAACAAGAACATAAAAAGGGATAACAATCTCAATTAATTGAATCAAATAGTCAGAAATTCAAATCATGTCTACTCCCTAAACCCTGGGAAAAAGGATTCTAGCCACACATAGACATATGACTAGAAATCAAAATCTCAAAAATACAAATAATCATTCAACAATAAAACCGTAGTATAGTTGAGAATCTTCAATCTTGCTCTGCTCCGTTCTCCGTCTCCCTCAGCTCTCAGGAAAAGTAAAATATGATAAAAGATGATAAAAGGTTGCAGAGAATAAGTTCTTGGGGAGTATTTATATGCCCTAGGTCTTGTAGCTCTCAAAAATACCCAAAATCACTAAAAAAATGAATTTTGGGCGGAAAAACGGCGACTCGCGCGGCCACGTCGCGCGGCCGCGCCTCCATCCCGCGCGACGAAACAGAACTCCTGACAGCTTTGCGCAGCGATTTTGTTTTGGCTCGTTCTCTCTCGTTCGAACTCCGATTTATGAACCGTTTGCGCTCACGAACTCCTCTCGAGATGAACTACAACTTGTATTTCAGCTAAATCTTCCAAATTCTGCTTCTTTATTTCTGAAAATACGTTCAAACACAAGCGAGTGACAAGTTCTTGACTAAAAACCAATATAAGCTCAAAATAAACCATCAAACACACAAAAACCTCATAACTAACCATCAAATATGACACACCAAGAGGTAAAAATGCATGTTTATCAGAAAATTAGGCAAAGAGAACAAAGACTGGATAATCATAAATCAGCTTGAACTAAGTAAAGGATAAAGTATCAAACAATTTGAGCGGAAGAACATAACAAGGAAGCACGAACTCAGACAATCTAAGAACATCATATACAAAATAATGAGCTTCTGTTTAGATGACATTCCTTGATCTTTCTTGGTCCTCAGTTGATGCGGAGTTGTTTACTTGGCTTCCTTGGAGGACTTCCTTTTGGTTCTTTAGTCAGCTTCCCTTTTCCTTTCCTGTCCTCTTTTCGTTTATCTTTGTCATCAGACTCAGGAGCCTCGCTGAATTTGTTCTGGATTACCAGTTGCTGTTGAAGATGAGTGACTGTTGATTCGAGAATTGTAATTTTGACTCTCAGCTCATATGATGCTTCTTCTTGAATGAGCAGCCTCTCGTCCAGCATCTGAAATCTTTCATCAGTGGTAGTTCTTGCAGGTCCTTGCTCTTCAGCTGGCGTTCCTTCTTCTTTTGCATCGGCTGGGGCATTCTGATGCGGTGGAGATTCATGGTGGACTTCGATGTCCTCAGCATCATCTTCTTTGAGAAGACCTCTGGAAGTGAGGTACAGTCTGAAGTTGGGTGCCCAGTCGTGGATACCATCCCAAACATTTGTGACTCTAAATTTCTCAAAGATGCTGTTCTCCAATGCTTCCATCTCTCCTTCAGTGAGAACTTCATCAATCTCCTTGTATTGAGATTTGGGTAGGGTTTTGACGAAGATGAAAAAGAAATAACTGACAAGAGATTGGAACTCTTCAGGGTTCAGAGAAGCTAAGACAGAGGGAAATAGGGTTGTGACACAGTGTTCGGACAGTTGTGTCACGAAATTTTTGAGAAGGGTAGTTTGATTGACAAAGGCTGAGGATGAGGATGAGGTATTGACGTCAGCAGATTCATCAAACTTTGCCTTATTGTTGAACCCTTCAAGACAGTAGTGAAAGAAACCTCTGAGGGGAAGTTCTTCAGAATCAGTTTCTCTGTCATTGGTTGCTTGTGTCTCCTCTGTCGGTTGATTTCCTTCTTCTGATGGAGGAAAAATAGGAGCCTGTTGTTGAGGAGTTTCAGTGCTTGGCGTTAAAACCTCATTAGAAGATTTTGGTGCATATTCTTCATATTTCTCATTGTGAGATTTCGGAGGAGTGTCCAGTGAGATCTTGACTGGAGACGACAAGCTGTCGAACTTTCTTTTGGTTGAGCCTCGAGTCTTGTATCGTGGCTCAGAAGTGAGGAAAGGGATTTCAGTCGGGATACTGACATTCCTTCTGAGTGAGCTTTTCTGTTTTTCAAACAGATGGAAAGTGGAAGACACTTGAGTAGTGTTCTTCCAGAAACATGGTGTCTCCTTGGCACTATGAAGAATGAGTGCAGATACTCTGGTTCTTTGACGCAGATGCCTGGTGGAGTGAGATTCCTTCTTCTCTTCGGCGAGAATCTGAATGTAGGCCTTCTCCCAGTTGAATGGGCCTTTCTGCATCAGGGCGATTAACACTAATTTGTGTGGTCTTGAGAGATGACCAGGGGATCCAAGAGTGCCAAACCAGCATTTCTTGATCATTTTGGCAATGGGTCTGAGATGAAGATGAATTTTTGAAATGCTCAGAACATTGGTGATGACGCGATCGGTAGATGCATTGCTCATCAGCGCCTCTCTCATATGCTCTGTGGCTTCATCATCGGTGAAGAGTGGGGCTGGTCCATCAGTCGAGAGGTTGAACATTTCCCTTGCCGCTTGAGATATGTTGATGAACATCCTTTTTTATTCTGAGAAACCTTCATTCGCGAAAATAGAAATCTCTGTTTTGAGTTCACCAGTCGATTCATCTGTTTTGATGTTGTCGTAGAATTCTCGGATGATCGACTCGTCGAGAAGAAACTCAGGCGAACATTGGACGAACTTCATCCATCCATGTCGTTCTAAGATCTCGTTGATCTTGTTGAAATCAGCAAACTATTGGAGTGACTCCAATGTGACAACAGATTCGTAACAAACAACTTGTTGTGATGCTGATTTTCCCATTTGGATCTTAAAGAGGTTTTCTGCAAAAGTCTGATGGCTGATTCTCACAGAGATAAAACTGTGGATTCTTACTGTTAGTCTTGCAGAAAAAGGCACTCTCAAGAAATTTTGCACACAAAGATTTCTCTGAGATTGAGTAAATCTTTAGTCGAAGATGAAACGTTTTTGAAGATAGTGTGAGAGATCGTGCAAAAGGCGGTTTCAATAAACGTTTGAAATCCGTGCAAATGGAGTCGTGACACGTGGATCACTCCGCTTGTTAGTAAAAAGGGCGGGATCGTGTGGTCGTGTGACAACCGTTTAAAAAAAATGTGCACGTGTCTATTACGTAAAATAAAGAGAGTAATTCTAGAGACACGTCAGACTAAGCACAATACAGCCGAAAAGTAATAAAGAAAAGTAGTCATAGATACAAGATATTGTTGAGAGAAGCTTACACAGTGATTATCACTAGTTACATCATTGATTGTAGTGTAAGTTCCCCTGAGTTTTATGACTGATTCTCCTTTGATTTCAAGTCCGTTGGCTGTTGCTGCACGCTCCTTTCACGTTCCATCTTTCTTCTGTGCTGAAGTGATTCCTCACGGATCACTCCTTCAAAAACTTCTGACGCCAATTTGAATTCTGTCTCTGTTTCCTTGAGACGTTGTAGAAGTTCTTGTTTCTGAGACTGAAGAAGTTTCAGTCTGTTGATCAGTATGCGCTCCTGTACATCTATTTTATCTGCTTCGTCTTCATCTGTAATGAAGTGGCGCATGAAGATCCTTCGAGCATCTTGCACTAGATCAGTCTCTTTGATGATCTGTTTGTGCTCCCTAAGGAGATCTTCAAATCTCGTTCTTAGGTGTTGATACTCTAGTCGTGTTTGATAAAATCTGCTCGTTTCATCTGATTGTGAGTGGGTTGGACTCATGTTTTCTTCTGGAAAGATGAATCTTTCTTCTTCATCAGAATCCAATGAACCCAACTTAAATCCGCTGATTCCTCGAAAATATGTATGAACATAATCGCTGGAGGACTCTTTCTTGTTCCTGTACATTGTTAGAGAAAGCAGAGAGAAGCACACAGGAAACAGGAAACGAACACGGAGCAAGCAACCTCAAGAGGAATCTTGAGAGAAGATTTTTGATCAAATACAACAATTCCCTCAATAGGATCTAGTTCAATTAGAACCTAGTCAGATGCAGATAGTTCTTGCGAACAACCTGCTCTGATACCAATTGTTAGGTCCTGAGGGTCTCGAATAGGTGTATGGGGGGGGGAATACACCTATACGCTATTTTTGCACAATCTACTGACCTCAATCAGAGGGATCTCAGTCAGAGATCAAAACGAAACTTTGCACGCAAACAAGGACTCCTGTTTTACTGAAATCAGTTTTGACTAACAGGGTTGACGACTGATACTGAAAGCTCTTCAGTAATGAGTTATCAGTTAAGTTGCTGAAACTTAACTGATGCAAGTAAGGGCTTCAGTCGTGTTTGCTAGGATAGAGATGATATCACTCTTCCTGACTATCAGATGATAGTTCAGTCAGATCGATATCATGCGCAGCGGAAATTAAACTTAGTTTCGTAATAGCCTCGGTGGAGCAGGTTGTTAGATTAAGGTTTCTCTTTGCTGTTAGTCAGTGTTCAGTTTTATCAAATGAAATAGCACAAGTAGGAATGTAAAACTGAAAGCTGTAAACAACACAGAGACTTTTACGTGGTTCGGAAAAACCCTTTCCTACATCCACGGTTGGTTGATCAGACCAACAATCCACTCCGCAAGTGCTTCACTGGTGCACTGCAAACCGTACCCGTGTGCTTGCCTGGTGCACACAACCGTGAACTGAAGAAAACCCTTCTTCAGCACCCACACAACCTCGCGTAGGATTTCCCTGCTAAGCACACCTCGTGCTCAGACTTTTCACTAAGAGTTCAGAGTACCTTCCTGAACTCCGAACCACTCAAACACTCTTATGGGGGGAGGTTTGAACGAGTGCCAACTATACTTACAAAGAACAAGTTCTTTGAAGCAAGTTTGACCTTTGGCTTCTGGGTAAACAGATATATGCCTAGGGTCTAAGAGAATGTATGTAATCAGCAGTGACTGATTTTGGCTTTGGAATTCTCTTCTTCGATTCAAGCTTTGAGGCGGTTAAGCTTTAGGCTGAGTAGCAATTTTGGCAGAGCTTCAGCTTATGTCGTTGAATCGGTGAAGGTTGAAGTGATCCTCGAGCGCTATTTGTAGGAGAACTCTTGAATAGATCCGTTGGCGTAAATCATCCTCAAGATTTCTTCCGTTGGAGAGCAATTCGAATTTGGGCTGAGGCTTCAATCTTCGAGGTTCCTTGTCTGTGTGGAAACGGCTCTCTTTGATGGACAGGAGATGTGACGTCTCTGAAAAGTAACCACCAGATAGGAATGACCTCTGCAGAGATAAGATATTCTGAGATCTCTGCATTTAATGCGGATGTACTTGTGCGTACGTGGCTTCCTCTGAACGTTGGAAGATCAGTCCTAGGAGGAATGTTCAACTGATACTTGACTTTAGTATCAGTCCATTGCGCGCATTAAATAATCAGTCTTCAACTGATTCTTCAACTGATACTTCAGTTGGTATCCGCAGTCTTCAGTCTTCGGTCTTCGTTCTTCAGTCTTCAGTCTTCAGTCTTCGACACCGCAAGCTAAACTAGAAACGAACTCTAACACTTGAGTTCAAAACGATTCTAGTCTATTACATATAAGTCCTATGAATTTTAGTATCGTCAAAACAAGGGTTAGGATATTCCACAAGGTTCCGAACAAGGTGTACACCAGTCAGTGTTTTTGCTTGTTTTATTAGAGGACAGAGTTCAGAACACCTCAGTTGATAATGAGTCAATTGAGTTGATACAGATCAATAAGCTGATGGTAAGCTAATTGAAATAAAAAAATAAACTGTGCAAACTGATGGATGTTAACAATCCTACTGACTACTCAAGAGTTGATTAGTTGGACTAGTAACTGATATGTCGAAAGTGGTGGTTGGTGAACTCGCTTTTAGAAAATCTTATGTGTTATCTTTTCAACTTAGCAATGTTTAGTTCAGTGATCAGTTACTTGAGTCAGTCTTAATATGAATGTTGATGTACAGTTTAATGCTTATGCTGATGGTGTAGCGTGAGGTTAGTTTGCAAAGCAACTAGCAAGATATAAGTGAACTGAAATATAGGTGCATAAAATAAATAACACAATCAGTTTTAGATGGTTCGGAGAACACTCCTACCTCCACGATCTTGGTTTATAGGAAAATCCATTGTCTTTGAATTCTTTGCTTTTATTGTTGTAAGTTCAGCTTCTCCAGTCAATTTTGTTAGACTGATCACATGGGTTACACAGCTGTGGCCATTAACAACAGTTTCTATGATTGCAATTCCGAGTTCAATCATTCAATTTTCAGACTTTGAATTAGAAGTTTACTTGTTGATTTTCTTCTAACTCTAATACCTAATTTTTTACACAATGTGAAGGGTTTACAAAGGATTTTCCAACTAAAAGCATACCGTCGAGATAAGAACAGTAGGATTAATCGTGAGCTCAAATCTAGGCTTAAGATACAGAAGTTAAAGGCCTCTAACTAAGGGAATGTTTGTATATTAGATCCGAAAAAACTTATCTTGTAATTGCAGAAGCTAACTTGTAAACACTTTCAAATTCCCTTCTTTGAAATGAGTTGAGTTCTTGAGAATAGGCTTGAGAGCTTGATAACAAGAGAGATTTCAAATTCAAAACGTTTTAATAATCTTCTCACTAGAATACCTCAAGGTTTTTATAGACCGAACTCTGAATAATTTCGTTGAAGAAAAATTCTTCAAATCACGGTGGTTGACTTCAAAATTTTTCTATTAAATTCCAAGGAAAGGTGTTATCAGACGTCTGCAAGTTTGTACTTCAGGATGTTGATGTTCTACATAAATCTTCATACCATGTTGTCATTTCTTATAAAAAGGCGGGATCTTCATTAAATGAAAAATCTTCTACATTAAATGTTTGATCTCCTTTGATACGCCTCAATGTTGACTCCTCTTTGTCTTCTGACTTTCTGAGATGACGTAGCAAGAGTCAAACTGTGTTAGAGGCAACTTATGATCCATGAGTCAACATTCTTAAGTTGGCAGGACATCAGTTTTTCTTTTGGAATTAAACCTCTATTACTTCTAGATACTGAAATCAACAAGTTGATCAGCTGAACCTTCAATTGATTCTTCAGTCTGGGTTTATCTGCAAATAGGAGAACCAGACTTCCATATTTGTAAGTTGCAGTCTGGAATATATACCATATGAAATTCACACCAGTTTAAATATTTTGGTATAAAATCAAATTATCATAATTTCTCCAACATATAAAAATATAATGGCTCATATTCAATATTTATGCTAAATAAAGAATTACTTTACATTCTCCACTAGCTTAATTAACCAACCTAAGTGAAGATTTAGTTGATAAAATGCCCCTAAATTATGGGTATTTTTAATATTCAATATGTTTTTTCAAACTAAGTTGCCAACTTATTGGGACACACTAAAATACTACTCCCTCTGTCTCATAAAAGTGTGCATTTTTTTTTTCTTTTTCATTTTGGTACGTCCCACAAGAGTGTGTAATTTTATTTTTGGGGCCCATTTTTCCACTAATAAAAGTGAGTCCATTCTTCCACTAATAACATATTCACCTAATATTTATTAAAACTCGTGCCACTAACAATCATGCACACTTTTGTGTGACAGAGAGAGTATGAAAGAAATTACAAACACACTATAAAACTATAAAAGATAATGATCAGACAGATAATGGATTAATATTAGAAGTTAATGATCAAACACAGAAATTTTGAACAAATTTATAAGATTATGAAAATATGTAATACTCCTAGTTACTTTCTTATAAAGAACTTACAAAATTTGAACATGTCAATGTCTTGTATCCATAAATAATTTTTCTAGAAACTATGGAAGACTAAAATGTTTATTGATTATTTTAATAATTATTTATATCCATAAATAATTATTCTAGTTACTTTTTTCTAATTTTTAATTTTTTTTTACGAAAATGCATAACCTTTTACACAAAAATGCATAAAGTTTCACACAAAAATGCATTTCATTTTCATAAATTCTGGAATTTTCGCCACCCCACGCCCCCCTCTCCCCCGACAGCCAAATTTTTGTTAATTTTTTTTCACTATTGACCCACCCCCACTCACCCCAAGGTCAATTTTTTTTTTAAAAAAAAATAGAAAAATAAAAAAAATGGCTTGGAGGGGTAGGGTGGGTCAACGGTGAAAAAAATCATATTTGTTGAAAAAAAATTGTTTGGGGTGGAGGGGTGGGGGTGGGGTGGCGAAAATACTAGATTTGTAAAAATGAAATGCATTTTTTATACAATTTAATGCATTTTTACGTGATACTTTATGCATTTTGATGTGAAATTATATGCATGTAAAATATGTCTGTCTTGGGGGGTGGGGGTGGGGGTGGGGATGGGGTGGGGTGCCGAAAATACTAGAGTTATAAAAATAAAATGCATTTTTCAGTTCAAAGTTATGCATTTTTGTGTGAAATTATATGCATGTAAAATATGGTTATTTTGAGATAATCTATTTTTTTTTTTAATATCCAAAAAATATATATCGATTTTACCCCTCTGCATATTTTGCCTTGGAAGGCCTCAAAAGCTCCTTGCCACGTGTCACAATCTTGGTGTGCCACATGTTGGGGACCCGTAGAGTTGATTGAACAGGTGTATGGGGGGGAATACACTTGTAGGCTATTTTTCGCAAAACAAAACAAACTCAACCATTTCAGTTGGAAATAGGTTGTAGACTGATACTGAAGGACTTCAGTAATTTTGACAGCAGTTGAGCACTGGCTTTAACTGATATCCACGTAAGGCTTCAGTCTAGAGTTTGTAAACAGAGTAGAGTTATTGATCTCACTGACTATCAGTTGAATAGTCAGTTAGACAAATAACTCAGCAGCAGAAATTAAACTTAATGCGAATAGCCTTTAGAAAAAGTTTGTCACTTGTAAAATCCTTAGTTACAATTTTCAGTTAATCCAGTTCAGTTGAAAACAGTTTTAGCACAGATAAAGAAATAACTGAAAGCAAATAAAGAACACAAGGATTTTTACGTGGTTCGGAAACAACATTCCTACTCCACGGCCAGATGATTAGTCTGACAAACACTTTGGGCTAATGCATATAGGTGCATAGCAAACTTACCAACGCACTCTGAATTGGATTTCTCGCTCACTCTTAGCACGCTTAGACATACTCGTACCCTATCAGCGCTTCGCTAAGATCTCTGGAGTCAGAACCCTGGTCTGAACTCTCTCTTGGCTTACCGGGTGCCAAGGAACCGATCTGTTTAGTTTACCTGCTACTAAACAACCACTCAAACACTATTTTCTCTCGTTTGAAAAGGGGTTTGGACTCTTCCAACTAAGACTACTGAGAACAGGCTCTGAAGTAATCTATTCTAGGCTAAAGATAAAACAAGAAATGCCTAATTTTCTAAGAGAGTTTAGGTAATCAGCTAGACTGATTTTACAACAATTAAGTACTCTCTTCTTTGATTCGAAATTCTATCTATGAAAATGCTGGCTCGTAAATTTGGCAGAGCTTCAGCGTATGTCTTCGAATCGGTCCCCCAGATTGAAGGTGTTCCTCGAGCACTATTTATAGGTGAAGTCCCAAATATATCTGTTGGAGAGATGGTCTTTAGAATTTCTGTCGTTGTGAGACTTTCCGTGCTTTGGGCTGAGGCTTCAATCTGCTTGGCTCCTAATTGGTTAAGAGTTTGAGTCCTCTTTGTCCTAGGAGCATGGTGTGTTTGAACTTTAGCACCAAAAAGGAAAGTTGGTGTACTTGGAAAGGACGGTCTTCATAGCTGATGCATTTAATATATCTAATCCTTTGTATCACCAGAATCTTCCCTCAATTGTTCAGTCTTCAGTCGAGCTTTGATCTTCAAAGTCTTCAGTCTTTAGTTTCTTCGGTCTTTGTCATCGAGAGACTTCAGCAATCAGTTACCTTCATTCTAGCTAAAAGATTGAACTCAGTTGAGTTCAAACAAGAAGTCTAGTCTATAGAAAATAAGTCTAAGGATTTTGGGATCATCAAAACTGGAATAGTATATTTATTCTATTTTCCAATAATTTTCCCCTTTTTGATGATGCCAAAACCTCACAAAGGTTATGAAGGTAGAGAGACTGAAACAGGTTTCTGAGGGAGCTATATCAGTTCCCCCTGAACATTATAATCCTATAAACTGAATAAATTACAACTCAACCAAACACATAACTCATCAACAGGCATCATATCATATGCATGCAAATGATTTGAGAACATAAACACAGAGCCTGGACAAAGAGTTGTTGTCATCAGATTGATGGAGCAATTCTTTTCTTATATAATCTTTGAAAAATTGATTAGATATCAATTTCAAAAGAGCATACACTGCACATGGCTGATACAAAAAGGTTAAAAACATAAGAACAAACATAAACTAAGGTTTGTGCTCTCCATCAGTCTGCTTGTTTGGTGTTGATCTCCATCTTCATCTTCTTGTTCCTGTGCTCACTCTCGCACTTGCTCTCCATTGACTCAAGGTCTTCTGGTTGGTCTTCCTACTGGTCTTCTGGTGATCCTACCGCTTCACCAGCTTCAATCTCTAAATATTTTTCATTTGACTTTTTCTGTTTTCCCCTTTTTGGCATCATCAAAAGGGTAGATGACTGATGCTGGAAGGCGTGATCAGTCGATACTCAACTCCATTTCTCTGGCTGTCAGAAGCCCGTGAGAAGATTCGAGAGGAGCTTGAGCAGATTGGCTTTGATAGAGGGAGGAGGAAGAGGCTGAGGGAGATGATGAGGGAGAGAAAGAGGAAGAGGGAAAGGGAGAGATGAAGGGGGCATATGGGTGTGACAATGCAGGGCTAGAGGTGGCCAAAAAAACCAGAACCGAGAATCGAACCGTCCAGGACGGTTCTGGAACTGGAACCGTGATACACGGTTCCGAACCGGAACCGAAACCGTGCTCGGCTGGTTCGGTTACGGTTCGGATTTCTCAAACCGCAAGTTCCCGGTTCCGAATCGGAACCGAACTGTGGAACCGGGAACCGGGATGGAACCGTGCCAGAACTGCCTTGGAACCGTGAACCGAAGGTTCCACGGTTAGAACCGTGGAACCGTAGAACCGTGGAACCGTGGTCTTTATGCTTAATAAAAGTAATTATTGTCTTATAATAAGTAATTATTCACATGAAGAAATGTAATATTTCAAAATTATTACTTTTTCACGAAAATTGTTATTTTTAGTCACGAAAACTTGTAATTTTAATGATTTGGTCAAGTAATTATAGTCGTAAGAAAAAATAATCATTGATATGAATAAACGTAATATTTTTTTAAAATGAAAAAAATAGAAAAAGAGTAATTATTGACTTAATAAAAATTAATTATTCATATGAAGAAATTTAATATTTCAAAATTATTAGTATTTTTTTCACGATAATTGTTATTTTTACTCATGAAAACTTGTAAGTTTAGTTGTAACAAGTAAACTAAATTGCCTTAATTTTATTTTAGCATTCAAATGTTGTAATCTGTAAATTTTATTTATAAGAGTTGTAAGGTGTAACTTTGAATTATAAGTTCAATTTAGAAAATAATTTATATGAACTTTATACTTTCTTGTGTCATTTATTTTATTAAAGCAAATTTCATTAAATTTTACACAACAATACATAAAATAATACAAATTACATTAAAAAAAAAAACGGACTGTTCTAACGGTTCGAACCGGAACCGGCGGTTCGGAACCGAAACCGCCGGTTCACGGTTCGGAACCGAAACCGTGAGGGTTATTTTTCGGTTCGGTTCTGATTCCAATTTTTGGAACCGGGAACCGAACCGTGGCCACCTCTATGCAGGGCCTAAGGTGGAAAAAGTAAAGCAAATTGTGGCTCTGCATACGGACGTGAAGAAGTCTCAGGACTAGTTGCCTTCGACTTCTTCGCTCGTGGGAAGGGTGTGAGAAGGAAAAATCGAATCAGTGGTAGTCATGAGGACTAGCACTGTCGATTCGCCTGCATTGGGTCTATGTTGAGAAGACCATGTGCGGCGAGGGGTCCTAGCGGACGGCAAGGATGCACTCGTTGTTGCTGATGTTGGAGATGGTGTGCAAGAAGTACGAAATGAGTTTGTAGACCACTTGAAGCAACTTTTAGTTTTAGTCACTACAAGTTCAATCCTCCAGAAGCATGTTAGCTTCTTAATGTTGTGCATTACGATGGAGGACACCTGATTCCCTGGATGCAAGTGGGAGAGGAAATGAGCTTGGCTTTGCTTCTCGGCTGGAGTTTGGAGATAGGCTTCATTCCAGTTGAATGGCCCTGTGAAGATCGGAGTAGCTAGCACCATTTTCCTACTGCATGAAGTCTTTGTCCTTGGTTTTCCCATAGCTGCAGCAAGAAATTTATGCAAAAGGGAGATTTTTCTCACAGAGAAGTTTGTGGAAGATGATAAGTTGTGATGAAGAAAAATGCCTTAAAACATTTTGATGAAGAAAAAATTACAAGACTAAGACATTTAAATATAGGACAATGAGGAGAAGAAAATTGTTTGATTTTTGTGCCTTAAAACGTTTTTAATGAAATATTCACATCCGCCGTCACTGCGGGAGTGACATGTGCCTTAAAAGTGGGAAGAATGTAATCATTATTCCTTGTCAAATCAGTAGGATTCGCAAGATTTACTGCAGAGACAAGAGGTCTATTCAGAAGTGAGAACTATTTTGGGTTAAGGAATTTTCTTCTAATTTTCAACAATGCCAAAATAGGTGACTTGTGAGTACAATAGCATGTAAATCAGTCATCAGTCACAAGTAACGAGTAAAAACTGATAATAATGACCTAGACATCAGTTGTTCAGTTAACCTAAAAGAATGAGGAATTCAGTTGAATAAAGTAAGGAACAGGTAAACGTACTTACTGGTTAACTAAATATCGTGGTCAGTCAATACCTCGAGTAGTTTAACTGATGTTCTAGATTCCCCCTTGACTGTTACTCATCCTTTTGATGGATACATCTTCAATTGTTTGAATATCAGTTGTTGATATAAAGAAGAGTGTAATTCTCAATAGAGTAGAATACTCATTTGAAGAAAACTGATGAGATATCCATTTTTGAGATAAAAAAGAACAGATATTTCATTATGAGAATTGATGAGATATCAGTGTTTGGTACAAAGCAGATATTTGCCAAAGCAAAAGAGGAAGAGTTTACAGAACTAATCAACCAGCTAAAGCTTCAGCAGGTAAATGTCATAGACTGCCGTCTTGATGCCATCGTAGTTTTTAGGATGATTCTTTTCGGTGACATCCCAGATTCTGTGTAGAGCTGCGACTTCCTTTCTGATGGCTTCTTTGTCGACTTTACTTTTGTATTTCGGAGGAGTTACAAAAGCTTTTAAAGGGTATGGAATAATCGACATCTTTGCTCTGTCTTTTGCTTTTGTCAATCTGTCCACCATCTCCTTTTCTGTCCAGTTATTCAGAAAATATACCCCGGCACATCTTTGGGATTCTGGATCTCGTTGAAGATTGGCAAAGACTATCCACTTGGTATAAATTTCTTTCAGTCTTTCCCACCAGTTGTTCAAATCCTCAGGTACCCATTTATCATTTCGATCACACTTCTCCAAATAGGATACAAGAAGACCTTATTTGATGTAAAATTGGAGTTGTTGTCATTCTTGTAGTGTGAAGGTGGGAGGAGGTGGTGTAGGTTCAGCAAGTTTTAGTGCCTTCTTTGCTTGCGGTACATGTTCTCTTGTCTCTTGCTCTTCAGTTCTGGACCTCTTCCTGTGTTCCTTGGACATGGATGGAGCAGGAGGTAACTCTAGAGCAGCGCCGATTGGTCCGATTGATTGTTCAGGACCCCAAAACTCTTATTCTTTTATGTCAACATCATCCATGCGAAGTTGAAGCTCTTGAATATCATTGAACATCTTCTGGATGAGTAAGGAGTTGTGAGAGTCACGGACTGCATGAAGTTCAACTTTTAGTTGTGCAATCCTCATGTTGACGGGTCGGAGTTCCTGTGTAATCAGCAACTTTGCATCAACTTCAGTTATGAATTATTGCATGAGCTCAGTGCGAAGTTTGTCGAGGTTGAATTGAGCGTCCATCTGTAGTTGCTGGACTTGGAGTTCCGCGAGCTTCAATTGTTCTTTAATGACTTCAATTGTCTTTTGAATGCTAGGAATAATGGCAAACAGAGGTAGAGTTCTAGCACCATTATCCATAACAGTATCCTTGAAAATGGTGACTTGGGCTTGAAGGCTGGCTAACTGAACAGAGTGATTGATCATGTTCTCTACTCATTTGAGTCTTTGCACATATTTGGCTGCAAGGATATCTCTGCGCTCCAGTGTATGCTTGAGTTTCTCTATTTCATTTTGTTGGTCAGATACCAACGTCAGCAGCACCTTATTCTGCTCTTCAACATCTTCCGGAAGTTTAAAAGAAAATCCTTTAGGTGTTCTGTACTTCCACGCAGTGAGGCGTGCGTCCGTCTCTTTATCGGAATCATAGATAAAGTATGGACGCCTTGTGATTTCAATTTCTTCAACCGGCAGCACTGAATGAATGTGCACTTTCTTGTCCTTTGAAGAAGATGATGCGCCTGGATTGGAAGATAAAGGAGCAGCTTCAGTTCCCGTTGACTGAACTGGAGGTTCAGTGGGAGTTCCAGTTGGTTTCTCATTCGTCAAGTCATTAGCTCTTTTTTATGAAGCATCTATGGGAGAATCAGAAGATATTGGTACAGGTGTAGCCTCAGTTGTTTCTTCTGGTTGAACTGGAGTTTCAGAGGAGGTGTCTTCAGTAGGCTTCTTGGCAGAAGAAACAAAAGACATCAAAGTGGTGGCATCCTTGGCATGTTCAGTTGATTTAGATTGATCAACTGGAAGATCAACAGTCTGCTCAGGAGCAGCAATGCTCACTGGTGAGGAGAGAATTTCTTCAGTTGAAGCAGTGATCACCGGTGCTTCATAAATTCCTTGAGTAGTGGCTTCTTCAGCTGGAACGACATGCTCCTCATCAGCGGGATAGACTCGGAAATTAGGAATGAATCCCTCAGCAACAATTTTTCCAGTGTTAACAGCCACATTCATTGCATCAGCAAACTATGAATCTTCAGGTTGTGGCGATGGAGCTTGTTTATCAGTTAAGTCAATAATTTGACCTTCTGGAGAAGTTGGTTCAACAGATGCCATCTTTTCTGGTGCTGGAGTTTCTTCTCTTGATTCAGTACGTGGAGCCTCTTCAAGTGGTTCTGAGGTTCCAACTACAGCTTCTGGGCGATCAACATTCATAAGTTGTTGCTCTTCTCGATCTGCTTGACTAATGGCTTCACTTCTGATTGATTCATGTGGAGCAGGGGCTGCAGAAACACCAGTTTCTAATGGTGCAGCCTAATGGAATTGAAGAGTAAGAAGCTCTTCAACAACCTTGGATGATGAGGTCCCTGTATCATAATCAGTGTCGATGGGACCTTGAGTGTACCACTAAGACTTCAGATAGTCTCGAGCAAACTTTTTGAAGTCATGAATAACATCCCACATTCCTAGGATGTTGAAGATGATGTACATTCTTGCTTCCTCGAGAGCGAAAGAGTCATCTGACTCAACAAAATTGAGGTCGTCGATCTGGAAGCAAGGGGCATTTTTGATGAAGGTATAGGCAAGAAGGCGATGGAGGTTTTGGTATACCTCTAGAGAAGAGTCGAGGCCAGGGAAGTGATGAGAAAGATAAAGAGAGGCTTCCCTAGCTAATTCAAACCTCAAGGCTTGAGCAGCATGTTGTTGCTCTTTTGTTCCAGAAAGAGCTTGTTCAGATGAGGAGAGTTGAATCTCCTTGCCTTTGGCAGGTGCCAGGACCGATATCTTGTCGGATTTGGTTTTTATTTTTGATTTAGACTTGAAGGTGGTTTCTTTTGAAGTGGAGCGAGGCCGACAAAGAATATCAGAAGGAATTTCTGATTGGGTCATTGAAGGCTTGGAGGAGGGCTCGAGAGAAGACTTAGAACCTTCAGTCGGAGGCATTGAAGTTTCAGTCTCCTCTATAGAGTAAATAGGGTAAATGCGGTGACTGTTCGTGATAGACTTGTTTCCCGCTACAATCGATTTTCACCATTGTTCCTGTGTTTTTGAATAAAAAGAAAAAAAAAATGGAGGAATTTTCTCACAGTGACTAGCTGTAGAACAGGGGTTAGATAGCTGGAGAAGATTACGAAAAGATTCTAATGATGAAAGAAAATGATTTCTATAGGAAGTGATAATCGATCGTAGGATGTGAGCAGTTCCTTTTTGGGCTTTGAAAAGACACCGGCGGTTAAGATCCTCACGCCAAGGTGTATTTAATGAAATTTGAAATTCACAATAAATGACCGTCAGTCTAATGCCTTAAAATATGGGATTTTAATTTAAAACGTATTTCGATAAGTGGCTGGAAAAGGAAATACTACAACTGAATTAAAAAGGCGAGACAAATTAGAGAATAAAATAAATGTAACATAAGTAGCTCGTCCCTCAAGAATATTTCAAAATAAGTTTTCAACACTCATTTAAAACATTTGACGCGACTGATCAGTCAGCCAAACAAGATTTTGAAATGTGAGAGCAGAAGATGCACTTTAACTGAAATGGGTATAATAATGAATTAGAGATTCTTACAAGTCGATTGATCATTGTAGTCAGTCGATACCATTAGTTCAGTTAAACTGTTAAGTTTTGTTTCCCCTCGAACATGAACTCATCTTCTTTGAGTGCCACGTCATCAGTTAGAAAGACTTCAATTGACAGAAGATTTTCTCTTCTGTGTTTGTGATTGATCTTCTGACATTGAAGATCCCCTTTCAACAAATCATTGATTGGATCCTTGATTTTCATCTGTATTTTTCTCAGGATCCCGAAAAGATGTTCTTTTCAACTTAGCTTTGGCCTTTGTCCTTATCGGAGAAAATTGAAAAAGTTGAAGAACTGCAAGGGTAAGAAGCCAAAATAGCAGGAGATAGAAGGGGAGCACTTAGCACGTTGGAGAAAAAGAAATAAAGTTTTCAAAACATAGACAACCCTCTTTAAAGGATCTAGTTCAGTAAGAACTAGGTCAGAACAGTTTGTTTTTGCGAACAATCTGCTTTGATAACAATTGTTGGGGACCCGGAGGGTTGACTGAACAGGTGTATGGGGAGAGGGAATACACCTGTAGGCTATTTTTCGCAAAACAAAACAAACTTAACCAAATTTCAGTTGGAAATAGGTTGTAGACTTATACTGAAGGACTTCAGTAATTTTGACATCAGTTGAGCACTGGGCTTTAACTGATATCCACGTAAGGCTTCAGTCTAGAGTTTGTAAACAGAGTAGAGTTATTGATCTCACTGACTATCAGTTGAATATTAAGTTAGACAAATAACTCAACAGCGAAAATTAAACTTAATGCGAATAGCCTTTAGAAAAGGTTTGTCACTTGTAAAATCCTTAGTTACATTTTTCAGTTAATCCAGTTCAGTTGAAAACATTTTTAGCACAGATAAAGAAATAACTAAAAGCAGATAAAGAACACAAGGATTTTTACGTGGTTCGGAAACAACATTCCTACTCCACGGCCAGATGATTAGTCTGACAAATACTCTGGGCTAATGCATATAGGTGCACAACAAACTTACCAACCCACTCTGGATTGAATTTCTCGCTCACTCTTAGCACGCTTAGACACACTCGTGCCCAATCAGCGCTTCGCTAAGATCTTTGGATTCAGAATCCTGGTTTGAACTCCCTCTTAGCTTACCGGGTGCCAAGGAACAAATTTGTTTAGTTTACCTGGTACTAAACAACCACTTAAACACTCTTTTCTCTCGTTTGAAAAAGGAGTTTGGACTTTTCCAACTAAGACTACTAAGAACAAGCTCTCAAGTAATCTATTCTAGGCTAAAGATAAAACAAGAAATGCCTAGTTTTCTAAAAGAGTTTAGGTAATAAGCTAGACTGATTTACAACAATTAAGTACTCCCTTCTTCGATTCGAAATTCTATCTATGAAAATGTTAGCTCGTAAATTTGACAGAGCTTCAGCGTATGTCTTCGAATCGGTCCCCCAGATTGAAAGTGTTCCTCAAGCTCTATTTGTAGGTGAAGTCCCGAATATATCCGTTGGAGAGATGGTCTTCAAGATTTTTGCCGTTGTAAGACATTCTGTGCCTTGGGCTGAGGCTTCAATCTGCTTGGCTCCTAATTGGTTAAGAGTTTGAGTCCTCTTTGCCCTAGGAGCATGGTGCGTTTGAACTTTAGCACCAAAAATGAAAGTTGGTGTACTTGAAAAATACGATCTTCATATCTGATGCATTTAATGCTATTGCAGAAGCATTTAATGTGCCGTGTCTGATACTCTACACTTCAGTCCGATGTAAAATGTCGACTGATATAACTCAAGAATCAGTTGTGCTTTTTTCTTTTGCTTGACCAGTCGTTGACTTCAGTTAAGTTGTCATTTGTATCACAAGAATATTTCCTTAGTTGTTCAGTCTTCAGTCGAGCTTTGATCTTCAAAGTTTTCAGTCTTCAGTTTTTTTGGTCTTTGTCATCGAGAGACTTCAGTAATCAGTTACCTTCATTCTAGCAAAAAGATTGAACTCTAACAGTTGAGTTCAAACAAGAAGTCTAGTCTATAGAAAATAAGTCTAAGGGGTTTTAGGATCATCAAAACTGGAATAGTATATTTATTCTATTTTCCAACACCACGTGTACAAAATGTGTGGCCAAGATTGGGTACTACGTACTACCTAGGGACATGGTACTAAATGATCCTATTCCTATATATATATATATATATATATATATATATATATATATATATATAGGGTGTGGTTCTAGAGAGAACAACATTATTTGTGAGAACGGGAGAACCATCAAATCTAATGCATTCACTGTAAAAATTAATGCATTCGCTGTTAAAATTAATGCACTAAAAAAATTTAAAAAAAATGCTCCCTTCAGGATTCGAACCCAGGTTCTATATTCATCCAATAAGATGATGCATCCACCGTAGATTTTGATGATCGAATGGCTGAAAATGGTTCTCCGTTCTTTTTTTATTTATGGTTCTTTCTTGAACCTCTCCATATATATATATATATATATATATATATATATATATATGAAGAAATAGACGCATGGTGGTGGTGTTGGAAAACTTGAAGTTGTTATTTATTGTTAGGATACATTCTTAGAAACCAGTAAACTATCAGGTATAGAAATTAGATTTTCATTTTAAATTCCATGTGAATAACTTGCAAATACATTTGTAGTTGCTAGACTAGGCATTTTCAATGTAAACATCCTAAACCTAGCATTGAACACATTGATCTTTGGAAATTGTTGTTCATTGTACAGTGTGTTCACTTAGTTGGATAAATCCCCCTCTCTCTGTTACCTCCCACGAAGTTGTAAAGAAGAAGTGAAGAAGTAAGAAGAAGTTGACGAGTAAGCTTCGAGTTAGAAGTCTGAAAGTTGGAATACAAATAGGATCACAACAGCGAAAATTGCCAAGAACGGGATCGCAACCGCATAAATTGTCAACGGGGTTGTAACCGTGAAAATTGCTAAGTACGGGACTGCAATCGTGTAAATTGTTAAGCAACGGGATCATACCTATGAAAATTGCTAAGTTAAAGTTAAGGAATTACTCTGTGGACTCAGGGTCATGAATGTAGGAGGAATTGCTCCGAATCACGTAAAAATATTTGTGTGTTGTACTTAAGTTTCTTTTACTATCTTGTTGTCTACTTGCTTATGTTGATAAACTGACTATTGTCTACTATACAAGACTTAGATAAAAGAAAACTGAATGTGCTCTACAATCTATACTTAGATCTCAAACTTATCTTACTTGCAAACTCTTTCAGCAAGCTGACCTCATGCATTACAAACTGCATATGCACAAACTATTTATCAAAACCACATCAGACTGGCTCAAGTCTTTTGATGTGAGATTCAAAGAAAAGATTTTCTACAAAGCGAGTCTCGTAGTCCATCGAATTCCGTATGATTAATTGAATAGGATCTCTTGCTTGTCTAAACTGATTACCGTCAACATACTTAATGCATCAGTAAGATTGTTATTAGTCAGGAGACACTTCCTTCACTTACTGGCTCATTATCAGTTCAATACTCTAAGAAAATGAGAAAACAACGAAAAGCTGCAAACTGGTATATTTCCTGTATACACTCATCCTGGGACCAACAAAATCAGTTAGGGTTTGCAATGTATCAGTTATCCACATCGTTTAACTCGGAAAGCTTTCACTCTTCAACTCAACAAGCATTCCTCTTATCAGTGAGTCAATGACTTTTCCTGATTTAGTTCTTCATATACATAAAACACATGCACTGATTCTTTATACTGAAACTTGTAAACATAAGAAGCACACTCTGTAACAAAGAGCTGCAATGTACAAACTTACATCAACATGGAATTTGGTAATTGGTATCAAATCGAAACATTTATAATTTTTTCAAAATGTATAATATATACTCCGTCCATTCACAAAAAATAGTCATAGAAAGGGACGTCACGAGTTTTAATAAAAATAGTCGAGTGTATTGTGAATGAAGAAGAGGTCTCACTTCAAAAGTACTCCCTCCGTCCATGAAAGAACTTCCGAGGAGGGAGTGGCACGGGTTTTAAGAAAAAAAATTGTAGAGTGTATTGAAAATGGAGAAAAAGTTGTTGAGTGTATTGAGAATGATGAAAAGTTGTTTTAATTAGTATTGAGAGTGGTGGGGTATAGTCTAAAAATAGGTAGAAAGTTCTTTTGTGGACGTCCCAAAAAGGAAAAATAGAAAGTTCTTTCATGGACGAAGTAAGTAGTATTAATAATGATAATATTTGTATTGTAAGTGGAGAAATGGACAATTAGTGAGTAATGCCATACATGCAGAACGAAAACTAAAATCAATTTTTAATTATCTTTAGGATGATTACAGGTACATAAATTTTAGACGAATTTGGATGGTTGAATCATACCAGCCTCATCATTTTGGTTCATGTTATATCACGATCAACGATTCTAAAAAATCTAACACTACTCAAGTATAAAATAATTTTATAATGGCTACGAATAAATTGTAAAGTAAAATGATATCATATCGAAATTAGACGGGTTGCAAAGTAGTACTCTATAAATTAATTGTAAATTTGAATAGAATGAAAGCGAAATTTCTACGGGATATTTTTTGTCATACTTAATAGCCATATCGAAAATATTCTTTGATTTTTTCAGAGATAACTTATAGTATGATTCTGAATTAATTTATTAGATGTTTGAACTACTTATAAACTCTCAATGATAAAACGTGTTCAACTGATGTAGATAGTTTCGACACCCACCATCCAAATCAATTTGCAATAAATAATATTTAGGGATGGCAATGGATCCTGGATGTGGTCCAGATCCGCCGATCCAGATCCTTTTGGGCCTTGTAAAAAATGGACCCGATGGATCTGGATCGGATCTGGATTACTCCTAAGATTTGCGGATCTGGATCTGGAGCAAAAGTTTTAAGACCCAGATCCGACGCGCAGATCCAGTGATATATAAAAAATATATAATTTTATTTCGACCATCTATCTATATTTTTAGGAATTTCATTGTAGAAACTAATTAATTCTAGATTTTAGAAAATGATCAAATGCATTACTTAATAATTTAAATTAAAATAAATTTAAAAAATTAAAACAACCATTGATCGAAAGTACAATAAACATGTTTTTCTTACACAAACATGAAAGTATAATTGTGGAAGAAGTTATAATAAAAATGTAATGTTTTTTGTAAAAAATAAAATAAACTCATCAACATCGAAGGTGTTGGGAAAATTGATGTTTCGAAGATGCCAAAATCAATGATATCTAAACCCCGATGATGACCGAACTAGTTGAAGGATTAGGAAATTTTTAGCTAAAGCGTAGTAAGCTGAAATCTAATTCAAAGAGATAAGATTTAGAGAAACTCTATGAATAGTCAAAGGCTGCTAGATCTTCCGGCTGAAGAGATCATCCCAGCTAAAGAAAAATATTCCGCTGAACAATAAGCCTCAACTGAAGACGAAGTTCCTGTTGAAGTGAAGATCTAGCTTAAAAGGTGAAGAAATCATCCCAGCTAAAGAAGAATATTCTGCTGGACAATGAGTCTCAAATGAAGACGAAGTTCGTGCTGAGTGAAGATCCAGCTTAAAAAGAGAACTATTAATAAGGGATCCAACTGACGAAGAAGACTTAGCAGAAGAAGAAGACTCAACAGATGTGCAGATCTAACTAAGAGCCAAGAAGCAGTTACTCAATTATTTCAGCTGACTTTCAATCCACTTACGTAGACCCCACTAAGATCATCCTTACTTGGCAAACTGCAGAGCAAATCCAAAGTTGCGAAGTTCATCGTACAAAGATGCATGACTCAACAATGACATCTCAGAAGTAGTCCAACGGGAAGAGTTCAACGCTAACAGATCGAAATTGAAGAAGGCTTCCCTAATGGCTCTATTCAACTCCCGTCTATAAATACTACAGAAGATCAAGATACGCCTACAAGAGTTGTTGTGCATTTCATCTTTCAAGCCTCTAAGGCTATCTTCAGACAACAACAATATTTCGAAGAGAAATTCGATCTACATTATAATATTCCAAGTTTATATTTGTGAATTTATATTCAGTTCCTAGCTTGGTAGTTTTTCATTGTAATATCGTTAACCTAGATTTTGATATCCCTCTGTTCTTCATAGTAACAATGTGTTCAATTAGTTGGAGAACCCCCAAAACCTCACACCCCTTGTAAAAGATAGGTGTTTGAGTAAGAAGGAGTTTGACGAGTAAGCTATGAGCGAGTAGTTTGAAAGTCAAGAGAAGATACGGAAGCAAACTATGCAAATTGCTTTAAACGGTCACGGTTGCGTAACCCGTGGATCAACTTAGCGTAACTAGTTGGTCAATTGACTTGCAACCTGAAAACAAGGAATCCTAAAGTGAAGTGGATTCCCTTGTCCAACAGGGCCGTGGACGTAGGAGCAGTAGGCTCTAACCCACATTAAACTCTTGTGAGTTTTACTTTGTGTTTTACATAATGCAAATATATATTTGTCTTTGGCTAAACATACATCTCATCTGCATTATCTTCATCTGACTTAGTGTGTTTGTTTATTGAAATATTATTTTAAACCAAATTCATAATAAGCTGATAATATAAACAAATAGATTTTCATAAAGTGAATTTTAAATCACCACATTCTGTATAGACCAGTTACTAGTCCAACTGATCAGCTTACGAGCAGTCAGTAAGATTGATAACTGAACACTTAGGGCTAGTTTGATTTTCAGTAAAGGATTATGTAGGATAATTTGTAATCAGGATATTTAGCGTGGATAATGACAGATTATTTATACTAAATTGGTGTTTGCTATCATGGCTAAATACAGAATATCATGGTTTAAGTTAATCCTAGGGGGAGGTGGTATTATTAATCCTAAGAAATCTGGATTAATAATACTGGGTCGTGGGATTAAACCGGGTCATCCGCATTATTACTAAATAATACCAAACACTAGACTGATATGTACTAGTAAATTAGCTAATACAGTGTATTAGCCAATATCAAACACGCCATTAGTGTGAACATGTTTATTTGAAAACTAGTCAGTCTACTTGCTAGTTGATTACAATCAATTTCAACCGATTCATTGTCAACTGGACCTGTTTCTTAGACAAAACTCTAAATAGCAACGAAAAAATTATAATTGATGTATCCCCCATATATCAATACACATTCGTTCGAGAACAACAGAATGATATATTAGACATTTTACTTAAACTTGAACATGAAACCAATATTAAAAATAGTCATTTTTTGTTGCCACTTGTTAAAGTGGACCTTTTTATCTATTAATTTATAATATATTTTTATAATAAATAATTATGAAATTACTATTTCATCCGTTCGTAAAACATAATCTATTTTTGTTATTTTTAAATGTTCATAAAAAGTAATCACTTTTTTATTTTTGAACAATACTCATAATTTATTATTCTCAATATATTTATTACATGATTGTCCATTTCTATATTAATAATATAATTAATAATTAATTATCGTTATTAACATTAGATATTATATGAGTATATTTTTGGCAGACGGAGAGAGTGGGGCCGTTGCTAACATACGCTTGAGGCGCAGAACGCAGTCCCGCTATCTCCTTCCTGAGCCTCACATCACTCTCTTTCAGCAATCACTACACTTTCACTCTGGGTAACCATTACTATCTTCTTTATATTAACCCCATCCCTCCACGCCCACACCTCACACTTTCCACACAAGGAGACAATTACAGTTGCACAAAATGGATCCGCCTTTGGTAAATGAGGCGTCGTTTACCGCCGCCGCGAACCCCAATTCGTACAGTTTGGCGGGGCTGCTTTCCTTCTCCGGCAGCGGCGGGCTGGGGCTCAGAATGGGGAACTTGGGGCGCAGCGGCGGAGGAGACGCGTCTCTCGAGGAATCGACGGTTACGGAGCAGAGCGGGAGCGGGAATGGCGGTGGCCCGAAGCGGAGGAGGGATGTTGGGAGCTCTTTTGATGACGACTCCTCCAAAATTGTCTCCACCAGCAGTGCTAATCAGGACGTGGTATATACCGTGCTTCTCGAGCTCGACAATGGCTGCATTAGAGAGAGAGAGAGAGTTTATATATCTCTGTGTGTTTAATTTCTCTTTTACTTAACTTGTTTTTGCATTCATTTCATACTATTACTTCCAGCTGTTTTTCCTAATTTCTGGTCTTGAAATTTAGCCCTAGAAAATAGTATCTCTCCTTGCTGAATGTTATTCTTTAAATGTTTATGCGGTAAACATTTCATTGTTCCGTGTTTCTGTACCTAATAATCTTTAAGAATTCATAATCACATAATATTTTAGTTGAGTAAGAATGCTGGATGAGAATTAGGGATATTTAGTTTATTTTGTACATTTCACTTGTGACTTGGCGTTTGTGTCAATTTTATTTGATCAGATTGAAGAAAATTGAAATGATCATGTTGAGAGAACTTACCCCATCTTCTCTGTGACAGACTGATTCGAATGCCAAACGAGCAAAGGTATTTGATTCCGGAGATCAATTGAAAACGGAAACAGAAACACATTCGGGGAGCAGCAAGCCTGTTGAGGAGAAAAGTAAACCCGAACCGCCTAAAGACTATATTCATGTTAGAGCAAGACGGGGTCAAGCTACTGATAGCCACAGTTTAGCTGAAAGAGTCTGTTCTTGCTAGCCTGATTTGAGATCTCACAACATGTTTGTTGGTATTTCTCGCCTCTGATTTCTCTCGTTTATCTCAGGCTCGGAGGGAAAAGATCAGCGAAAGGATGAAAATCCTGCAAGATTTGGTACCGGGATGTAATAAGGTGCCCTGAATTTAACTATGCTAATTCTTAGTAAAATGTTCATATCTATTGTATGCTGAATAGAACAGTATTTATGGGTTTCCTAAGAGTATTTGGTTTGCTAGTTTTCTGTAGAAGTTAACTAGAAAAATCAATGGCTAATCAAATATATGTTTCTTCAGGTTATCGGAAAAGCTCTTGTTCTTGATGAAATAATTAATTACATCCAGTCCCTACAGCGTCAAGTTGAGGTAGCTCATCTTCTATTGCCATTTTGTTTACTTCATCTTTTCCCTGCCCTCGTGCTTAACTCTAACTCTGTTCTTTGTAATTTCTGCTTCAGTTTTTGTCGATGAAGCTTGAAGCAGTTAACTCGAGGTTGAGTCCCACATTAGAAGGGTTTCCCTCCAAAGATGTATGTCCAAAAGCATTTGTAGATAACTTGGATATTAAGTTTCTCTTCAATTTGATTTACAGTTTTCTACCATCTTTTTGTTTTGCTGACATGAGAAGTTAGGTAAATGAGGCCAATTTGACTTCTTAAAATAGTAGTAACATTTTGTTATAAGAAATTTTAACTTCACAAACTAAAAGGTACCTTGGTGAACCTTTGTTTTTATGGAACTCTTTACATTGGGTTCTGTAGACATAGGCAAAGAAGCGACTAACTTTGTGCCTTGCTGTCCTAAAATTCTTCCAAAATATATAGAAAGTTAAATATAATACCTTGGTTAAGGTGGGTATGGAGTTTTCTCTTTATGTTTTGGTGCTACATCTGTAGATATTGATGGTGAAAGCACATTCTTACTCCGTATGCTTATTTCCACGCTTGTTGTCGTGTTCTTGAACTTGTCCCTTTTGTCTAGAGGAACATTACTTGCAAACTCTGCACTACTTTCTTTCTGACCAAACATCGTATCTGCTGATAGCATAGTATTTCAAGCGTGATGTCCTTGCCTCTTGATTCTCTGGCAGTTAACTAACTTTGTCTCACTTGAATACTTGGTTGACGCTAAATTTTTTGGGTTTGCAGCTAGCAGGACCTGCATTTGATGCCAACGGGATGATATATGGGCCACAAACACCGGGAGTGTACGCCAGAGGATCGCAGGCGGAGTGGCTTCACATGCAGGTTGGAGGTGGTTTTGAAAGATCAACATGACAGAGCAGATGTAGCATATTCTTGAATGGAACCAGGTCCAATTCAATATCATCATTTTATATAGATTATTGACCTCTTTATCTGTTTCTGGATGTACAAGAATAGGTTCTTTATTAGATATTGTAATCATTGTATGTTAGTAAGCACGTGTAACTTATTTATAAGAATTGTCTTAAACTTGTAATTCCTCAATTTGTTTGTGAAAATAGATCTATCTTCTTACATGAAACATTGTAAAAATTTCACATTTTGTAGTGACATGGATGTTGGAACCAAATCTTGAATTTGATCTGATGTACTACACTTGAAGAAACTGGATTATAAGTTATGAAGATATCAATGGAATTAGGTGACGATGTTTTTTTTTTTTTTTTTTTCACTTGAATTAGGTGGCAATGTTACATAAAAGTTTATGATACTTGTAATAATGTTGTGTTAATAATCATATTATATATAAAAACAAAAAGTGTGTAACTAAATTCAAATTAATATAGCTACTAAAAGGTAAAAATCCATCACTACAAAAACAAATTTCTTCCGTGTGCTCTATTCTAAAACCCACACTGTTGTTCGCTTGAAAACCCAACGAGTATTGCCGGCTGGACATTGTTGTCGTCGTGATTCTCATCTTCTCAAAATTCCGATGAGATTCATCTCCCATAAAAATTTGAACCTCCGCCTCCGTTCAAAATCCCCAAGAACCAATCGCCTGTAAAGAAAATGACACCTAGGCGAATCTCCAATTTTCTGGGTTGATTCGATGTTCTTCCTAGGGATGGCAATGGGCCGGATCTGGACCGGGTCTGGTCAATACCAGATCCAGATCCGTTTTCATATACCAGATCCAGATCCGTGGATCTGAAAATTTTGGATCCAGATCTAGATTCGTCAGATCCGCGGGTCCACGGGTCCAGATCCATGGATCTACTATTTTTAAATTAAATTAAAACAATTTCACAAAATCAACAACATCTAATTTCCATCATGAAAAATATAACACAAAATACTTTTATCTAATTACTTTTAGTTTTTATTCTTTTGAATATAATTTATTTATTATTTTTAATTTAGTTATTAGTAAACTAAATATAAAATATAAAAAATATATATAATAAAACGGATTCACGGGTCGGATCTGGGCCGGATCCGGATCTAAAATTTCAAGATTCAGATCCGTTTTCAAAACTGAGATCCAGATCCGTCGGATCCAAAAAATTGAGATCCAGATCCGTAAAAACGAATCTGGATCCACGGATCTGGAGCGGGTCCAAGATCCACTGCCATCCTTAGTTCTTCCCATGATTTTCCAAAGGGATGGAATTTAAAGTACCCACTTTGGTTAGTTATCTTACAAAATTACCCACCCATATAAGATGTCTTATAAAACTACCCACTTTGCAATTGATGGTGATAGGTTTGCATCGTTTTCCGTAAAAGTTCTTACACTTTTCTTACACAAGTACACTTGTGTAAGAAAATGTGTAAGAGAGGTAGTTAAATATGACTCTAAATCTGAGGAAATGGCATTATTTGCTAACTTACGTCATTATTTGTAACCCTAAATGCCTTAAGTTCGAAAAAATAAAGACAGGTTTTCATGTTATTAAACATCTATAAGAAAGTTGAAAAAAAATTAAATGAAGCGTATTATGAAACAAGTATTTTTTTTAAGCTAATACAACAATTACCCGCCGGTTAATCGTAGCCGTTAGCAGTAGCCGGCCGGAAATGGATACCGGCGGCTACTTTAACCGGCTAGGATTAACAGGCGGGTAAATACTTCATTAGCTTTATAAAATATTCTAGTTTCATAATACTCTTGATTTTAAATTTTTAAACAGACCTAATTTTTATTATTATTATAAACTTAAAGGGGGATTGGACAATTCACGGGTATAATAGCTTTCTAGGGTGGGAATCTCTTTGCAGTAAATTCACGAGAAGGAGATTGACAATATAAACTCAATAAGTCTAAATTTATTTAGTTTATTTGATTGTATATTAATTAATATTGTAACACATAAAATAATAGTAAATGGTGCATAAAAAAATTACAAAATCCTCTATTATGAATCAGTGACACATAATACACCTTACCAAGTGGGTACCCGCCAGAAATATGTAGCCGGCTGCCGTAGCCGTGGGTAAGAAACTACTCACGGCTACAGCGTACGGCTACTCAGTACTGGCGGGTAAGCTATTAAATATTTTTAAAATAATATTTCATATCATTTTATATAATATTCGTATTTTTTACCCTTAATTTACTACTATTTCTTCTATTTATACACGGAAACCTATTTTTTTTTTAAATTATAAGCTTAAAGGGTGATTGGACAATTCATACGGCTACAATGCAGCTTTATAGGGTGGGAATCTCTTTGCAGTAAATTCACGAGAAGGAGATTGACAAAATAAACTCAATAAGTCTAAATTTATTTAGTTTATTTGATTGTATATGAATTAATATTGTAACACATAAAATAATAGCAAATGGTGCATAAAAAAATTAAAAAATCATATATTATGAATCAGTGAAACATAATACACCTTAAAAAGTGGGTACCCGCCAGAAATATGTAGCCGGCTGCCGTAGCCGTGGATAAGAAAATACTCATGGCTAAAGCGTAAGGATACTCAGTACTGGCGGGTAAGCTATTAAATGTTTTTAAAATAATTTTTCATATCATTTTATATAATATTCGTATTTTTTACCCTTAATTTACTACTATTTATTCTATTTATACACGAAAACCTATTTTTTTTTTAAAAAAGAGTGATTGGACAATTCATACGGCTATACAGATAGGCGAGAATATTGGAAGCTTTATTGGGGGGATATACACGGCAATTTAAAGGCTTGTTTGACCAAGAAACCCATTTACATGTATAAGAATTGAGTAGAAGTTTTAACCTAGCCGCACGGGTAAAGTTTATTTTTTGAGAGAGAGTGAGAGAGAGAGGCAGCCGAGAAAGAGAGAGACAGAGGAGAAAGAGCATCGGCTACTCATTTTTAAGAGAGAGGAGAGCATTCCAAACCCAAGGTAAATTGGAATGAATTTTTGTTTTTTGCTTGGTTTTCTTGTTTGTCCATGTTTGAATGAGAATCATTTTTTTTGAACTTGAAGGAGAGCATCCACGATTTTTTCAACGTCCGAAGGCATAGACCATGGCTTCTTCTTCAAATCAAGTAAGTATCCTATTTCGTTGATTTTAAATTCGTGAATAAGGATGTTATTTTCCACAACAAGTAGAAGCATGTTATTTTCGTGAATTTTTTTGGACCGGATTGTTTAATTCGAATTACTTGTGTTCGTGAATTAATTATGTTGGGACGAAAATTACATTGTTTAATTATTGGGACGGAATTTACTTATGTTGGGACGAAAATAATTAATTATTGGTTGTATATTCATTTTGGTTGTAGTCATTATGTTTAATTATTTTGTTGGGACGTGAAATACTTATGTTATTTTGTTGTAGTCATTTTGGTTGAATTAGTTATGTTATTTGTGAATTACTTAGTATATAATTTGATTTAGTTTAATTTTAAAATCATTTCAATTATTTAAATAAGCTGAGATGCCAAAGAATTGAATTGGGTAGTGCATAATTATTAAAGTAACGCGAAGATCCTCTACATGTACATAATTATTTTCGTGAATTATTTGATTTAATAATAATTCTATTTGGTTGAATTAGTTATGTTATTATTAAATTGATAATTATTTGATTTAATTAATTATATGTTGGCTTTTTAATTGATAAATTTTTGGTATTGAATAGATCGGTTATCGGAGGCCCGACACAATAAATCGCCCCGGGACGCAGATCAGTTCTTACTACAAGACCAGTTATTTGTCCCTGGTACCCGAGCGACTGAGGGAAATTGGGGGCCACGCACTGGAGAATACGTTCAGGCATGGTTGCTTTGGACATTTGTTGGATTGGGAGCCGGGCTACAGGTGCAACATGGCATTGCATCATATTGTCTCTCGTCATCTGCTGGATAGTGACGATGTGATGTGGTTCTACATCAATGGCCAGAAGGTTTGCCTTGATCACGCCGCTTTCGCTCTTGTGACCGGATTGTCATTTGGGCAACATAGTTTCGATCCAACAGCCCGCCACAATTTGAATAGTAATGTAGCATACAGACGAGTTTGTGGCGGGCGGCGCTTGTCAGTTAGGGAGTTGGCAAGCATTTTTTTTGAGCAGTGGACGGAGATTGACGACCCCGACGGCTCGATAGCACTGCGTGTGGCCCACCTGTTGGTGCTACACGCATTTATTTTGGGCGTGGACACGCCACGACCCGTGGAGATCTGGACGTGGGCTTTGGCGGAGGACTTGTCGGAGTTCTCCACATTTCCTTGGGGTGCAGCGGCATATAATCGCTTGAACTTCAGGATGAAGAAGATGTCGGTAGAATGGAAGTACCACTTCTATGGGCCTTCTTGGGCTCTATATACTTGGGGTCTTGAGGTTATTCCCGCCTTGGGCAGCCACATCGCTCTACATAATGCCGGGATATTACCTAGATTCAAGAGGTGGACCTTCTTGAGTCACAACATTGCAGACTTGCAGCCCCTATTTGAGTCACCGGTAATAATTTAAGTGTTTATTAGTTAATTATATTTGATGTTATGAATATTAATCATCATGTACATATATTTTTTATTGCAGGAGACCGGGCTTTATGAGTTGCAGCCCGAACAGCAGGAGCTGGAGACGCATTGGTGGCTATAGGTCGCGAATGAAGGAGATGTCCAGTTTCCAGGTCCGGGCGTCTTCGGCCAGAGGAATCCTCGACCGGATACGGGGGGTGGGGACCGCTCTAACGCATCTATTCAGATGGAACCCCGACGTCGCAGTTCGAGGCGCAGAGACCAGGGAAAGCGGCAGAGACCACAGGTGGTTTCGTCCTCGTCGAGCAGTGGCCAGCGGGATCAGAGTGGCGGCGGCGATCGCCCCGTGACTTCCGGCCGGAGGTCCCAGAGTCAAAGGAGGCCCAGATACGGGGGAGAGAGCAGTGCTGCTCATGGGCCTTCTGGTTTGAGCGAGCAGGAGTGGCAGCGCATGGAACAGATGGTGCGCGAGAGTGAGGGCCGGGTGGCGAGGCGTGTGGAGGAGGGCCTATTCACGAGGCTGAAGAATTGGGCCGAGGAGACCTTTGGGTGTATGCGTTGCCGATGCTCGCATAGCACCGATGTACGTCAGCCCATGCCTGCTCCAAGACCTCAATCGTACAGGCGACGTGAGCCCGAGCCCGAGACGGAGCCCGAGCACGAGGATGCGCCATCGCAGCAGAGGTCCCCTGCACACCAGTCGCCTGCTAGGGACGCGGGTCACTCTGCCAGTGATGATTATCAAACCCCACCGGGCCCGCATACTGGTTTTGGTGTGCCCACGACTTTTGGGGCTGGCGGACACTTGACCCCATATATGGGGCCACGCTACTCGTACACTGAGCAGCCCTCGAGCTCAGCACACCCATTCGAGCCGCCTCGTTCTTCGCTGCCGGTTCTTCTCGAGGCTGGTTATTCTCAGGGAGATATGGAGCGTTTCTGGCAGCAGTTTACTGGGGTAAAAGCTCAGTATTTGTTTTAAATTTAACTTCTAATTGAAATTACGTGTCATTGTTAAACTGTTTATATGTTTAACTTTTGTTGTTTTAATGTAAATATAGGGAGCTTCTGCTTCTGGGGCAACACCTGTCCTTCCCGTCAGTGTTTGTCCACCACCACCACCAGAGGGCGCGCAACTGCGCCGAAGCCACCGTGAGCGGCAGCTTTCGGCTGCGCTGAGATCCCCATACGTTCACAGCCGCGAGCCGAAACCTGTCGACAAGAAGTATATTGAGGGATTTACTCGTATGGTGGAGGGTATCCGTAATGGGAGCTACAGGAAGTTGGTGGTGACAGAGAGTGGGCACCCGATGAAGAGGACGTTTTGGCAAACTCTCATGAGCAGGACTAAAGACCTCGAGCCACAGGTATCTAATATTTTTGATGCATTTGTTACATGTAGTATTATTGTTTACTTAATATTAACATTAAAGTATGTGCAACATGTAGATGCGTACATGATGACGCTGAGGCATAGGCTGGTGACCGGTACAGACCTGCTTCAGGACATCGATCACAGGACGCATATCATATTGGATACGGAATTCTTCGTAAGCATTAACATATTTTGCGTTTATAATAAAATATTGTTGAAATAATGTTTTTCTTCTTTACAGGCTTTTTTGGATAGAGAATACAAGGAGCTGATGGAGAATGCGCGCCGTATGTTTAACTCTCGTGCAGAGCAGCGGCTTATAAGCTCTGAGGCTCCGGTGTTGTCGTGGAAGCCGGCTGCCAAGCTGATGTATTCAGTGTATGGCAAGGGTACCTCATCGACTCAGGGAGATTGGTTGGATGCCATTGCGGTACACAATTACACCTACATCATAAATAATTTTGATGGAAAATAAAAAGGATTGTTGATCAAGTATTTCTTCCTGTACAGGTCATTGTTCCTGTATTTGTCGAGGGGCGTATCGTTATCTGTAGCATTGATATGCTCACGGGTAAATGTCGCGTATTCGATCCAAACTTGTATCGGATTGGGGCACAGTCACGCCACGACATGCTGCGCGCTCTGTGTCCTTTGGGCCGTCTTTTCTACCGGGTCCTTGAGGTGTTCCTTTGGTTCGAGAGAACACGCATTGTGGAGAACCCGAATCAGAATCTCCAATGGCGTCAGCTGCAGATCGAGTATGCTGATCCTGCCGAGCAGTTTGCACAGAGCGACCGAGTTAGCTCTGGTGTTTTCGCGTGCATGACCGTGGAGCGTTTGATCGCAGACTCGCCGAGCCTGGAGTGGGGCAATAATAATTTTCATCTGTATAGGGACAAGATAGGCAGTGCCATCTACGAGTTTTGCTCATCCCCTGATGTACTTTGAACTTGTATTCTATGTACATTATGACTATTTACCAACATTTTTACCCCGACATGTTAGTATCTTCTTATCTATATTTACTTCCATGATGACTTGTGATACATATAAAACTGTAAGATAAGATGAATAAACTGATTACCCGCCACAAAAGTGTAGCCGTGAGGATTAGCCGCCACGGAATACACTACTAGCGGCTACCACTTTTTTTACACTTTTGTGGCGGCTAATTAGTTTATTTGGATTTAATGACATTTTTAATGCATAACCACATAATTTTTGAGTTTCAAGTGTTTTATTCAAAAATAGCCTATTATTTTATGTGTTTACTGTATTATTTTGTGTTCAATCAAATCATGCATAAAGTGAGTATTATTACCCCACTATAATCCAATTTTTTGCAGATTCAGTATCTCTCATATTTGACATCAATGTATACTTCTTGTAATATAAAAAAATAAAATTAAAAATTAAAATAAAAACTCTAAATTAAGGTATTCGTGTTATAATATAATATTACTAAGAGGGCTCAAAAATTCACTATTATGTATATTATGCAACAACAAAATATTATGAAACAAATGGATTAATTAGCCGCCGGAAGTTCATAGCCGCTGACCAGTAGCCGTGTATATTTTGGAACACCGGCTACTGTTCACGGCTATGAATTTCCGGCGGCTAATTGTTTTTTTAGAGCTAAAATATTTTTGTGTTTACATTTCAGGAGTTTCAAGTGTTTTCTTCAAAAATAGCCTATTATTTTATGTGTTTACTGTATTATTTTGTGTTCAATCAAATCATGCATAAAGTGAGTATTTTTACCCCACTATAATCCAATTTTTTGCAGATTCAGTATCTCTCATATTTGACATCAATGTATACTTCTTGTAATATAAAAAAAATAAAATTAAAAATTTAAATAAAAACTCTAAATTAAGGTATTCGTGTTATAATATAATATTACTAAGAGGGCTCAAAAATTCACTATTATGTATATTATGCAACAAAAAAATATTATGAAACAAATGGAGTAATTAGCCGCCGGAAGTTCATAGCCGCTGACCAGTAGCCGTGTATAGTTTGGACCGCCGGCTACTGTTCACGGCTATGAATTTCCGGCGGCTAATTGTTTCATTGGTTTCTAAATATTTTTTTGTTGCATAATACACATAATAGTGAAATTTTTAGTCCTCTTACTAATGTTTTTATAATGCAAACGTAAGCTAATTTTTTTATAAATTTTCAAACATACAGTATACATTAGAATGTGAAAGTGACGTGAGTTGGGCAATTATTGTCTCTTCATCACATTTTAAACTTGTGAAATTGACGTGAGTTAGACATTTTACAAAAACCGAAGCATGTCAGGTCTGATTTTCCAAAAAACCAAGCATGTCGGCTTTGACTTTTTGGACTTTGGCTTGGGTGGGTACTTTTATAAGACAAGTTATAAAAGTGGGTACTTTCGCCTATTCACAGTTTTCCAAATCCCCCATCTGTTCTCGACTAGGGCCCCACCTCCGATTGAAAATCAGCTACGACCAAGTACATTTTAGAGTTTTTCCTAGTTAACTTTGTAATTGCATATCATACTAGTTTTCTCCTACCTCCATATGCTTATACGTATGCTTTAGTAAATCATACTCCACTATTCTTGTATGTAAATGATATACTTCATCCGTCCCTCAAACATCTTCCTCTCTTTCTATTTTGGGCCGTTCCCAAAACATCTTTCTAACCTATTTTTGGAAATAATTGCATTCGCTATTATTCTTACAATCTTCACTTTTTGCGGGACCCATTCTCCACCCATCAAATACACAATTAACTTTTATTAAAATCCGTGTCACCCTTCCTTAAGAAGATGTTTGGGGGACGGAGGGAGAATGTAAATGACATTATTTATCTTAGTAAATTGAAGTTATTCTTATATGTAAATGATACTTTTATTCGTGGCAAATAACACTTTTACTCACATTAAATGATATTTTTATTTACGGAAAATGATACTCAATATAATATTGACTTATTTCTTAATTTAATTAACAATAAATATTTTTTGTAATCCCTCCGTCTCACAAGAACATGAACATTTGTAAATGGCACATGTTTTAAGAAATGTTAGATAAAAGTGTACAGTGAGTGAAAAATGGGTTCCACTTTTTATAAAGTAAAGATAAAAAGTAAATGGATTATGGTGGGATATTGTGCAAAAAAAAAACGTTCATATTTTTGTGAGACGGAGAGAGTATTATATATAACACTTTTAATGCACGCAAATGACACTTTTAATGATGCAAATGATACTTTCAAATGAAACGATAAATGATACTCCCTCCGTCCGCCAAGATTATGTAAAAATTACTATATTTGGCGTCCGCCAAGATTATGTCACTTTCCTTTTATGGCAATGGTCCCACCATCCTCTTTAATATTTTATCCTTACTAACACTCTTTATTTACAAAAAACCCTCTCAAAATTCAATCTCAACCACACATCTCATAAAGTGGTGGGACCCTGTCTTCTCCACTACATCAAAATCATCACCAATTTATTAAATCTCGTGCCCAAGCAATTTTACATAATTTTGGCGGACGGAGGGAGTACTTCGCAAATGATACATTACAAATATCAATTTTAATAAAAGAAAATGATACGTTTAATATATATATGTAAATGATACTTCAAATGATATTTTGTATAAAAATAAATTATATATTATAAATGATACTTTTAATGCACGCAAATGACACTTTCGAATAAACCAATAAATGATACTCCCTCAGTACTATTACTTTTGAGCACGGAGATTAAGAAATGTATAATTAATAGATAAAGTGAGTTGATGAAGATTATTTAAACATTATTTTAAAAGTAGGTATAGAGATAGAATGGTTGGTGGGTCCATTAATTAATGAATGTAAGTCCTTCAATTATTTGCCAAAAAAAGAAAGGGACATCTCATTATGGAAATTGAAACATTCGTAATGGGACAAAAGGAGTATTTCGCGATTAATACATTACAAATGACACTCTTAATAACAGAAGTTGATACTTTTAATGTATGTAAAAAAAATACTCCATCCGTCCCACTAAGTATGACCACTTACTTGTGGACACGGTTATTAAAAAGAAGAGTGATTAAATGATAAAAATGATATAAAGTAATGGAGCCCACAACGTTTTGTTATGTGATTAAAGGATAAAAATGATAGAAAGAAGGTGTTTTCTTTTTTGGAATAGATCATTCATAATGGGACAACCCAAAATAGCAAAATGACCATGTTATGTGACAAATGGAGCATTTTTTTTATAAAATCAAATGATAATTTTTATAAAAATAAATGATAGTACATTACAAATAACACTTTTAATAATAAAAAAAAAGTGATACTTTTAATCAATGCAAATGATACATTCGAACGTGCTGAGAAATGATAATTCGCCAATGACACATTACAAATGACATTTTTTTATAAAATCAAATGATATTTTGTATAAAAATAGATTATATATTACAAATGGAGTAATATTTTTTTGCACGCAAATGATAATTTTGAATTAACTAGGAAGGGTTGAAAAATGGATATAAAAAAATGTAAAGTGATAATAATAAAAAAAAATGTAAACAGAAAATATAAAAAAAATAGAAAAAAAAAATTGTCATTGAGGTTAAAAAAATCGACATAAAAATAGAATATATATATATATATTTGAAAATAAAAGGAAATTTGCAATTGTAGCTCGAATGGAACCAACTAAGCTAGATGTTCACTTAGTAAGTAAGCTCATTCATTTTATATATAAACTAATCAATATTAATTGAGTGGTTCATATGATGAGGTCGAGCTCATGGGCGTGCGCCTCAAATGAACAAACCACTTTGAGTGGAAGACTCGTGTACCTAACATTCCTTGAGTGAAAGACTCGTTTATTAGAGCTAGTTAGTAACTTAAAATGATTAATTACCTATAAATACATAGACAATACTCAAATATTAGTTTCTAACCAAAATTATCTTTTTGGTTAAAAAATATTCCCTCCATCCCACTATAAGTAGTTCAAAACTTTTCGGCACGATAATTAAGAAGAAGATGTAAATTGGTTAAAAGTGGTAGGGCCTACACTTTTTTTAGGGTCAAATTTTTTCATTTGTGGAAACAGGCCACTTATAATGGGACGTCCCTAAATGGAATACAGACCACTTATAGTGGGACGGAGGGAGTACATAATTTTTTTATTTTTTTTGAAATTTGACCTGAGTCCAAAGTTTGTTGGTTAATATCTTGACTGCCTGTGGTTCCAGATCTACGAGAATTATGAGATGCATATCCAGATATAAGAAGATCTGGAACAAATGCACATCTTGGAACGATAGAGATTCGTCGGGCATATGCACATCACGAATGATACTAAATTTGTCATTTTGCACAATTCGTACCAAGTGTACAGGCGAATACTTTTTGTTGTGGTGCTGAAACTAATCACCAGACTTTTCCATAAGTTTGCCTAGAACTAGGATTCGTCGGTGCAACCAGTGGTATTCATTTCAAATTGTTGTAGATTTAGTACTGATATATACTCCTCCCGTCCCAATAAAGTAGCCACTTTCTCAAAATGAAAATATTTAAATTTAATTTAAATTTCTAATTAAATCTCAACCCTCTCTAAAAACACACACACAAAATACATGCACACACTCAGCAGCTTCAGCCCCTCTCCCTTCTCTCTTCTTCTCCGGTGGACGACAGCAGCGCCTGCTGTCGGCCGCCGCCCCGCCCCCTGACCTCCCTCTTCCTCGCCTCTGCTATCTCTCTCTCTCGTTGCACACACACACACACACACACACACACACACACACACACACTGAAAACGTCGCTTCCTTCCCCATAAAACTTTCAGCGACAGTCGCCGCTGCCTCTCGCCCCTCTGGACTCTCTCATATACATAGATGTCGCGCCCCCTGACCGCCGAATCTGTGTAGGGCAAGAGAAAGATAGAGGGGGCTTAGGGTTTCGGATGGCGGCGACCTGGATTGTCGTCTCTAAGGTCCGTCAGACGCCTTCTCTCATTTCTCTCGTCTGACCGCCGACTACCCCGTCTGAATCCGCCATCTCTCCAGTGTAAATGTAGGTAAATGGGTGCACCTCTATTTGTGTGCCCGTGAGCGAGTAAATGGGGGTAGATGCAATTGCTTACCTTAGCCCTCTTTCTATTCTTTTCTTTTTTCCAACTTTTTCTTTATTCCAGATGAGCAAGGCAGGAATCGCTTACCTTAACCCTCTTTATAAAATTACGAAAGATATGGTGTTGTGTTGTTGCCAATTCAATTTCAATTAGGAAATTCTTTATTTCTTCTTTTATTGTGTGGTGATCAAAGTCAAGGTCTAGCAATTTCCGCTCATAGAATTGGTAAGTTACCTCTTGCTAAGATTGGAACAGATAGCTATGAGAAGAAGATTATATGTTGAAGAAGATAGGATGAAGAAAGTCCTAATCAATTTCTTAATCTATGTGCCGAAAAGAAAGTGGCCACTTATATTGGGACGGAGGGAGTAGTTAGATTTGTGAGATTTCATTTTATTTATGTTATTTTATGAGATTTTTGCTTATACTTGTATTTGGATTTGTTGTGAAATGAAGAAGATGAATAAAATGTTGTTTTGAATATGCGTTATTTCATGTTATTTCTGTTCATTCGTATCATTCGTCCCAAGAAATGTCGCAACAGCTCTTTGAGACGAATGATATGATTATGTCATTTTGTACCATTAGTCCCAAGAGATACCGTGCCAAATGTTGGGAAAAATGGTGCGAAATGATACGAAATGATATATTCGTACCATTCATCCCAAGAAATATCATTCCAAATGTTGGGACGAATAGTACGAAATGATCTATTCACATTCGTGCAAAGGTATGTCGTGCAAGTGTTGACACGAATAAGCCATTTCGTACAATTCATACCAACGTCTGTCGCGCCAGCACTTGGGACGAACAATATGAAATGACATATTGACTTCATTCGTGACAAGGTCTCTCGCGCAAGTGTTGACACGAATAAGTTATTTTGCACCATTTGTTTCAAGTTGTGTCTCGCTAGAACTTGAAACCAATTGTATGAATGGATTCACAATTCATCCCAATATTTATGGTGCCACACTTGAAACAGAAGGTCTCATTATTTGTATCATTGCACAATTTTTGTCCAACTAAAAAACCCTTAACGTTTCAAGTTTTAATAATAAATCCAAGTACAATTGAATAATACAATTCGAATCAACATTTCATTTTTTATTTTTATTTTTCATCAAATCCAATTACAAATCAAATGATCAAATCAATACAATAACACAAAATCTAGAAAATCTAGTTAAATCTCTATGCTCAATCTTTATTTTCACTTGAGAAGATGAGAGGAAGCCATCGTTTGGCGACGAATGTGAATCTTAGGATGGTTGGACACTATTCTAAAAAGACCCCGTGTGCGCATAATTGGCGCGAATGGTACAAATGATTCTTTTTCTATCACTTGTACTGCATATATATGTGACAGACCTTGGAACGATTAGCACGAATAGTGTTAATGGCTCCATTCACATCGTTCGTGCGAGCCTTCAACGCGACAGATCTTGGAACAAAATGAATGGATGCAGTGGCACCATTTATTCCTCCAATTGGTGCGACATATCTTAGTACGAATTTGTACCATTTCGTTCCGATCCGACACTTCTGGAACTGGAACTCTAGTAACTGAAACTCATAGATCTTGTAGAGATTTGGCAACGACGATGGGGTGGTGGAGTTCTCCGAATTTTGGAGAATATAATGGCGACGATGGTGTTCAGGTGAACCTGAAAAAGATGATTATATGTGTTGTCGGCGACGACGTAGAGGTAGTCGTCGTTGGCGAGAGATAGAGAGAGAATGGAGAAAGCCGCTGGCGAGAGAGATAGAGGGATAGCGGTGTCAACGATTTAGGGTTTGAGAGTGTTAGTAATTAGAGTGGAGTAAAAATCTCATATTTTATGGGACTATGTAAAGTAATTTTACTAAAAATAAAATGGGCATGAAATTTTTCACAAGGGACGGAGGGAGTGATAATTTTCCTTTAAGGGTGCGTTATCTTTGGTTGTAAATTTATCATGGGAAAATGAAGCATAAACAAAATTTAACCCTTTAAATCGTTCCTTTCTTTTCCCACGTTTTCCACTTGACCCCTACTCATTCCTCATTTACACTACAAATGAGAGATAATATTATCACACCATTTTTGGAGGGAAAATATTATCCCTCCTTTGTAGTGTAAATGAGGAATGAGTAAGGGTCAAGTAGGAAATGTGAGAAAAGAAAGGAAGGATTTAAATGGTGAAATTTTGTTTATCCCTCCTTTTCTCATGATAAATTTACAACCAAAGAGAACGCACCCTAAATGAAAATTTATCCACATACATTCCCAGCGTAATAAATCAGCTCTCAGTTGCCAGTAGGGCTGTAAACGAACCAAGCCGCTCGCGAACTATTCAGAGCTCGGCTCGAAAAAAGCTCGTTCAAGTTCGTTTAGAGAAGCTCGTAAAATAAACAAACCAAACTTGAGCTTAGTAGTATTCGGCTCGTTAGCTCGTGAACATGTTCGTCAAGTGATTCAGCTTGAAAAATATAAATTATTAGTAGACATAACTTATATTTATACACTAAAATTAATAATAATTGTATTAAATCTCTAATTAATTTTGTTTGTTATAAGAAAATAATTAATATATTTATTATTTTAAATAAAATAATTTATTTTTAAAATAAAATAATCAATATTTTGAATATAAATATAAATTTAGAAAGTTCGTATAGGTTCGATTAGGCTCGTGAGCCGCTCGTGAGCCTCAAAGTATTTGGTAAGTAAAGTTCGGGATTCGATTCGATACTTAACAAACCAAACTTGAGCACACCACTATTCGGTTCGGCTCGGTTCACCCCTAGCTGCCAGGAAAAAAAATTAAAGGGCCTATATTTATTCCACCACAACCTCAAAAAAATGAAAAAGCAAAATCCGTGTATCCTTAGCATTTTTAAAGGAACTAGTTAAATGATAAATAAGAATGCATATCAAATTTTGTGTAGTACTAATAGATAACAGAAAACAGTGACACAAACACTCTTTGAATCATCCAAATTCAGACAAATCGAACAAGGAGAAACAAATAACATGTATCATTGCTGTTTCTCTAAGCCGCAGATGACACTAGTTCCATGTTACAACCAAAGTATGCTTAAAATTTCTAATGGGACTAATTTCCTCTTCTGTACATCACACAACTATAAATACTGGCCATAGCTGTTTAGAGAATGATAAATATTGTACCTCACAAAATTGTTGCAAGACTTCATCGTTTGTAAGCACGATCGCGCCAAGATCCTTTTTGCCTGGTTAAAAGCTGCAGAGATGGAAATTTTATCAGCAAAAGCTGCAGAGATGGAAATTTTATCAGCAGCAACAGTGTAGATGAGCATCGAATTATTCCCCCTGTAATGTGCAACAAATTTACCTCGTCACTGAGAAGACTCATTGCAGGAGCAGTTTCAACGTTTTCATCTACATGGTTCGCACCTTGTGCCTCGTTGTCTGTCTCTGCAGGCGGTGGGTGTGAAGAGACTCCAAAGATCGCTTCATCGTGAAGGGCCTTCATCTCTTCCTCTTTCCTCGCCTTAAAAAATTGAAGCAGCGGATGTAAATTAGAATTTCGAAAACATAAAAGCTAGCAGCAACAAATGAGACTTTATTACCGCCACTGCAGAGAAACGAAAGCTTTGTCCCATGTTCTTGACCAACACAGCATCGTCATCAGCAGCTGCCAGTAGGGGATGAGCATCATTGTTATTACATAAAAAAATATAAAGTCTGGCTAGACGAAGCACCCTGTTGTCACAGAAACCAGCATCACACACTTGGAGAGCAAATCACCCTGGTTTCCTACATGATCTAATTTACACTTTCTCCTTCACAATTTCAAAAATCTCATTTGAAATATAGTATCATAATCAAAGGCAAACACTTAAGCAAGAAATAATGAGGCATGATAAGGTCAAAATTAAAGAAGACGAGGATTCTGTCAACCGCCATAGTAAAACATAACCAAAGAATATTAATTTCAGCGAATCAAACAGGCCAAACATAGATAGAGCACATAGGAGAAAACTTAATTAATTAGTCAGGAGAGCAGAAGCAATTTACCTTCTATGTCCTCCTCATCATCGAGAGGGGCATCCTTGTCGAACTCAAAACGCTCCCATCCAGAGCCTTTTCCAATTGTTTCATCATTTTCAACTGCGGAGATTATTCCATGTTACTACTGAAACATGGGAAAAAATGCATCCTTCCACAAGAAAGAGTTTTGGACTACTGAAACTATGTGAACATTATAAACAGAACACATTAACATAAACCACTTCTTCTACTTTCATGTTTGACCATGGGCCTAATGAATCTATCATATCTTCAAAAAAGTTAGGGCTAAATGCCGCTAAATCCTATAACTATATGCGTTTTCGCGTTTTGCATCAGTTTCAGAAATTCTACCACAGTATATCCCAACTAAGCCTTGAATTGGTTTTTGCATTCTATATAGTTTTCCGGCAAAATTGAAACTGACTTGGCAGCCGGACTTATCTACGTGTCTTGGAATTCCGATAATCAAAGCAATGTCGTTTTACCTCACGTTTCTTTGAAATTATTAGTCACAAAACGACGTCGAATTAGGGTTCCAGGGTTGGATTGGGGAATAGAGAGATAGATGAGATAGTCTGTGAGAGGGGAACGAGGGCAGCGACCTTCCGACAACGGTGGAGCTCTCGCACCTCACCATCGCCGGAGCTTTTTCTCAAAGGAAGAGGAGGACACCGGCGTCAGAGAGGCGTCCAACGAACCTCAGAAACAACAAGCATCGCCGGATTTGAGAGGAAGGCAACGACAGGTTCGATTTCAGAAATGAGAGGAAGGCTCCCTTCCCCTCTTCTCCAATTGATTGTGAGAGAGAGGCGACTTGAGAGAGAGCGACCCCTAAATTGGAAGAATTAGGGTTTGCCCCTCTGCCTTGAGCTTGGGTATTCAGAGAGGTCATTGGGCAATGATGTGGCGCCGACAGCAGTCGACGGCCGCCGAATTCGAGAGGCAGACGGCAGCAGCAGAACTCGCGAGAAAGAGGGAGCTAGGTCGTGCGTGTTTGAGAAAAGGTGTGAGTTGGGACTCAGCAACGGATTTGGAATTGAGAAGAGAGATCGAGGGGTGGCAATACAGCCTCGCCGACCCTCACCAGCGGCGCTGCCGCCAGAATTTCAAGGGAGGTGGGGTAGCTTCTGAAATTGAAAAAGAACGGAGATCAGCGTTCTGGTGCAGATTACAGAGAAGACCGAGCTTGAAAACGACGTTGTTTCACAAGAATCACAACACTTCATTTATTAAAAAAAAATGAATTTGACATGTATTTGCCATATAGACGTTATTCCGCCTTGTCACCAAAAATTTTGACACGTAGATTAAGTTAGGTCGTCGGAATTCTTCACCGGATGCAAATCGCGATTCAAGACTTAGTTGGGATATACTGTGGCAGAATTTCTGAAACTGATGCAAAACGCAAAAACGCATATAATTATAGGATTCAGCTGCATTTAGCCTAAAAAGTTACTATCTTGTGCTAGAAGACGAAAAGATATTCAAACGATACTTTGATGCATCACATATGTTTAGGCAGGGGCGGCTGCAGACTTACAAAACTAAGCTTTTGCATGATTGGGAAGCAGAGTATGTATCAATATCAATTATCAAAAGCAAATCAGTCTGAGTAACAGCAAGCAAGAACATACGCAGGAGCCAAAGAAAACACCAAAGGATAGTCTTACCAGTTTTTGAAAGCTGAAGCTTCATCTTGGCTTTGACTCTTTCAGCTGGTGTCTATTATAATAAAGAACAGTACAATCAATGGAATCCACAAAGAATCAACAGAAAAGAAGTATAAATTCTAGTGCAATATATTCTGCTAGAAGCTTCATATATCCATCCCTAAATACAAAATTAGAACTTGAAGAAATTAACAAAATAAGTTTTAGATTATGATTAACCATAAATAACAAATGAACTTGAGCATTCAAGTTTCAGGATGCAAATGCACAAAGTTTTCAACCAAATTTCTTAAGAATTAATCAAAAGAACAACAGTGCAAGAGATAAGAATTTCATGAAGAACTGACCATACTATCATAACCGTCAATCAATTTAGCAAAATCAGTCCTACCACCACCGCGCACCGCCTCCCGCTTCTTCCCTTTATCCAACCTCCGCTCCTCCGGCGATCCTTGCCTCTTACTTCTCTCTCTATTCTTCTCTCTGCTCCTACTCCTAGACCGATATCGACGCCTCGACCCATCTTCACGGCTACTACTCCTCCGCCTCGACCGCGTGTCGCGGCTCCGGCTAGGGCTCCGACTCCTAGTCCGCCGCTTCGAATGCTTATCCCTAATTCTATCTCGGCCGGGACTCCAGCTTCGGCTACGACTCCGGCTCAGCCGATTTGAATGTTTATCCCTAATCCTATCTCGGCTAGGACTTCGGATCGAATTTCGGCTAGGGCTAGGGCTCCGGCTCCGGGCCTCAGGTTTTTTGCTGAGCTTGTTTTGGATTGACTGAAGCTGCGCTTGCTTTCCGAAGTCGGAAGTTTTGGAAGGGCTGGATTCTCTGACGAAGCTACTGAGGAAAGATGAGGCGGCGGGGAGGGCGGAGCCCCTGGACGGAACGTCATCGTTTGTGGACGAATTGTTGGAAGAGAAGCCGAGACCCTGCTTGAATCGGGCGGCGCCGCCACCTCTACGAGTCAGGTCGTCGTAGTACGCAGCCAGCTTTTCGTCCTCCATTTCCAGCGCCGGCGGGAATTTCCCGGTATCGGTGAAATAGCCGAACTGTTTTGGGGGTGATTTTAGCAGCTTATCGCAGTATCGAAATGGAGTAACGTTTTCCTACAAATTATACTTTATAAAAAATATTTTATTTATTTTTCTCAATTTATTTTATCAAACAGATAATTTTAAATTTGTGTTAATTAATACTAATAATATGCTTCATCCGTTCCTTTGATAGTGACTAACTTTTCTTTTTCGTCTGTCTAATTGATAATGGTTTTTTTTTAATAAATGAAAGAAAAAACTTGTGAGTTTTATCACTTTCTTTCACTTTATCATTTAATTAACTTTTTTCTTAATAATCGTGTCGAATAGTAATGAGTCATTATTAATAAGACGAATGAAGTATATGAAATTACGTACAATTATCTCATACTATCTACTAAAAATATCCACACTCCCCACCAATCTCTCATTGAAGTCATCATATATAATTATTCCTCTTTCTTTCTCTAGTATGTTTTTCGCATAATTTCTCTCTCACAGCTAGGAATGTCAATCCAGCTTATGGACTAGCTCGATAAGACTGATAATTCGAGAGGATTAGAGTTAAAAAATTTAAATTAAATAAAATTACAATACGAATAGCATGTAATCGATGGGATTGACTCCAAAATAGCCTGAACCCTATATGGTTGACTAGATAAGAATGTGTTGGCCTGATTATATATGAAAACTTTCTCGTTACATGATTTAAAATTTCATTACTTTGTTTTTAAAAATTAGTATAATGATTTTTTCTCCCCCAAAAGATTGTGAAATGTATTTTGATAAAATTAGAAAATGATGTGTATTTTTATATCTCTAAGAGTAGCATATTTTATGTAAAAATCAAAAAATGATAAGCACTGTTGTTTGGTTCTTCGTGGACTCCAGTGAGCAAATATTCGTAAAATTCCCGACACACCACCACCATTTCGCAGAAGTGACGAGAGGGGTAATAGAAGGATTGATTGGGGGGGGGACAACAGTCTTCTCTAACCTTCACCTATTGGCTAGTTGAAAGAGTTTTTCCTTGTTGGCCCGAGCTCTATTACGGGCAGATGAGAAACCTCTTCCTCTTGGGTCTCGGAGGCAAGCCCAATAAGACCCACCACTTCAATATCAGGTTCATCCCTTAGCTAGAGAAAGGGAATGATAGGGGTGGATCTCAATAGCAGTTGGGGATGAGGTTGAGACATCAATCCTGCGAGGATCATGGCTGACAATGCTGGCGAAGTGAAAGCTGTAGATGAGCTCTGCTCCTAAGCGGCCGCACTAGAAGTTTCTCCCCCAACAATATCCTCGTCGGCAGCAGAATTACCTAAAATTTTATAACAAGCGAACAAGTGGCTGGGACAGCTGCTGTCGGCCAAAAGGGAGAGAGGGTGGTGGCTGGCGGCGATTGTCGCCGGAGAAGGGTGGACGCCGCTGTTGGGTGCGGTAGTGAGAGGGAGACTAGAGGTGAGGAAAGAGAGAGAGGTTGAAGGGGGGAGAGAAGGGAGGCAGGACCCGCCGGCCTCCGACGACGGTTCGGCCGTCCGGTGGCGGCGGTAGGAGGCTGAGAGGGAGAAAAGGAGGGGTAGTGAGTCTGCTATGTGTGAGTGTTGTGTGAGTGTTGGGTGAAGAAAAATGGGCTTGGGCTTGCGCCTAGACTAATTTATTTATAAATGGGCTCATATTAATTAAGTGGTTGGGCTCCAATTTTATTAAAAGGGATTGGGTTTTTGATTTAATTATTCTTTTAAATAACAACTAGCAATTATAATTTATTTAAGCTCATAAATTACTCCTTTAATTATCATTTTCAGTTCAGATTTTTTAAAACTTTATAGATAACCTTCTCAGGTTTATTTATATTAAATTATTTTGCAAAGTTCAATCTGATCCTTATGTATTATTATTTGAATTTATCTGACTAGGTGCGGCGCAATAAGGACGTGAACTTTAAATTCTCGCAGTTTAAATTTCAAAGTTCAAGTTACAGGTGTGGAATTTATTTCAGTAAATGATGTGGTTAATTTTTGTTCATTTTAATATTATGTGTTTACCATATGTGTTATGAATTACATTAATCGCTAGGGGCCCGTAAATAGGGTCCATAACATCACAGTCATTGGATTGCCACAATGCGATTTGAAGTTATGAATTATGTATCGCTAGGGGCCCGTAAATAAGGTCCAGGACGGAAAGGTCCTTGAATTGCCACAATGCGATTACATGTTAAAGTTATAGTTGCAACTATTATATTATCGCCAGGGGCCCGTGAATAGGGTCCGGGGCATTAAAGTCCTTGGATTGCCACAGTGCAAATTGAGGATATGTATGAAATGGCAGTATGTGTTATCGTTTTATTAATTCGGATAATTATTGCATGTTCTCACACTGAGTATATTTCATATGCTCATCCCATATTTAACATTTTCAGGTAATTGACGTTGGAGACGCGTAGAGGATCGAATGGACGCATCTAGCCACTTTTTGAAAAGATAATGTTGTAGTTGCACATAATATTTTGCTTAGCATAGTTTTTGAATCTCAAACTACTCCTGAGATTTTGTTTGACTTATCAAGTTTAATATTATCCTATTATCTTTCTGTCACGGCTATCTTTCTTTTTAATTCAAATTTATTTCAAATATTTTTTTAAAAATTTTACTTCTTTGAATTTCTTTATAACTCAAATTTTTATCTTCCGCTGTCAAAAGTTATTTAAATTCATATTTAATACTTTAATTAGATTAGGGTGTTACACTCCCAGAGTAATGCAGGGAGAAACGCAGCCGGCATATCAGCCCACTCGGAATGAACAAGGGTCCAAGGTGGTGCACAACGTGAATAGACTCACTGATCAAACACTGTTGAACAAGCCCCAGGAAGAGATTTTTTATTTGATCAAGAACGAGCCTTGGTTCAGAGCTCCAAGGGACTTTACAGTTGGGGCTCTTAAGCCCGGGCCAAACAGTTTCTCTGTCAATATCATAATCATATGGGCACCCTACGGAATACTGTGGACACCTTCGCCACCAATTGGAGATATTAACCAGGCAGGGGAGATTGGACCAATTCGTGAAACAAACGCCGCCCCCCACATCTGCAAGACAACAATTGTGACACCAGGGCGGAGAGAAATCAAAGGAACCAAGGGGTGATCGCAAAGCTGCCACCCCACCTCGAGGGGAAAAAAGACAAGTACATATGATAATCGAGGAGGAGAATGGACCTATGTCCAATGGAGCATGGAAGCAGATCGTTCGCTCATGGAGAGCTGGAACTCCGTCGAGCCATGTCATGACTGTGCGCAATGCGGTGAAGGAGCCGAACATTTCTTTTGGGCCGGAGGATCATGCAGAGCTTATCCACCCACACAACGATGCATTAGTTTTCTCAACAGACGTGGCCAACTACACTGTTCACTGCATTTTTTGTGGATTATGGGAGTGCTGTCAATATAATCTACAAGGATTGTTTGACGACCATGGCTTTAAATGCTACTCTGAAGCCGTCGGGTAATCCGTTGTATGGCTTTACCGGAGAATCCATTACACCCTTGGGATCTCTAGAACTACCAATGACGTGGGGAAAGGCAGGAGCTTCACGGACCATCATTTTCAAGTTCTTAGTGGTTGATTTCCCAAAACTGAGCTATAACATCATCGTGGGAAGGCTACCACTGAATGCTTTCCAAGCTGTAATTTCTATGTACCATCTAAGGATGAAATTCTCGTTAGAAGGTGGTCGTGTGGGGGAGGTCTTCGGGAACCAGGTTACCTCCAAGGAATGCTTCGTGCTAAGCTTAACATCCTAGGCTGGACATAAACGAGCTCAGAGCAAGCAAAGTGGGTCAATTGAGAAGAGTTCCAGAAGTGAGGGTAGCTCGGGAAACGTGACAGAAAAAGCTGAGATCGAGGAGATCGGGAGAAATCCCGACAAATAACCTACGATGTCAATTGATGATAGATGCATGCTGGTGGAATTATTTCCTGGAAAAACAAGTTTTACTACACGGGTGGGCACCAAAATATCCCCAGTTCTAGAAAGAGAGGTGATAGAATGCCTTCGGCGTAATGCAGATGTGTTTGCTTTCACTACGACAAACCTGAAGGGGATAGACCGAATATTGGCAGAGTATCGTTTGAATGTGGATCCTACAAGAAAGCCAGTTATTCAGAAAACAAGACACTTCGGGCCAGAGAAGGATGCAGCGATTAGGGAGCAAGTGAAAGCTTTGTTAAAGGCAGGCCACATAGTTGAGGTACAATATCCCATTTGGTTATCAAACACGGTGATGGTCGAAAAAAAAAAGAAGGAATGACGAATGTGTGTGGATTATCGAGACTTGAACACAGCTTGTCCAAAAGACTGCTACCCTTTGCCGCGCATAGACCAGCTAGTTGACTCAACCGCCGGTTGTGAATTATTATCCATGATGGATGCCTTCCAGGGATATCATCATATTAGTATGCATCCGGATGATATCGCCAGAACCGCCTTCGCAATTTGTTGTGGTGTTTTCGATTACACCAGAATGCCATTTGGGCTAAAAACGCTGGAGCCACTTACCACCGTATGATGGATACAATCTTTCAAAACCAGATCAGGCAAACCATGTCAGTTTATGTGGACGACATGATGGTTCAGAGCAGAGCTGCCGCGTCACATCCTTCAGATCTAGAAGAGGTCTTCGTTGTCATCCGTCAGCAGAAATTGATGTTAAATCCGAAGAAATGTGCGTTTGGGATCAGCACGCGAAAGTTCTTGGGATATCAGGTAACTCCACAGGGCATAGAGGTAAACAAGGACAAGGTGCAAGCTATTGTGAACATGACACCACCAAGGAACATCAAGAAAGTACAAACATTGAATGAGGGAATCACGACACTTGGACGATTTATTTCCCGCCTAGCCAACAGAAGTTTACCTTTCTTTAAGATCTTGTGGAAATGGACAAAGTTTGAATGGACTCAGGGCTGTCAACAGGTCTTCGAACAACTAAAGAGATATTTGGCAGAGCTGCCAATGCTTACCAAGCCTAACCCCGGGGAAACTTTATATCTGTATATTGCAGTGGGGGTAGAATCATTGGGATCGGTCCTCATCAGGGAAGAGCGGGGGCAATAAAAACTAATTTATTTCGTTAGCAAGATATTACAAGGGGCAGAGTTGAATTATTCCGAAATCGAGCGGTCAACACTAATTATCTTGACCATAGCCCGAAGGTTGCAACCATATTTCTTGGCACACAAAGTTATTGTGCGTACATCATTGCCATTCAAACAAACTCTGGGACGGCCGGACCTATCGAGTCGGATGGTGAAGTGGGCAATTGAGTTAAGTGAACATGATGTGGATTTCGAACCGCGAACCGCGAACAGCCATCAAAGCACAAGCTCTGGCATATTTCGTGTAGGAAACCACAAGAGCAGAGAAACAGCAGCCCTGGAGAGCGTCGGTCGACGGATCCGTCACCAAAGATGGATGCGGGGTAGGCATACACATTCAATCCCCTACGGATAATGATCTATAATTTGCTATCAAATATGAACAACGTCTGTCCTACAATGAGGCCGAGTACAAGGCAGTGGTTAAAGCGTTAAAAATCTTGGCAGAGCTAGGTGCTGAATCAGTACATGTGAAATCCAACTCACAGTTGGTGGTACAACAGTTGTTGGGAGAGTATGATATTTGGAATGATAGGATGGCTGCATACCATATCCGAGCTAAGGAGTTGATGGCTAAATTTCAAGACTGTTGCATTGAGCAAATACCCAGAGAACATAATAACAGGACTGACCTTCTGGCACGTATGGCCAGTGCGGTCGAGTACAACTGGACGAATTCGGTAACTCTACTCTTCGAAGCCAGCTCAGAGGGAAAACAGGGTGTACTTAGCGTGGAGGTGAGGAGGACTGGCGAACCCCTATCATCCATTTCTTATGAATGGGAGAGCGATTGGACCCGGTCATATCCCAACGCTGCCTTTACGGCAGATATTGCATGATCAATGATCAATTGTACAAGAGGTATTTCACTCACCCATTGTTGAAGTGTTTATCCCCGGAGAAGGCACAATTTATCGTCAAAGAAATTCACCAGGGCTGCTACAGAAATCATGCAGGGTATAAGTACATAATGAGAAAGATTGTCAGTGCTGGATTTTATTGGACAACAAAGGGAGATGACGTTAAGAGCTTTGTTTGAAGATGTCAAGTATGCCAGAAATATGCTCCACGCATCAATGTTTTAGGAGAGACCATGGGAACCATGTACGCCACCTGTCCCTTCGACAAGTGGGGAATTGATATAGTGGGAAAACTCCCTACTGCACCTGGAGGAAAATGTTTCCTCATTGTAGCAGTCGATTATTTCTCCAAATTGGTGGAGGCCAAGGCAGTGTCAAAAATCGATGAATGCACTATCGAGAGATTCTTGTGGCGGAATATTTGTTGTAGATACGGGTCGCCGAGGGTACTCGTCTCTAACAATGGATCACAGTTCACCGGAAAAAGAATAGAAGAATTTTGTCATCGGATGGATATCATCCAAAGATTTATCTCTGTGGCTCACCCACAGGCCAATGGCCACGTAGAGCTTACCAACCGCACCATTTGTGAAGGGCTGAAAAGTGACTGGAAAAAAGTAAATGGAGATGTACGGAAGAGCTGGATGGTGTTCTGTGGGCTCATCGAACCAGCCCAAAAACTTCTATAGGGGAGGCGCTATTCACACTGGTGTATGGGTCCAACGCTGTCATACCGGCAGAGGTGCGCTTGGCCTCGCATAGGATTTTGCATTACGATCCTATCCGGAATGATGAGCTGCGTCGATTAGACATGGATCTTATCGACTTACATAGGGACGAAGCTGTTCTCAGGGTTGCAAAGTATAAGAGTATCATTAAAGCAAGGTTTGACAAGAAAGTGGTGGTCAGAAAGTTCAACACGGGAGATCTGGTATTGAAACGGGCTGATGCACTACATCCAGCTAAGAAATTTGATCCCACTTGGGAAGGTCCTTTCGTGGTAACAGAAGTGTTGGGAGGTGTAGTGTATCATTTATCTGATAGTGAAAGGAGGCCATTCACTCGGCCTTGGACATCAATACTTTGAAGAAATTTTATGCTTGAAAATTCGACAGCTTTGACTTATCGTTTTAGACCAAATACTCTTTTTCCCCACAAGGGTTTTAATGAGGTTTGGGACCAAGTTTTTTTAATAAAATGAGATTCTTGGTTTTAGGGTAATTACCCATGTTCGACTTCATTCTTTATTTTCAGCATGATACTTATCTTTGAACAGTCAAGAATTGCAAGGTTGTGGAACAATCGTGTTTGACTTCTAAAGTACATGCACGACACTGGAAGGGAATAGGGGTGTATACCCCATATATACCTTGTGTATTACTATTCATATCCTATTTTTTAGGGATAATTTTTTTTAAAAGTTTTTAGATGTTGCCTAAGTTCGAGCTCCCAGAGCTGTCTTAGCGCGAGCAGCTGCTTGAGCCGGATCCCAATGCTGGCTTAGCACGAGCATTAAGTTTTAGAAATCGCCTAAGTACGAGCTCCCAGAGTTGTCTTAGCGCGAGCATTAAAATGTTTTGTTTTTAGATGTTGCCTAAGTTCGAGCTCCCAGAGCTGTCTTAGTGCGAGCAACTGCCTAAGCGGGATCCCAATGCTGGCTTAGCACGAGCATTAAGTTTTAGAAGTCGCCTAAGCGCGAGCTCCCAGAGCTGCCTTAGCACGGGCATTAAGAGGTTTATTTTTATATGTTGCCTAAGTTCGAGCTCCCAGAGCTGCCTTAGCGCGGGCATTAAGAGATTTGTTTTTAGATGTTGCCTAAGTACGAGCTCACAGAGCTGTCTTAGCGCGAGCAGCTGCCTAAGCCGGATCCCAATGCTGACTTAGAGTGAGCATTATGTTTTAGAATCCGCCTAAGCGCGAGCTCCCAGAGTTGCCTTAGTCGCGAGCTACTAGGGGGAAGAGCTGCCCAAGAGGTGTCATACTCTAACACCTAGGCATAATAAGGATTTATGTTATCTTTGATGGGATTCGTGAATTACAACTTTGCCTCGGAAGCCGCATAACTTCTGTATCGATGCTAGGATTTGAAACACGAGTTGAATTCTATTATTTTGTGATATATTTCTTATTGCATACCTATGATATATTCTTGACAATGAGTTGCATATCACTAGAAAGGGGAAGGGTTTAATGAGATACCAAATCAAATGAAATGAGATCATGGGCTTTAGAAAATATTTCTATCTCTGGTTTTCTTTTACATTCTACACATTACGAGGTTGTATCACAATCGTGCTTGACTTCTAAAGTATGCGCACGACACTGGGGGGAGTAGGGGTGTATACCCCGTATATACCTTGGATATTACCAGTCATATCCTATTTTTTAGGGATAAAAAATTTAAAACTTTTTTTAGATGCTTCCTAAGCTCGAGCTCCCAATGCTGTCTTAGCGAGGGTGTGAAGTGTTGGTGAGCTCGAATACGGGCTGCTCTCCACCTTTTTTTAGATTCATCATATTCCTTGGAGTAACGGTCCTTGAACCGATACCCCAGCTCGTGATTTTCCCGCTTGGCCTCCTGATAGGCTGACTCCAAAGAATTTTTTTCAACCTCCAGTTTTTATAATCGGACCTTGGTACGGGCTAACTCATCCCCGACAGTAGTGAGGCGAGAAGCCGCTTGAGAAGCCTCTTGCTCCTTGAGAGCCAGAGCAGATTGGGCCTCATGCAAACTTTTCTCCACCTTGTCAAAAATTTCGACTCAGCGCAAGGCTTCCGCCTTTTGGGCCTCTTTCTTAGGATGATAGAAACGAGGTTAGATGATGAAAAATGGCACGAAGACATAGGGAAAAGATAAATTATACCGTCATGTATAGGCGACCCAACGACGCGACCAATTCCTCGCCTGAAGCTTTGCGAGCAAGGGCTTGGTCTTCTGGATGAACCCGGGCTATCATTTGCTCATAAAATTCTCATCCCTCCATACTAGAGACGGGGCAAACCAAGAGTGAAGTTCTGTCACCAGGGGCACCCTGTGGTAGCTTTGGACCACTATCCGTATACTTGCCGAGACAGATCGCCCTTCTCTTGCAGGCCAGTTCTTCGACCTTCTCTTTGGCCGCATATTTATTTTTCCATTTCTGGGTTGTTTCGACATCCACGGGACAGATGGTAGAAACGGGCGGGACGTCGAGAATCTCTATTTCTTTATCCGCTTGCTCTTCCTCATCTTCGTCCCGAAGTCCAGTATGAACTGTAGAGCCATCCGAAACACGCTCCAGAATTGGTGCAGGACAGCGGGGACCGGGAGAAAAGGGGACGTAGAAGACAGGGACCGAGGAGATACCCTCGGATGTCGGAATATTGATGAAAGAGGGGGCTTCGGTTGGGCCCCCAAATTCTTGGTTTTCACTGACAGTTCGGAACGTGTCAGCATCAGAGGGGATGTCTACGGGGCCGCTGTCATCACCAACAGCGCCGTCTCCGGAAGCGCCAGCCTTGTCCTCATGCTCCACTGTCGGAGTAGGCAGAAGGTTCTCGCAATCAGTCATCCACTCCATATCTTAGACAACAAAAGATATCATCATTTCGCATACGTCATTATCATAAATCACAAGGAAGGAAATAACAGAAACAACATTATTACCTATCTTGGATTCAGGGAAACGGGAGAACAGCCCGTTAGTCGCCAGGGCTGAACTATTCTACACTAAATTCTTGCAAGTAAAAGGTTTTAGAGAATGAAAGAGGTTAAGTTTATTAAAAATTTCCAAGTCCTCATTGGAAGGAGCATGGAGAGGGTGGTATGATAGAGTATGTCGTTCGGGATGCCAGAGTACATCAGTGACATTGGCGAACGCACGCCAAGTCCTCTTAGCCGTCGATACGATACAGTACTTATTTACAAAGTTCTTGTCACGAGAGGGCAATCTATTCAGAAATGTGGTCTTAAATTTCTTACTGGTAGAAAAGCTAAAATGGGTGTTGGTTTTCTTGAGGATCCGAGTTTGGCAAAAAAGCTGCGCTGTATATCGACAACCGTAATACTTGACAAGGATGTGAAAGAAAAATGCCCTTCGCAAGGCTGAATGCGCTAGTTGGTAAAAGGGAACGTGGAAATAGTTACAAATATAGGCGCGGTCCTGCCACCACCTGCTGCTCCCACAGCGTTATATTGTTCTCACGGAGGTTGGAGGGGGTTTCTAGTGATTTATGGTTGAGAAGACGGAAGGTTAAATTAGGGACTCTGAGCGCTTTTTCCAACCTTTTCATCTCCTTTATCCCCATGATGGACGCGGGAACTGTATGAGAAGACATGTTCGTTGCCTTTATGACACACTCCCTAGAAATTCTTAAAATTGAAAAAATGGTGGAGGATTTTACGCTATACAATCCAAGAGGAAGAGAGTGAGGACAATACCTAAACCAGGTCGCAGGAACAGGAAGGGAGTAAACAAGGTCTAGCAAGCATCAAGGAGGCGTCGAACGAGTGGCGGAAGTATAAAATGGTCGGAGAAATTTTTGGTGAACAAAAATGCCGGAAAATGAAGAATTGGGGAGGAAGAAGAACTATATATATGTAAGGGCGGCGCGGGGAACGAGGGTTTCTAAGTCAATTTTGCATGGTTTTTATGGTTAGTATTATGCGGTTTAAGTCGATTTTACGCCCGTTTTATTATCATTTGGAGTTCATTGGCTATTATTTCATGATTTCACGGTCGGGTGTAGTTTTGACTGTTTTGATGCAGAAATGAGTGGTATTGAAGCATGAAGTGTAAGGAATATGTTAAAGAGAAGAGTTTTGAGAGAATCGAGCCCAAAAATTGAGAAAAGACGAAGATTCTGAAGCCGGGGCGAGAAGGAGGCAATTCGGCGGTCAGAGGAGTTGACCGCCGAAATTTGGTGTTTTGAAGAGCAAATTTGGCGACCAACTCGGCGATCGCCGAGTTGGCCGCCGAAATCCTTGAGTTGGTTTTACGCTTGGTGGAAGAAAAACGGCGACCGCCGTTTTACGGCAAAATTCGGCGACCTGCTCGGCGACCGTCGAACGGGCCGCCGTTTTGGTCGCGTGTTTTAAGCCTTCCATGTTTTTACGTTTTTCTATGTTATTTTCGATTTTTAAACTCTTTGTTTTACCCTAAGACTATAAATAGGTCCTCTTTTGACTTATCAAGGGTTGCCAACTATTATTTTTGAGTTTCATAGCTTTAGTTTTCATTGCTTTTCAATTCTTACAGTACTGGATTTTGATTTATGCAAGAGTGAAGATTCAAGCTGTTACATTCAATTATTACGGTTTTATATAATTTAGTTTTTGCAATTGTTCTCTTATTTACTATGTTTATGTTTTATTTTACGATGTCTGGCTAGTTCGTTAATCTGAACCTAGGGTTTGTACATAGCTGATTCATTATGTGTGTATGATTTATTGATATCAATTTGCCTTCCAACTTGTGATTCATGATTTCTGGTGCTTAGTTTCTTGTGAATTACCTGATCAATAATTTACATGTCTAGCTGTTCAGTTTGAGTCTTGAATGTGATAATTGTTCAGCCGATTCAGGAATGCATGATATAGTGTTAGCCTTGAGTCTTGAATGCGACATGTGAAGCTATAGGAAGCTATTCTTTGTGTGCTATTTGGAGTTAATTTATTCCTTAGAGTCTTGAATGTGAAAAGGGATAAATTAATCTACGTTCATAGGTGTTCGTTAGAGAAGCTTGTGAATAATATAGTGATCTTTCATCAGGGTTGGATTAAATTGGTAATTGAATCAATAGATTAAATGCATGTAATTGATTAGTAAAAGTACATCCCTAGGGTCAGAGTCTTTTATTATTTGAGTTTTTATACTATTTTATTTGCTTTGTTTTGATTTAAGTTTTATTCTTCATTCTTATTTGAGTTTGCCTGAATATTACTAGAGTTTATTTAGGATTACTTAAAGTGATTCGTTGTAATAGTCCTTGTGGATACGATACTCTGCTTGATGTTTTCGTGCTACAATTATACTGTTTAGTTGCAGTTATTATTGTTAAGAAATTAGCGATCACTCACAACTTCAACGATATTTGATCGAGCATGTTTCGGACCTCTAGGGCCGAAATAAGAGTGAATACCTTAATTGAAACAGCAGTTTGGATAGAATTAAGAGCCTTCTGATTGGCATTAGAAGTATTGAGATCATCTCTAGTCCACTTGCTTCAAGGCTTATCATTGTTGTCATCCCATTTAGGAGCAATCCAACCAATCTCAACGCCAGTCCAGGCTTTCTCATCCACATATCTAACAAAAGATGTCACACGCATCTTCCAATATGCATAATTTGTACCATCAAGTAATGATGGTCTAACAACAGATCAACCTTCTCTCTGGGTAGCCATCGAACACACGAATAGAACCACGAGACAGGCGGTGAAACTACAGGTTCAAAACCTATAAAGCAGGTCATGGTAATCTGCTCTGATGCCAATTGAAAGTGTTACCTGTGCAAATACACATATATTTTCACCACAGACCGAGTTAGTACATATAGTAGTGCAACAATATCAAGTGTAATAAACAATGTAACAGCCAAAAGGCACCGAGATTGGTAACCCAGTTCGGCGATAGAATACCTATGTCTGGGGGGCGTCGCCCGGGGAAAACATTCCACTATGTGAGATTAAGTTACAACAGGACTTATAAAAAGACTCAACCTTTCTATGCCTCTATAACTTCCCAAAACTCCAACAATGGTGAAATATCGAAAGCTAGACAACGACTAACCTTCTAGGCTTGAACACCGGCGAACACCACTTAATCCGTTTTACTGCTCAATACTTCACGAAACAATAAGTAAATACCACAACCAATTAATAAATGCACCTTGCTCAAGCCGACATAGGAAAGCAAAGTACCAGACACACACTCAAGAAAGACTCGATCTGGAAACTTAAAAAAATAACGAGCAATAAACTAGAGAAGTGTATCCCCACGAGAATTATACTTCTATAAGGGCTGCTCTGTGTTTTTCCACTCCGACTAAATATATAACACCATATGTACCAACATGAGTTGTTACAAGTCTACTAAATGATAATATAAATACATAGAGTACTTCTACTTTAACAGGATCTGGGGCGCGAAACTGCAATCACATGCGACTTGTAGAAGAGAATATGCATTATCAACGATACTAGGGATGGCAATGGATCCGGGACCCGGTCCAGATCCGCGGATCCAGACCCTTTTTTCCGGATTTGGACCTTGTAAAAATTGGACCCGGCGGATCTGGACCGGATCTGGAGTAATCTTTCAATTTCCGAATCTAGATCTGGAGTAGTAATTTTAAAACCCAGATCCGGTCCAGATCCGACCCGTGGACCCGGATATATATAAATGTATTATTTTTGTTTTTTAATTATATCAAATCCTAAATCTGAATCATAATACCCAATCGATATGTTATTCTAAAATCTAAAAGTGAATCTGCAACTGCTCATTTCCACCACCGCGACACCCCTCATCTCCAATCCACCGCCTGAGCCACTTCCCCACCGGCGCCGACAGCATGAAGGCGACGTCGACCACCTCCGCGTCCTGATTCCTGGAGGCCACTGCGTGAAGCTCTCCAGTCCACCGCCTGAGCTCTGAGGCGCTCCCCCACCCGAAAATCCATCGGCATCCACAGTATGAAGGCAACGCCGACCACCACGTCCTGAAGGCCACTGCGTGAATTCCATCTGCACTTCCTCACTCCTCAGCGTGAAGCTCTTACCCGCGTGAAGCTTGAAGTCCTCTCTTTGTTTTGGACTTCAAAGGTTTGCTTGTTTCTAGTTCAGTGGTTGATTAATTTCATTCAAAAAAATTGTGCATAATTTTCGAATGCCTCGTTCCATATTTCCATTCTACTGATTTGGTTCCTAGTGACATTAAAGAACACGCTATTTATTGTTAAATTGATTATTGTTGAATTGGAGTCCAATCGTGGGTTTTGTTGAATAATCGTTGGTTCCTAATGGCTTTTGTATATATACACATCTACTGTCAGCTTGGTTTTATGTTAATATGCAATTATGAGTCAATTTGAATTCATTTATTGAATTATTGCTGGATTTAGTTTTTTTTTTTTTTTTTTTGAAAGGATTGTTGAATTCAGTTTTGATGTTTAATTAGTTTTAGGAAAGAAAAGACAATGGATCCGGGTCTGGACCCGGGACCCTGTGGATCTTATGGATCTGGACCTGGATCCCATTTTTTTGGATCCAATGGATCTGGATCGGATCTGGATCTATGTAAAAAAATCCGGATTTGGATCTGGACCAAACAGGATCCGGTCCAGATCCGGCCCATTGCCATCCATAAACGATACGTATAATATATAATACGAGTAATTCATAGAATAAAAAAATTAATAAAATCCCCTAATAACATAAGGAAATTGGGCCCGACAGACTTGACGCCCCTAAGAATATGTTCGTCCCGCTCCTTAATTGAATTGGGCTCCAGTAAGACGTTATATTGTATTTTTATATGTTTAAAATGAAATATCCCTATATAAGTATAATATCTTTAATTAACTAGTTTATTTAGTATAAAATTATTGATAATTAAAAAAATAAAAATATAGCATTAATTTTAGATTAAAGAGATAATTTCTCCCTTATAAATAAATATTTAATACATTTTTTTTACTGATTTTTGGATTTTATAAATAAAATGATAAACTGATTTTTTATTTATTTTAAGAAGTCATAGAAAACTACTTTAAAAACATAAAAATTACCATAATATTATGTTTTTCTTCTTTTTTCATGTTCGATATTCCCTCTTTTTCTTTTTCTAAAGATTTTCTTCTTCTTTTCTCGGTTCGACTCTAAATTCAAGAAAACTAGCAATAGTAATGAATCATCCATGGCACTCAATTCCTTCTTCACGAATTGTGAAAGCAAAGATTATGTGATCTCAAACGATTCTAAAGTAAAAATAAAGGATGAAATAGTAATGATAGAAACTTGCAAGTTAGTTGGGTGGAGATTATGAGATTAATAAATGGGTAAATTGGGTGCGATCTGATAGGAATGGATCTGTATGAATCTATGAATCAGAACCAAACAAAAAGCATAGAAATAAATACGACGTATCTGACAGGCCAAATATTTATTAAGATTTTGTTTGGTTGGACCAGAAACATGGGAGAAAGAATCCACTTATTCATTACAAATCAAAACTGAATGCGATTTTACCTTTTTTTTCATTTCAAAGTGAAAAGATTTTAATCAGATTAGCCAGATATTCTTTTCACTGATTTGATCACTCATTCCCCTATTGAAAACCCTTTTATGCTATAGTATTAATTTATTTTATGTTATTCATTCAAGTCTGTCCTTATTTTCTAATTTCTCAAGCTCGATATCAAAGGATACCATAATGTATATTTTAAGATTTGACTTGATATTTTTTTAATATCTGTCTTGATATCGTATATCACAATACATGTATTTTAGATCATGGGAAGAGCTAAAATAAGACCATTTCTTAAGATATAAAATAAGAATCATTTTCAGTCCTTAAATCATCAAGATTTACGGTTGATTCGTAATTCTGTTGGATGTATTTATGGTCCTGAGTTCGAATCCCAAAGTTAGCAAAAATTTACTTTTTACAATTCATGCCTTTATACAACGAATTCATATGTATTCTACATAAAATTCATACATTAAAAATTACTCTTATTTTTTATTTTAAAATGTGCTTTCACGATAGTCCACCCCTTAGATCATAATGTATATTTTAAGATTTGACTTGATATTTTTTTAATCTGTCTTGATATCGTATATCACAATACATGTATTTTACATCATATAGATATATTGGGGATTGAATTAATATTTGACCCTCCATTTTAAAAATATAAATTTTAACTATTTTTTTATAATTTCAAATTGTATTGCCTTTAATTTGGGCTGATCGGATTGAGTTGGGCGCGGTTTGGGTGGACTTTTTGCACTAATGTTATAATTTGTGCCAAAAGTACCGAATTATTTTTAAAAAAATATATCAAGTAATTTGGTATTTTTGTACCTAAAGTACCAAATTACTTGATTTTTTTTATTATGTTGGTATTTTTGGCAATAAAATTATCATTTGTTCTAAGTAATTGGTATTTTTGGCACAAATTATAACATTAGTGCCAAAAGTATCACTCGAACCCGCGCGCCAACTCGATTTGGTCCGCCCAAATTAAGGACAATACAGTTCGAAATTGTAAAAAATTGTCAAATTTTGTAGTTTTAAGAAGGGATTATAGCAAAAAAATACACGAACTTTGATAAAAATTGCAATTTTCACCTGAACTTTCAAATTAGCCAAAATATACCTGAACTTATATTTTTTGTTGTAAATTTCACCTGAACTTGCAATGATTGAACTCCATCGAGGTGAAATTTACAACAAAAAATATAAGTTCAGGTATATTTTGGCCAATTTGAAAGTTCAGGTGAAAATTGCAACTTTTATCAAAGTTCGTGTATTTTTTGGCTATAATCCCTTTTAAGAACGATGACCAAATATTGAGTTCTATTACTCAATATGTCAGTGAGTCTCATATTTTTTGCTACAAGCGTTTTGTTTGTTGCAGCAAGAACATAGAAAACATCTGGTATAAGTGAAGCATTGAGAAATGCTATAGATAAACATGCATTTTTACCTCTTGGTTTGTCATATTTGATGTTTAGTTATGAGGATTTTGTGTTTGATGGTTTATTTGAGCTTACATTGATTTATGGTAAAAAACTTGTCACTTGCTTGTTGTTTGAACGAATTTTCAGAAATAATGGAGCAGAATTTGGAAGAATTGACCGAAATACAAGTTGTAGTTCGTCTCGAGAGGAGTTTGTGAGCGCAAACGAATCATAAATCGGAGTTCGAACGAGGGAGAAAGAGCCAAAATAAAATCGTTGTGCAAAGCTGTTAAGACCCCGTCGGGATTCGGCGCCTCGTGCAGGCAAGGCGTGCGGCCGCGCCTTGGGCCGCGTGACAGCTCAGTTTTTGCACGTTTTTGGAGTTATTTCAGCTATTTTTTGATCCTACACGGTTTTGACCTATATTTTGAGACCTAGGGCATAAAAATACTCTCCATAAACATATTGAAATGAACTTTTATCATATTCTACTTTTCCTGAGAGCTGAGAGAGATGGAGAACACATCCAGAGCAAGAACTGAAGAATCTCAACTTTACTACGGTTTTTCTGGTTGAATATTTATTTGTTCTATTAATATTTGTATTCTAGTTCATATGTCTATGTGTGGCTAGAACACCTTTTTCCCAAGGTTTAGGGAGTAAACAGATTTAAATTTATGATAGTTTTTTATTCAATTAATCAAGTTATTTTTCCTTTTTTATGTTCTTGTGTATGTTGTTTGCTTTATTGATTGGCCACCAATTTAGCATAATCATAGGTTTTAATTTGAGATCGGGAGATGATAATTATTACCTGAACTAAGAACATAACACACATTTATTTTAATTCTAAAGGGAATTGGTATTTGTGAGGACATTAATCCTATGAACTTTTAGGAGTTGCGTGTTAGAAGTGCGATCCGGGGACGATATCCTTGCATGTAATCAACGGTTTGTATGCCACGGGGGTGGGTATAGACTAACTTTGAGATTGTCTTAGGAAAAATTATCTTGATATTGAATTGAATCTGTTGGTTATTTGAATCTGTTGAAACCTTAGCCTTGGGAAATTCTTCTCATATCTGTTTCTTTATATTTTTCAGCTCAGTTTATTTGTTTCCTATTAGTTATTTATTTAGTTTTAAAATCAAAAACTCTTAATTTCGGTTATCCAGATAGAGGATTGGGATCTAGGATAGGAATTGATTTTAATTGGTCTCTGTGGAATACGACCTTACTTGCTACTGTACATAATTGCACCCGTGCACTTGCGGTGTGTTAAGAAATTAGCGAACAACTACTTCTGGTTCCAAAGTCCCTGCTTGCATCAACTCTAGAAGCTCTTTGGAATTGGTAACGTCAATGAAGAGAGCGAGAGAGAGAGTGGTACCATCGATCTCGAAGCTCTTCATTTCTGTGTTTAAAAAGAATGGGCTTCTATTGCTCAATATGACTATCTCACAAGTAGGCTCTATATTTTATATTTTTCACTTATGTGCGAATATTTTAAATCAAATTTATAATGCATTTTCTTTACTTGAAAAATGATACAGTGAAATTTGACCTTTAAATCTTATTATTAATTACAAAAAAATCTTCACTTTTTGAAGGTCACTATAAATTATTTTATATTTAGATTTAGGGCTTTACCATGCAATGTACCCCATAACACATTTAGAATTTATTGATTTTTAAATTCGAGAATAAGTATTATTTTATACTCCCTCCGTCCGCCAAAAGTATTCCACTTTGGTTGGGCACGGAGTTTAATAAAATTGGAGATGATGTTGATGTAGTGGAGAAAGGGTCCCACCACTTTATGAGATGTGTGGTTGAGATTGAATTTGAGGTGGGTTTTTTGTAAATAAAGAGTGTTTGTAAGGATAAAATATAAAGGTGGATGGTGGGACCATGACTTAAAAAGGAAAGTGGAATACTTTTTGCGGACGCCAAATATAGTAATTGTGGAATACTTTTGGCGGACGGAGATTAATTTGTAGTATGAGATAAGTTGAAAAAATTATAAAAGTTTAAGTTAATATCAAAACCTCTAACTGATAATTATATGCTAAGGGTATATTTTGTAGACTACAGCTCAATTGTTAAAATGTGTGTATTTTATGTTTACAGGATATTAACTTGATGGATCACATGATGTGGTCAGTTGATAAAGCTTGAAGATCCAAACTCTAATAGATACGAAATCGCTCTAACTATAGAAGACCAGTTAATCCATGATCAGTTGATGCAACCTAGACTGAAAGGCGTGGACACTGATATATTTTCAAAGGATCTGATGCCACGAAAGCCCTAAATTTATAACAGTTAAAGCGAAGTCAACTTACGAAGCCTATTAGACAAATGTCGAACATTTAATTAATGCTACAAATTTGATATTTAATGAAGATCCCGCTTTTACTAGAGAAAAGACAATAACAAGTACGAGGATTTCTCAAAATGTCACCATCCGTCGCGCACGGATCTGTAGAAATCTGACAACACTCCACCCTTAAATCAAACGGGAAGAATTCGAAGCCAACCACCACATATTTGAAGTGTTTTCTCAAACGAAATTATTCCATCTCCGGTTTATAAATATCCCGAAGCATCCAACGTAAAGACTAGTAGAAACGTTGTGCATATGCATTTGAACTCTGAAGCTCTTAAGCACTCAATCTCTATCTCGACAAAACACAACGTATTTCTAAAGAAGGGAATTTCAAAGCGTTTACAAGTTATCTACTAGAATTTCTAGATAAGATCTTTTGGAGTTAGCATATAATGTGTTAATTAGTTGGAAACCAAACCCTTCAAACACTTACCCATTGTAAAAGATAGGTGTTAGTTGTTGAAAAAAGTAAGTGAGTAAGTTACATGTTAGTTGTCTAAAAATCTGAAGGATTGTCTTCAGTCGCAACCAAGGAAATTGGATTAACGATCACGGTCGCATAACCCATGGACCAGTCTAAGAAAAATGATTGGTCAACTAACACGCGGCTCTAAAACAAGAAATCAAAAGTTAGTGGATTCTCCTCTAAACCAGGACCGTGAACGTATGAGGATTTCTCCAAACCACGTAAAACTAATTGTGTACTTTACACTATGAACTTACTTTCAGCATTGCACAAACTGATTATCAACTGCAATCTAACCATCAACATAACACAATCAGCTTCTGTTGAAAAACTGATTTTCAGCTGACTCAAGTCACTAATTAAACTTAAATTGGACTAAGCTAAAAATATAACTTAAAAGATTTTGATTAAGCGAGATCCTTAATTAACCACCACATTCCACTCATATCAGTTGTCAGTCCAACTGATCAGTTTACAAGCAGTCAGTAAGATTACTAACTAAACACTCGGACATGCTTGCTTAGATATCTAGCCAGCTACCTTTTGGTCAGCTGATCTGTATCACTCAAGCTGACTCATAATCAGCTAAACCTGATTAGAACACTCACTCTAAAAAGCAACAAATTTTTGGAATTAGTGTATTCCCCCCATACACCAATACATGCTCGCTCGGGACGAATAATTGATATCAGAGCAGGAGTTTTATAGACCTTTGCATTTGAATATAAAGTCTGCTTGAACTGATCTTTCAAAATCTTTTCCGATAATCTATCTAGTGCATACATGTTATTGATCATTCTAGTACTCGTTCTTTTCCCTTGTTTACAGTGGAAAACTATAAGCTATGGAAGCTTAGGATAAAGAGTCATCCGACGGCTCAGAACAACATCATGTGGCAAATGCTCACCGAAAGCCACATCGTCATCTCATGGAATGTGCTCAGAATTGAAGGACTGGTTGGAGATTAACAAGCAGTAGTGATGCAGGGAAGCGTCTAGTCCGTTGATTATGATTCACACAATACCGGAGAAGAACGCACACAATAGGGAGAAAACCCTAGCTTCAATATTAAAATTCTTCCAATGTTCAATACGTCAACAAAACTCCTATTTAAAGCATGATATAATGGGCTAGGCCCAAAACTCTAATACTAAACTTAATACTCATTTAAAAGCAGAATAAATAAAACAAAAGAGCAATCAAAATATCACTTCTTCGCTGCAGCCGCAGGGACAGATAATGCAGCTTCATCTTCATCATTCTCACCCGCATCGAAACGATTCGACCTCGAATCAGTTGGAGCTTCATCTTCAGAAGAATTGTCGCCGACGTAAGGCACCAAATGTTTGACATTGAAAACATCTGAGCAACGAACATGGCTCGGCAAGCGTAGTCGATAAGCATTCGGATTGATCTTCTCTAGAACTTCCAAGGGGCCAATCTTACGAGAGGCCAGCTTGTTATATTCATGAGCGGGAAATCTATCTTTGGTGAGAATAGCCCAGACAAAGTCACCCTCAGAAAAGTGCACTTCTCGTCGCTTAGAATCTGCATGTAGTTTGTAAGTGGCATTAGCTGTCTCCAGATTATTCTTAGTTTGGGTGTGCACACGCTGAAGCTCGGCAATGAGATCTTCGGCACGCAGGTCAAGAGATGTGGCAGATGGCACAGGGATCAAGTCGGTTGGACCACGAGGAAGAACACCGTAGACTACTTCAAATGGAGAGAATTTGGTGCTGCGATTGGTAGCAGAGTTATGGGCAAATTCTGCCTGGCTAAGCTTTATATCCCAAGATTTAAGATTGTCTCCAACAAGGCAACGAAGTAGATTGCCCAGAGACCGGTTAACGACTTCTGTTTGGCCATCCGTCTGAGGGTGATAGGCGCTACTGAACAACAACTGAGTGTTAGTCATGCGCCAAAGAGAACGCCAAAAGTGACTAATAAAGCGTGTATCCCTGTCGGAAACGATGGAGAGTGGAAGACCATGTAGACGATACACCTCTTTAAAAAATAGCTGAGCAACATGGACGGCATCCGTGGTACGTTTGCAGGGAATAAAATGAGACATTTTAGAGAAACGATCGACCACTACAAATATGGAATCAAAACCGCGTTGAGTACGGGGTAAACCCAATACAAAATCCATGCTCAGGGCAACCCACGGAGTGGAGGGAACCGGCAACGGCCGGTAGAGGCCTGCATTGGTGGCCGTACCTTTGGAAACTTGGCAGGTCCGACAACGAGCAACAAAACGAGCCACCTCACGCCGTATCGTAGGCCAAAAGAATCGTCGCATGACAAGCTCTGTAGTGCGGTCACGACCCAAATGTCCAGCACAATGTAATTCATGTATCAACTTAGGACGCAAACTACAATCAGGAATACACAAGGCCGACCCTTTGAACAAGAAACCGTCATGTAAATGAAAACGACGGTCAGCACCAGAGGTAATATTAGCCATAATAGGAGCGAAAAAAAGGTCAGTTGTATAAAGATTGCGAAAATCATCGAACCCGAGTACAGAGGAGCGCATCTCCGAAAGTAGACTGTGGCGACGACTAAGAGCATCAGCTACTTTATTGGAGGTGCCTGAGATATGTCGCACAGTAAAAGTGAATTGCTGAAGAAAAGCAACCCATTTGACGTGTCGAGCTGACAAAGAAGACTGAGTAGATAAGTGCTTTAAGGCTTCGTGATCAGATAAGAGAACAAATTCTCTTTGAAATAAATAATGACGCCAATTTTGGATGGCACGGACAATAGCATAAAATTCAACATCATATGTGCTATACCGTAGTCGGGCACCTGCTAATTTTTCACTAAAAAAAGCAACTGGACGTCCTCCCTGACTTAAGACAGCACCAATACCAATTTTTGATGCATCACAATGAAGCTCAAAAGGGGTGGAGAAATCAGGTAAAACAAGGATCGGAGCAGACGTCAATTTATCTTTGATCCGAGCAAAAGCCGTATCAGCTTCCGGTGTCCATTGAAAAACTTTTCCATGCATTATGTCTGTAATAGGCGCCATGATAGAGCTGAAATGACTGATAAAACGTCTATAGAAAGAGGCGAGACCATGAAAACTTCGAACCTCGGTCAGTGAAGTTGGAATTGGCCAATCGCGAATTGCTGAAATCTTGGATTCATCAACCTGAATGCCAGAGGAAGTGATTCGATATCCTAAAAAAACCACTGAATTCACCATGAAGCAACATTTATTTGGTGCAGCATAAAACTTCGCATCTCGAAGAATGGAAAACACCGCACGCAAGTCAGTGAGATGGGCTTCAATTGATTTGCTGTAAACAAGTATGTCGTCGAAATAAACAACGACGCAAGTACCGATGAGAGGGCGTAATGTTTGGTTCATCACGCGCATGAAAGTGCTCGGTGCATTGGACAGACCAAAAGGAATAACCAGCCACTCAAAAAGCCCTTCACGCGTCTTGAAGGCCGATTTCCATTCGTCACCGGGACGAATACGAATTTGGTGGTAGCCACTACGAAGATCAAGTTTGCTGAAAATTACAGAACCACATAATTGATCTAATAAATCATCAAGGCGTGGTATAGGAAAACTATACCGAATGGTGATCTTATTGATTGCGCGACTATCAACACACATACGCCACTCGCCCATTTTCTTGGGAATTAGAAGGGCGGGAACTGCACAGGGACTGAGACTCTGACGAATAAGGCCTTTGTGTAACAATTTTTCTACTTGACGACGCATTTCTTCATGTTCAGAAGGGCTCATTCGGTAGTGAGGGCGGTTAGGAAGAGGGGCGCCTGGGATGAGATCCATTTGATGTTGAATATCTCGAAGGGGGGGCAAACCGCTAGGTAATTCCTCGGGAAATATATCTGCAAACTCATTTAAGAGAGCAGTAAGAACAGGAGACGGAGTTGCTGTTTGTAATTCTTCATGAGGTAAAAGTAGCAACACCGGATCCGTAGGGTCAATTTCACGCAGGAAAGCAGCACGAGATAATAAAACAACCTGTCTGTCAAGTGGTTGTGATGGCACTGTAGGCGGCAGAGGACTGGAGGGGACTAGCATATATTTTGTGCCTGCAAAAACAAAGCTATACGTGTTACGACGGCCCTCAAATTGAACATCTCGGTCATATTGCCAAGGTCGTCCAAGTAACAGATGACAAGCATCCATAGGGACGACGTCGCACCAAGCAGAATCCACATAAGTTGGACCAATAGAGAATTGAACAAGAGCACGTTGAGTGACCGAGACATGAGTGCCATGCTGAAGCCATGCGAGATTATAAGGTCGAGGGTGAGGTTCCGGAATGAGAGCCAGTTTGGTAACCGCCTCGGCAGCGACGACGTTCTCACAAGAACCAGAATCAACAATGAAACGACAAACTTTACCGTTAATAGTACATGTTGATTCAAAGAGAGAATGGCGTTGATCATTAGGTGTGTCTAACTTTGGTTGCAAAAAATTTCGCCTAATCACCAACGAAGGGCCAACATCGCCAGTTAAAATTTCCTGTGGTTGAGTCTGTGGTGTTTCCTCATCATATATCGGAGGTGAAGAATAATCTTCATTGCCATATGAGTGTTGAGTGACATCAACTGATGAGTCCTCCAGAAAAAGACCACGGGCACGGCGGGGGCAGGTGGATTGGTGATGACCGCGCTCACCATAATTAAAACACGCCCCAGGCCTGGCGGAATTGGAGGCGGTTGCTGGGTGACGGGCAACTGGAGCAGAGGCCGAAGGACGAGAGTCAAGAGGTTGAGTAGGACGGTCACTACGGGACATGGGAGTAAAAGAAGCGGCTGGACGCCGACTTAATTGTTGCTCAAAAAGCAGAGCACGTTGGTGTGCATCAGATACTGACACCGGGGTTAACATATTGAGGGTATCCTGATATTGAATGCGCAATCCACCAATAAATCGAGAGACAAGTTGATCAGATGTCTCGTTGATTTCTACTCTGGCTAACAACTTATAAAATTCTTCAGTATAAGCATCAACAGATCGAGTACCTTGCCGCAAATTCTGGAGCTTTTGATATAAGAGACGAGAGTAATTAAATGGCAGGTATTCAGCTCGAAGATGTTTGATAAATTTCTCCCAAGAAGTGATATGTGGCTTATCTCGACGTTGCCGGAGTAATTTGAGTTGTTGCCACCATGCAGCCGCACGGCCTCTGAGGCGAGTAGCGACCAGAGCGACGCGCCTATCAGCAGGTACATCCGCAAAGGCCAAAATTTCTTCGACAGCAGCAACCCAATCGAGGAAAGCATCCGGGTCCATATTGCCATGGAATTCGGGAAGGTCGGTGCGGAATCCTCCATCCCAATGATTCGCACGGGGTTGGTGGTGATAATGAGCAGCGAAGGGGTTGTCCATGGTACTCTCGTCATCATCCGTCTCAATTTCTGGTGGAACTCTGTCACGGGGGCCTTGCCGCAACAATTGAGTAAGCGATTGTTGAATCTCCTGCATCTGGTGTTGAAAATCATCCATACGGTGATGTAGATTGGCAACATCAGCGGGTGACAAACATGGTTTTCGTACCTCAATTCCACATGATTTGTTGTCATTTCCCTTCATATTTTGATTACTAATATGTGTTTGTATCCCAATTTTGTCCTAACTGTTGAGTTTTGATGCTTGGTGTAGCTTTTGGAGTGATTTCAGGGAAAATCAAAGATTAATTAGAGAGTTTTGAAAACATTAGGTTAAAGTTCATCTCGAGAGGAATCCGTGAGCGCAAACGGCGACCAAATCGGAGTTCGGACGAGGGAGAACGGAGCCGAACAAACGGACTGCGCATAAAGCCCAGGCGCCCGCGGTCCGGGCCGCGGCCACGGGCCCGACCGCGGGCCTCTGTCCAAAATTGCCCAGTAACCCGCGGTCCGGGCCGCGGCCGCGGGCCCGACCGCGGGCCTCTGCTCCAGAGCAGTCCAGAACGTTTTTGACAGGCACCCGCGGTCCGAGCCGCGGCTGCGGGCCATGACCGCGGCCTCCCCTGCTTCCAGCCGCGTTCTCAGCCGCGGTTCATGCCGCGGCCGCGGGGAAGAGGCGGAGATCCGTCTTTTGGTGGGCCCAGACGCGATTTTTGCCCCAAAACTCCATTTTTCCTCTCTTTTCTCATATCTTTCATCTTCCTCACCCATTTTTCCATCTTCCCCAATTCCTCCACACCAAACCCTAGCCTCCATTACCACATTTTTTCACCAAGATTGAAGGCATTGAAGAGGAGAGAAGATTGAAGAAAGCTCATTAATAGGATTTGTCATTTCTTACTCTCTCTTTCATTTATGTACACCTTTAACTTTGATTTATTGTGTTTGAACATGTTAAGCTAATTTCCCATTGGTTTGGGGATTAGGCTAGATGGATGTTGTATTGGATTGAATGTTATGCTCAATATATTTCTTAGTTATTTCTATTGCTATTATCTTTTCAAGCCCTAGATTTATATCTTGTATGGATTGTTGGCCACTCTCTATGCATTTCCAATTTATGTTTTGAATCGGGAGAGGATAATCATAATAGATTAGGTGCTTGAAACATATCAACTCAATAAACCGAGAGGTTGAGAGTTGGGTGAGAGTTTGTCGATCTTTGTGTGCTTTTGGGAGTTATAGGTTAGAAGTTGACCGGGGACGGCAACTATGACCCGTAATCTACCGTTTTAGTCGTCCGGGAGGGGGCTAGAACTAGTTGGGAGATCACTCTAGATAATTAGGAATGTTAAGATTAATATTGAGCTATTTGAAATCCATTACTTGTCCATTGATGCCTAGTCCCTAAATCACCTTCATCACTTGTTTAATTCTCTTTGTTTGTTTGATCTTATTAGTCTTTGAAATTGCTAGATAATTGAACCTTTCACCTCATTGTTTAGTCTAAATAGCTCTAGCATAATGAATTAAGATAATCACTAGATTGAACTACTAATCCTTGTGGGATACGACCTTGCTTCCATATATTGCAACTACCCGTATACTTGCGGTGTGGTGAAAATAAATAGCGAACAAGTTTTTGGCGCCGTTGCCGGGGATTAGTTTAGTTTCTTTGCTTGTGATATTTTGCTTCATTGTGCTTAACTACTTTAGACATTTTACTTGCTTTAATTTTTGTTTTCTATTTTAAGATTGTGATTTGACTCTTTGTTCTTGTTGGTTGATAGGTAGTGTATGAATACAAGGTCTAAAGGTGCACCTCTTATACCTATAGACCTTGAGGTTGAAGCTTTTTGCCGACACAACAAAGCAAGAACAAGAAGAGATAGAGAGTTGGAGGAAGCTATGGCGGAAAATTTTGATTTAATCTGTCAACTCCAAAGGCAATTGGAGGACATGCAAGGGCAAATCAATGAGCAAGAGGCTCAAAGGAATGCACCACCACCACCACCTATTAGCAATATGTTCCAACCCGTGGTCCAACAAGTTGGAGTGCATGCCCCGAGAATCAATGCCAATAATTTTGAGCTCAAGCCGGCCCTCATCAACATGGTGCAACAAAATCAATTCGCCGGTCTTTCTCAAGATGACCCGAATGGACATCTCGGCAATTTCTTGGAGATATGTGATACTATCAAGATAAATGGAGTTCCGGAGGATGCCATTCGACTCCGACTCTTTCCCTTCTCACTAAGGGGCATGGCCAAGACATGGTATCAATCTTTAGAGATTGGTTCCATCACTACATGGGAGAAAATGGCTCAAAGGTTCCTTATCAAGTTCTTCCCTCCAAGTAAGACAATGAAGATGAAGAAGGACATTGTCCAATTTCATCAATTCGATGGAGAGACCTTCTATGAAGCTTGGGAGAGATTCAAAGAGATGATAAGGAAGTGTCCCAACCATGGTTTGGATCAAAACACCATTATTTGCTCATTCTATACCGGGTGTAGTGGTGAGATGCAAAGAGACATGAATGCATCGGCCAATGGAGCATTGTTGGAGAAGAGCCACGAGGAGGCCACCCACATCATAGAGAACTTGGCCGCCAATAGCTACCAATTTCCGGGGGAGAGGACTATTTTGAAGAAGGTGGCGGCTACAACAAGCTCGGATCCGATAGCTCTTTTGACAGCTCAATTGACCGCCATGAATAACAAGATTGATGCTATGTCAATATCAAGGGTAGAGCCCGTGGTTGAAGAACAAACTAGCTTCGAGGATGTGAACTACATCAACAACAACAACAACCGAGGCCAAGGGAATTTCCGGCCTTCACATCAAGGTGGTTATCAAGGCCAAGGGCAAGGGCAATACAATCAAGGATTTCAAACAAATCGCCACCCAAATCTTGCCTATGGTAATCCCAACAACTTCTTGCAACCACCACCCGGATTTGCGGTAAGTGATGGTATGATCAAGGAAGAGAAGAAACTCAACCTTGAAGAAATTTTAATGAAATTCATGACGGCCACTCAAGCCCACATGACGAGAACCGATGAAAGGTTGGAGGCTCAAGCGACCCAATTGAAAATGCTTGAGATGAAAGTGGGGCAAATTGCCGAATCCTTAAGCAATCAACGCCAACAAGGGCAATTTCCAAGCAACACAATTGTAAACCCTAAGGAGCATTGCAAAGCTATTAACATACTAGGTGAGACAACCTTTGAAGAGTCCAAGATGTGCTTGGGAGAGGAGGACATGGTTGAAATAGAGAAGAGCAATGATGGAGACATTTCTTCAAAAATGCAAAATGATAAGGAAAAGAATAAGGAAGTGTACAAAGCTCCACCTCCTTATTGCCCACCAATCCCCTTTCCTCAAAGGCTTCCCAAGAAGAATGTGGAGAGTGAGTTCTCCAAATTCCTTGAAATCTTTCGGAAGGTGAATATCAACATCCCTCTTGTTGAAGCATTACAACAAATGCCCAAGTATGCAAAATTTCTCAAGGAAGTTCTATCCAAGAAGAAGAAATTAGAAGAATTTGAGACGGTCAACCTCACCGAAGAATGTTGTGCCATTCTTCAAAAGAAGCTACCCATCAAGATCAAGGATCCCGGGAGCTTTACTATCCCATGTGATGTTGGAAATGGTCGTTTTGGAAAGGCCTTGTGTGATTTGGGAGCAAGCATAAATTTGATGCCTCTCTCCATCTTCAACAAGCTTGAAATAGGAACCATTAAGCCAACCACGATTGCTTTGCAAATGGCGGACCGTTCCGTTTCATATCCAAAAGGGATAGTGGAGGATGTCTTGGTGAGGGTTGACAAATTCATTTTTCCGGTGGATTTTGTGGTGTTGGATATGGTTGAGGACAAGGATGTACCTTTGATCCTTGGACGTCCATTCTTGGCGACGGGGAGGGCCCTAATTGATGTTGCAAAGGGCAAGCTCACATTGAGAGTGAATGATGAGAGTGTTACCTTCTCAATCCACAAAGCTCCCAAGCACAAAGATGGGGAAGAAAGAATGAGAGTGGAGGAATGCAAATTGATGCAAGTGATTGAACCTTGCATCAACATGAAAGAAAAATTGAAGGGAGAAAGGAAAGAGGAGGAAGCCCAAGGCTTGGAGTTGAAGCTTCTCCCCACACACTTGAAGTATGCATTCTTTGGTGAGAATGAGATACATCCAATGGGGCAAGACCGTGTACTCCAACTCAAAGAGTTAGATGAGTATCACGCATTTGAGAAGTCAAGCCTCTACAAAGAGAGGACAACAAGTGCTAATGACGAGATGATGCACAAACGGGAGTTTGCACCCGATGATGAAGTCCTTCTCCTCACCTTCCGTCAATCACTACCTCCGGAAAAGCCAAGATCAAAATGGACGGGTCCTTTCAAAATCAACAAGGTTTTCAACAATGGAGCAATTGAATTGAGAAAGAAGGATGAAAGAACCTTTGTGGTTGAGAAGGAAAGAATCAAGGCATTTTTGCCCTTGAAACCAAAAGTTGAAGTGTTCGTTGGAACCACCCCCGAGCCATAACACCATCATGGAGACGTCTAGCTCATGACGTTAAACTAAGCGCTAGTTGGGAGGCACCCCAACAAGGTACCCTTTAATTTTTGTATGGTTTATTTTTTTTTATATGTTAGTTTTTTTTTGTGAGTCCGAGACAACTTCTCTTTCTCTTTTCTTCCAAACTCATTTTCACTTTGTGTGAAATAAGTTTGGGGGGAGGGGAGAGATGGATTAGTTGTCTCATCTATCTTAAGCTTTACTTGTTTTTGTTTGTTTTAGTATTGTTGTCTTGTTTTTGTTATTGTTGAATAAATGAAAGCTTGAGAGTTAGTTGGGTTGATATTTTTGTTTTTGTTTTGCTTGGGATAATTGTAGCAAATTTTGTGACGATGAATTGTTTGTTGTTGGGCTTACAATATGATTGTTGTTTTTTGAAAAGAAATTGTGTGTATCACTTGTGGATTATGCATGAAAAGTTTGAACTTGTGACAAGTGAGTTAAATATTTTGCCTCCAAGAACTTGATAATGAGCTTGTAAGAATTGAGCCATTGATTGTCATATTATCACAATCTCATTTCATTCTTGAGTGTAAATCAATTGAACATGCTCGTTAATCTCTAGAACTTGCCATAAGTCCTCTCTAAAAAAATGAAAGTAGATGTGTTATGGATATTGAAGTGATTTAAGGCCATCCTTGCTAGCCACTTGACTTAAATTATGTCCAAATTCTCATATGATCATAGTTTACCCACTTTGTGCCTTATAGCTTTTTTTTGAATTAACCAATGAAAAGGGGTAGAACGTTGATTGTTGGTGGTTGCTTTGATGAAAATGGTTGAGAAATCATTGAAATTGCTTGTCATACTTTGATTGAGTGAAAATCACTAGTCTCCTATAAACTCAAAAAGAAAAAGAAAGAAAAATGAAGAGAAATGTTGAACAAAATAGTATAAAGGGGAGTGATTTGCCTTTTGAATCATGGTCTTGATAAAGTATTCATAGGATGAAAAAGAATAAATGTGGAGATATTGGTTATTGATTGATTAGAAAAGAACAATGGTGAATATGACTTATTCAATTTGGGAATTGTATGGGATATGAGTCACTTTGCCTATAAACACCTCACCTCACCAAAGAGCCCTCATTGCAACCTAAAGAAAAGCCCTTGTTGATCATTATTTGTAGCACATTGAAGCATAGAAAGTTAGGACAAATGGCAAGCTTATGGTAGATTGCATGCATTGTTTCAATTCGAGTGCAAACACGTCCATTCTAAACACTTGAGAGTTGAGTGCACCATTGAAACATTCACCTTGTGAGGATTCAAACTTGGATGCTATAATGTTGAACTCACTATCACTTGTGACTTCTTAGAATGCATTTTACTTGTGATACACTTTTGAAAGATTTTTGAAATTGTTGAAGCCTTGAAATGACATCAATTCATGCTCACATGTTTGTTTACTTTTATTTCTAGTCTTTTTGTCGTTTGGGGACAAACAACGCCTTAAGTTTGGGGGGTTGACAAACATGGTTTTCGTACCTCAATTCCACATGATTTGTTGTCATTTCCCTTCATATTTTGATTACTAATATGTGTTTGTATCCCAATTTTGTCCTAACTGTTGAGTTTTGATGCTTGGTGTAGCTTTTGGAGTGATTTCAGGGAAAATCAAAGATTAATTAGAGAGTTTTGAAAACATTAGGTTAAAGTTCATCTCGAGAGGAATCCGTGAGCGCAAACGGCGACCAAATCGGAGTTCGGACGAGGGAGAACGGAGCCGAACAAACGGACTGCGCATAAAGCCCAGGCGCCCGCGGTCCGGGCCGCGGCCACGGGCCCGACCGCGGGCCTCTGTCCAAAATTGCCCAGTAACCCGCGGTCCGGGCCGCGGCCGCGGGCCCGACCGCGGGCCTCTGCTCCAGAGCAGTCCAGAACGTTTTTGACAGGCACCCGCGGTCCGAGCCGCGGCTGCGGGCCATGACCGCGGCCTCCCCTGCTTCCAGCCGCGTTCTCAGCCGCGGTTCATGCCGCGGCCGCGGGGAAGAGGCGGAGATCCGTCTTTTGGTGGGCCCAGACGCGATTTTTGCCCCAAAACTCCATTTTTCCTCTCTTTTCTCATATCTTTCATCTTCCTCACCCATTTTTCCATCTTCCCCAATTCCTCCACACCAAACCCTAGCCTCCATTACCACATTTTTTCACCAAGATTGAAGGCATTGAAGAGGAGAGAAGATTGAAGAAAGCTCATTAATAGGATTTGTCATTTCTTACTCTCTCTTTCATTTATGTACACCTTTAACTTTGATTTATTGTGTTTGAACATGTTAAGCTAATTTCCCATTGGTTTGGGGATTAGGCTAGATGGATGTTGTATTGGATTGAATGTTATGCTCAATATATTTCTTAGTTATTTCTATTGCTATTATCTTTTCAAGCCCTAGATTTATATCTTGTATGGATTGTTGGCCACTCTCTATGCATTTCCAATTTATGTTTTGAATCGGGAGAGGATAATCATAATAGATTAGGTGCTTGAAACATATCAACTCAATAAACCGAGAGGTTGAGAGTTGGGTGAGAGTTTGTCGATCTTTGTGTGCTTTTGGGAGTTATAGGTTAGAAGTTGACCGGGGACGGCAACTATGACCCGTAATCTACCGTTTTAGTCGTCCGGGAGGGGGCTAGAACTAGTTGGGAGATCACTCTAGATAATTAGGAATGTTAAGATTAATATTGAGCTATTTGAAATCCATTACTTGTCCATTGATGCCTAGTCCCTAAATCACCTTCATCACTTGTTTAATTCTCTTTGTTTGTTTGATCTTATTAGTCTTTGAAATTGCTAGATAATTGAACCTTTCACCTCATTGTTTAGTCTAAATAGCTCTAGCATAATGAATTAAGATAATCACTAGATTGAACTACTAATCCTTGTGGGATACGACCTTGCTTCCATATATTGCAACTACCCGTATACTTGCGGTGTGGTGAAAATAAATAGCGAACAGCGGGCCGAACGTTGCCGGCGGGTGGACGGCGAGGAGGCATGGCGAGGAGCGTCGGCTGGTCTCTGGATACCAACTGATGCAGGGAAGCGTCTAGTCCGTTGATTATGATTCACACAATACCGGAGAAGAACGCACACAATAGGGAGAAAACCCTAGCTTCAATATTAAAATTCTTCCAATGTTCAATACGTCAACAAAACTCCTATTTAAAGCATGATATAATGGGCTAGGCCCAAAACTCTAATACTAAACTTAATACTCATTTAAAAGCAGAATAAATAAAACAAAAGAGCAATCAAAATATCACTTCTTCGCTGCAGCCGCAGGGACAGATAATGCAGCTTCATCTTCATCAAGTAGTCTACGAACTAAAGAATCCAATTGATTACACTTTCGAAGAAATGAAGATGGTGAACTTGCAGGGCACACTCAGCACGCGCTGAACCTTATGGTGCAAAACAATTAAGTAGCTCTGGGAAATAATGGAGATATGAGCACCGGATCTTAGTAGATCAAGGAAGAAAAGCTTATTATAGCTTGCTAGAAGTTGGAAAAAAAAATGGGAGAAGCTCGAGTCTATGGAGATGAGGTTCGGAGAAATCACTACTCTACCAAGGAACAAATACACACAAAGGAAACTCAATTTCAAAGTTCTCTTAATACTGCCGCTAGCTAATTGGAAGATTCTGAAATAGTTACACCCGGCGCACCAATTAGATTGGTCATTTTTATTTATATGTAAATTCAATCTCATTGGAATTTATATTAATAAAGGCATTTACTTATCTAATGTATTTGTTTTTAATAACTTATGCGATTTAGATGAAGTCCTTAGACCATAAAGAGTTATAAGATATGATCACGCATATGATGGTGATTATGAAATATGTCTTTAAAGCTTTGGTCTTAAAATAGTTCCGAGTGAAATAACTATTCAAGAAAAGGATATTGAATTGTTGGAATTAGCTCGCACATATGATACACACTCATAAGATGAGAATGTTGCGTTTCATCAACATTAACGTAGTTGACGTAAGTGTATATATGTGGGTGCTTGTTGGAGAACAAGTACACCGAACTGACCCGATAGAAATTCTTATATGGAATTTGTTTTATCGAAATAAGAATTACTATATTATGATAGTATACGATTAGTCCTTTGACTTGAGACACCATAGTAATCTTGTATTAGTTCTATTTCATTTTGATATATTTTCTGATTGCTAGTCAATCACTAAAGATTTTATGTTGGATGAAATATGAACTTATATGGAGATTAATGAGTGGTCAATAAAGAATCTATTACTTGTGAGACAAGAGAATTTCCTATAGTTTTCATTGTTCATAACTTGAAGACCTTGGCCAGGGCATAATGAATTATGATTCATTAAAGAGTTATTGAATTCAATTGAAAATATGATTATTGGATTATCTTGAGTTTTCGATTTAATTCCATACTCAATATCCAATTGGGAAATTAGATGATAGAAGGATTGTACGTGTATGACGATTCATAATCAAAATAGGTTTACTCGCTATTTCACATAGTGCTAGATGACCATGCTACTTGCTAGATGTTCCCATGGTTTATAGGTTCTTGAAATTAAATAGTTAATTTCAAGTGAATTAATTTATCGGATAAATTAAGTAAGTTGTAAAGTGTTACAAGCCTGTTACTGGTGCTAGTTGTGAACCTAAGAGGGTCACACACAATTTAGTAGAACGTGTCTGATTGATTCGATTTAATAGTTAAATCCAATTAATTAATTTGATTAATTAAATTGAGACTTGTTCTAAATTAATGAGTTAATTTAGATATTCAATTAAATTAGTTTTATTGAATATAATCAGATTAACAAGTCTGATTCTATATTAAATTAATTGGATTAATTTAATTAGAGATAAAGTTAATTAGATTAATTTTAAATCTAATAAAAATCAGATATATATATATATATATATATGGATATATATATAGCTGTATCCGGATATAAGATATCCGGGTATTCTCCAGATTGGAGAAAAAGAAACGCCGCGTCTATTGAGTAGACGTAACTGTAGAAATAAATTAATTCTATAATTAAGGCAGTTAATTATAGGGTTAATTGGATCGTTTCTCTACAGAGTTAAAAACGATTCTACAGATTTCTTTTCTCTCACTTTTTGGCTGCACAGTCTCTCTCCTTCTCTGAGCGACGCTTTCTGATTTTTCAACACAAGAGTGATTAGTTTTGCTAGCGAAAAACTTCTCACTCGACACGAACACTAAGTGTGGACTTGATAGAGGGGATACACTTGGATCCCTGCGAGCAACCGATTGCTTCCATTCCCGACATCAGCCGGAGAGCGAAAAGGTATGAGATTCTATTCTCGCTCTCTCATCATGTTAACGTGAAGTCGTTAATGCCGTTGGAATGAAATAATAGTTATTTCATTTATAATTTCAAAAAAAAAATTATTTCCGCTGCGTTTTTCGACACGATCCCAACAGTGGTATCAGAGCCCGGTTTCACGTTAACGTGATGTTTTTGGTTCGTTGTTGGCATGTTTTAATTGTTGATTATGCTTGAGTTTATTTTGTTATTCAAAGAGTATGAAGGAAATCTGAAAATTCGCATGGTTTTTAATGAAAACTTGACTGTGGCATTTTATCGAACACCTTATTGGCGTAAACTGAATGGTGATGTTTGGGCACGAAATTGCCATGGCTGGTCATGGCGTGCGACGCCATTGCCACTATGGGCATTGAGGAATGCCTTAACATGCACCATGTCACTTCTGTAGCCTATAGGAACCGAGATTTGTCTCGGTTTCGCTCAAACTCGCTAGGGCAATGGAGCACGCGAGTTTGGGGCTGAATGGTGCTGAGTTTTGGGCTGTTTTGTGAGCAGCCTAGGCTCCACAATGCCATAAGCATGCTGCTGTTGGGCAGTTCGCACAGGTGGTGCGGGCTTGCTGATGCGCTGCTGCGTTTCTGGCTCGCCCGCCACCTGTTCGGCGAAATGCCTCAACGAAGGCTGTTGTGTTGTGCAGCCTGTGTGCGTGCGTGCTGCTGTGTGCGTCGTGTGCAACTGTTGTTGCGGCTCGGCGTGCACAGTAGCTCTCACGGCATGCCGATGCGACTCGTGATTTTGGCATTTTAGAGTTAATAGTTAATTCTAACAATGTGATAAAATTGTTTTATGCAAAATCAAAACTTCATGCTTTGAATAATGAAATAAATCATTAAATCCACTTGGTAAATTTATTATGCTTTATATCATGTGATGAATGTTAGCATGATTTATTTGGGGATGATCATGAGCCGATACCCATGTGATGGTTTTATTTGTTTTATGCTTTGGGTTTTAAAATGGGGACTGTGAGCCTCTTATTCCTTTCTATGTAATTGTTTTTCATTTATGCAATGAGTGTAGAATAGAAAGTGAGGTTTTTATTTTTCATTGTATTTTTGGAGGACGTTCGTGGCGAAGAAATAAGAGGAGCTCAAGGCCCATATATGTATGGGATTACATATGATGTAATAGATAGGTCTTTCATTTTAAAATCCCTTAGATTGTCCTTTGACCCGTTTTTGGCTCGAAACGGGTCGCTTAGGAACGGCTATGATCATCCCATCGCTTTATATATTTAGCATGTTTGCTAGTATATTTTTAATGCTTATTTGCGCGAATCATGTGATGATGTTTGCATTAATATAACCCACCTAGTTAATAGGTTTCGATGAGGTCTTGAAAATTAAATCCCCAAGTTTTTGAAACTTAAGTTATATTTCAAGTTAAGTTGGACAAGTTGAATTGGATTCATCGTTCCAAGCCTACCATCAAAAGTAAAATCATGAGATGCTACCACACTATATCACTTGCCATGAGTCATGGAGTGGTTTGGTGATGGAAAGCTGTGATTTTTACTAAGTATATAGATACTCATGGAATAATTTATCACTACGTTGTCCATGAGTCGTGGAACGCATTGATGCTTTATTTACATGAATGTTTGATGGGTATAACTTGACACTTAGTACTATATGGGCTCATAAAATTGAGGTGTATAGGAAAGGTGAGGTAAAATAATATTGAAGGTTATATAGAGATATAATTGTCAAAGAGTTGACTACCGATAAAAGTATTTCATGGGCTCATAGAATTGAGGTATGGAATATATTTTGTTGGGCTTCAATTCCCTCTAGGAAATTTGATTTCCCGAATTTCATTTGGGGTTATGGAATTTGAATAAAATAGTGGGAGACAATTAATAATTAAAGACCTTATATTAATTGAATATTTTTTTTTTTTTTCATCATCTGCTAATTTTCTGCGTCTTACTTGTAGATTGTCTGCACAATGTCGAAAAATCCTTTAACATCTATCCTTGACCAAAACAAACTTACCGGTCCTAACTATGTTGATTGGGTTCGCAATTTGAGAATTGTTCTTAATTGCGAAAAGAAGGCTTATGTCTTGGATGCCCCAATGCCTGAAAAACCTGCTGATGACGCTGAAGAAGCGGTGCTTACGAAGTACCAAAGTCATGTGGATGACGATTTGCAGGTTCGTTGCTACATGCTAGCATCGATGTCAAATGAACTTCAAAGGCAAAATGAAGGTGTGGCTTCGGCTTATGAGGTCCTTCTCCGTTTACAAAGGTTGTATGGAGAAAGTGTTAGACAACAAAGATATACGATATCTAAGGAACTTTTCCAATGTCGTATGACTGAGGGCTCTTCGGTCCAAACTCATGGGCTGAAGATGATAGCTCTCATGGAAAGGTTGGGATCTCTTGGAGTCGAGATAGAAGCTGAACTGCAAACTGATCTCATGTTGCAGTCTTTGCCACCATCATTTGACACTTTTGTCGTCAACTTCACTATGCACAGCATGACTACTAGTCTTCCTGAACTTGTCAATATGCTTGTGACGGCGGAGTCCACTATGAAAAAGGACAAGCCGGTTCTTCTTGTTGGTTCCTCCTCCTCGTCGAAAGCTCACAAGGCCAAGACTAACAAGGGGAAGGGGAAGTGGAAGGGGAAGATGAAAGGTTCATCTAAACCAAACAAGTTGAAGGCACAGGGTGGAGTTGGGAAAAAGAAAGGGGAAAGTTCTCAATCCAAAGATGTTTGCCATTTCTGCAACAAGCCTGGTCATTGGAAGAGGAATTGCAAAGAGTATCTTGCAAGCCTGAAATGTTCAGGTATGTACTATGTTGAAGTTAACTTATCTGTTAACGATGCTTCGTGGGTATTGGATACCGGTTGTTCCTCACATCTTTGTAATGATTTACAGGTGATGGTGGAAACTAAGAAGTTGAGCAAAGGGGAAACGGTTCTACGCATGGGCAATGGAGCAAGAGTTGCTGCCTTAGTTGTAGGAACTGTTCACTTAGCTCTTGATAGTGGTTTTGAGATTGTTTTGAACAATTGCTTTTACGTACCTAGTTTGATTAAGAACATCGTCTCTATTCCAGTTTTGGATAGAGAAAGTTATGAATTTTCAATAAAGGGTGGAATATGTTCTATCTTTAAAGATGCTTCTTTAATCTATTCTAGTGTATTGGTTAATGGTCTTTATACTATTATGCCTCGAAACCCTGTTTTGCATGTTCAACAAAGTAAAAGAAAATTAGATGATCGTAGTTCCATAGATCTTTGGCACTCAAGATTGGGTCATATTTCTGAGAGAAGGGTGAATCAATTGTCTCAATTGCTTGGTTTTTCAACCGAGGAAAGGATGGCAACTTGTGAATCTTGTCTTAAAGGAAAGATGACCAAATCACCATTTGTGGGACAAGTGGAACGATCACAACATATTTTGGATTTGATCCATACAGATGTTTGTGGACCACTAAGTGTGGGTGCTCGTGGAAACTATCACTATTTTGTAACTTTTACCGACGACTACTCTAGGTATGGTTATGTGTACCTCTTAAGGCACAAATCTGAAGTATTTGAAAAGTTCAAAGAATTCAGACATGAAGTGGAGAAACAAACTGGCTCTAGTATTAAAATTCTTCGATCTGATCGAGGAGGTGAATACTTAAGCGGTGTGTTTCTTGATTATCTAAAAGAGAATGGGATTCTCTCACAGTGGACGCCACCTGGCACTCCTCAACTCAATGGAGTTTCTGAGCGCCGGAATCGAACCTTGTTAGACATGGTGCGATCTATGATGGGCTTCACTACATTACCTCTTTCATTTTGGGGTTATGCTTTAGAAACTGGAACACATCTATTAAATAGAGTGCCATCTAAAGTTGTACCCAAAACGCCGTATGAATTATGGTTTGGCAAAACACCTTCTTACAAATATCTTAGGATATGGGGGTGCACTGCTTATGTGAAGCAGTTAATGGGAGATAAGTTGGATATGCGATCCATCTTATGTAATTTTGTGGGATATCCAAAAGAGTCTATTGGATATTATTTCTATGATCCCTCGGAACAAAAGGTGTTTGTTTCGAGAAATGCTACTTTCCTTGAGGAAGAATTTCTGTGTAACAGAAGTAATAAGATTGTAGAACTTGATGAAACTCAAGAACCACAAAGTACTCCTGTTGTGGCAGAAAATACTCAATCAGAAAAGGGTGAATGTTCTTATACACAGCCCCGTGAAAAGTCCAAAAGAGTTTCAAGGCCGCCTGATAGGTTGAACTTATTGATGGAAAATCATGAGGAAGAACAACCTATGGATAATGATCCAAGGACCTTTTCTGAGGCAATTAAAGATATTGACTCAGATAAGTGGCTAGAAGCTATGCAATCCGAAATGGAATCCATGTACTCTAACGAGGTATGGATCTTGGTAGATTTACCAAATGGAATAATTCCTATCGGATGCAAATGGATATTCAAGCGAAAGCTTGGAGTAGACGGAAATGTGGCTACCTTTAAAGCTCGTCTGGTCGCAAAAGGTTATACTCAAAAGCAAGGAATTGATTACGAGGAAACCTTTTAGTGGTGATGCTTAAGTCCATTCGAATTCTACTTGCCATAGCTGCATATTATGACTATGAGATATGGCAAATGGATGTAAAGACTGCATTCCTTAATGGAAACATTGAGGAAGATATTTATATGGTGCAGCCTGAAGGATATGTATCTAAGGGGAATGAACAAAAGGTTTGTAAACTCCAAAGATCTATCTATGGACTCAAACAAGCTTCAAGAAGTTGGAACATCCGATTCGATGAAACAATCAAAACGTTTGGTTTTCATAAGAATCTGGAAGAGCCATGTGTGTATAAGAAAACTAGTGGGAGCTCGGTGGTGTTTGTTGTGCTCTATGTTGATGACATCCTTATCATTGGGAATGATATAGGAATAATGCAATCAACAAAGATTTGGTTGTCAAACCAATTCTCCATGAAGGACTTGGGAGAGGCATCTTTCATCCTTGGAATCAAGATCTATAGAGATAGATCGAGAATGATGATTAGATTATCTCAGTCCATGTACATAGACAAAATGTTAAAAAGGTTTAGCATGGAAGAATCCAAACGTGGATTCTTGCCAATGAGTCATGGTGTTTCTCTCACTAAAGCTATGTCTCCTCAGACACCTGAAGGGAGAGAAAAAATGACACGTGTGCCTTATGCTTCTGCAATAGGGAGTATTATGTACGCTATGCTATGTACAAGACCTGATGTCGCACATGCTCTGAGTGTCACGAGTAGATATCAGTCTAATCCAGGCGAAGAGCACTGGAAGGTCGTAAAATCAATCCTTAAGTACTTGAGAAGAACTAAGGATTTATTTTTGATCTATGGAGGTGGGGAACTGAAACTAGAGGGTTTCACCGACTCTAGTTTTCAGTCTGATAAAGATGACTCCAAGTCTATGTCAGGATTTATATTCACTTTAAATGGTGGAGCAATTTGTTGGAAAAGTTCTAAACAAGAAACAGTTGCTGACTCCACCACAGAAGCTGAATATATTGCTGCATCAGATGCTGCAAAAGAAGCTGTTTGGATAAGGAATTTCATTCAAGAGTTGGGTGTCGTTCCTTCAGTTGTTGATCCAGTACCTATATACTGTGATAACAATGGAGCTATTGCGCAAGCTAAAGAACCAAGATCTCATCAAAGATCCAAACACATTATGCGAAGATACCACTTGATTCGAGAAATCATTGGTAGAGGTGATGTCGTTGTGGAGCGAGTTGCTTCAGCAGAAAATGTAGCAGATCCACTTACTAAACCGTTGTCACAAAAGGTATTCGAAGGACATCTTGAGAAGATGGGTCTAAGATACGCGGGTGATTGGTGCTAGGGCGAGTGGGAGATTGAAATAGTTACACCCGGCGCACCAATTAGATTGGTCATTTTTATTTATATGTAAATTCAATCTCATTGGAATTTATATTAATAAAGGCATTTACTTATCTAATGTATTTGTTTTTAATAACTTATGCGATTTAGATGAAGTCCTTAGACCATAAAGAGTTATAAGATATGATCACGCATATGATGGTGATTATGAAATATGTCTTTAAAGCTTTGGTCTTAAAATAGTTCCGAGTGAAATAACTATTCAAGAAAAGGATATTGAATTGTTGGAATTAGCTCGCACATATGATACACACTCATAAGATGAGAATGTTGCGTTTCATCAACATTAACGTAGTTGACGTAAGTGTATATATGTGGGTGCTTGTTGGAGAACAAGTACACCGAACTGACCCGATAGAAATTCTTATATGGAATTTGTTTTATCGAAATAAGAATTACTATATTATGATAGTATACGATTAGTCCTTTGACTTGAGACACCATAGTAATCTTGTATTAGTTCTATTTCATTTTGATATATTTTCTGATTGCTAGTCAATCACTAAAGATTTTATGTTGGATGAAATATGAACTTATATGGAGATTAATGAGTGGTCAATAAAGAATCTATTACTTGTGAGACAAGAGAATTTCCTATAGTTTTCATTGTTCATAACTTGAAGACCTTGGCCAGGGCATAATGAATTATGATTCATTAAAGAGTTATTGAATTCAATTGAAAATATGATTATTGGATTATCTTGAGTTTTCGATTTAATTCCATACTCAATATCCAATTGGGAAATTAGATGATAGAAGGATTGTACGTGTATGACGATTCATAATCAAAATAGGTTTACTCGCTATTTCACATAGTGCTAGATGACCATGCTACTTGCTAGATGTTCCCATGGTTTATAGGTTCTTGAAATTAAATAGTTAATTTCAAGTGAATTAATTTATCGGATAAATTAAGTAAGTTGTAAAGTGTTACAAGCCTGTTACTGGTGCTAGTTGTGAACCTAAGAGGGTCACACACAATTTAGTAGAACGTGTCTGATTGATTCGATTTAATAGTTAAATCCAATTAATTAATTTGATTAATTAAATTGAGACTTGTTCTAAATTAATGAGTTAATTTAGATATTCAATTAAATTAGTTTTATTGAATATAATCAGATTAACAAGTCTGATTCTATATTAAATTAATTGGATTAATTTAATTAGAGATAAAGTTAATTAGATTAATTTTAAATCTAATAAAAATCAGATATATATATATATATATATGGATATATATATAGCTGTATCCGGATATAAGATATCCGGGTATTCTCCAGATTGGAGAAAAAGAAACGCCGCGTCTATTGAGTAGACGTAACTGTAGAAATAAATTAATTCTATAATTAAGGCAGTTAATTATAGGGTTAATTGGATCGTTTCTCTACAGAGTTAAAAACGATTCTACAGATTTCTTTTTCTCTCACTTTTTGGCTGCACAGTCTCTCTCCTTCTCTGAGCGACGCTTTCTGATTTTTCAACACAAGAGTGATTAGTTTTGCTAGCGAAAAACTTCTCACTCGACACGAACACTAAGTGTGGACTTGATAGAGGGGATACACTTGGATCCCTGCGAGCAACCGATTGCTTCCATTCCCGACATCAGCCGGAGAGCGAAAAGGTATGAGATTCTATTCTCGCTCTCTCATCATGTTAACGTGAAGTCGTTAATGCCGTTGGAATGAAATAATAGTTATTTCATTTATAATTTCAAAAAAAAAATTATTTCCGCTGCGTTTTTCGACACGATCCCAACAGATTCATCCATTGGTCACCAGCAAAGAGCAGACTTCAACACTAACACTTCGTTGCATTAAAAACTAATGAGTGATCAGCTCTAGAAAGAAACTTTGAGTCACATTCTTCTACATTGGCGTATAGATTTATCCCTCGTGAATTAAATAGGAATATTCTGGTTCAATTCACTAATGGATATGATATGTTTAACAACCATGGGCTATTATATTGATAGGCATATGGTGGCCACGTGCCTTTCCCAATTATGGTGTTGATAATAATTTCGACAAATGAATTATGTATGTAAGTTCTAACGCTGAGATTTGGAGATTTGATTCTTCATAAGTTTTTCGTGCTAATCTAATATTATAAAAAATCATTAAATTTATTAGGGATTGGATTTAACACCATTAATTTGGGAAGGAGTAGGAGACAAAGTATACATTCATCTTTAACACGTAGAGTTCCAAACTATATTTTCGAATAACGGGATATTATGCAATTATTATAATAACGAGGAATATATGAATTTTATCCTCTTCTTTTTAATTACTATTAAGGAATTAATGAAGAAGATGTGGTTGGAATTAAATAACAATAGACAGGATTGTGGGAATCCTTTGGTGGGACTCAAATCTAGAGCCTTAGATACTGATGACGTCATGTTTGGTTACACAAACACGTGTCTGGTTCGGCGGCCTTCTCTCATTTCCTTTTCAAGCCGCCGGTTTCTTACCTTTCATTGACCCGGTCTCTGGTTTCGTTTTCGACCCGGTCTCCGGTTTTCCACTTTTAGCTTTTCAAGATTTTGTCAACAATATTTCTCGAATCTTCATCCTTATGGTCAACTAAATTCTGCTCTATTTTTTTCCACATAGTAATCTATAAGTCTATATATATGAGATTCTATCTTAATGAAAGATTTTCTAGATGTAATTATTTCTATATATAAATGAACGATGAATGTGTATTGTGTGCTTGACTGTCATTAATCAGTATTTTTCAATGTTATTTTATTTAATTTTAAAATTATAAATTACTCCCTCCGTCTGACTTTTGGTATCCAATTGAAAATGGCACGGGTTTTAATAAAGATGATTGATGTGTTGTGAGTGGAATAAGGGTCTCACATTTCATGTGAGAGTTAAAATAACTAAAGTGGAGTAAGGGTCCCACCTACTTTTACCAAAAATAGAAATAGATACTAAAATGTGGGATAGCCAAAAAAGGAAAGTTAGATACTAAAAGTTGGGACGGAGGGAGTATCAAATTAAAACTTTATTATAACCAGTAACTTTTCGTTTGCACATGATTTTAAGAGAAAAATGATCAACTAAATAGTTGACGGGTACTCAAATATTAAAAAGTACTTCATCCGTTCATTAAAAATATGACATTTTTAGTGGTTACGAGTTTTAATAAACTAAGTGGTGATTTTTATATCATGGAGAAATAATTTTACTATTAATTAAAATGATTGATTGAGATTGAATTAAAGGTATTTCTTTTTTCAAAAATAAAAAATATTTATAAAGATAAAAAAAATGTGAGATCATATTTTAAAAAGAGTATGTCGTATTTTTAATGAACATCAAAAATAATACTAAAACTCTCATACTTTGAGGAAGTATACATATTAAAACAGTTTACTAGCTCGTTGTTTTTTGCAAGTACTATATATTAGTGTCCCACTCAAATATTTTACAAGTGAAATAAACCAAGATTTACATTGAGATACAAGCAAGTCCCAAGAATTCTATACATAAAAACATCAATATAATAATGGTCACTGCTCATTGCCGAGTTGCGACATTCAAATTCCTTTGTCTAGTGGAGCAAGCTTTGATGTTAAGCTGAGCTTTATTTTTGCACATATATACTCTATTCTAATTTTACTTTCTTACCACTTATTTTACCTCTCTATCCACGTCCACGTGTTTAACAACCATCCTTCCAGTGAGAGTCATAGCTCGAAAGATGAAGAGACGTGACTAGGGATGGCAGTGGATCTTGGATCCGGTCCAGATCCGTGGATCCAGATTTGATTTTATGGATCTGGATCTCCATTTCTTGGACCCGTGGATCTGGATCTTAATTTTTCAAACGAATCTAGATCTGGATTTGGATCTGAAAATTTGAGATTCGGATCCGACCCAGATCCGACTCGTGGATCCGTTTTATTTAATATATATTATTTTATTAATAATATTAGATATATTTAAAATTAAAAATATTAAAAACAAAATAGTCAAACTCAAACCCTATATTCCTCACCTCACTTCCTCTCCCTCACTCTCACTCACGACTCACCCGCCGCCTCAACCCTCCCTCATTTCCAGCTCGTCGCTTCCTCACCCGCTGGCCGCCGCCGCCTTTCCCGCACGCCCGCCGCACGCCGCCCTCTCCAGTTCTCCCGCACGCCCCGCCCCTCTGAAGTTCTCCCGCTCGCCGCCCCTCTCGCCTCACGCCCCGCCTCACTCCCTTCTCCGGCCGTCTGTCTGTCTCCGTCAGCATCATCATCTCCGTCTGTCTGTACACGCTGCTGACCTTCAGAACTCGAGGAATTTGATACCTCACTGTCCGCGGCATGTTGATCTGATGTTGCTTCAATTTGCTCGTCATCTGAAGAGTTTGAAAAGTCGCTGTGTCTAGAAGCTTCTTCAATCTCACAACATCCATCAGACTGAACATTATCCGGCATTGCACAATCATTTTTTGCCAGCCGATTACAAGCTTCGCTTGGTACAGTAGCTTCATCAACAATTTCTTCATCTCTTGGAACTTCTTCCGCTGCCCTGAATTTAATTTAAAACAGTAGATCCATGGATCTGGACCCGTGGACCCGCAGATCTGACGGATCTGGATCTGGATCCAAAATTTTCAGATCCACGGATCTGGATCTAGTATATGAAAACGGATCTGGATCTGGTATTGGCCAGACCCGGTCCAGATCCGGCCCGTTGCCATCCCTAGACGTGACAAACATTTGATACTATTACAGTTATATGTTTTGACAAAGTCAGATTAAAAAAAATACTCCTTAACAAAAGAAAATAAAACTTAAATTAAAATTAAACGATTGTTGGATCGTGTCTGATGCTTGTCTTTGTCCCTTTCATTGCTTAGAGCATCCGCATTGGTGTTACATGATATCTTACATAATAGCTTACTTTATGTGGGGGACCACATAGTGTAAAAGAGACTGCATTGGGGTTACATGATAGCTTACATGATAGTTTTAGTTTTGATTTTTCCATTTTTCATTTAAGTTTAATTTCATATATTTAAATTACACAATTTACTTCAAATTTAAATTGCATTAATTTTGAAATCCTAAAAAAAAATTCAAAATTCAAATATTCAATTTTTTTTAAGGCGCGTGTAAAACACGCGCCTATTTTCAACGGTTGTGAGGGCTACACGATAGAACGTGTAGCCCTCGTGTAAGTGTTTGCTGCATTGGTTACACGATAGCAGCCTTACACGTGTAGGCTGCTATCGTGTAACTGTTGCAGATGCTCTTACAATATTCATCTAGCAACTTATAGCGGTGATTATCTGTAAATTCATAACATTTCATTTAATTTAAATTTAAAAAATTGAAATAACCAATTTGAGATTGAAAACGAAATGTTATGGATTTAAAAGTCAATTTTTCAAATTTGGTGCAATAACCAATTTCTGGAAAACGTTACGGATTTATAGACAATTACCCCCAACTTATATGGTAAATTTCATTATATATACATATTTTTTCTTTTGAAAAGAGGATCAATAATATTTTTATTTATCTCTTATGATATTTTGAATATTCGATATTTCGATTTATTGGTTGAGGAAAAACGTCTTATCAATTAATATGTATTTCGTTATTATGGTAACTTTATTGCATTTATCACCAAATTGATCAATACTTTTTTCATTTCATAAATGTGTGAACTTTTAAGTATTTTGATATGTCTCACAAAAATGTGTATTTTTCAATTTTGAACGTAATCTCATCACAAATAATTTATTTATTCTTTTTCACTATCTCAACTTATTTACAACATTACCATATTCATTAAAAAAATGAACCCTATTTTAATATCTCAATTAATTCTCAATATTATCACAAAAATACGCCCATTTTAATTTTTCAAAAAATACACTCATTTTTCTATTCATAATATACTCAAATATGTGTAGATAAAAACAATGCACACTTTTATGGAGGAAGATTTTTTTTTTGTTCATGAAGGAGGTATATTCCACTACTTCATGCACCAAATATTTCCACCGTTTTATTACACCCTTCATTCTCGAAACATTTATAATCTATTTTTGAAAATAATCTCGTTAATTATTATCACCACAATTCTCACTGCAACTAATTGACCCATCATCTTTCATTTTTATTGAGTCATTAGTCACTATCATTATTTTTGTATTATAATTATTGTTTCTAATTTATGGAACCACTTCTCCATTCAACAAATACACAATTAGTGTGTGAGTGTATTGGCCTAGCTTAGCAGCAGAGTAATTAATGCCTAAAATCAAATATCTTAAATTTGAATTTGTCGTGGCACGAAATTAAATTTACTTATTTAATTGTTAAAAGTGATAAAAATGTTTTAGGGGGTTTATTAGTAGTAAATTGTGGTAAATAAAAAAAATAAATAAGGGAGAATAATTGTACAAAACATAGAGTAGGAGTTTATTTCACGGACAAACTTTTAAGAGTAAGTAGGAATTTATTTGTGGACGGATGGAGTATTAGTTAGGGCAAGTACTATTCCCTCTGAAGACTCCGTCCACTAAAAGTGTAACACAATTATCCGATTGAACGTCCACAAAGAGTGTAACAATCTTCTATTTGGGACGTGCTCCAACTTTCTCCTTTTAACTACAACCACTCAATTCAACCATAATCACTCATTTTTACTTAATACAACTATCAACTATTTTCTTAGCACATCTATGTCCCTTTTCGCTTTTTTTTTTTTTTTTTTATCATTATAAACATGATCAGAGAATAAATTGTTGGTGACAAACACGATGTTCGCGATTTAAATCTCACCTCTTTATAATTATATATTCATTTAGCGCATTTTAAAATTTAAAATTTTAGATTCATCGCTACTTCACATAGGGAGGGGGTAATTTTTATTTACTTATTTCGTCCCATTATTAATGTCGCATTACTTTTTGGCACAAATATTAAGAAATGTGTAAAAAGTAGATAAATTGAGTTGGTGAAAATTATTTAAATATTAAGTATGGAGAGAGAATCTATTGCTAAAAAATGAGTGAGACATTTGTAATAGGACATCGCATTATGAAAAAGGAGACATTTGTAATGAGAAGAAGATAGTACTCCCTCTATCCTATTACAAATGTCTCACTTTTCATTATAGGATGTCCCATTACAAATGTTCTATTATTTTTTGGGTAATATATTCTCTCTTTATGTATAATATTTAAATAATTTTTGTCAATCTATTTTATTTATTTTTTATATATTTTTTAATTCTCGTGCCCAAAAGCAATACTCCCTCCGTCCCATTAAAGTTGTCTACATTCTTTTCGGCACGGAGATTAAGAAATGTATTGTTATGAGTTAATTAAATGGTCCATATTTTTAAATGACTTTTGTTTATATGGTTTAATTAGTAAATCTGCCAACAACTACCACCACCACCACCATCGCCAGCAACTCGCCGTCGCCGGCGCCGGAGCACCACCACCACCACGCCATCCTCCACCATCACTAGCACCACCAAAAATCTTCTGACCGGAGCACCACCACCACCACCCCAAATCTTGCAAAAATTTCAAGAAATGAAAAGGAGAAGAGGAGATCTGAAACCAAAATCAACGATCCGCGAGCTTCGAACTCGACGATTCCGCCATCCTCCGCCTTCTTCCTCACCGTTGGATCGCATACCCGAACAACCACCACCACCACCACCATCGCCAGCAACTCGCCGTCGCCGGCGACCGGAGCACCACCACCACCATCGACGCCAACAACCACCACCCTCAATCTCCAAACCCTAAAAATTCAAAATTTCCCCTCAATCTCCAAATCTGAAGGAAGCGGCGCTGCCTGGAGAGGCAAATCGGCGGCGGCGGCAAAGCCCTAGCCCCAAATCGGAGAGGCAGGCGATTGGAAAGGCGGAGCGGCAAAGCCCTAGCCCCAAATCGAAGAGGCAGCGCCGACTGGAGAGGCGGAGCCCTAGCCCCAAATCGGAGAGGCAGCGTCGACTGGAGAGGCGGAGCAGCGCTGGGGGAGGGAGATAGTTGAGACGACGACGACGGCCGGAGGGGCGAGAGGAGGCGGCGGCGACCATGCGGGTGGCACCCGCCGGAGAAGAAGAGAGAAGGGGGTGGGGCGAGAGGGAGAGAGCAGAGGCCAGGGAGAGGGAAAGGGTCGGCGGTGGTCGCGGCGAAGACCACGACGACGGCGGCCGGAGGGGCGAGAGGAGGCGGCGGCGGCACCCGCCGGAGAAGAAGAGAGAAGGGGGTGGGGCGCTGGGGGGAGGTGGGGTGGCTGTGTGCGTGTGTTAGTGTGTGTTTTGTGTGTGTGTTTTTAAATAAAGGTGATTTAGATTTAATTAGAAAATTTTAATTGAGTGTAGAAGATAGGTTTAATTAGGTGTAGATTAGTTGATTAATTATAGAGTTTAATTTGGTGTAATTTTTACCCAAAAAGGAAAGTAGCCAACTTTAGTGGGACGTCCAAAAAGGAAATGTGGCCAACTTTAATGGGACGGAGGGAGTACAATATATTTGTAAGGGGCGGATGGAGTATTAATTTTTGAAAAGTGGGGGTAATTTTTATTATTAAACTCATGTCCATTCTCTTTAAAAAGTAATTTGTGCACGAAGAGTAAAAGCTTAAGAGGCATTGAAAAACTGCATAACAATGATGACGAATTCCAAAACGCCACCATTAAAAAGTTGGAAGAAAATAAAAAAAAGAATTGGATGAAAAGGTGGAGTCAATCAAAGCCCAAGATCCGAGACTAGTCAACCGGCAGACCCACTGCACCACAAACTGATGAATGACCACTCACTTTTTTTTACTGTTCCTTTTCCCCTATTCGTTTTTTTCACCTCAAAAATTCACCCAAGCAGACATGAAATCAGACCGAATTTCACACGTTATTGCACCCGTACAGCGCTGTCGCAAATCATTATTAAACCAACAAAATAATGGCAAAAATCTTGATTTTTCTCCCCCATTTTTTTATTGTGTTTCAGGAGTTGAAACTGTCAGATAAAAGCGACAAGTCGGATATAATGCGAAGTAGATTTGCAAAGATTTCCCCTGTCTCTGCTTTTTGCCTTTTCGTTTCCCTAAAAGCAGATCTCTTTCTCTCTCTGTGATCTTACAAACCCACCATCCATTCATTCAACCAACCCCACCGCCCCATAATCCATATATATACAAAAGTTGAGGCTTTGTTTTTCCGAATGTATATTCTTCGCTCCCAAGCATATATTGTTGCACTCCAGCTGACCTGTGACAGATTTCACGGATAATTTCTACATACATTTTGAAGCAGCCAAGGTGTTTGTGGAATAGCCCACAAGAGGAAAATGTCTGTGGAGGATATCGGGAGCGACTGCTCTTCAAGTGGTGATCAAGAATTCCATGTTCTCGCTGTGGATGACAGCCTTATTGACAGGAAGGTCATTGAGCGCTTGCTCAAGATTTCTTGCTGCAAAGGTGTGTGTGTGAGTGTGTTTCAGCTCCCTCTCTCTCTCTCTGTGTTATTTGCTTTGGTTTGTTACTTAATTTACTGCGATTGTGATGTGCAGTGACTGCTGTGGAAAGTGGGAGTCGAGCTCTGCAGTATTTGGGTATAGATGGAGAGAGAAGCTCTCTTGGATTTGATGTAAGAACATAATTCTTTTTCTACTGTTCAATGTTTGGAGCAATGATTTTTAAAATTGAATCTTCATGTGGTAGTTGTTGCTGTTATTCTTTAAAAACTTGGGATGAATTAGTGTTCTTGAAAATTTTCTAGATTCTGAGCTTTGATCAATCTCATTTGAGCTTTAATCAAACACTTTTACAGCAGTTGATGTCAACATATAACTGTCTCTGCTGCAGAATGTTTTATTTTGATCTATAATTTGATGTGTCTATTTTAGGAGTTGAAGGTGAATCTGATAATCACGGACTACTCCATGCCTGGAATGACTGGATATGAACTTCTCAAAAGGATCAAGGTTGGTGTTGTTGGGATAAAACTTTGCTTCATTTCAAAACCTCAATTTTGTTTTAGATGATTGACATGTTGTTTGCCTTCCTCTTTTGATAGGGCTCGACCAAATTGAGGCAAATACCGGTTGTGATCATGTCGTCTGAGAACATTTTGGCTCGAATCGATAGGTATTGCTTCATTGATTTAGATCCCCCTTTTAAATCCGTTTTAGGGCCTCCATTTCATATATGAATTATTCAAAAAATGCATATTAGATGTGCCCTCGGGTAGTTGATTGCTTATGAATAATAGTCATATCCAAATTGTGAGCAATTTAAGTAATTCCCAAGTGCTTCATTGAAGTTGGTTAAGTTGAGATTGAATATGGTTTCCTTAGGTGCTTGGAAGAAGGGGCAGAGGACTTCCTGATGAAACCGGTGAAGCTCTCAGACGTGGAGAGGTTGAGGGATTTCATGTTGAGAGGCGGGGAGACGAAGGTAGGGCGCAAGAGGAAGATGCGAGATGATTCTTTCTCCTCATCTCTGCTTAGCAGCTGTGACTGTGATCATCCTCTGTCTCCAATATCAGTCTCCGGAATGGCACACCACAAACCTCTCAGGAAGCGCTCGAGGCTGCTCGCAACTGAGTGACCGATGTTTAGGGTTTGGACGCGACGTTTTGTGGATTGGATTGTACATGAAAATTGAGATTGGGAATTCAAGAAGGATGTTTCAAGGCAATGAGGATGCAGGTTTTTTGAATGGTTCGTGCTGCCTCGGTTAATTTTTTTTTTTTTTTACATTAGGTTGGTATAAAATTAGGAAACATAGATGGGATAATTTTGTGGTAAATAATGAAAATCTGATGAGCTATGACAAGTTGAAGCTTCACTGTCTTTTTGTACAATTGGCAGAACAGAATTTTTTGTAGATCCTCTCTCTTTAGAAATGGAATGTCTATTTGCAGAAGATTACTATTGCTTTGTTTGTTTACCGCAAGTGGAAATGGGTTTGATTCTCAACTTGAAATAAACAAGAGAGAGAGAGAGAGAGAAAAAAAAAAAAAAAAAAAAAAAAGAGGAAAAAGGGAAGTCTTAGCGGACTGGACCAATTTCAAATGGGCTTTTTTTCCTCAACGGAACTTAGTGGACTGGCCAATCTGAAGACTATTATAATCAACTGAACTCATTAAACTATTTTTCATAAAATAAGGGTAATTCCATTGATAGCCTCTTTTTCACCCTTCATAGCCCCTTTCTAAAAATATAAAAATAAATATATTATTTTATCCCTTATTTATAATTTAAATTTCTGATAAATCATCATAATTTCATAGCCACCTTATTCTCAAAACTATGAACTCTAAAATCTGGAAGAAGAAAAACTTCAAACTCATAGCCACCAAATTATAAAAATTATGAACTTTAAAATCTAAAACGAAAAAAATGTAAAATTCATTGGACACTGTATTCCTATAGCATTAATTTATTCTTCCTCATAGAATAAAAAATTCTAATAAGCAAAAAATTAAAATAAAAAAAACTATCCAAACAGTAGAGAGATATCATATTCATATTTTTACAGTTTATTGATTTGTTAAGAGCATATAATCCACCGTCCATAGCTGCCATCTTTTGCTTCTATTTCCTTTAATTACATGCTTCCATAAAACTTTGATTGCGTTTACTTTGAAGGATAAATTTATTCATGGAAAATGATTAATAATAAAAATTTATGTCTTTAAGTGTCTCCTTTCTTTTCTAACATTTGACACAAAAATATTTTTAATTCCTTATTTTTACTTTAAGAATGGATAATATTATCCCTTCATTTTTGGTGTGATAATATTATTCGTCTTTGAAGTGAAAATAAGGAAGGCAAAATGCTTTTGTGTCAAATGTTGGAAAATAAAGGAGACACTTAAAGGTCTAAATTTTTGTTATTCATCTTTTTCCATGGATAAATTTATCCATCAAAGTAAACACAGTCGTAGTAATATATTACTCCCTCCGTCCCCAAAATAGGTTCCTCTTTGGGGACGGCACGGAATTTAAGAAAAATTGGTAAAGTGTATTGATAGTTGAGAAAAATATGTAATACTCCCTCCGTCCCATAATAAGTGGCCACATTCTTTTCGGCACGGAGATTAAGAAATGAAGTGTTATGTTTTAATTGAATGGGGCCCATCAAAATTATTGAGTTAATTAAAATAATTTCTTCCTCTTTTCACTCTCTCCCTCCCTAGTTCTTCCTGCCGCCGCCACTGGACGGCGGAGCCGTCGCCGGAGGCCGGCGGCTCTGCCTCCCCTCTCACCTTTCACCTTGGACCTCTTCCTCCTCCCTCATCTCTCGTTCCCCGTCGACCTCTCTCCCTCTCCCTTATCTCTCGCCTCTCCTCGCCGCGCCAAGCCGCGGCCGCGCCCCCTCCTCTGGCGACAACAACCAGATCTGAAACAACCAGAAATCACCACCACCACCACCAGCAACAACCAGAAACAACCAGAAATCCCCTCTCCTCTGCCAACAACAACCACCACCACCAGAAATCAAAAACTAGATCTGAAAGAGAATAGAGGGAGAGAGGGAGGACGACGACCTCAAATCGGCACACAGGATGCGCCGACCTCGCCCAAATCGGCACAGGCGAGCCCTAGCCCCCAAATCGGCGCACGACCGGAGAAGAAGAGAGAGGCGGCGAGCTTCGAATCCCCCAAATCGGCGCACGACCGAAGAAGAAGAGAGAGGCGGCAAGAGAGAGGCGGCGAGCTTCGAATCCCCCAAATCGGCGCACGACCGGAGAAGAAGAGAGAGGCGGCGAGCTTCGAATCCCCCAAATCGCCCAAGGATGCGACAGTGAGAGGCGGCGGCGATGGGGGTGGCATCCCGCCGGAGAAGAAGAGAGAGGGGCGGTTGCTTATAGTGTGACAGACGATAGGGTGTATATGTTGATTTTAAACATAATTTAGGGTTTAATTAGTAACTTAATTAATGATCTTAATTAAGTTAAATTATTTCCATTTTTAGAAAGTAGCCACTTATAGTGGGACAGACGAAAAAGGAAATGTGGCCACTTATTATGGGACGGAGGGAGTAATTAGTATTGGGAGTGGTGAAAAGTTGAAAAAGTGTTATAATTAGTATTGGGAGTGATGAAAAAGTGAAAAGTAAGAATAAATAAAGTATTATTAGTGGTGAGGTAGTTGTCCAAAAATGGAAAGAAAGAAAGAGGAACTTATTTGGGGGACGTCCCAAAAAGGAAAAAGATGAACTTATTTCAGGGACGGAGGGAGTATGAATTAAGTAGACTCCCCTTACCAATGTCAAGAACATCCACACCCGTTGGTACCCAAAGTTCACATAAGTTAAAGTGATTCAAAATTAGTTCATTCCCCTTCTAGGGATGTCAATCTAGCCCGAAACCCGTGGGCTGACCCGATTAACCCGTCACCCGAGAGAGTTAGGGTTGAATATTTTCAACCCGATAAAAGTTACAACCCGATTAACCCGTAACCGAATAGTCCGGCACCCGATAGGGCCGGCCCGACTAACCCGATGGGCTAGCCCGAAACCCGAATACTTAATATTAAATATTTAGATATAAAAATAAAAAAATGACAAAATATTATAAAGTCTCATCATTTCACTTTTCTGTATTTTTGAGATGTTTTGCTTCTATGAATTCAAACTATTGTTGGATATTTTATTATTTTTTCGTTAACAAAGTTGACATTTTATTGTCACCATCTTATTTTATATGTTATGCAATCTTGATAATTTTTTTCAATATCGTATATTTTTGCATTTCATGCTTGCTATATGATTTATATCTTTGATTTCTATGTATATTTTATACATTATACATTAAATCATTAAAAATAACAAAATACAAATGATTATTTTATTTTACGCATTTAAGCCGACTAGCCCGATGGGCTAGCCCGAAACCCGAACGTTTAGGGTTAGGCTTGAAAATTTATAACCCGACAAAATCCCCAGCCCGATTAGCCCGCATCCGATTAACCCGAAACCCGATAGGGCTGGCCCGAAATCCGGTGGGCTGACCCGATTGACATCTCTATCCCCTTCAATACATGTAAAACGGTTGACAATCAATGAAGTGAGAAAAATGTTTCACGACTTTCAACCATTGATGAATGTAGAAACTAACTCCGACGAATGAGAATTGTTAATTCACCAATGTACTTATTCATTGTGAATCCAATCCATATCAACACAATTTAAAGGGATTTTTTCATTTTCTAGGATTTTCAATTTTATGAGGAAGAATAGATCAACGCCATTGAAATACAGTCCAACGATTTTTACATTTTTTTCTTCTTTCAAATTTTCATACTTTTGAGAATACGATGGCATAGGATTTGGAGGATTTATTAATAATGTAATTTGGAGGTTACGGATAAAATGACATATTTATTACTCCTTTCGTCCACGAATTAAAGTCCTACTCGTCCTTAAATTTTTGTCCACCAAATAAAATTCTATTGTGCTTTTTCTACATTTAAACCCTCCATTCTTTCCTATATTTACCATTTTCCACTAATACATCACCCCAAATAATTAATTCACTCCAATTAAATCACTAATACTCTTACTAATTACCCAACCCAATTAATTCAATAAAATCTCCTCAAATTCTTTTGAGCCAACTAATATTATCGATCTCATTCTTTCGCCACTCTTGTTCTTTCAATGTCTCGGCGGAGACACGGTGGCCAACAACGGGAAGAATGGGTGCGCCGACTACCTGATTGAGGAGGAGGAAGAAGCCATTAGTGACCACAACGTCGTCGCCAGAATTCGCCTAGATAAGCGTTTCGCGTAGATGTATGTTGAACGTTGTCCCATTTTAAACGCAGGTTGCAAGACCTGTGGAATCCTTGAAGTATAGTGAAATTCACCATTTCTTCTTGCTTATTTCTTGATTTTGTTCGCCATAAATGAGAAGCATTCATTTTGCTTGCTTCTTTGTTCTCTACTTCTCAATTCACCACAATGAGATGTATTCATTCTTATTTGTTCGCTACTTGCTTCTTGATTTTGAAAAATCAAGCTCTATTTTTGCTTCTAAGTGTTGAGGATAGTGGAATTCGCCATTTCTGCTTGCTTGTTTTGTTGTATGTGAGTGTTGATTTTGAGCTCTGTTTTTGTTTCTTGATTTTCAGCTCGCCTAAAAAGTTAGGTTTTTTTTTTTGTATTTATTATTGTCTTGTTGATGTATTAGATGTTGATTATCAGTGGGTTATCTATTTGTGAAGCTTCTCATTTATGTAAGTGTTCCTAATCAAAGATTAACAAAAGTAATCTAATATCTTAATCACTACCATTTTATTTCACTCATAACACCTTTATCAGCTTTCTTAGTTTCCGCGTCGAGTATGAAATGGGGCTTTAATTCGTGGACGGATGGAGTATTTTTTTATTATAATTTTTAAAAAATGACTACGGAGAGTAAAATGGAGGCTATGAATAGAATTACCCATAAAATAATGAGAGCGCTTTTGAAATAGCCATTTTGAATAAGGAACATAATATTTGGCCACTAATTGAAAAAACACAAAATCTGACCATTTATTATGTGTTAAGATTGTTTCGCTCTTAATTAGGGAGGACCGGATTCGGGTCGGATTCGAAAAGAAAAAAATTTCTAAGTATATGACACTAAGAGCGAGCATCCACAGTGGATGGCTCGTTCTCCCTTACTCGAGTAAGGTAGAGAACGAGTAAGCCATTGTGGCCTCCCCTTTACTCGAGTATTACTCGAAAAATCGAGTATGACTCAATGGTGTAATTGTTGAGCGCGTGTACGCACGCGCTGATTTAAAAAATAATAATAAATTCGAGAATTTGAAATTAACAGCTCTTTCGCTGATTTTTTTTATATAATTTATTTGTTTCAAACGGTCAAATGACCGTTTCTTTTTTCATTTTTCTTCTTATAAATATCTCTCATTTCTCTAACTACATTCACACCTTCCTCCATTCTCTCTTTATCTCTTTCTCTACTTCAATTCATTATCCTCCTCCAAAAATGACCGAATGGCTCGATGATACTTCGTCGTCTTCGTCCGACGAGATTGCCCAAAAAATCATGGATGTCATCGTGGAGTAAAAAAAGTGGTTGCTCAATTTTTCTCCCAACCGGAGTCGGAACCTGTTATTCACAATCGGACTTACGTTTATCCTGATCGTGAGGCTGCCCATCTACGTCTTATGCAAGACTACTTCAACGGCAATCCGACGTACATGCCATGATTTTTTCGGATGCAGAAGGAGCTATTCTTGCGCATCGTCGATGTTGTGCAAGGTGAAAATGGTTACTTCCGGATGAGCCATGATGCTGCGGGTCGAGACTCTCTCATGCCTTTGCAGAAATGCACGGTGGCTATCCGTCAATTAGCCACCGGCGTGAGTGCGGATACTTTCGACGAGTATCTGAAGGTTGTTGACACGACGGGGCGTCTATGCCTAAAGAAATTCTGCAGAGCTGTCATCCGAGCATTCGGTGCCGAGTATCTTCGACGTCCTACGACGGCGGATGTCCAACGCCTCCTTCAAATGCACGAGGCGCGACATGGAATTCTCGAGATGCTCGGGAGTCTAGATTGTATGCATTGGGCGTGGAAGAATTGCCCAAAGGCGTGGCATGGCGCATTTACACGCGATGATCAAGGGGAGCCCACCTTGATCTTGGAGGCCGTTGCATCCCACGATTTGTGGATTTGGCATGCTTTCTTCGGTGTCGCCGGCTTGAACAACGAAATCAACGTTTTGAACCAGTCGCCTCAATTCTCCAGCGTGTTGGGAGGAACGTCATCGCCGGTGATCTTTGAGACCAATCGACACTACTACTAGATGGACTACTACTTGTGCGATGGCATATATCCGGAGTGGCCAACATTTGTCAAGAGTCCACCGATGACGACCAATCCAAAGGAGGCGAGATTTAAAAAGATGCAAGAATCGGCACGGAAAGATGTCGAACGTGCCTTTGGAGTACTTCAAGCTCGATGGGGGAATCATTCGAATTCCGGCTCGAAATTGGTATGTCGAGCATCTAAAGGACATCAAGTTGTCCTATATCATTCTCCACAACATGATTGTGGAGAATGAAGGTGAATGAGCTACCCACTGGAGAGATGACGACTAAGGACACAGGGCGTCAAGCAGTGACTCGACGGAGAGTATACGAGTAACCCCGCCTAGCTTCGAGGAATACGTGCAAAGAGATGTAATTCTCCGAGATAGGCAGATACATGCCCAGTGTGTTGTTGTATTCTGAGTCGTTTTTCGAGTCATGTTAGCTCTAGGTCTCTTGTGAAAGTGTGTATATTTGGAGTGATTTCCATTTTGAATTGTCGAGTAGTTTTTCGCCTCGACTGCTGCACCTGCACCCTTAGGCCTGCCACCCTACCGAACAGTCGGTTCAACCAAGCGGTTAACCATCGATTTTTGGTTCAAAAATTGTGGGCCCTTAATCGAACCAACTATTTCACAGTTTCGGTTCCAGTTTTGACCTATGGTCAACGGTCCGAGCATCAGACCATTGACTACGGGACAATTTCAAACTGGTTCACCCGATTCCATTTAGCCCTATATAACTATTTATCATATTCTGAAAAATATTAATTAAGGATAAAATAAAAAAAAATCATAATTATATCTCAAATTTCAAAATAGAACATTTACTAGGGAACAAGAAAAATATGAAAGTAAGACACTTAAAAAAGAATGAAGTGAGTGGGTTTAATTTTGTCAGAATCTGTTAGGAAAAAAATTACAAGAAAATAAAATTTTGTGTAATCAATGTTGGTATAATTTACACAAAAATTTGGGTGAGTCTGAGAGTATGGATGAGACGGATCGAGGTGGGGCTGGAACACAGGTTGGGCGCAGGTCACATGCCGATTAAAAAATATGAATTATTCAAAATAATTATTGTTGTGATCAAAATTAATACTACTAATTGACATATAGAAATGTTATATTTTTGAAATATTACCTTTCTTCATATCAATAATTTTTTTTTACGATAATGATTATTTGACCAAATAATTAAAAATACAAATTTTTGCGAATAAAAATAAACATTAATTTTCTTCGTATACAAGCTCTCCAATATTAATTTTATATATGCATGTATGTTTACAAGCTAGCTATGTTTTTGGACAAACTTCAATACAATTTATCTACAAGGTTTTATTTAATCCAATACATATATTATCTAGGAGTGGTCCTCTTGTACCAATTTATCTACAAAGTTCAATTTAATCCAATATATATATTATCTAGAAGTGGTCCTCTTGTTCACTCCTCAAGACATTATCGGTTGAATTTATACATTTAATATTGGATTGTTAGAATATTTATTGCCATCAAATCTCAATTATTTCCCCAGCCCACTAAGTGACACTCATTTAAGAAAGGAATACCCTTATTCCTTACTTTATACTCTTTGTTAGTCGTGGGAATAAAATATTGTTTCACAATAAACTTTTCAAATTTAGATCATTATATTTAATATTAAAAAGTTGGAAATAAATTTTGAAGTTATTGACACAACAATTTGCAATACCGACAGGAAAATAATTACACAACATTTAAGTGATACTGTATATATCTATTATTAGTAGCTCCCGCCACTTATTTCTACAATTATTTCTACCTAAGTACTCAAACAAATACTGTTGTAATCAAGAAACAAATGGATGATTGACTGGATAAGTACTATGTGCTTCACTCTTAAAATCCACAAGCAAAATTTAATTTGAAAAGAATGGATCACACACGAAGTGTCACTTAAAACCATCCACCACATGTCTTGTTTCAATCTAGAGTTATATTTTTGTCAAATCTACATTCCACATTTAAAAAAAAAAAAAAAAAAATCTACATTCCACAAATGTGCAACATCATTTACTATAAATATACAACATCATTACTATAAATATAAAATGCATAATTACTATAGGAGATCGAAACACGATGTGGGGCCGACAAGGCAATGTGATACAAATGCTGCAACCAAATAAGCCAAATGGCGTCGATACAATTAATGAAAAGATGAGACATAGTAAACCTTCAGACCAACCACATTCTAACATACTATACTCTCTAAAATTGCATGAAACCCTTGAAATTACATCAAAACCCCTCATAAACTCTCATTAGACCGCTCTAAAGCAATGGCAAAAAAGTCATTTCAGTTGCAGGAAAGTTGAATTAAATCAACTACCATGCACCAACTTTGAAACTATCAGCAGCTAAGCCAGCTAACTCTCAGAACTTCATTGTTCAAAACAAGTAAACAAAGCAACACAATTCCTCCAAAACAAATATCCACTTTTGCCACAAAAAACCAAGAAATTTCAAATTGATAACAAATCCGGAGCATCGAAGCTTCCAAGTCATCAGTATGGCCGCACACAGCCGGACAATAATCCAAATTGTGGCTATCACGGCCACGGTCAGCTTGATCGTGACCGGAATAATATTCTACCTCATCCACCGGCTCAGGCTGGCTCGACGGGAGAAACACGGCGGAAAACCGGATGCATCCAGTTTCCGCCGAGAGTTTCCAACGGCCGCACCACGGGTGGAGTTCAGACAACGTGGTGCGGCCCTGAAGGGAGTGATAGTCGACGAGGAAGGAAAGGACGTGTTGTACCTTAGAAAACTCGAAAGCGGATGCTTTTCTAAGGTTTGGTACAATCCTATGGTGGAAGAAGAAGAAGAGGTGAAGAGAATGAACATAAAAGAAGAGAAGCCCAAGCCAATACAACAACTTCCATTGCTTCAACACCCAAGAAATCATCCTCCATCACCACCACCCACTCCCTCGCATCAAGCTCCTCTGCCTCCGCCGCCACCTCCGCCGCCTTTACCTTCTAGACCTGCGCCACCGCCACTGCCGCCGCCTCAGCCGGCAAAGAGACTAATCCCATCTCACAAGCCACCCATTGCTCCAAGAATTCAAGAAAATAGAGAGAGCAGAGTGGAAGAAAAAAGAGTTCACACAGCAAAACTCAAGCCGTTGCATTGGGACAAAGTCACCGCTAACACGGATCATTCCATGGTGTGGAACGAGATCAATGATGGCTCATTAAGGTAATTCAATTCACAATCTCAATTCATGCTAAACTAAATCTTTAACTGAAGCGCAGTCTATTGGTAAGCCGATTCTCCTCCAATCAATAGGTCGAGAGTTCGAATCACTTATTAAATTAGAGTGTGAGTATATTTTTCCTTTTTTTGGGTGGTAATAATCATAAAAAAAAAAACTTTAAAATTGTAAATTAGAGATAAATTAAATTGTTAGTATAAGAATAAAACTGTAAGAAATTTTTTTATCTAACAAAATGTTTTTGTTTTTATGATTAGGTTTGATGACGAACTCATGGAAGCCCTCTTCGGCTACACAAATACCGATCAGAAATCAAATGGAAAAGGCAAGAACTCAAGCTCAATCGCAGCTCCATCACCGCAAATATTCATTCTCGATCCAAGAAAATCCCAAAATGCAGCCATCATCATCAAATCTCTGCAAACCCCACGCAAAGAAATCATCGATGCAGCCATGGAGGGAAGAGGTCTCAACGCCGAAACCCTCGAGAAACTGACCAAAATCTGCCCCACACAAGAGGAAACAACAAGAATCCTCCAATTCAGCGGCGATCCGGCGGGACTCGCCGCCGCGGAGGCCTTCCTCCACCACATTCTACGAGCAATTCCATCAGCGTTCGTCCGTTTCAACGCCATGCTCTTCCGAGAAAGCTACGAGCCGGAGATGCTCCACCTCAAGGAGTCCCTCCAGATCTGCGAGCTAGCCTGCAGCGAGCTGCGGAGCGGCGGCGTCTTCTTCAAGCTCCTCGAAGCGATCCTCAAAGCCGGAAACAGATTGAACGCCGGCACGAATTGGGGAAACGCGCAGGGATTCAATCTGACGGCGCTGCGGCGGCTCTCCGACGTGAAGAGCGCCGACGGCAAGACGACGCTGCTCCACTTCGTGGTGGAGCAGGTCGTCCGGTCGGAGGGGAAGCGTAGGGGAGAGGAGAGAGAGATGGAGGAGAGAGAGAGCGTGATGCTAGGGTTGCCGGCGGTGGAGTCGCTTAGCGCGGAGTTTTGCAATGTGAAGAGAGCCGCACGTGTGGATTACGAGGGTTTGATCGGCACGTGCGAGGTCCTTGCGGCTAAGGTTGATGAGATCAAGCGGGTGATTAGGCGCGCCGACGGCAGCGGGATGGGGAGGTTTGCGGCGGAGATGAGGAGGTTCCTGGAGGCGTGCGAGGAGGAGGTGAGTGTGGTGAGGGAGGAGGAGAGGAGGGTGATTGAGCTAGTGAGGAAGACGAATGTGTATTATCAGACTGGTGTGAAGGGAGGGAATCCGCTGCAGCTGTTTGTTATGGTAAAGGATTTCTTGGAGAATGTGGATCGTGTTTGTGGCGAGATTAGCAGGAAGTTGGAGAGGAGAAGAGGTGGCGCGTCACCGCCATTGTCGCCGACGCCGAGGTCGCCGGTTAGGTTTCAGAATTTACAGAGTTATTTTGTGACGCAGAGGGTTGGGGCGAGCTCGAGTGAGTCCGATGATGATTTTTGATTACAAGGAAATTAATTAGTTTTTGTAGTTTTGTTTTTTTCTTCGACTAATTAAATAGGAGGGATATATGGTAAATTGTTAGTACATGTTTTGTGCATCTACTCATCTGTTTAACTCGATTCAAAATCTAAAAACGCTTTGCTCCATCCATCCACCAATGTTTGACCCATTTTGTTATTTTGATCCAATCTAATTTTAATAAATTTACGTGACACAATCCTCTAATTTTAATCATACAATATTGTTATTCTACCATGCTTGGAAAATAATTTGGCGAAGGGCTTTTGTTTAATTTTGGTGAAGAGTTGCAACTTTTAGTAACCTCATATCTCGTTCCTTAGCTTACTGCTAAATCTTAGCATTTAGATAAGTTGTAGAACTCAAACATTAGTCAGAGCAACAAAATAAATTGGATACTAAAATATCAATTAATCAATGAAATTGTCACTTTCATTATCATTTGTTCATGAAAAAGAAGGATTAAAGAGTCATCTATCTACAACGTTACTCAAATTTGAGAAACAACCCTGCTAAAACATTAGAATTTCACAAGCAATGACCACTATCAATAATCAATAGTTATAGCTAATAATTAGCTAGGTTGAAAAGTTAAGATGAACTCTTTTGAATTCCTAAGTCAAGGGAATTCTGTCAATTCATGTAATGCGAGAATATGAAGATATTGATGGCTAACCTTGTTCACGTAATCAAATTCATATTCCTGCACCGCACAAGAGGTTGAAACCTTATGTTGCAGTTATTTGAAATGCCCATCAATATGCTTATTATAATTCACGGGACTGATATTTAAATCCCCCACAAATATATTACTTCAAATCCACGAGATATATAATCATTGAATTCAAAGCAGAGTAAACCAAATCAGAAAATTAAGACTCCATTTTCCCATATATGGCGCCAGTTGTAAGAGCCGGGCTGAAGCTCTGAGAACAAATTATGAATAAAAGGGTTGCCATTTAGCTATTTCATTTGTGAAAATTAAATCCTCGTGAAGATGAGCTCTTTGGGGAGTAGTGAATATATATAAAATCTCAAAGCAGTGAGATAGTGATAATAAAGAGCATAAGGTTTAGGGTGATTTTGCTATATTAGCACTGAATAATGATAGTGATAGTAATGGAAGGTGGTGAGATGGTAATGGAAGGCAAGGTGTGCGAGGAGCTAATGGTCATTGGAAAAGGAAGTTGCATACTCGCCTTCGTCAAATAGAGGCTTTTCTTCATCTGTCAAATATTTCAAAATTTTGAGTTAGCAATTTGATAGAGAAAAGATCAACTTAGCTATGACTCCGGCAGGGCAGTTAACATCATTACTTGTGTAAGTGAAACCATTCTGAAGCTACCAAGTGGCTGTGCTCAATATTTTTAAGTTGTTAGAAATTTAACTACTTCATTTCGAGTCTTACTATTTGGATCCTTTAAGGCGTGTTTTCAATTTTATTCTTCACACATATATATCATCGTATCCGATGCTTCCCAAACCCATCTCCTTCACCTCATCGATTCACTTAAAATTCAATTAAAATTAGCAAGTAGCAACAATCAATATCAGGAGACCATCTCGAGTTTCACATATAAACTCAATTTTTATTTTATTTTTACTTGACACACAATATACTACCCAAACTAAATATATATGTTCTGTCAAAATAAAATAAAATACCCAAGTGTGAAAATTTATATAACCATGAACTTTACCATAAAAAGCAACCATTTTCCTTGCCTTGGATAAATTCTTCACTCTCACTTAAAGCACTTTCCTAGAAATTTCCATGAAACACACACACATAATTCCAGTGACTTTTCCATCCCTTTATTGGCATTATCAAGTCAATCTAGAATCTAAGTCAATGAGTATCATCATCATCATCATCATTCATCCATTTATAGCAACTCCCTCACACCTTCATCCCAACATACTAGTGCTATGTAAAAAACCAGTTTCAAGAAAATCTTGATCATCTGATTCCTCAACAGTTGAAACAGTAGTAGAATCAAAACAAAAGTGTAATATATATTGCAAAGAAGATGATTGGAGGGAGACTAGGGGAGAAGATAGGGTTGAGAGAGGATGTGATTCAAAGGGCTTGCAGGCTGTCCATGAAAGCCCATGAGAAGGCCCCTGGGAAGCCTTACATCCATGACAAAACCCGGGGCTCAACCGATGTTTTCTTCGCCTTTGCCGGATCATGGTGTGTGGATGATTGGTACAGCAGGGATCCCTTTGGGGAAGTTAAGGTTGATGTGTCCAAGTTTCCATGTATTAGGAGTGTTGGCAATGAAGAGATAGGGTTGGTCAATCAAGCTTTTGCCAGGAGGTTTGATGGCCTATTCACCAGATCATCACTTGCACCAGAGGTACAATCTTCAATTTTTACTTTTTTTTACATAATTTTGCTTTCTGCAGTTTGTGGTGAGCTGGTTTGATTGCTACAAATTTTCATGTGATTGGTTAATGTGGAGATTTTCCAAGATAAAGCGGGCTATGGAGTGTTTGAGGTTGAGGATAAGGTTTGGTAAAACACACACACACACATACATTTTGATTTTGTTGACTGGCTCTAAATACATACACCATTATTCTATTAATGAATTCCGATCTTTTCCATACTCTAAAAAAAATGGTTAATAAATACAGAAATTTTAATAATTTTTAAAATTTCCCTAAAATTAAGATTTTGGGGAAATCAAAACTGGCGTGGCATCAAATTTTTAGAAATCATATCCTAATTCTTAGAAATCCTAGACCCATGTCTAAAACTTTAAAAATCGCAATACCACGTCTATTTTAATTTAACAGGAATCTAATTTTAAAGAAATGTCAGATATCATCAAAATTCGTGTATTTATTCCAAAAATTTGTAATATATAAGAAAAAATCAAATTCATTAATAGTGTATAAATTTACAGTAAATGAACCTTTTATTTTACTTTGTAGCAACTCCCACAAACTTTATAGAATCTTGTTTTATTTCACTGGGTGTAGCATATATAAAGACGATGATCTTCAGTGTTTATCAATACGAGAACTCAAGTGATTGAGCTGTCTTCGAACTCAAAAATGATCTCAGGTGGAGAAAGCTATGTCTGAGAGGAAGCAAATCGTCTTCACCGGGCATTCCTTGGGCGGCGCAACAGCTATTCTCGCAGCCATTTGGTGCTTCGAGAAATACATAAGATCCGATCATGCTCAGACGCCGCCTCTCTGTGTAACTTTCGGATCACCTCTAGCCGGAAACCATGTCTTCTCTCATGCTCTGAGGCGCGAGAACTGGTCCCGTTGCTTCTTCCACTTCGTGATGAGGCACGATTTCGTGCCACGGATGACCCTAGCTCCGCTCTCACACATCCAGCCATGGCTGCACGCAGTCCTCGAGTCCCTCAACCCGAAATCACAGTTCCAACTGCAGGATGCCTCTGCAGCATCGGGTTTCCTGCTGTCGGTCATGAGGAATGCTCTGTCCGTGGCCAGCCATGCCGCGTGCTACCTCAAGGGGTGCACCAGTTTACTGCTGGAGACCGTAGCAAGCATAGTAGAGCTCAGTCCTTACCGGCCCTTCGGGACCTTCATCTTCTGCCCCGGGAACGGGAAGCTCGTTGTGGTTGACAACCCGGATGCCGTGCTGCAGCTGCTCTTCTTCTGCCTTCAGCTCAGCCCTGAGGAGGAAAACACAGAGTTTCTGCATAAGATGATGAGAGACCATTTCTTATATGAAAGTGAATTGCAAGGAAGCCTAAATATGCAGGATGTGACCTACCTGGACAACCTTGTAAATGTCCCTTTAGATGCTCATGCCACTACCTCTTATGCAGCTGCACTAAATGATCTTGGCCTTGTATGATACTACTACTCATTGCTTAGCAACACACACATACACACGCACACAGAATCATAGCCATTGATCTTGATGTTCTTTACCTGATTTTCAGACGGCACAAGCACGACTGTGCCTTCGTGCTGCGGGGGATTCGGAGAGGCAGAAGATGGAGAACCAGAGGAGAATAGACTCCAACAAAGACACCATTAGAGAAGCATTAAAAAAGATACTTGAGTACAAGACTAGCTGCGAGATTAGGAAGATTGGTTACTATGACACCTTCAAAATGCAAAAAAACGAAACTGATTTCATTGCCAATGTGAAGAGGCAGGAGCTGTCCGGGATATGGGACGAGATTGTGGAGATGATCAAGAGGTATGAGCTGCCCGACGGGTTCGAGGGCCGGAAGGAATGGGTGGAGCTAGGGACCTTGTTCAGGCGGCTCATGGAGCCGTTGGACATCGCAAACTACTACAGGCACTTAATGAACGAGGACACGGGGCCTTACATGGTGAAGGCGAGGCCGAAGAGGTACAAGTTCACGCAGAAGTGGCGGGAGCAGGCAGAGAGGATGGCAGCCGGGGGGAGCTCAGAGACGACATTCTGGGCAGAAGTGGAGGAGTTGAGGGCGAAGCCGTATGATCAGGTTAGGGATGAGGTGTTGAGATTGGAGCAAGATTTGTTTGCATGGGTTAGTAATGGATGGATGGGTAAAGATGTTTTCTTGGAGGGTTCTACTTACACTAAGTGGTGGAAGACACTCCCTCTTGAACATAGGTCAGGCTCTTGCATAGCAGCCTTCATAAAAAATTGAAGTCTTTTTTTTGAAAATCATAGGTGGGGCTAAATGCACCCCCAAAATTTATCAATACCACCTCACTTGCTAAGAAAGTTTTAGCAGCTCTCTCTCGGTGTGTCCCTAGTTGATAAATTGATAAATATCTGTGTACAAGAACACAGCACAGTACAGATACCATAAAAATAGTAGCAAAAAAAAAAAAATCAGCTCCTTAAAACTGCAGAGAACACAAGCAAAAAATTACCATCTTAACAGGACTGATGAAACTCAAACAGCACATGCTGAATGCTGTATAACACATAATAGCAGATAAATCACAACATTAGGGCTGCTTTCAGGATCTGCGTTTCGAGCCATACAGAAACAAATATATGCAACTCTTCTGTCTTTTGTTTCCATCCCACATATCCATACACTTTGAGAGAGAGATGGCACAAGCTAAAGATGATTATTCAAGTTGAAATAATTCGTTATGAACATTTACAACACACTGAATTCATATCCAACACTGTTACTCAAAACAAACATTTTTGCAATCAGAAACTAACGTAAGATAATCTTCTGATTCCGAAATAGGTGAAAATCCAGACAAGTAACCTGAGTACCATTGAAAATGGATGTTTACCAATAATTAAAGTTACAACCATCGCTTTTTGAAAGAGTATCATACATCACTGCTGGTCTCTCAGCAGGAATACCTTCAATAAATGAAAAAGAAGAGAGATTGTTCTGTTCAAGACGAGCAAAGACAAAAAAACACATAGATGCAGTTGCATGAAATATTAGGTATACAGTCTCCTGGCATATCAGTTTGCATCCTCTCTAAGCCCAACAAAACGCTGCCAAAATCAGAATAATATCAGTATGCACCACAACATACAATAAATAATCCTTGCGACTATACTTGTTATGAACGAAATCAAGACCTTCCCTGATTCTCCCCACTGATTCGGACACAAGGTTTACTCACCTTATCACGAGGAGAATCGCCGGCATGTCTTTTCTCCTACCCCAACAGCAATAAAGCAAGAAAAGAGTCTGTAGCTGTGAGAGAAATATCTATGGAATCCTAACTAGTCACGTTAATGCACAAAACAAAGCTGAATATCCGCTAGATGCATGCATATAAATTATGTGGCATTTAAATGTGGCATACGATCATCATCCATAATCAAGATATGGTACAATATTAAATGGATCATTTCTAGTCAGTCTCACATGAGCAACAACACTGTATTTGAATGCCTATGTTATAGCTGGAAGCCTTCTATTATTAAAACTTCAAAAAAAAAAAAGAACCAAGAAAAAAATCATCTGCTAGGAATCTGCACAAATGGGCATTTTGGGTTGCCAACACGGCAACACCTCAAGCCTTGACCAATTCATGGTAGGAAAGCCGACAATGATGTAGTCCATCAGGAAAGCAAGAGAAACCTAAGAGGCTTTACCATTTACGGTTTACCATGCAAATTTAAAAAATAACTAACAGAGTCTGGTTGACTGTATAACTTGTTGAAAACTAATCCAGGAAAAAAACGGCCTCCTTGTGAAAAATTTATGTAATAAAACTAACAGGGATGGCTTACTCATTGAAAATCACATCATACCCAGAAAACTAAAAGAAACAGCCATACTCAAGCAAATACTACTAACAAATTTTAAAATTCAAAGTAAACAATAGGTTCTAAACTCCCAAAAAGACTAATAGTTTATCTAAAAGAAATCTTTCTAAAGTACAGTCTGAGTCATCACATGATAAGTTATCATTACTGGGAATTTTTCTGCTGTCGTTTCATTATATTAAAAGCCAAATCCACCAACTCAATGGTTGCACACTAGCCTGTATAGTATTATAACAGTAACACTTCAGCACACTAGTCTCATGGTTTCACCACGCGACATCAGTGTGCAATATACACACAAGCTCTCATACACATTGTACTAACAAAAGATGGTTGGCTATTCAGAACTTTGATAAATACAGTGATACACCATTACACTGAATTCAGCTTCAATGTACCAATTCAAATATTTGCACATCCATAGCAATTTCAGATTCTCTAGAAAAGATAGGACACCATGTTTTCTCAAATGAAATGACTACTGGGAACAAAATCAGTTCTTGGAATACAGTGAAACAAAGTTTTCTCAATTGGACTCTCATTGAGAGGAAAAGAGAAGATTCCATGAAATTGATAAATCATTAAAACAAAGCATTCATTTCAGAATGTTTATGCATCTCATTACTATATCACTGCAACTATTCACATGATAACACAATATATATATATAAGCAACTCTGAAACCATAAGAGTACTATATAAATTTCTTTGTGCTCCAAAATCAAATTTCTATACCAATATCTAGGACTGCGAAGAACAGTTTTAAAGCAAGGACAAACGCATCGCACACCAAGAAAAAAGAGAGACCTAACATACAGATCAAAGAACGGGGACTCTTTCTAGGACCTTGTCGTCATGCTACAAGAACGAGTAAGTCGAAAAGTCAAGCTCCCTCCATCCAATGTGGCCTCTCCCTCGACAGGGCTACAGTCATACTGCTTTCTGCAGCCAGGACAACGCCCATCTTCCTCAAGAATTCTCTTGTGACAGAAAAGGCAGAGCCTGAATCCACAGAGACACGGGATAAAGCTTGAATCTGTGAAATCAAAATCCTCATAGCAAATCGGACATGATGTAGGGACTGGCCCAATATTCTTACAGCCCCAAACGGAACCTCCTAGACCAAAATGCCGATTTGAATTTAACCGAATACAAAATTGCTTTGACAAATTGGGTAAACTCTGAGGCCTAAATGTATCATCAGGTCTCCAAGCCTGGCATTTTGCTTGAGATATCTGCACGGATGTCCCACCACTCTCTTGCTTTTCACTTGGAATATCATTCTCACGCTGTTTAGCCAAACTCATCTCAGAACTACATACCACAGTATTTCCATGCTTCTCCACAGGTAAACCATATCCTGAGCTGGGATTACGGCCTGGTTGCTTGTCTTCGGTGGCAGCCAAGGCATCAGCCATAGCTTCCCAATCATCCAAGCAACCATCATCACCAACATTCCCTTCATCTTCCTCACTCATGATACCCGAAAAGCAACCATTAGTGCTACAGCTACTGCTTCGACCACTTCTGCTGCTGCTTCGGCTACTGGAAGTGAAATTGACGCCAGAATCATTGCTGCCTAATATGCTACTGGTTGGGCTGTTTGAGGGTGAGGATTCAAAATCACTAAAATGATGAACGGATAATCCATCTATGTACATTCCATCCTCACACCTCGAACTTATCTCCAGCTTCTCTATAGGCATGTTCTTGTTTCCCAAGTCCATCAGACCTCCACGTGCACCCCCTTCACCATTCACCCCCTCCTTACACCCACCCTTACTCTTCACTGGAAAGATTAAAAAAATAACCTTACCATTTAGTCATCATATACTAGTAAGTAATCAAAATGAAAACGACTTTAAAGTAATCATATCAAAGAAAGCAAAAACAAAAACACTTTATGGAAAAGAGAATAATGCATCCAAATGCTGAGAAAGATCTCTTTCCAATACCTTGAGAAAGCCACTGTTCCCGACGAGCATCAAGCTTGCACTGCTTTAACTTCGCCGACCGGTTGGCCTGAATTTCGAAAAATATATTAAAAATTCTATTAAGAAATACCCTCGGCGAAGAAAAAAAGCAATTTTAAGCCACATAAAATTTCAGAGCTAAAAATCCCAAACCACAGAATTGAAACAGGAAAAATTCAATTATTTCCATTCCCAAAACATGAAGGAAAACAAAATGAACATACAAACACATGCAGCTCACAATGCATGCATAAACTCATCAAGGAAAAATCAAGAGCAGAAAACGAACCCTTTTCTTCTTAGCAAAATCTTTGGGGTTAGATGAGGCATGGGCGACAGATGCGTTGGGGATCGAATCAGAAATCATGGCTGAGTCGAGTGAGGCAGGAATCGGAAAAACCCTAAATTGATCGGAAACGGGCGCGGAGAGAGAAAATGAAAGATAGAGAGAGAAGAGAGATAGATAAACAGAAACTCAATTAGCCCTTTTTTGCACTTCTCTTTTTCCGACTGTACGAACAAAAGGCGTGAGCATAACAACTGGCTGCCTATATATAGTCCTCGCAATTACTGTTCTGCCCTTACGTCTCGCGCGTGGCACGCAAAGATCACCGTGAGCAGTCGCCGTGAAATGAGAAGCATGGAAATATCAAAGCGGAGGGCACGACGGTAAATTCAGGGGGTGTCGTGATGCGAGTAACATTCTAGAACAATCACATTAGCCACAAATTTGGGGTCGAATACGGTAAATTCAGGGGATGTCGCGATGTAACATTCTGGAACAATTACATTACCCACAATTCTCGGGTAGAAATGGTAAAACACTATGTTGGAAAATTGGAAGGTCAATTACAACACAATTGTAGACCTTGGAAGGGTGATTCCACCTGATAGCCTCTACTCCACGGACCACGACAAAGAGTTTCAAAATGGCTCTAAGAGTACTCCCAACAGAAATCCCAAAATTATGCTCCTATATTTCTCCCTAAAGCTTCCCTATTTAATTTTAGGATTTGATTTTGTAAATGCATACACCAGATCTCCTATTTTTTACATAAAAACAATAATTATGTGTGGACCCTACTAATTATAAGCTTAAAATAAATTTAGGGTGGGTGTAAATTTAAGATTGAATTTAGGTAGGTGTAAATTTTTTTGTGGGCCCCATCCAATTTAGGGGATCTGCTGGATACATTTTTTATCTCATTTTCAATTGTTTTAGCCTAAATTTAGAATTAGTGATGCATTTAGGTGATCTGCTGGGAGTGCTCTAAAATTTTTATTTTTATTTTATTTTATTTAAAATTTTAATATTATACTTCTCCAGTCCACAAAAAAAGTATGACACTTTATTTTTAGCGTTCATAAAAAAATATGGCACTTTCATTTTTAGAACATGGTCCCACATATTTTTCTTAACTTTTATCCTTACAAACACTTTTTATTTACAAAGAAATCATCTCAAATTCAATCTCAACCACACATCTCATAAAATGGTGGGACCATTTATCTCCTACATAAAAATCATCACCAATTTTATTAAAACATATGCCCACCAAAAATGTTATATTTTTGGTGGACGGAAGGAGTAATAATTAAAAAAATATACAATAACTAAAAAAATAATACAATAATTAAAATAAAATTATAATAATTTAATTATGGCTTGATCGGACCAAATCGAGCCCAAATTTGTTCAAATTAATTTGAAGAAAAAGAGTTGGAAGAAGACATCTTTGGAGGCTGAAAATAAGAAATAGATTGAGACTGAGGAAGTTTGTGAATGCCCTACTGATGATACTCCTATCAGTCAATTGAAGCCAATGAAGCTGATACTTAAGAAGATAAAGCAGGTTGTTATCTCTTCAGAAGAATCTTATTCTTCACTTGCATATGAAGAAGTACACTAATACAAAGCTGAAACTGATGCTGAGGTCGAAGCTGAAGAAACTTCATCAGCCATTGATGAGCAAGCTGACCCATCATAATCCCACTTTTCTCACTCCCAAAGCCAAGCTTAATCCCACCAGTTTGCTCTTCACGATCAGACTGCACAAAACTCTTCTCAACACAAGACTCACTCTCGTGCTGACCAAACCGAAGATATTCCTTCCATATTTCATTAGCATGAGAATCACTCTCATGTTGAACAAATTGAAAATATTCCATTCTCTTCCCAACAGCCTGAGACTCACTTTCTAGCTATAAATGACCCAATTGATCTATCAGGTCTGGAAAAATTTATTGAATCTGAACCCTCATTCACCAGATTCTTCCACAAACTGAGCCTCACGCTCAGGTTGATATCCTTCCTGAACCCCCTCTCCCCTCCCACCTCTTCTTAGCATTAGACTCACTCTCGTGTTGATAAACAACCTATCGAATAATTTAATCTACTTGAGGACAGACTGTCTCAGATTCGAAATTTGAAGATGACCTACCCGAAGAAACACAGCTCATTGATACAGTGTATTGACTTAGTTGTATCTATTATACTGTCTTGTGAAGATGTTAGATCTTTTGCTCTGATACAGTGGTTAGACTTGGTTGTTTTGGCATCATCAAAAAGGGAGAATTTGTTGGAAAATTATAAAGTGTTTTGATTTAATACCCAAACTTCTAGATCGATGGTTATATGCCATATGCATATCTTGTAGACTGCAGCTCATATGTTAGGGAGTGTGCTTTTTATGTTTACATATGCAGCCTGAAGGAACAGCTGATGGATTAGTCGATCTGCCCGAAGTTAAGTCTCCAGCATACGCACGAAGATCTCACTAAACATAGAAGACCAGTTGATGTGCAATCATCTTGAGTAAATTGACTAAAGGATCTGAAGCTAACACGTACCCAGATTCATTAATGCCACATCAGCCCTAAAGTCAGAAAAGCAAAAGCAGAGTCAACCTTTGTAGCGTATCAAGCAATATCAGACATTTAATTCTGCAGATTTGACATTTAATAAGGATCCCACTTTATCTGGAGAAAGGACAAGATGGTAAGAGGATTTCTACAGAATGTTAATATCACCGAGTAATATATGCATAAAATCTGACACAGCCATTCCTTGGGTCCAATGGGAGAATTTTTTGAAGCCAACCACCGAGGTTTCAAAGCACCCTCTCCAACGGATCTGCTCAACACTTCGTTGTATAAATATCTTATGGTATCCCAATGAGAAGACTACCGGAAACGATGATCATTTGAATTCTTAAAACTTTCAAGCATTCAACCATATTCTCAAGAACTCAGAGTATTTCAAAGAAAGGGAATTCTAAGTGTTTAGAAGCTTGCTTCTGGAATTACTAGATAAGTTTTTCCATTTCTTACATACAAACTTTCTCTTAGTTCAAGGAACCATTCTTTGTATCTCAAGCCTAAATTTGAGCACACCTTCAAACGCATTGTTCTTATTGTAAATAGTGACTTTTTAGTTGGAATCTCACCCTCAAAACCTTTCACCTTGTGTAAAAGTTAGGTGTTAGTGTTAGAAGAAAATCACCAAGTAAGCTACAAGTTTGTAGTCTAAAAATCGAAGGATTATTTTCGGGTGCAACCGATGAAATTTGAAAGGTGCAAAATCTGGATGTTTGTTCCTCGACTTGACTTTGCAAATATCATTGGCACTAAATGGACTTTCCAAAATAAATTTGACCTAGCGGGATTCATTACCAGGAATAAAGCTCGGTTGGTTGCTCAAGGGTACTCACAGTTAGAAGGAGTTGATTTTGACGAGATATTCGCTCGTGTTACACATTTCAAATCTATTCGCATACTTCTAGCACTTGCTTGTGCTATGAATTTCAAACTCTATCAAATGGATGTTAAAGTGTCTTTCTAAATGGAGATCGTGAAGAAGAGGTTTATGTGCAACAACCTAAAGGATTTGACGATCCCAAATTTCCAAATCATGTTTATCGTCTCAAGAAGGCACTATACGGATTGAAATAGGCACCCAGAGCCTAGCATGAGACTCTCCCAGTTTCTTACTTTCCAAAGGCTAGACACGAGGTGGAACTGACAAAATATTGTTTGTCAAGAATAATAGAGGTGATGTCATCATCATACAAATCTATGTGGATGATATAGTGTTTGGATTTCGCTCCCAGAATCTCATCAAGAAATTTGTGGATCACATGACCAGTGAATATGATATGAGCCTATTTGATGAATTGAGATTCTTCTTGGGTCTTCAAGTTAAACAAAGTGACGATGAAATTTTTGTCAGTCAATCTACCTATGTTGAGAATCTTGTAAAGAAGTTTAGGTTTGAGCAATCAAAACCTCGAGGCACTCCTATGAGAACCAGCACAAAAATTAGTAAAAATGAGCAAGGTACAAGTGTTGATCCATCTTTATATCAAAGCATGATTGGTAGCTTACTTTATCTCACAACGAGCAGACCCAATATAAGCTTCAGTGTTGGAGTTTGCGCAAGATATCAGGCATGTCCCAAGGAAAGTCACTTACTTGTTGTGAATAACATTATTGAATGTGTTAAAGGGACAAGCAATCTGGGTCTATGGTTCACAAAAGATAGCACAACTTCATTGGCCAGATACACGGATGCCGATTGGGAATGAGTCCTGATGACCGTAAAAGCACAACTGGCGGATGTTTCTATCTGGAAAACAACCTTGTTTCTTGGCACAGTAAAAAGCAAAATTGTGTATCTTTATCTTCTACGGAGACCGAATATATAGCCGTGGGAAGCGCTTGCACTCAACTCATTTGGATGAGCTACATGATGGAGGATTATGGATTTCCACCAAGCACTGATACTATGTACTATGATAATAAGAGTGCTATTGATATTACAAAGAATCCAGTACTTCACTCGAGAACCAAGAACATCGTAATTCGACATCATTTTATTCGAGAATTAGTGGAGGACAAAATTCTTAGCTTGGAATTTATGCCAGCAGAGAGACAGATTGCTGACATTCTTACTAAGCCATTGGATGCAGAAAGATTTGAGAAATTACGTGGAGAGCTTGGGCTATGTATCTTATGACTAGTCGTTCATCGAACACAAGTGCATCGCTATTTGTTGATATGGTCCAACCAATGCACCAGTATTTTATCATGTCTACTCAGAGTGTCCTCAAGTGTTCTATCTTTCTGAAGTTCTCAAGTGTTGTTACATTCACAGAATCACAGACACATTGAGAGAAGTCGATATTGCTAAGGGCTTTCCTTATCGGACCATTGTTGATTCAAGAGTTGTTATAATGGGCTGATTATTATTTCTCAGTATGGGCTGTTTATTATCTCTCATATTAGGCTGGTTATTATTTGAAGCTTTTCTTATGAGATTTCTTGACAAGGGCTTTATCTCTCTCTTTCATTTATTTGACCCAAGTCAAAGGGGTATTACATGGGCCTATATTCTTTCGGTCCCAAGGCATTGTTCTCAGCCCATGCCTGTCGACCCTTAGAGTGCTGTTCCATTGAATAGTCCTTCTACAGATGCTCCTACCAGCTCCGAGGATGAAGAAGATCATGTTGTCTGATGCTCTTTGTGCAAAGCCCCTTGTCCTTGATGTTTCGACAAAAATGGGGAGTGTGTTTTTTATAGTTTTTTTTTCTTGATAATTTAACAGTATTAAATAAAAAAATTTAAAGGTCGCGCCATAGGGGACTCGAACCCAAGACCTTTGGCCTTAGGCATTAACCCCTTACCGCTTGGCCAACACACGCACACGTTTTTTATGGTTTTTGTTGCAGCTTGTGGCGGTCCATGGTGGTTTTGAAAACTTGTAGTAGCTTTAGCTGTCAGCTAGCTATTAGTTTTATTCTGATGTTGGTATGTACCCTTTAGCATAACCTGAACTTCTATGTTGATATGGGTTTGGCTTGTTGCTTTTATATGTTGGTTGAGTTTCATCTCAGTGAGGGGGAGTAGACGTTCACATTAAGGGGAAACTTTTTTTTTCTGCATGTTTATTCATGTGTTGTGCAGATTTTTTTTTATCTACATTAATGATAAAGGGGGAGCTTATTAGAGTATTTTCTATACTCTATATTTGTTGTCATTATGTAGACAACACATGTGTCTCCGAATGTTCTACTTTGAAGTTAGAACTGTGCCTTCCGATGTTATAAGTTTGAGTGGAGACATACAACAGCCTTCTACATGCGGGTTTTGAGATATACTTGGAGTTATCCATTACATATTTTGAGGATAAACATGGAACCGAATCTACAGCTTGAGATGGTGATATTCGGTTAGTGCATTAAAAAAGACTCCAACAAGCCTGCAACGTGATCTATGAAAGTCTTATTCGAGCTTGGATGTTGCTAGGGTTTTTGCTGTATATTTGCGATGAAGAGGACTGGAAGAGGCTGCCATTTTTATTGTTACTCTACTGTATATTGAGAGTATTTCCGTGCACTTTGTTGAGAGCATACACTGCATGTGGGTGTGTTCATATTGTTTGCTTATTTTATTTTATAAGCGTTGGGAGTTGTTTTATTCTTTGCGTAACCAGCCTGATGCTGTAAGTTTGTTTGTTGGGTTTAGGTGGTAAATGTGTAGCATTCACACTTAGAGCGTAAATTGTTGTCTTGCTCTCAATTGTTCACGTTGGTTAGGAGTGAGCAAAACCGGACCAAAACCGGCGGACCGGACCGAACCGATCGGTTTTTTCGGTCCGGGTCGGTTTTGGTCCATGTATTGGTCCGGTCTGGTCCTATTTTCTTGGACCAAAAATATTTCGGTTCGGTCCCGGTCCCGGGGAGGCCAAAACCGACGAAAACCGGACCGAACCGAATATATATATTTTAAATATATATTTAATATTTTTATTAATTTCTAATATTTTATTAATATATTAATATTTTTATTAATTTCTAATATTTTTATTAATTTTTAATATTTTAAAAATGGCCGGTTTTGGACCGAACCAGATCGAGAATCGATGGCAGTTTCGATCCGGTTTCGGTTCGGTCCTAGGGTTTCAGTTGGTCCGGTTCGGTCCAAAAAATATTGAAAATTCGGTCCTCGGTTTTGTCGGTTCGGTCTGGTTCGATCCAGTCTGGACCGACTGCTCACCCCTAACGTTGGTTGAGATTTAGAAAGATATAGAGACTAGGAAGAATGAGTCTTCGCGTGTAAGTCCTATGTATATCTTATTGTTAATAGTGGATAATTTACCATGGGCGTGGCCCCCAGACGTAGGTGTTCTATCACCGAATTGGATAACCAATCTTAATGTCTTGTTCTTTACGTTTTAAGCACAATTATTATTGGTGTATCTCTGTACGTTCTAACTGTTGTGTGTGTGCGAGATTGAAGTTCATTAGATAGGTACAATTTCAATTACGATAATAATTACTTTTCATAAACACTTTCTATTGTAGCAATTCTTTCAAGCACAGGAAACAAAGAGCACTCATCAGCGAAAACAAAAACCTAATTGAATTTTCAGTTGCATCACATCAATTGCACATATTCATCCAAATTCTAAATCCTCATCTTCAACCTATAGTTCTTATCCCCAACAATTTAAGTATCCAAAAAGCAAATCCCCTAAATTGAAAATAATGGACAAACAAAAATCTTATCCATCTTACTCTGCATCCTCATCAACCTCTGCTTCGTGCTCCAACTCAAAGCACTTTTAGCATTTTACTAAATTAAATGTCAATCAAAATTGACTTCCTTATACTAATGCCTAGATTTAGAAGTAAACTTGGACTATTGTTTCATCTTTCTACCTCACCAGTAATACTTTCTGCCATCAAATATCTGTGATCAAAAACTCGGTCCCCATCTCCAGAGCTTCGCTAACCAACCTCATCAACGTCTCTTTATCATTGCACACCTTCCCAAACGCGGTGCAGATGATGGAGCTCAGCGCCGAGAATACCATATTAGTCAGATTCACCGCTTCTCCGGTAGAGAGGCAAATGGAATCCACGAGCACTCTGACGAGTCCCTACTGAATGCGGTCAAGAAGGAGCAACGACGGTGGCCTTCACTTGCCATCTACCAGCGGAAGAGAGAGGAAGGTAGCGTGACAAAGAGAGAGGGATAAGGGAGAGAAAGATAGGGAGGGAGAGAAAGATAGGGAAGGAGAAAAAGAAAAAGAAAAAATAGGGGGAGAAGGAGAAGATGGAGCGACTCCTACTGAAATAGGGTTTAGGATAGTAAAAGACAGGTCGGGGTGTTGGGCCGGGTTGTAGTGGGTCGATCCGCAGATCAGACCCATCTGATACATGCATTTGAGTGTACACTTTCAAAATCCTAGCTCTATCCGTACTCGCTCTTTTTATTTTTTTGACCATCGTACTCGCTCCCTTACGTATATGAAATGATAAACCAATCATCATCTATATCTATATCTATACTATATTAAAAAGGCAGTTTCCAATTGGAAATCAATTTCAAAATTGAATGGCAATTTTGTAGTTATAATAAAATTGAAGGTTTATGTTTTAACTATATTATTCTTTTTATTTTCCATTTTTTTAACTTCTGATTTGTTGTTTTAATTTATTTTCAAAATTGTGAAATTCGATTAATTATAAAATATTCAATATGCATATCAAATTAAAGATCACGATAAGAGCTTTAATTTGATATATTTTATGTAAATATTTGATTTAAAATATACAAATTAAATTTGTTTAAATATTAAAATCTTATAAATTTCTCTCTCATCTCTCATGTTTTTTTAAAAAAAATATTTTTAATTCTTTTTTATTAGTATTTTTTATTGTTTAACTTTTTTTTTCTTTTCATAATATCAAATTTTATAATTGCAAATTATTTTATTTTTTTATTTTTTAATATTAAATTCAAATATATTTAGTTAAATTTAAATTTTATTATATTCATGAGTATGATAATTAAATTAGTATTAATTTATATATAAATTTAAAAAATAAAAAATATTTTACCGTGCATTGCACGGGATGCAAATACTAGTATAATATAAAAAAGCAGTTTAACGGTAAAATTTTACCGCCAATTTTTCTCTCTCCTATAAAAAACTATATTCTCTCTCCCACAATCTATCCCACTATTTACTCATTAAATATCTATTAGTTAATCTATATATATAAAACATGCACGGATTTTTTCTACAAAAATTTCTCTCTTTGCTTTGCGTATACTAGTTATTAATAATAATTCAACAATATGAGTGACGCACAAAAAATCAAGTTTGTTTTGTGAGTAATTTATAAGCCCCTTGCTCAATTTTGCAAATTCCCTTCCTGCCCTACTTGTGTGGGTAGGGTCGTACTAGGCTAGTTTGAATTGAAATATAGTGTGGCAATAGAGAAAGAAGTTGTTTTCATGCAGATCGACTCCTGATATAAAGCAGTTGAAGATTCGCCATCCCAAATTCCATAGCAATCAATGAAATACCCGGCGGATTCAGTGGAAGCGGGGCGGTCAACGGCGGCGGGGCTCCGGAAGAAGGGCGCGTGGGTTCGGGCGTGGCTGGTGGTGGACTCATCGGGGCAGGCGGAGGTGGTGGAGGCCGGGAAGCACGCCATCATGCAGCGGACGGGTCTCCCGGCCCGAGATCTCCGGATGCTGGACCCGGCCCTCTCCTACCCGTCCACCGTTTTGGGGCGAGAGCGGGCCATCGTCGTCAATTTGGAAAACATCAGGTCCATCATAACCTCTCACGAGATGATTTTCCAGAATTCCAAAGACCCTCTGCTCACCCCTTTCGTTCACAAGATTCAAGGAGTCTTTCGCCATCGCCAAGCTGTCGTCTTCAGCCAGGTTCCCATCTCTCTCCCTCTCATCGTTGACTTGTATTCTTCTTCTTGCAATTGTTTGTGTTCTGCTCTTGCTTCATTAGTTTCTTCAAGACTAAACACTATAAATTATCACCATTTTTTCAATTATTCTATGAATGAACAATTGACTTTGACCAATTAATAGCCAAGTTCAAAACGGAGTCATATTGAGGCTGGAATTTTTCAAAAAAACAAAAATTGACGTAGCAATATTTCCACGTCAAATTCGAGAGGAACTTATTTGTTGGGTGACAGATTTGCATAGTTTCCTTAAGTTGGGTTACTAATTGTTTAAATTCAGGATATAATTGAATAAAGTGTGATACAGTTTGGGAGTATTAATCCTTGTTTAAACATATTAGATGATTGTATATGGTGGTGAGTTTGTGACTCATTGATGATATGATGCTGAGGTGAAGGAATGTGGAGAGGTTGGCAAGAAAGAAGTGTGGACAGATTTTTACAGCTCAAATGAGCCACAATCAATGGCAGATGGTGGTGATCAAATCTACAGTAGTGGACGTTTCCAACAAAGTAAAAAAGAAGAAGAGGGGAATGCAGAACAAGTTGGAGAGACCTTGAAGATTCTCCCATTCGAGTTCGTTGCTCTCGAGGCATGCCTTGAGGCTACTTGTACTAGCTTGGATGATGAAGTATGGATTCTGCACAACACCTGGTTTCTATGATTCTAAATTTTGCCTAACTACTTTGAGATGTCGTGTCATGAACTAGGCAACCAGACTGGAGCAAGAAGCTCATCCAGCATTGGATAAGCTCACTTCCAAGATTAGCACTCTCAATCTAGACCGAGTGCGACATATAAAGAGTCGTTTGGTTGCAATAACCGGGCGTGTGCAGAAGGTTTGAGCTTTTTCGACTAGCTTGAGTTGTGTGGTTTCTTCTGCTTTTCCTTGTTTCTTTGGATGAAGATTTTCCATTACCTTATGTATGTTGAGAGTACTTGAAGTTTGAGTTTTCTTGTGGTGGTGATTGTTAACTTTCTTGTGTTATTTTTCACAAATTCAGGCTAAATTGATATCCGTAAGACATGAAAAAAATAGTGTTTGTTTCTCAGTAAAAATGAGATAATCTCTCTATTTATTTTTCCTGATTCAAAATCACTGGAATAATGTAATGTAGGTGAGGGATGAGTTGGAGCATTTGCTTGATGACGACGAAGATATGGCAGAGATGTATTTGACAGAGAAGTTAGAGGAGCAGCAGCAGTTTGAGAATTCTTCTATGAAAGAGCAAGACATGGTAGATGAGGAAGAGGATCGGTATGGCCAAACCAAACCATACCAAACCTCTCTGTTACAAATACTCAATAATGTGATATATTTGTTAGAACCGGGTACACGATCGAGATATTACAAAATAAATATTTTGAGATATTACAACTCAAAATAATTGAAAATATTACAAAGAAAATAATTTGAGAAATTACAACTCAAATAATTGTATACAACTGAAATATACTGTATAAATAAATTATACGTATAAACTAAGTCGAGTCGAGATGAATCTCTTCCCGCAAGAAGATTATCGCCCCGGTAGTGCTCTTCGGTTTGGCGTATCTTCCCCAAAGGTAAAACGACTTCGTCTCGGCGGATGTAGCACCACAATCCGGCGAGCTCCGGCGAACTGAATAAGGATCGAAAACTGAGCTAGAGGTGGAATGCAGAATGCAGACTATTTTGTGAGTTGTGAGTTGTGAGTTTTCAGAGTGAATTCTAAAGCTCACCACACACCCATATTTATAGGTGTTAAACCGAGTGTGAACGGATCGGCAGTCAACTCCGGCGGCTGCGGTAGGTGGCCGCAATCGTTGAACGCAGAAGTTGAAACAGTCAATTCCGGCGGCTGCGGTAGGTGGCCGCAATCGTTGAACGCAGAAGTTGAAACTGATTTTCCCTCTTCAACATCCAAACTTTGACATACAATATCTCACTCACCGGAAATCGGTTTTGAGACTTCAAGTATATCACGTTGATCTACTCGAGATGTAGATTAACATCCAATTATTATTTTAATTAAATAATAAATATTTAATTAAATAATAATTTTCAGATTTGGCATAAAACCATATTTCCAACAATCCCCCACATGAGTGAGAAATCAGTATGCGTATGTATGCAGACATTTAGCTCAGTCTTCTTAAGAAACAACATTGCTTTTGGAAAGGTAGCTTGTGGCTTTGAACCTGCCATAGTCAATATTATCGAGTATACCGGCGGCCTAGTGGATTGTGTTCCTTGAACTAGTCCTCCTCGGTGTATACTTAGTCAACAATATTGACACAATATTGCTTCAATCCTTATTCGTTCTCACGTTTGTGTCCATTACAGGCCTTGGAACACCTCTTTGGATTCATAAGTGTTTCAATCGAAGCGGCCCCACTTCACACTTACATAGGTGACTCTTAACTCAAGTATCCTGCTATACTTGTCCTCTTCGAGGAGTTCTAGAGTCATTAAAAGTCAAAGACTTAACCTCACCACGTGCAGGTTTCCGAACACTCACTGTTCTACAAGGAATAGGCAATTCGAGTGTTCAACACACGGATTTTCATAACTTAGTTGTCCCATTGAACCAAGTTCTTGGGATCCTCCAGTCATCATGGTTGGGTTGCCACTATGATTATCCTTAATTTGTGGACTTCAAACCCATTCCCCCTAACAGTTTATACATCTGATCTCGATGGATACTTTTTGTCAAAGGATCCGCTATGTTATCAATTGATCTTATATAATCAATTGAGATAACTCCACTAGTGATCAAATGTCTCACGGTATTATGACGTCGACGAATATGTCTCGACTTACCGTTATACAAATGGTTTTGTGCTCGTCCGATAGCAGCTTGACTATCACAATGAATTATCACGGACGACACAGGTTTCGACCAACATGGAATATCCTCGAGGAAATTTCTAAGCCACTCGGCTTCTTCACCAGCTTTATCCAAAGCTATGAATTCTGATTCCATGGTCGATCTAGCAATACATGTTTGCTTCTTGGATTTCCAAGACACAGCACCACCCCCCACAGTGAATACATAACCGCTCGTTGAAAACGAGTCTTTGGCATCAGATATCCAATTTGCATCACAGTACCCTTCAAGTACAGAGGGTTCCCTAGTATAATGAATCGCATAGTTTTGAGTATATTTCAAATATCTCAAAACCCTTTCAAGAGCTTTCCAATGTTCATTACTAGGGTTAGCTGTAAAGCTGCCCAACTTGTTGACCGAGCATGCTATATCGGGACGAGTGCAATTTGTTAGATACAACAAGCTCCCAATAATCTTCGCATATTCTATCGCGTCAACAGGTTCTCCCTTGTGTACACTCAAATACACACTAGGTTCCCATGGTGTCTTAGCTATTGGCTTGTCAAAAGCGTTGAATTTCTTTAACACTTTCTCAACGTAGTGAGATTGTGTTATAGTAATACCATCAGGTCTTCTTAGAATTTTAATTCCAAGGATAACATCAGTTAAGCCCATATCTTTCATGCTAAAATTTTTACTTAGCATGCCTTTGGTTTCTTGAATCACTCGGGAATTACTTCCCATGATGAGCATGTCATCTACATAAAGACAAACAATAACATATCCGTTATTAGAATTCTTAATGTAGACACATTTATCGCACTCATTGATTCTGAATCCATTTGACAACATTACACTGTCAAATTTTAAATGCCATTGAAGCGGTGCTTGCTTCAACCCATATAAAGACCTTTGAAGTTTGCATACTTTGTGCTCTTGCCCAGGTACTACAAACCCTTCAGGTTGCTTCATATATATTTCATCTTCCAACTCGCCATACAAGAACGCAGTTTTCACATCCATTTGGTGAATCTCGAGATTGTGCAAGGCAGCAATAGCGAGAAGCATCCGAATAGATGTTAGTCTGGTCACAGGTGAATAGGTATCGAAGAAATCGTGTCCTTCTTTCTGCCTGAAACCTTGAACGACAAGTCGGGCTTTGTACTTATCTATAGTACCATCAGATTTGTACTTCTTCTTTAGGATCCATTTGCATCCTAAAGCTTTACTTCCAGGTGGTAGATCCACTAACACCCAAGTATGATTCTGCATAATAGAATCAATCTCAACATCGATGGCTTCTTTCCAGAGAGTTGCATCTGAGCCAGACATAGCTTCTTTAATCGTCACTGGTTCGCCATCTAGCATTAAGACAACATAATCCGGTCCATAGACATTAGCTTTTCTAACTCGTTCCCCACGTCTTGGTTCTACATCCATAGGTTTAGACCTTGGTCTTTTCCTATTAGGTGGTACAGGATTAGAACTTGTGGCATCATCTACTTGAGTAGAATTACTTGCTACTTCCATAGGTTTAGAACCTGTAGCATCACCATCAACTCCATCATTAGAGTTCGATGTACCTTTATCCTTGTGAGGATAGATATTTTCAAAGAATATAGCATTCCTTGATTCTATCGTTGTCCCAACATGTATATCAGGTATCTCCGATCTGTGCACTATAAAACGATAGGCACTGCTATTAAGTGCATGACCAATGAAGATACAATCCACCGTTTTAGGTCCTATTGTAACTTGCTTTGGTAAAGGCACTTCTACCTTGGCTAAACACCCCCACACTTTGAGGTATTTATACGAAGGTTTCCTTCCTTTCCATAGCTCATAGGGAGTTACATCTTTCCCTTTGAGTGGAATCTTGTTCAAGATATAGTTGGCCGTTAAGACAGCTTCCCCCCACATGTTCTGGGGTAATCCTGAACTAATCAACAAGGCATTCATCATCTCCTTAAGAGTTCGATTCTTGCGTTCAGCAACGCCGTTAGATTGTGGTGAATAAGGAGCCGTCGTTTGATGGATTATACCACTTTCGTTGCATAATTCAGCAAACGGAGCTACATACTCTCCACCTCTATCACTTCGAACCATCTTAATTCGACATCCAAGTTGATTCTCGGCTTCATTTTTGAAGTTTATAAAAGCTTCAATAGCCTCATCTTTACTTTTCAATAAGTAAAGGTAACAATACTTTGTGCAATCGTCTATAAAGGTGATAAAGTACTTCTTGCCACCTCTAGTTTGCACGAACTTTAAATCACAAACATCAGTGTGAATAAGTTCCAAAGGTTGAGTGCTCCTTTTTACCGATTTAAACGGTAACTTAGCCATTTTGGCTTCAACACAAACTTCACATTTTTCTTGTGAGTTGTATTCATCAACTTTTAGTAAATTCATTTTTACTAATCTCTTTATAGCATTTAGATTAACATGTCCAAGTCTACAATGCCATAAATCAGAACACTCAATCAAGTAAGCAGAAGAGGTTGATGCATCTTTATTGATCTTAGCCTTGGCAGGCTTACAAGCTCTTACACCAAGTTTGAAAAGTCCTTCGGAGGCATAGCCTTTCCCTAGGAACTTTCCCCACTTGCGTATTACAACATAGTCAGATTTGAAAAACAATTCAAAATCCTTATTCGTAAGCCTAAAGCCCGAAATTAAATTCTTTCGGACAGTTGGAACGTGTAATACGTCTTTTAATGTGATCTCCACGCCCGACGTGAGTTGAAGAATCACATCTCCCATGCCAAGGACTTGGGATGTCCGTTCGCTAGCCTCCATTATCGTTTTGTTTTCCACTTCTTTGTAGTTGTGGAACAACTCACGATTTATGCATATATGGACGGTAGCGCCGGTGTCCACGAACCAAGCGTTCGGGTTGTCCACATGATTCACCTCGGAGATCATGGCAGCAAAGTCATCGTGGTTCCAATCGTCGAAGTCCTTCTCGACGTTGTTCACGTTGCCATTTGCTTTCTTCCGCTTTGGCTTGCGGCAATCCTTAGCCATGTGACCTTTTTTGTCACAATTATAACATACACCATCAAACTTTGATGGTTGACTACCGCTTTGCTTCCCTTTACCCTTATTATTAGGGTTAGGGCGACCACGTTTGTTGTAGGGACCGCCTTTCTCGGCGAGATTGGCCTTTGCCTCCAACGGAGCTTTTCCCTTTTGATCACGACTTCTCACGTGATCCTCCATTTGAAGCTTGGATAACAATATCGGCACGGACATCTCCGAGCGCTCATGCTTCAAAAGGTTTTGAAATTTCCTCCAACTAGGAGGTAATTTCTCTATGATGATTGCAACGAGCAATGCATCCGCCAAGGGCATCCCTTCGGCTTGAACCTCATGTGAAAGATTTTGGAATTCTTCCACTTGGTCCATCAATGGTCGGGAGTCAACCATTTTATATTCCAACCATTTGGCAACGACATACTTGGTAGTATTCGCTTTGTCCACTTGATACTTTAGATCAAGGGCCTCCCACAATTGTTTCGCGGTTTCATGAACCTTGAAAACACGGTAGAGCCGTTCGTCCAGAGACATGAGAACGGTGTTACGGCACAAGTAGTCGCCGCGGCACCAGTTCAAATATCCGGCACGAATTTCTTGGCTTGTCTCCCCTTCCCCTTCACTCGGGGTTGGAGGTTTTTCCTCCATTAAGAATCCGGCAAACCCCACGGTTGTGAGGTAGAATAGCATCTTTTCTTGCCAGTATTTGAAATTCTTGCCCGAGAACGTTGATGGTTTCTCGGCAAGACCAATAGTTCTTGAAGTTTGCAATGGGGCCATGGTTGACGTTGAAGCCCCCGTTGATGCAAACGAGGAAAATATTGACGACGTGGTTGAACCGATGGTTGCAGAGGTGGTGGAGCCATCCATATTGACGTCGGTGTGAGCCATTTCTCGAACGTGTATCAACGGCAGAGAAATAATCTTCTTGCGATTGTTAGAACCGGGTACACGATCGAGATATTACAAAATAAATATTTTGAGATATTACAACTCAAAATAATTGAAAATATTACAAAGAAAATAATTTGAGAAATTACAACTCAAATAATTGTATACAACTGAAATATACTGTATAAATAAATTATACGTATAAACTAAGTCGAGTCGAGATGAATCTCTTCCCGCAAGAAGATTATCGCCCCGGTAGTGCTCTTCGGTTTGGCGTATCTTCCCCAAAGGTAAAACGACTTCGTCTCGGCGGATGTAGCACCACAATCCGGCGAGCTCCGGCGAACTGAATAAGGATCGAAAACTGAGCTAGAGGTGGAATGCAGAATGCAGACTATTTTGTGAGTTGTGAGTTGTGAGTTTTCAGAGTGAATTCTAAAGCTCACCACACACCCATATTTATAGGTGTTAAACCGAGTGTGAACGGATCGGCAGTCAACTCCGGCGGCTGCGGTAGGTGGCCGCAATCGTTGAACGCAGAAGTTGAAACAGTCAATTCCGGCGGCTGCGGTAGGTGGCCGCAATCGTTGAACGCAGAAGTTGAAACTGATTTTCCCTCTTCAACATCCAAACTTTGACATACAATATCTCACTCACCGGAAATCGGTTTTGAGACTTCAAGTATATCACGTTGATCTACTCGAGATGTAGATTAACATCCAATTATTATTTTAATTAAATAATAAATATTTAATTAAATAATAATTTTCAGATTTGGCATAAAACCATATTTCCAACAATATTAAAGTCAGTTAATTTACATAACATTCTGGATAATGTTAGGGCCAATTTTGAGACGACGATGGGACTTGATGCAGACGAGCAGAGTATGCAAAGTTCCAGCATCAAGGATCTCGACGTGGAGGAGCTTGAGATGATTCTAGAAGCATATTTTGTCCAGATCGAAGGCACGCTGAACAAGCTATCTGCTGTAAGCTAGGCTTTTCTCACTCAACTCCTAAGATTGATTTATATGAGACATATATAAACAATTTGGTGTTTCAGCTGCGAGAGTATGTGGATGACACAGAAGACTACATAAACATCATGCTGGACGACAAGCAGAACCATCTCCTGCAGATGGGGGTGGTGCTCACCACAGCGACACTGGTGGTGGGCGCGTTTGTGGCCTTGACCGGAGTGTTCGGCATGAACATTGGCATCGAGCTGTTTGACGAGCAGAAATACAGGATGTCCGATTGGCTCTGGACCGCTGGTGGGGGCACCATCGCCTCCGTTGTCTGCTATATAGCTGCAATTGCCTGGTGCAGATACAAACGCCTCTTGGAATGAAGAGAAGTTAAGGTTGTTAGTTTGTTTTAACTGCTGCAGTAGGAGAAGAAGAAGAATTAGGTAAATCTTGCTTGCTTTGAGCATAAACCAGTGTTGATCAATGATCATAGTTTGATACTGTTGATCCTAGCTAGGTTCTTAGTTATGAGTTGTTTGCTTCAACATTTTCTTTTATGAGAAAAATTGACTGAAGTTTTGGCAATGTATTTAACAGATCTTATGAAAGAGGGGTTAAATCGGTTGTGAATGGTTCTTTTGATTTAAATAAACTAATATTTGCACCAATGCTAGGAAATGTTTTTATATTTATTTTTATATATAGAATAAATACTAACTCAATTATTATATAAAAAATATAAATACAATAAAAAGAGTAATTTTATTTTAGATATTTATGTACACATATGAATATTGATTGTAATTAGGTAATTTTTTTTTAATTATTGGAACACTAGTGTTTTAAACCAAAAGTGCGTAGTTAAAATATTTAAATATATTTGACATTAAAGTAATATTAACTGAGAGTGTTATTCTTAAGAAAATTAGTACGCCCGCTCGTGCAATGCACGATCAACATCGAAATTGAATGATATTTTAAATAAAAAAAATACATATTAAACATAATTTAAATTTAAGTTAATGCAAACATGAATCTAAAAAAATTGAAATTATTCACGACATAATCTCAATAAAAAAATTATGAATTTGAAAACATTTAAATTTTCAATTTTTTAAATGCCAATTAATTAATTTGAACTGATAATGTGTATAAATATATAAATCATCAAATATCAAAAGTAATTATAAATTATAATGAGTATCATTATGTATCATAAATATTCTAAGATGTATAAAATTATTTATTAGCATATAGTTTAATATATTTTTTGAATGCATATTTATATCATATTTATGTGGTCATTTTGTTTAAATACAAATTTTAAAATAAAGTTCCTATGCACCATCCAAAGATTTGATTTTGCAGAAAAAGCGATTTGTTTTCATAAATAAATTGGTCAATTTATTAAGTTTAATTTTATAATATTGAACAATGATGTTGCATTATTTTAGTTGAGTTTTGATTTTAATTATAAAAAAATATCTGAAAATTAGTTATATCGGTAAGTCGTAAGCATATACATGTCATGTAATTTGAATAAACATGACAACAATTATATTTATATGCATCAAAAATTTTATTTGTGTTATTTTACCAATATTTTTTTATCAATGGGTAAGTGAAAAAATAAAGGGTTGAACATGAGATATATGTAGTTCATTTTCAAAAATAAAATGTATATGATTTAATATTTAAAATTCTATTTTTAAGATATATATATATATATATATACACACACACGCAAAATTAATTATTTATCTACAAATTTATATTAATATAAATTTCACTTAAAAAAAATATTTTTAAGATAAAGAGTTCTAAAATGAACAAATATAAGTTTTATCTTTTTAGTTTCATTTAAACTGTCATAATAAAAAAAAATAGAAAAAATATAGAAAAAATGATATCTAATACAAATATAATAAATAATATAAAATATATATGGAGTAGATAAAAAGAATGAAAGATAAGAACCATAACATTGAATTTGGAGAAAGAAAAAAGAAGAGTATATAGGAATGATACATGAGAGAGAAAAAGAATAATTTTATAACTTTAAATGATAATAATTTATTCGTTTAAAATTTATTTTTTATAATTTTTATATCAAATTAAAGATTTTATCGTTATCTTTAATTTAATATCCATATAGAATTTTTTTTTATGAATCAAAGTTGATGATTTTAAGAAAGAATCAAAACAAAATAAGATAAATGAAGAGAGAGAAATTTTGGTGAGAAAAAGTTAACGTTAGACTCATCTTTTATATATTATATAGATGATTCCTAATATACTCTTTGCCATGTGTTTGGAAATACAAAAAATCAACTGTTAGGATTCTGAATTTGTATGATTAGGCAAATATAATTAATCAATATATGTCAAAATTAAATTGTACTCCCCCCGTCACACAAAAACTTGAACATTTTGTCATTTTGGTGCATCTCACAAAACCATGAACATTTTCATTTTAAGAAATTATCCCCTTATTTTTCATCCCTCTTTTTTTTACTTATTCACAAAAAAATCATGATGGCCCACCACTACCTTTTCTTAATTAAGTCATTAATCATTAACATGAATAAAAAAATTCTCATTCATAGTTCTAAAAAATTAAATCAAGATTTGCTTAAAGCAAGTTAATAATATATATATATATATATATATATATATATATATATATATAGGGAGCGATTATTCAATAAACCACCCTTATTTTAAGAATTACGAACCAGTAAAAATGCATGAATTTTATGTATAACACGCATGAATAAACTGTATAAAGGTACGAATTGCGAAAAATAATTTTTTGCTACCTTTGGGATTCGAACTCATAACCATGAATTTATCCAACAAGGTGATGAATCAACCGTAGATCTTGATGATCTAAGGGCTGAAAATGGTTCCTAATTTATATTTTAAGAAGCGTTCTTATTTTAGCCTTCCCCTATATATATATATAGGGTGTGGTTCTAGTGATAGCTACATTTTATAATTAATGCATATTTCCTAAATTTAATGCATCCGAAAAAGAAAAAAGAAAAAAAATCTCTCCCTCCACGATTCAAATTCAGGTGCTACATTGGCTATAAATTAAAAGAGCTACTGGCAAGTTACTCGAGACTCAGTTCAAAAATGTTTATGTAGAGCTTGATTCGATAGTAAACGAGCTGAGCTCCAGCCTGATTTTTAGCTCGATAATTTTATCGAGTCAAGCTCGATCCTAACAGTGGTCGGCTTGTTGAGCTCGCGAACATGTTCATATTCATTTGTTCGTGAGCCTGTCCATGAGCCTTCAATGAGCTTCAAATCCGACCGAGTGTGTGATCCTTAAACAAGTCGAGCTCAAGCTCGAGCTTAAGTAACAAATTAAGATCAAGAGCACAAATTGCATATATTTTCAAGCTTTTTCACGAGTTTTACTGAGCTTGAGCTCGAACATATTTATATTAACATCTGATGAGCCGAGCTTGAGCTCAAGTTTGATTACGACATTATCGAGTATTACATGAGGACAGGCTCGAGCTAGGTAATTGGGTTTCGAGTAAAGCTTTATCAATAAAACAGAAGCTCGAGTCGAGCTCAGGCCAAATTCGACCATCTCAATATTTAAACGAATTGAGCTTGATCATGCTAGTATTCGGTTCAGCTCGACTCGACTTGCTTACATCCCCAATCAAGATGATGCATCTATTGTACTCCCTCTGTCACATTATTGTTGGTCTGTTTTCTTTTTTGTGGTGTCTCATTAATATTGGCATATTTCTATTTTTAGTAATAATTTTACACTACAAATAATGTGACCCCACACACTTTTACACTACAATCTTATTATCATGAATATCTGTGCCCAAAAGAAATAGGCCAACAATAATGAGACAGAGGGAGTATATTTTAACGATCGAGGGTTCTTCATTTTCATTTTGAATAGGATTCTTATTTGAACCTCTCCATATATATTGGTTCAAATGAGTACCCTCAATTATTGTGAGAACAAAAAATCATTCTCAGCCTTTCAATCATGAAGATCTACGAATGGATGCATCATCTTTCTGAATTAATGCATTACCTAAGTTTGAATTTTATGAGGACTGGACTTTTTTTTTTCAAAATGCATTTATTTTAGGGGTTTTGGCAAATAAAATCACGAACTATTTCGAATTTGTAATTTTAACCCCACTTTTGAAGTATGGCGAATTAAATCACCATCTTTTCAATTTTTGCAATTTCATCCACCCAAATTTTTTTCGATCGCCAGAGTGTTGAATTGGACCTTACGAAAATTAATAAAGACGAAATCATTTTTGTGAGGTTTAAACGACGCGTTTCATACAATTTCAATTAAAAATTTCTCCAAAATATAAAGGGACTATATCCTATATTTGCACCATAATTTCCAATATTTAGTAATTTTATTCCAAACGACGTCGAATATGAATATTACGTGGAGAACTAATCTACGTAAACTCCAACTCAACAATACGACGATCGAAAAAAATTGGAGGACGGAATTGCAAAAATTGAAAAGGTGGTATTTAATTTGCAACACTTCAAAAGTCACGTTAAAATTGTAAATTCGAAATAGTTCGTGATTTTATTTGCCAAAACCCTTTATTTTATAGGAAGATGCATTCTTCCATCCAAAATATAATTTTCATAATAATAAACCCTTATATATATATAATTTGTTTAACAAGTTCAAAAGATTAGTAACTTGTTTATCGTAAACTTGTTTTTATATATAATAGTATCAAATTAGATCTCTTGTTGATGTCTTTAATTAATTTAATATACATATTGAATAATATGATTTTGTAAAAGAATAAAATTATAAGAAAGAGAAAAAAAATTGAGAAAAAATATAGCATATAAATAAATATTTAATTTTATTTTAATCAAAAAATTATTATTTTATAATCAATTTAAAATTGATTTAGAATTGAATATTCATGTTTTAATATATAGATATAACAGATTATCTTCCCATGCAAATCAAACAGTTCGCTTACTGTTACTGGGCTAGAAGCCCATGAAACTTATAATGGGCCATGGCTTCATGCCGAAACGTTAGATATTGAAATTATCTGAAACAAAATAAAAAATTAAATTTTTAATAAAAGTTTACACATATTTTACATATATGTAATACAAGGTTACATTTAACTATAGTTTTAACTTTGACTTGATGGTGACTGATATCATAATTTTGTTGGTAAAACATTTTTCTTTCGATCAGTAAGTTGGTGGTTCGAGTCATAAAAACATGACGACATGATAATTTTTTAATCCAAATTTACAAATATAACATGTACTTAATTTGTTCACTTAATAGCTCAAGTGAAAATTTCTGACCAATTGAAGTTGATGTGTATACTTGAAGCTTATTCGACTATATTGTCATTCTTTTTAAAAGATATATTTATTTCATATATATTCGATCGTTCAATGCTAAATTAACTTTCAGCGTCATGCATAAGTTTCAGTTGATTTTAAAATTTTGACTCAAACAATTCAGCAATAATGAAGATAAGTGCGTGATATATTTATAATATATTTGCACATTCGAACTAAAAAAGCACGATAACATCAAAATTTGGACTATAATTTAAAATAACTTTATATATAAGTTTTGCAAGAACTCGAATGAATCTTTTATGTCACACGTCTTTTGATTTCCGGGAGAAATGATAAATGGAAAAATACTTATGATATTAATTTTATGTCGCAGGGGACTAATTAATTTTAAAAAGTTTTGGTGGTATTCGAACTCATAATTTCTCTGCTACCATAATAAATGTGCAACATGTATTAGAGACTCTTTTAACTCTTTTGGAGTTCCATTCTCAAAAAAAAAAAAAAAAAAAGAACTCTTTTGGAGTTCCGTTTCTTTCTGTATATAATGATATGATTAATATATAATCTGATTATTTAACAGCTGAATGATATGAAAAATATAATAAAAAAACTACTCCATGATCTTAAGAAATATGTATGCATAAATATTTTTACTGTTCAAATAGCCAGATTTTTTAATATACACAATTTCATCCGGGAAACAGTATTGATATTACTAATAACTTTAAAAAATTCGCAATTTTATTTAATGGGTCAAAGATATAAAAAAGGAATTAAAGCAGGTAGGCGTATCCATGTGTGATGTCCGCAGCCTGCTTATGATTGAAAGAAATTCAAACATAAAGATGATTACAAGCTGCAAAACCAAAATAATGTATATAATATATATTGTGTCGGCATTGTATAGTTTTAATAATTTATATAGATTATTCAATTGTGTCAAATTTTAGAGAGAGAGATAGAGAGATTAAAACTTTAAAATGAGTCCAAAGACAAAAACATGATTGTGCACTTGCTTGCATGTGGAATTATAAGGGTTTACATTATAATACGAGACTATAAAAATCCTCTAAAACTAGTAGGTCATCTATTATTTGCAAGGGTTTTTTTTCTAAACATTGACAAACATATCATGTTTATGTATTTAATAATTTTTTCATTGTGACGCCAAAAATCATTTTTAATTTTACCCATTCAAATCAAATCACTTGATATCGAATTCGGGCTAAACATTTAGGAGCACATGCATGCATGCATGCTGAATGTCTGTATCACTGTTTTGCATGTATGTGCAAGGATAAGAATCCCATGTCCCAAAAAAGCCCTAATCACTAGATTTTTGTCCCTTCAAATTGCTTCATTTGTTTGGATCAAAACTTTCCATGTTATATGCCTGCTTGCATGCAACGATACTGCACATGTGACATGCCCATTCTCCAAACCTTGGACTCATGTCCACATGTCCACATGTGTCTTGTATTGCCTTCCATTATAATTATAATTATATATATACATATATAGAGAGAGATAAAGAGAGAAATACAAATATTTAGGAAATTGAGAAAAAAATCTCGGTCATTTATATTAATTGATCTTATAATCTATATTTATGTTGAATTTATTTCTTTCTATATATATTTTGCGAATTTGCGAAACGTTGAACAGATCAATAATTTTGATGAACAAATGTATTTTATTTAATATGTTGAAAATCTCGTCACTCCAAGATTCGAACCCCAAACCAAAATATTTGTTCATCAAAATTATTAATCTGTTTAATGATTCTAAATTTCGTAAAATATTTAATTTCTCTATGGAACCCAAAAGGATCCAGTGAAAATACTATTTTTCGTGATAATGAGAGTTAATAACGAATAACTCAATAAAATCTTCAAATAAATCAATGTAATGCACTGATAGTCATTTTAACTTGAGTTCAAATTTTGGAGCGAACGAGATTTCACCACGTTAAATAGATACAACTATTCGTGCGTTACATACATTTATTCGTTATTCTCATTTATCAAGAAAGAAGTATTTTCGCTGGATTTCAACCCCTCTTTACCCCCTCCCCCCATATATATATATACTTATATAAATAGGGACGAATCTAGAATTTGATAATGAGGCAAGCTGAAAAATAAATACTTTGATCGACAGTGGTGACGGTGCCACAAATCGAAGGAGCCAAGAAGGGAAGTAGAGTGGAAAGGTATGAATGTAGTGGTCAAAATTCGTCAACTTGGCTCAAGCCCAATTAACATGTCAAGCTGGACTAATGGGCCAAGTAACCCGGTCAGTCCAGCCCGACAAACTTCGAACCAACTTGGATCGATAATGCGGCTAGCCCAATTACTTCAGGAAACTTATTCGTCCAACCCGATAAGTCATATTATACTTATTGTAAGATCAACATGGACAGCCCAGGTTGACTATCCCGCTTCAAGCCCAACTTGTCTAAACGGTCAGGCCGAATAATTCACACTCAGCCTAAGCCAATCAAGCTAGCTCGCCAATCTGGCACGACCCTAAAAAGCCCAATTAGTCAAACAAATCGGTCCGTCTAGCCCGATAACCTATAGACCAACTTGAGTCCACAACCAAGCTAAATATATCGCATACGGCCCAATGGTTATTGTCAGCCTAGAATGACAAAGTTAAAGGCCCAGCCGTCAAACCCTAAAACACGTCTCCCACCAAGCTGACGCGGTCAGACGGGTAAATCTTTGTGATCCCGTCCAAATCGCAACGACCTGGGAGATAAGGGTCTTGACGAGGCCAGACTGTAGAAACCCTAGCGGCTGGATGTCCACTATATAAACAGCCCGACTAGGTCATCAAAAATGGATACAGACGAAATTCTACTTGCTCTCTACTTCTTGAACTCTCTCTCTACTCTGCCGCCAGGCTGATTACTCTTCCAAGTCGGATACAACCAACTTAGCCGCTTTCCATCTTTCATTATCACAACCGGCTGTCACCGTTTCCATCCTCTGACGCCGCCTACAGCCTGAAATAACCGCGCATTCCAACCTGTCTTTCTCTCTTATTTCATCCTCTTCTTTATTTCACTTCGCTATTCTGTTACTGACTTGAGCGTCGGAGGCTCTACGGTCGACACCCCCTCCCGGTGCTCAACCTAGAGCTCTTACGTGTTCTTGTGTTGACAGGTTGCTAGTGCCCGATCGATCCGGACGTGCAGACGTCATCCTTAATTGTAGATTTTAGCCTCTACAATGAAAGTATTTAATTAAGTTTTACATTCATGTGTCGCCTCAAAAAAAAAGTTTTACATTCATGTGTGTTGCACACTTCACAAATATAATAGCTTTGTTTTATTTTTTTTAATCATTTTAAGTTAAATAGCTTAATATAATACTCCCTCTATCCCATAAAAATATGCATAGTTTGGGACGACGCGAGTTTTAAGAAATCCTGTAAAATGTAGTGTGTTGGGGACATATCGAACAATCACGGAATAGGATGTCGGGTACGTCAGGATCGGCGGGCACTAGCAACCTGAAACCACAAACACGTTAGAGACCTTCTAGGAGCACCGGTGGGGGTGTCGATGGAAGGGTCTGCAACGCTCAAGTCAGTCAAACAATTCGAATTAATTGATAGGAAAAACGAATACAATGCGTAAAGATAATTGAACAGTGGAGTAAAGGTGAGATAGTGAATCTCGTCGGTCGGACTGGTCGTCTGGCTAGTCAGAGCAAGCCCCAATCCAGAACGTGAGAGCGTGGAGGCAGAGAGATCGAGCAAGTGAAGAGAGTTGAGAACGAAAGTAGATGGAGTAGCTGAGAGTACGAATGAATGGATGGGTCTATTGACCTAGTTGATGTTTATTTATACTGTGGTAACCTGACGGCTAGGGTTTTGCTGGCACGTCTCCTTGAACCCTAGTCGTTCCGATATTCATGGGATTGACGTCCATCCTCTCTTCCTGCCTTCCTCCCCAAGTCGTTGCCCTTTCTAGGGTTTGAGTCGATGAGCCCTGATGACTTAATGTTGGGCCGGGCCAAATTAATTAAGATTAATTCAGTTCTCGGATTGAGCTAGGTATTTGGGGCTGCAAATTAATTCAGTTCTCGGATTGGGCTAGGTATTTGGGGCCGCGAATATTAATTTAAATGGGTTATACGAAATTTACCTATTACATAGTGTGAGTAGACAAATGGTCCCACATTGATTGTGATGTTTAGTGGGAGAATTATTATTATAAATGGACTATGCATGTTTTTATGGGACTGACGAAAAAGGAAAATTAGGAAGATATATATTTGGGATTTGCGCCGAGCCTGGTGCAGGCTCTTAATTAGGGCTGGGAATCGGGTCGGGTTCGGGTACCCTACCCGAAAAAATCGGGTACCCGAACCCGAAAATACCCTAAATTTGCTACCCGAACCCAAACCCGAAATTGAAATCGGGTACCCTAATACCCGACTCGGGTACCCGAGTCGGGTATTCGGGTACCCTAAATTACCCGAGTTGACTGAAATTTCACCAAAATTCAACCCAAAATTCCACCAAAATTCAACCCAAAATCGAGCCAATTCAAAGCAGATCAAGAAAGCTCAAATGAATTCAGTCGAAATTCCCCATTACCTGATAGTTTTTACGCCATTCCCCAAATGAATTCAGTCGAAATTCATACAAATCATACATAGAAAATCTGTATTTAAAAAAAAAGAAAAAAAAAAGAAGAAGAAGATTCGAAGAAGAAGAAGAGAAGACGTAGAAGCTCGGCGGCATGGCATGGCTGGTCTGGCGGCATGGCTGGTCTGGGCGACAAGCTCGGCGAACCGACGGCGGCGGAACGAAGGGGCGACTGGGCGAGGGTCGTGGCTGGGAGAGACTGGGAGCGAGCTGGGCGAAGCTCGGCGAACCGACTGGGCGAAGCTCGGCGAACCGACTGGGCGAGGGTCTGGGCGATGACGGGCGGCGAGGGGCGCCGACTCATCGGAGACGGGAGACCGGGAGGGATTTCTGCCCTGGAGACTGGAGTGGGGGCAGCGGCAGCAGGGGAGGGATTTAGGGCTGAAAGTGGAGTTTGGGAATTGGGACTTTGGGAGGGAGGAGGGATCTGGGAATTCGGGAATTGGGGGAATTGCTAGGGCTGGGAGTTTGGGAGTTTAAATTTCACAATTAAAAATGTCGGGTAATTCGGGTATACCCGATACCCGATCGGGTATACCCGATACCCGATTCCGCAGACCCCTAAATACCCGAACCCGTACCCGATCCCGAAAAAATCGGGTATCGGGTACCCAATACCCGATTTTTTCGGGTCGGGTATCGGGTACCCGATTACCCGAACCCGGAATTCCCAGCCCTACTCTTAATAGATCCACCCATTCATACAAAGATAAGTACTCCCTTCATCCCTCAAATATATTCTCATCTTTTCATTTTTGTCCATCCCTAAAATATCTTCTTAATTTATTTTTGAAAATAATTCCACTAACTTTTACCCTTACAATCTTCACACTTGTTCTGCGAACATTTTTCAAATACACAACTAATTTTTATTAAGATTCGTGCCACCCTTCTTTAGGAAGATATTTGAGGGACATAAAGAGTATTATTTGACATGAAATATAAAAATGTTACTCCCTTCGTCCCAATAATAAAGGCACAGTTCTTTTGGGCATGAGAATTTAAAAGAGTTAAATTAGAGAGGAAAATGTATTAGCCCATATATTTAATACTCCCTCTGTCCGCCAAGATTATGTAAAAATCACTATATCGGGCGTCCGCCAAGATTATGTCACTTTCTTTTTAAGGCAATGGTTCCACCATCCTCATCTTCTTAATATTTTATCCTTACCAACACTCTTTATTTACACCTTCACAGCCTCTCTGCCGCCACTCCTCCATTTTTCTCTCTATTATCCTTTCTCAATTATTGTTATCCAAAAATCAACAACATTACAAATAAATCATCGTACTTATTTACGACAATGTCCGTATCAACCTGTAAGTTAAAAATATATATTATGAATGAAAAAAAGAATAAACTGATCTTATTTAATTGCATAATTATATGTGGTACTTACTGTTACATCATTGGATATGCACATTAATGGTCGATATTTGAATATTGTACGCCTATTTGCTAATTTCTAGTGGCCCATTGTGTCTTTGTACCACGTACCAAATTAATTGTCACATTGACCATTGCCATATTTTCATGGGACAATGTGCTAGTGGTTTTCTTGGACATAAATCGTCTATTTTCATGTATATATATATACATATGAAAACCTTGATTTTCAAAGCGTCTTTCCTTAATGATGCATGAATGAACACCTGTAACAATTAATAACTTATAGCAAATAGGGTAAATTCATGATACTCTAAATTGTGAAGTCATATCAAGAAAGTCGGAATTTTAGGTATACTTTAGCAGAAATATTATGTCATATATACATGTAGTGGAGTATACATTTTCTTAACTGAAGATGACAAATACACGAGTATAGAGTTATTTTTTTTCCACTTATGTCGAATAAATTGTCCATCAAATATAGAAATCAGGAAATTAGATTTCACCAATACTCCACAAATATTTTATCAACCATACTATTAAAAACAAAGTTATATCAGTTTGTCCAATTAAATACGAAAATGTCCTCACCCAATAAGACAAAAAAGTCTATTCAAGACACTAAGAATTATGTTAGTGAGATTTCATCATATCAAATATCCCCTTAAAAACCATATAATTAATCAAATATGATAATCAAGTGAAGGTTAAGTTGGTCATTTCCCTCATCGATATATTATAAATCATACCCAACCCACGTGCATATTTCGTATGTTATTTGATTGGATATTTTTAAAGGTTGGAAATAAATTCAATTAATTGAATTCATTATTTATTAATTGTTTGATTTGAGTAATGAGTTAATCATTACCCTTACTTGAAGGTAATCCAATCACCCAATTTGTTACCCCTTAAAATAGAGGGGAAGCAAGATAAAGGGAATTCCTTATTACTGATTCATTTTCATTGTTAAACCAAACATTCAATAAAAGTAATATTTATTGTTACTATTTCACCTCTTTATTTGATTCAATTTTCTTTCCATTCCTCTACTTGAACTAAACGAGCACTAAACATGGATCACTTCTCTTTAACACAAAGATTAAGGAGAAAGTATAAATTGGATAAAAGTGATAGGATCCACAATTTTTCAAGAGTTAAATATTTCCTTTTATGAAAATGTGTCATTTTTAATTAATGGAACGATCTAAATGAAAAACGAGCCATTTTTAGTGGGACGGATGAAGTATATATATCTATCTGGCACTCTCACAATTTAGTATTTGCTTCACTCTCAATTCTACACTATATGATATTTTTACATTTATTTTCATCTATCCCACATTGAATTTATACTAAACTTAATTTATCAATTCATAACATAAATAAAAGGCTCAATCTCCATGAATACATTAGCTCATGCTCATCTATCTTTCCCATATTGATATTCTATTAAATTTAATAAGGGGAAAATCTAGATAAAGAATACTTATATGTATTTCTAATAAATAGTTTTCCACATTTTTTTATTGTTGCAATAATTTTTAACATTACATTTATATTAAACATCATAATTCAAAGTCAAATTGTAATTAGATTTCAATGTTTGCAAATATAAATAAAAGTATAGATGTTTTTGAAATATATAGGTTCTTCAATTGAATTTGGAAATATAAAATAAATAAAATAATACTTAAATGTATTTTAAATAAATAAGTTATTCAATTTAACTTTGTCATACAAAATAAAGAAAATGATTCTAAGATATATAGGAAATAAATAAATTCTTCAATTTAATTTGGTCATGTAAAATAATTTGAAATAAATATTAATTCCCAAATTAATCTCATAATGGTATATCTAAATAAAAGGTTTGATCTCCATTCATATATTAGCTTATCTACATAGATATTTTTATCATTCCCGCATTCATCTTTATTGAACTTCACCATGAAAAAAAGGTTAAAAAAAAAGGGAATACTTTTGAGCTGTAATTAAAAAAAAAGGAATACTTAATGTGAGACTTTTTCTTCATTATCAATACTCCAAATAAATTTTTGTTAAAATTTGTGCAGTGATATCAATTATGCATATTTATGGGGGACAAAAAGAGTAAATAATTTAAATTATAATTTAATGTTCCATCGAATTTCGATGGATTATACGCTAGTGTGTATATATATATTTAGAGAGAGAGAGAGAGAGAGAGAGTTGGTGCGTCATTTTAGTAGTGGATGGGTTTTGAGTAGCTTGGAAATGGCAAACACATGCAAAATGGAAATGAATTGCATAATATGTATCATTTCCCATGAACCCTCTTTAATTTATTGCATTTGTTTCACGCGTTTCTAACCATCATCGTCCCAACAAACCTCTACATATATATAAATAAAGTTTCACGTCCAAAATGCATGATCCTAACATCATATATATATATATAGGATGTGGTTCTAGAGAGAACTACATTATTTGTGAGAACGTGAGAACCATCAAATCTAATGCATTCACCGTAAAAATTAATGCATTCGCTGTTAAAATTAATGCACTCAAAAAAATAAAAAAAATTGCTCCCTTGAGGATTCGAACCCAGGATCTGCATTCATCCAACAAGATGATACATCCACCGTAGATCTTGATAATCGAATGGCTGAAAATGGTTCTCCGTTCTTTTTTTATTTATGGTTCTTTCTTGAACCTCTCCCTATATATATATATATATATATATATATATAATGGATTTTAAAGTTTGTATATAATCACTTAAGCTTACAATAGAACTCGTAAATAGTTGAAATTTCATAATGAGTTGAATATTTGCATATCATCTTCATGCATCGAGAAAACACTTTCCTCCTCCAACCACCCCGGCCCATATATGCATGCTTTAATGCTTAATTGTTTTATTGTTTTTTCCTACTTTTGTTGACATAATTTTCGATGTATGAAATGAAATGAGCGTGTAATAATCAAATTAAACCGTACAATAAAGCGAGGATGAGGTTGGTGTGTGTGTGTGAGAGAGAGAGATGGTTCATCCGAATGACCTATATATTCCAACTATGTGTCTATTCGGTTGAAAGGACTATCTCTACTACCAAAAATCAATAATCTTTACTCATAGGTTGACACAGTATTATAGCACCCGAAACGAATCCTATTCCTAAAAAATATTATATGCTACCTAATATATATCCCATGTGATATGGTATTCCTCATTTTCGAAGCTCGCTAGGCATGTTCAATTACTAAGTTGCATACAAATTAAATGATTTATTCATTGCATAGTTATGACGCCCTTTTTGTTACACCTAGTGGTTCATTGCCTTAATTATTTTTTACAAAATTGTTATAATCTTTATTCTTTTTGGTTTACAATTTATTGTAAAATGGAATGTGTAAGATTCAGGTCAAGATCTACGACAATTTTATATAAATACCATGGGTCGAATGTGAACACAAGTAGGAGCTAATTGTTAAAACATGACTGTAATTTTTAGTATTTTTCAATAAGAGGACTATATGTTACGAAATTTTAAAATTAAGACTATATCTTACGGAATTTGAAAATGAAGATTATAGCTTCCATTTTTTACGTACATTTACACTCCAATTTTAGGCCATGATGGAAGTTATATATAGTCCTCATTTTGATATGTTAAATAGGAGTGTAAATATAAACAATGGAAGCTATAGTTCTCATTTCCAAATTTCATAACATATAGTTCTCATTTTCAAATATGGTAACATATAATCCTCTTTTTGAACAACATTAAAAATTACGGTCCTATTTTAACAATTAGCTCACACAAGTAAGATGGAGAAATTGCATTGCCTTCGGAATGTCTTCAAGCTCCAATCAGGTGATTTGCTAAACAGACCAAAAGGAGTTCTCTGGGGAGAGATTTCTGTCTAAGTTAGCAAGGCGATTGAAGGTTTTTTAGTAAATGTGCGTTTACTTTGGTTGCAAAATTTTCAGGGTGCTTTTACTTTGATGGAAAAAAGAGAAAATATATATTTTCACCTATTTTCCACTGTTTTCACATGTTTATTATGATGGAAAATTTTCTCCGGCCAGGGTGGAATATTTTCTCGGGCAACCCATTTTCACTCATTTTCTCTCTAATGTTAGATAATACTCCATCCGTCCACAAAGAGTGTGTGGTGGAGTGGAGAACACGAGTTTTAATTAAAAAATTGAAAGATGTGATGTTAGTGTTAAAGGATAGTATTGGACCCACCAGATTATAAAAGTAAAGGGTGGGTATTTTGTAAATATTGAGTGTGAATGAAGTTTAAAGTATAAAGGAAAATTCTAAAAAAGGAAAACACATAATCTTTGTGGGCGGATGAAAATAGTAATAAACACACAATCTTTGTGGACGGAGGGAGTATTATCCTAAGGTAGGGTGTGAAAATAGTTTCCAACATTTTCTCATTTTTTCATCTTTAGTAAACATATGATAAAAAAAAATGAGGAAAAGATAATATTTTCTCATGCACAACCATTCCAATGATCCCACAAATATTTCAACTCTTGTATCAGTGGCTGCAAGAATACGTCCAACTTCATCTTTGGGTTAGATGGCCCAGGCACGAGAACTGTAAGGAACATGAATTGTTCTTTCATGCACAACCACGGAGGCAAGTTATATGGTGTGACAATTACTGGCCAAGACGAATATTGACGTCCTGATTGTGCAAAGGGGGCAAAACCATCTGTAGAGAGGCCTAATCTCACATTTATGGTCTCTTGAGCGAATTCAGGATAAACTGAATTCAAGTGTTTCCATGTCGGAGAGTCTGCCGGGTGGCGCATAACCCCATCGTCTGTTGAAGTCGCATGCCAACGCATATTATCGGCTGTTGCTGCAGATGCAAACAACCTCTGCAGTCGGGGCATCAAAGGAAAGTAGTGCATCTGTTTAGCGGGAACATGTTTCTTTCGCAATCTTCCATATGCACGCCGTGTTTCCATATATCGTGACTCGCCGCAGAAGTTACAGCTGTGCAACTCACTATCGTCCCCCCAATACAGCATGCAATTATTAACACAATAATCGATCTTCTCTACCGGCAAACCCAAACCGCGCAGATTTCTCTTCGTACTATAGAAGTCTTCTGGACAGTTGTTATCTCTTGGTAAAGCCGTTTTAAACATCGACGACAACTGATTGTAGCATCTCTCTGACATGTGATTGATCACTATTTTATTAGCAACAAAAATACCGCAACTAACACGGTGCAATTGTAGCACAAATTAAGTAACCGAGTATCGTATCCACAGGGACTATTATGACGAATCACTCTAAGTAATCCTAATTAAACTCTAGTAATATTCAGGCAAACGAAAGAAGGAAGGTTTAATTAACTTTAAACTCAAATAGCAAATAACAATAATTAAAAACACGTAGGAAAATTCGAATATTAAAAGACAACTGATCCTAGGGTAGTAAATTCATTAACTAAATCCACATAATAAATCTATTAATCCTATGTACCAGTTTAATCCAGCTATGATGAGAGATCACTTAATTAATCAATTACTCTCGCTAGAGCAGCAACGATCGTAGATTAGTAAATTATCTATCTCCGTTAGGTCTCAAGAGAATCTACTAACTCCCAATAGCTCCTAAGAATAGCTCCCTATGATCCACCTATCTCCGCTAGGTCTCAAGGTTAAAATCATATCATACATTCCTGAATCCGCTAAACAGTTATCTCCGCTAGGTCTCAAACCGAATAGCTAAACATGCAAACTATTGATCAGATAATTCACAAGAAATTAAGCACCAGGAATTATGAATCATAAACTGGAAGGCACAAAGGTATTAACAAATTAATCACATAAATTCAATCAACTATTTACAAACCCTAGAATCAGCTAAAGGAAACTAGCCAGACATGCTAAAATAAAACATAAGCATAATTAAAAAGAATGCAATTATAAAAACTAAATTGTATAAAAACCGAATGAAAACGATTGTAGCGGCTTGAATCTTCAGTCTTGATCCAAGCCTTGAAAACTAGAAAGCAATGAAATTCTGAAAGCTAGAAAACTGAAAAATAAAATCTGGGAACCCTGAATAGGTGCAAGGAAGACCTATATATAGTGTCAGGGTAAAACTATAGAGTTTGAGCTCGAAAAGGACTTTAAAAATGAATAAAAACGTAAAAAGGCGGACTCGCGGCGGTGGCACGGTGGGCAGGCGGCGATCGCCGGCTCCTTCTTTAAATTTCTTCATGACGCGGCGGGCGCCCGGCGGGCGCCGCTCGATCGCCAGCCACGCCGATTTCTCGGTGGGCTGAGCGGCGGGCGCCGGCTGGGTCGCCGGCTGCTGCTCAAATTTCCTTCATGAGCCGGCGGTCGCCGGCGACCCAGCCGGTTGATCGCCGGCAGCTCCGTTTCTTCCTTTTCTCGAGCTCTTCAAGCTCGATTCGTCGATTTTCGCATCCGAAACACTTGTAACTTGATATTTGGATCTTCAACATCCATATGTAGCTTTCAAAACACTCAAACCTATAGCAAAATGACCAAAACCATACCCAAAAGCAATATCACAAAAGAATATGAAACTTAAACCAAATGATATCACAACCAAGCATAATTCTAGCACTTTGAACACTTAAACACTCCTAAAAAACAATGCAAAATGAGTGTTTATCAGTGATTCTCAGCCTTTATGCTCATGAATTGAGTCATCCAGGATAACTGTGAGTAAGTGTCACAGGATGGGTACAATGGATTATCGGCTGCGTTCAACATGTCATAAAGCTGTTGAGCGTCAGGATTGGGCGGCTACTCCAAATTTGGAAGATCTTGGTAATTACTAGGTCCAGCATGATCATGCACCATCCTTTCGTAATTATTGTATGACCCATCATCCTCATCCATTACTTGGTAATTACTAGGTCCAGCATGTTCTGTCGGCATATACATCAGTGTTTCCCCGTGATAAACCCAGGTTGTGTAATTGAGAACAAATCCACGCCTACTAAAATGTTATCTGACTGTAGGTACAGATAAAAAGACTGCATTCTTGCACTTCTTACACGGACACCTAATGTTATCTTCTCCATCTGTGTACGTCGTTTGATTTATCGCATACTAAAGGAAACTCTCAAGCCCCGTTTCAAATGCAGAACGATCATTGTATCTCGCGTACATCCACATACGATTATCACTCATTCTTGCAAATTCTAATATTGAAAAAAATAAATAAAAGATCATAAATTACTTGAATCAAACGAAATTTCGATAGCATAACCCCACTATCCTAACTACCAAGTGCTCGACTCTACCAGCAGCTATAGTGACCATAGTGGTCCTAATTTACTAAGCTTATACTAGGTCTACCCGGCCCCCCATTGTCGAAACAATACAATACATATAAAGCCATAAAAACAAAGTAATTAAATTAAAAACAATCATTTGTTGGGAGAAGATCATTAAGAAATAATCAATTTCTAAGAAATTGAGTAAATCTATCCCACAATATATAATAACATATCATTTCATCATAAACACATACTAGCATACTTAAAATTCAATTAATCATACTCAATTTAACAAAATTATCTAACATAAATAAATCTCTAACAAATTCCATACTTAAAATTAATCATGCTTTATAATTAATCAAACTTTAATTTAACTAATATTAATCTAATTAACATTAATTAGATTCTAACAAAATAATTGTAAAAAAAAAATTTAAAATTAATCTAATTAACATTAATTAGATTCTAACAAAATAATAGTAAAAATAAATTTAAAATTAAGCTAACAAATTAATCTAACTAATTAAAATTAATCATACTTCACATATTATAAATTAATTAAAATTAATGTAATTAACATGAATTTTAATCTAACAAAATAATTAATAAATAAATAAAATAGCGAGAACGAAAACGTACGGTAGTGGTCAGCGGCGGAGCAGTGGCGGTGGCGGTGGCGGCAGCGGCGTCGTCGAACTGAGACGATAAAGAAAGAAAATGAGATGTGAAAGTGAGAGAGAAAGAGAGAAAGAGGACCTGCAGGGGTGGCTGGCCGGCGGCGGTGGTCTGACGGCGGCGGCGGCTCGACGGCGGCGGCGACTGGGGGGTGGGGCGAGGCGGATCGGTGACTGGGGGTGGGGCTTGCGGCAGGGAGCGGGGGAGGGGGGGTGCGTGAAAAGGGGATCTGGGAAGAGGATGACGCGATTTAATTTAACAAATAGCGGTGACAACACGCCGCCGGTAATTAATATCCACAATTAAAATTAAACTTAAATTAAATTATTTTATAATTGCCGGCGGCGACCATGCCGCCGGTAAATTTAAAAAGGCGGGTCACCTTGTTTGCCGTCGTTGTGCCGTCGGTAATTCCCATCGGTATTTCGACGGTTTTTTGTAGTGTCTTTCTAGTTAGTGCTGATAAATTTGTCCTCATTTAACAGTTAAATTAATAAATCAGCCTAGGTTTTACATTTTATTGCAATGAATAATATGCAAGTGAATCGTACAACATGCAGCTAGAAATAGTTAATTATGTTGAATTGAAATTTGACGCCACAAATCTCAAGTTCACAAATATTCGAACCTATTTTCCTACCTCCAACTTTATGTGACGGAGTAAATATTGACAGAAAATATAAATACAAAGTATCTGTAATTTACATCTAAACTTCACATGCATAAAAAAAAAAAAGTTCACATGCATACTGCCTAGCTTCCATCCACACACCATTTTTTTTTTTTTTTTTTTTAACATTTATTGTCTTATAACTATCACAATATATAATAATATTAATTGGGTATGTGTGTATATCATTGTCAATTTGTCATAGTACTTCGCATGAACTACTTGTTTTAGAAGGTAAAGCGGAATTAATAATAATAAAAAATACCTATGAGAACCGGACAAAGTAAGTTCAAGTATGGCTTTAATTAGTCAAACTTGAACAATTTGAAATAGAAGTAACCGCATGTAATAACATTATTTTTAATGATTTTTTTATTTATAACATTTTTAAAATATTGGCATAAAAAAACATGATATTTACAATTTGTTTTATTTACAATATTGTTCTATTTATGATCAAATTAAAAGCTAGCACGATTGTAAGGAAAAGTATATGTACACAGTACACTAACCAGAAACGTGTGAAAAAGTTCTAATTACATTGTTTGAGATGGCCACGATACTTTAATTTAGGGGTTATTGTCGGAAAATATATGTAGTTTGTTAATTTTCTGATTTATAACATGAGCTTATAATTTGACTAAAAAATACATCAATTTTTAATTTAATTGCAATTATAATATGACTTTATAGTCTGACCAGAAAATACACCAAATTTCAATTTAATCTCAATTATAACATGACCTTATTTAGATTATTGTTCATCATAGATGTATTAATATTTATTGTAACTTCATATTAAATTGACAAACTACATGTATTTTCCGGCAATAACCCCTTTAATTTATTTGAAAATAGACAAGTTTTGCAAATCATATCATATAAATTGTAAATGTCATCAATTTTTGTGCCAAAATTTAATAGTGTTAAAAAAACTACTACATGCAATTAAACCTTTAAAGTACTGGTGAAATAATATATTATAATATATATAATATATATAGGGGAGCATTCCAATAAGATTCCTTATATGTGGTGAGATTATAGATTGATTTGTGGGCGTTGATTTCATGTATTCTATGACTGATATTTACTTAGAGGGCGAATCTTTTTACCAGGATTCGAATCTTGGAGGGAGCAAAAGTTTTACCAATTTTTTTAATATCGTTATTCATCAGTATATACTGCTTTATTCAACACTATATACTGTCTTATTCATTGTATTCATAATCTCACAAAAAATAACAATCTCATATATAGGGGAGGGCTAGAATAAATATACTTCTTAAGATATAAAATAAGAATCATTTCATCCCTTAGATCATCAAGATCTACGGTTGATTCATCATTCTGTTGGATGAATTTATGGTCCTGAGTTCGAATACCAAAGGTGGCAAAAATTTATTTTTCGCAATTCATACCTTTATACAACGAATTCATACGTGTTCTATATAAAATTCATACATTTTTTTTAGTTTTTATTTCTTATTTTAAGAGGTGCTCTCACGGTAGCTCTCCCATATATATATATATATATATATATATATATATATATATATATATATATATATATATATAGGGTGCGGTTATAGTGAGAACCACAATTATCGTGAGAACATAAGAACCAATAAAATTACTGCATCTGCTATACAAATTAATGCATCCGCTATTAAATTTAATGCATCCGAAAAAAATAATTTTTTTGCTCCCTTCAGGATTCGAACCCAGCACCTGCATCCATCCACCAAGATGATGCATCCACCGTAGATCTTGATGATCGAATGGCTTAAAATGGTTCTCCGTTCTTATTTTATTAGTGGTTCTTATTTGAACCTCTCCCTATATATATATATATATATATATATATATATATATAGGGTGCCGCTATACAGAAAACTGTTATTAGTCTATAAAATAAGAATAGATTCTATCCGTAGATCTTTAGATGTTTAACGGCTCCGATTAATAGGTTAATAGGTTCATAAGCTCTGATTAATATGTTCATAGGTTCACAGATACATATGTTCATAGGTTTATAGATTCATAGATTTTGGCCGTTCGATTATAAAAAATCAAGGGTCTATCTTGGTTCTTATTTTATAAGATAAGAATGGTTTTTATTTTAGCGCAACTCTCTCTCTCTCTCTCTCACTCACTATGCATATATATATATATATATATATATAGGGAATGGATCAAAAAAGAAGGCTAAATGTAGGGAGAATGAAGAATTAATGCTATCCGTCAGATTTGATGTATCTTACGGTTCTTATTTTTTTAGTGTTATAATTTTCGAAAATTAATTAAGGTCATTTAAGTAATTTGCTTTATATTGTAACCGTATCAGAATTAATGTAGGTATATAATTGTTGACCATATCTGCACTATTTTTGGTAGAAGTCATGCATATCTTTATTTTATATTAATTAAAATTGCGGTTTCCTTTTAACAATTGAGATTGCGGTAACCGAATCTCATTGTTTTTTAGATTTAATTATGAAGATATCCATCATTACTTCTATATAGTATATTTCTTAATCATTCGTCCTTTTTCTCGAATTATATATATTTTTTAATTTTTTTCTGTTTTTTATATATTTATTGATTTTTCTTGAACTTGTATGTTTCGAATTAATTTTTTTTTATGATTTTATTGTATGTGTTTAACTAGTTGTAGTGTTTAATTATTTGGTTTGTTTTTTTTTTTTATGAAATTTTATTTGGTTTGTTATTGTGTTTAGTAATTCATGTAGCATTTTATTTTTTTTCATTATTTCAAAACTTGTACATATTAATTTGGTTATTTGTATGATAATAAATAATTATATTGTATTTGAATATTATTCAAAACGTACCAAAATAAGAATTATATTTTTGTGAATAGGGATACTAATTTGATGAATAACGTAACTGTTACTCATAAATTATGAATAAGAAAAATATTAGTTGAATAAAGTAACATTATTCATGAATATATCGTTTTCGAATAAAAATCATATTTATTTGAATAAGGATAAGAGTTTGCTGAATAATTTATATGATACTCATAAATTGTGAATAAGGAAACTATTTTGTTGAATAAAGTAGCATTTTTCATGAATAATCGTATCTGAATTTTGTTCAAGATTTATCGAATAAAAATCATATTTATGTGAATAAGGAATAAAGTTTGCTGAATAATTTATATGATACTCATAAATTGTGAATAAGGAAACTATTTTGTTGAATAAAGTACCATTTTTCATGAATAATCATATCTGAATTTTGTTCAAGATTTATCGAATAAAAATCATATTTATGTGAATAAGGAATAAAGTTTGTTGAATAATCTATATGATACTCATAAATTGTGAATAATAAACAAATATGACCTGACCACACATAATAAAGATCAAATTTATTTGAATAAACTACAAAAGTTAATGAATATACATAGAAAATTTAAGAATAAACTACACAATATACTGAATTTATAACGAATATTCAATGCAAAACAAGAAATGAACAATTTTTCCCAGCACTCAACGAAATTAAACCAGCAATTTTCCCATCTGCGATGTATTCCTTCACTGGGATAAAGAAAGTCGAGCTCCACAACCTACGAACAAGTCTTCTGGATCTGAAACATGAACAAGTCATAAGTTTTATCATCAAATTAACACAAATGCAAGATACCAACTCCACCATAAAATCAATATTATTTCCATTCCATCACTTATACACTTATGACGTTCCCATAAATTGAAAAATTGAATCAAATTAACAACTAGAGAAACGAACACATATTCCTATAGGATTTAGGTAATACCATTAAAGAGCAAACCAATTGAAAAGCAAAAAAAAAAAGAATTAAATTACCTTTAATAAAAATCAGATCTTTCCGCCGCTGCTGATCGTAAATTACGATATAGGAGCGCAAGGGCTGAAGCTTCCCTATGCTCCGCCGCTGCTGTTCAGTCATGGACAAAGGAGGTCCAGGCGAAGACGGCGGCGCATCGGCGATGGCGACATCGTTGCCTAAGATCGAATGAGATGGAGTCAGAGAAAAATTTGAGAATTTATGGTTTGAGAGAGAGGCGGGTGGGGCGAAGTCGGTGGTCGTGGTGCCGACTGTGGCGGCAAGGGGAGGCGGCGCCGGCATGAGAAAGGGGGCGGCGCCCTGTTGGTGCGCCGAAACAAGGATGATTATGCAGAAACACGATGAACTTCAACCTTATTCGGAATCGTAATGCCCTAATCTCCACAAAAATTTTGAAGAGTAGTGGAGGAGTGAAATGCGGAAGAACCCAAATCTTCCAGATTTACTTGCGTGATTAAATTTCCGAATAAACCCTTACATACAATAAAAATTCAAGTAATTTAATGCCACGTTTTTTTAATAATCAAAATCTGAATAAAAGGCAGCCATAGGATCTAGTGGATCGGATGGCATAGGTGTATTCTCTATTCTTTACTATAGTGTAATTCTCTATAGATCCACCCCCTATATATATATATATATATATGTATATATATGTATATATATATATATATATGGAGAGGTTCAAGAAAGAACCACTAAATAAAAGAAGACCGGAGAACTATTTTCAGTCATTCGATCATCAAGATCTACGGTGGATGCATCAACTTGTTGGATAAATGCAGATCCTGGGTTCGAATTAATCCTGAAGGGAGCAATTTTTTTTATTTTTTTAGTGCATTAATTTTAACAGCGGATGCATTAATTTTTACAGTTGATGCATTAGATTTGATGGTTCTTACGTTCTCACAAATAATGTAGTTCTCTCTCGAACCACACCCTATATATATATATATATATATATATATATATATATATATATATATATATATATATATATATATATATATATATGAAAGAGTTCAATGGAGACCACTCCCCTATATAGAGAATGAAGACCAAATCAGAGCCATTGATCTCACCAAAATCAATGAATCATATTCATCCGAATTCTTTAAGTTTAGGAAATCCCGTAAATTCCTCATTTTCCAATTTTGGGAACCAACGAACATTATTATGAACTTACGAACATAAGTATGTTTATTTGTATGTTCATTTGTTTTTATACGAACATATCGATGAACATTAGTATGTTCATTTATTTTTTATACGAACACATCGATGAACATTACTATGTTCGTAAGTTCATAATAATTTTCGTTGGTTCCCAGAATTGGAAAATGAGGAATTTACGGGATTTCCTAAACTTGAAGAATTCGGATTAATCTGATTCATTGATTTTTGTGAGATCAATGGCTCTGATTTGGTCTCTATTATCTATATAGGGAAGTGGTCTCCATTGAAGCTGACTCTATATATATATATATATGGGAACGCCCCAATTAGATCCCTCATATATGGTGATGATGTGTTCAAAAATAACCCCAACAATAAAAATATAAAAATATAAGACGATACAAGAATTTAACTTGGTTTGATCTTAAAGATCTACATCCACAGAAGTCAATCGAGCAATTTCACTATATTTAGAGAGTTACAATTACAAAGTTCAGAGTGAATAGTGAATCATCTCCCCTAATTCTATGAATAAGAGCCCTATTTATAAGTGACTAAGTGGGTCTAGCCTAAAGCCCACTAAATAGTGCAATTGGGCCTAAATAGTTGACATAGTTGGAGGCTGCCACCGGTGTAAATTGACATAGCTGTCAAGGTGATTTTTGCCCTTATTTATATTTTTCACCCATTATATTTGACCCAATTAGATAAGCGTAATTACATCCTCATCAGGTGAGATCTTAGATTGATTTGTAGGCGTTGATTTAGTATATCCTATGGTTGATATTTATTTGAAGGGGTGAAAATTTCACCTAGGTCGAATCTTGAAGAGAGCGAAAATTTTACTAATTTTTTAATATCGTTATTCAACACTATATATTGCCTTATTTATCACCATAACTGGTTTATTCATTAGTCTCACTATCTCACGACAAATAGCAATCTCACTAGAACTCACCCCTATATATATATATATATATATATATATATATATATATATATATATATATATATAGGGGTGGGCTAGGGTGAAAACACCCCTTAGTGTATAAAATAGGAATAAATACTAACCATAGATCTACTTAATTGGACGGTCCACATTATATTTTTATTAATTAGTCGATTCAAATTCAATACACTAATGAATCATGCAGAGTTTTCGATTGAGGCTATTTTGGGGAAATAAAAAATCGGCTAGTTATCTGCACCAAACTTCCTCCGAAAATAGTGTTCAATTTATTAGGAAACTAAATTCTGATATGATTGCCTACGAATTAAAAGGATTATAGGGTTTAGTTTCAATTATCTCACTTTACAACTTCCGGCGGCGTGAGCTACTGGATTCTTTTCAGACACATGGCGATTCCAGTTTTTTTTATAAAAAAATTCATACTGGGCTAGAGGTTTATAGATCGAACATGTCGATTACGAAATCAAAATGAGCGGGTGAGTGCGATTGAGACCCGTCTATGTAAATAACTATTTTTTGATGCGTTTCTTTTTTTCTTTCTCTTGGTTGTAAAATTAGCGATTTTGATTTCAACAATCGAAAAATCGATGGTTTTCAATTATGATTCCAACTTCGTGATATATGAATTAGTAGTGAGAATTGAATAGTATGCGATTATTGATTTATACTTTTATGATTTAGACATCGCTCTATGTTTCAAAAGGAGAAATCAGTGGTTTTCGATTATGATTCCAACCTCGTATCATATGTTGTTTGCATATGTTGTAATGTTTATATTTATGAATTTGCGTCAACCTTTGGATTAATGGAATGAGCATAATAATTAGGTGTTACCGTGTAGGTGGATTCTACAGTTGTGTAATTGTTATAGAAAACAATCTATCTTTGGGGTTTAGAAACCTGATGAGGATGTATGTATGAATCGTTTTCATTTTTCGCTTGAATCCAAGTGGAATAACCCAAAATATAATAATAGTATTAACTGTGATATATGATTATTACTACCTTTACGTATGGTAAATATATTCGTAAGGAAATGATTTTTAATCCTTTATTATTTCGAAATATGAATAGGGACAGGTAGCTCGGAGGACAAGGGAAAGAGATTGCTACAAATGACCATGAAGATGATGTTTTGCAAGGTTATGGCTTTAGTTTTCTTGTTTATATTTTGGAAGTGCATGCGTGCATCTGATAATGTTTACAGTGAATCACACTTAAATGTTGTATGAATTATTTTGTTTGAGAGGTTATAACATGAGGTTTTTTTGTTTATTTTTTTAACCTTTGGATATGGATGTATGCGTGCATACGTGCATCTGCTAATGTATGCAGTGAATCACACTTAAATGTTGTATGAATTCTTTTGTTTGATAGTTTATAACAGGAGGTTTTTTTGTTTATTTTTTTTAGCTGTGCATATGGGTGTATGCATCTAGTAATGTTGTAACTGAATCAATATTAAATGTTACATGAATTCGCTATTATGACATTTCTTATACGAACTTTATAACAGGAGGTTTGGGTGGTACTTTTTACTCTATTTAGGTTGCACTTGAATTTTGGCATTATTTGGTTATATGTCTTTTGCTTATGTTTGTGTAGTTTCTGAATTATTTGGTTGTTTGGATGAATTAGGAGTTTTGAAAAAGATGAAAGACTTGGAGGTTGCAAAGAAATCTGGTGAAGATGCATCACACAAGTCGGTGGATGTTGGAGGGTCTCCAGTCGTTGTTGTCCAGAAGACAATATATGAGAAGCGCAAGGAGGGTGTGGTGAATTACAAGGAGTGGGATGTCAGACAATTACAATGCTCATAGATCGGAGATTGTTCTTTCTTTTGGGAAGACAATTCCAGTTACCGAGGATGATGTTTACCGAGTACTAGTAGTTGGAGGGGACGTTTCCCATAAAGAAATCCAAAGAAAATTAAGAGTTAGGTACCTTCATGGGTGATTGTACCTCTGCATGGAGCTATGGTGTAACTACCAAAATGAAGAAGCAATTGAATATGTTGAGAGTTAGGTATTGAACTGCTATTATTGGATGAAAAAAATAGTGTTAAGATGTTGTTGTTGTCAGTGCAAATGCATACTATGATGAAGTTTTTGGTGATCCAACCATCAATATCGACACCACTCTGCTTGGATAACGACCTGTGGACACCAGAATTAATTTTTTCCCAGTAGTTGGAATGGATAATGAACTTTTAGTAGGAATAAAGCTTTGAATTGTTGAACAATTATTTTATTTTGGAACGATTTATAAGTTGGTTTTATTCGTCATCCAGAATCTTTACGGAATAAAGTAGTAACTTGGACTTGTAGAAGATTTACTCAATAGTTCTTCGACTCATAATCTCTAATTTACATTATGAAAAACTGATATGTTAGACATTGTTACTAATAAAAAAAACTGATACGTTGCTACTGAGGTACAACAGTTGAAAAATCACATACAAGCATCATGAAGATTTTTGGATTCGTGCTTTAACAATGGTTGATTCATGTAAATTTAATTTTCGATTTGATTTGAATCAACGCGTAGTTCATACTGGAAACAAAATCTGGAGGTATTTTTGTTTTTGTTTTTTTAAGGCTGTGAAGAGAGATACATACTAAATTATAATGATTCATTGTTAGTAATCCGTGCATTATAAAAAACTAATATGTTGCTAGTGAGGCACCATGAATATTTTTATTCGTGTTGTAACAACGGTTGATTTGTGTAATTTAATTTTTGATTTGATTTGTATGAACACGTAATTCATGTAAATTGTATTACGGAATACATCTGGAAGAAAAATCTGGTGATTTTTTTTCTAAGTCTGTGAAGATAGATACATACTAACTTATAAAGATTCATTGCTTGCTAAATAGCAATTTAAATACAACCATGTATCTAATGGTGACACAATATAAAAGATTAATTCAAACTAAACAATAAACAATCAAATTTGTAATGAAGGGAAGCTTTGCCCCATAAAACGACTCAAACATCTTTTCCTTCCCACTTCTCGTGGTCGAACATTGTACGTCAGATGAATGATTATCTGCCCAACGTTTCAATTCTACCAATAGTGATTCGGACAGATCATCGTTATCTTCCATGTTTGCCTTTTTAAACAGTGCTCCTACGAACCCCGAATCCAAAGACATATCCATAAACTGAATAAAAATCATGCGCTTCATCGAGTGTTTTGAAAACTTGACCTATGTAAGGTTTCTTACTAGTCTCACAAGTTGAAAAGTATGATTGAGAAACATGGCCTGATGAATTTCATCTCCTGCAAATGAAACAAATTACAGATCCTAAAACATGAGATGTTAAATGGAAATGAAACATGGTATTTCTTGTGTTTTGATGAGATGAAACATGGTATATTAAAAATATAAAGAAGTTATCTACATATATTCATGATTAATATTATAATATATTCAGTTCGTGCTTTTCTAGAGTACAATCCAAAATTTAGAAACGATTGATATGCATGAAATCAAATAACTACAAACATATTACTAGTTATTTAAAATATGAAATACTTATTAAATGACGATTTTATATATAAAAAAAAGGAAAGAAAAAACCTAAAAAAAAACCCTTGAAAGCACAGAAGGAGCAGACTAAGGGCCGAACCTCATTAAAACCTTTTCACTGAAAACCCAGAGGGAAAAACCGTGAAAAGGAAAAAGAGTACTCGTCTAAACACAAAACGAAAGTAGGGAAGAGCGGAAGGGAAAGTTTTTGGAACTCCGGCCTAACCATCGTCCCCAAACTATCCCGGCTCTCACCCCACGAAAAAAAACTAAACGGGCGGTTAGAACCAAACAGCCACACATCAGCCCCAACTACCGTTTCTGACGCAGATGGCTATGCGAAGCCATGTCAAGACGAACCGCAGCCCTAATCTCCTCAATCTCGTGCGGCCACCACCCTTCCGAACGTTGTTGGTTAGCCATTAAATCGGCCGCTTTGTTTCCTTCTCTAAAGATGTGAGAAACCTGCAGCGAGAAATCATCTAACATCTGTAAAATCCTATTCCACGCCGCCTTAAAACGCCAAGGCACATTCAAAGAACGAGAATTAAGAATGAGTATCACGTAGGTGGAATCGGCTTCAATCCAAAGTCTGTGCCATCCACGATTGTGAGCAATTTGAATCGCCGAGATAACTGCCAGTAGCTCTGCTTCAAAGGCAAAACCCGAGCCACCTTTGAAGTGAAAACAACCACGCACCACATTCCAGTTATCTCTAAACACCCCACCTGCAGCAATAGTGCCCGGAGTTCCCGTCGCTGAACCATCAGTATTCACTTTGATCCACGGCGCCACCGGTGGCCACCAATGTATCTCCACAAACTCCGGAGGAGGAGCACTCCTGGTATTAACACCCACTGCCCGGAGAATCAGATAATCCGACCAAGAATTCCACATGTAGCCTAATTTAGCAAAGTTATTATCAATCTCTTTGAAAGCAACTTTCACAGTGTGGATGACACGACGTGCTTCGAACTTTTGATTATCAAAGATACAATTGTTTCTCTGCATCCAAATGGCCCAGATGACCGTGATGATACCCGCTTTCCAGAAATTACCGATGAGGGGACTAAGTTTATACTGCCAAGCTACCACCAAAAAACTATGAATATCACTCTCTTGCAACCCTTTATCGAAATTGAACCACCCAAGGAACGTAACCCAAATATTCTTCACACGCTCACAATTCCAGAAAAGGTGATCCTGAGACTCACTTCCTTTTAAGCAAAGCAAACAAACGTTAGGCGTGATCATGCCGTAGCGGATAAGGCGATCATAAGTCGGCATTCTATTATGAAGAAGACGCCAACATATCAAGGAACGTCGAATCGGAACAAAGGATTCCCAAAGCCAAGAACCCCAAGACACCTTCGGAAAATGATGACAATGCTTGTTGAAGGCCAGCGCAGTAGTGACATTCCCGTGCAACGAGGGTTTCCAGAAACGCACATCTCCGTCCGTGCCCAGAGGAGTGAGCAAAATATCACACACTATCTCAGGAAAAGCATTAACAAAGGCTTGCGTGAAATGCCAAACCCCATCATAGAAGTAATCTGCCACCGATTGAGTAAGAAACGGAAGCATGAAATGTGGAATACCGCATTTATTCAAAAGATTATACCCAAGCCAGTCGTCATACCAGAACGAAGTAGAAGCGCCATCACCAATATACGAGTACGAATCCGCCACCAAACCATCAATTTCCTCACGTAAGCTCATCCAGATAGTAGAAGCAGCCACCAGAGATTTACTACGCCCAAAGCGATCGAGATATCTATCTCTAATTAAATCATATCCGAACTCACGCCCACCAACCACCTTCCACGCCATTTTCATGAGATAGCTCTTATTCATGAGCTCGAACGACCTTACCCCGAGACCGCCCTCCTCCTTAATCGAGCAGACCCTTTTCCAACTCACAGAACAAGACGGCGTTTGCTTGATGTTGCCAGTCCAAAGAAAATTACGGCAGCACGCATCGAGCTCCTTAATAAGAGCTGTCGGCCATCTATAAACCATCATGGAGTGTGTCAGGGAGCTTTGGATAACCGACCTGATCAGGCACATCCTCCCAGCCATCGACAACTGTAATCCCTTCCATCTCGCGAACTTGTTGATCACACGATCATGTATCGGTCGAAGATATGAAGCACGCACACGGCCCTTAAAGATAGGAACCCCAAGGTAAGAAATCGGAAAATTGCCTTGAGAAAACCTCAATATGCTTCGTATAGCCCTGCAGGTCTGAGATGGAACTTTGCTAGTAAAAAAAATTTGCGACTTATCCTGGCTAAAAATTTGATCAGAAATTTGACCATAATACTCCATAATTTTCTGAATGGTATTAGCGTTCGTGACCGTGGCATGACAGAAAACCAGAATATCATCCGCATATAAAAGATGAGTGGGAAAATTAATTCCCTGTCTCATTTGCATCGGTGTAAGGGTGCCCGCGCTAACACAATTTGCAAAGAGCCTACCAAGAACATCCTCGGCGATTCCAAAAAGAATCGGAGAAAGAGGATCGCCCTGACGAACACCCCTTGAGCACGCAAAATAGCCTTTAAGCTGGCCATTGTACAGAATAGAAATCCTAGCCGAATGAAGCAGAATCTCAATCCAACTAATGAACTTTGGATCATAGCCAGCAACACGAAGAACGTTAAGCAGAAAGTCCCAGTTAAGAGTATCAAAAGCTTTTTTGATGTCAATCTTGCAAGCCATGTTTTGACCACGGCTCGTACGATGCATACAGTTCACTCCTTCCGACCCAATCAGAATACAATCGTGAATGGAACGGCCGCTAATAAAACCAAACTGATGACGGGAAACATAAACAGCAGCAACCTGACTCAGTCTAGACGCCAACACCTTAGTAATAATCTTGTAAAGAAAGTTGGACAAAACAATCGGTCTCAGATCCGAGACCGAATTGACGACATCTTTCTTAGGGATCAACACCAAGGTATTAGAATTACAGCCTTGAGGGAGATAAGAATTCCTGAAAAAAGCTTGAACAGCACACCAAATATCCACTTTAATAATCGACCAACAATGCTGAAAGAACTTACCCGAGAAACCATCTGGCCCTGGTGAGCTGTTCGGCTCCATTTGAAAAACCACAGCAGAAATTTCCTCTTCATCCGGCAAACGAATGAGCGAATTATTATAACGATTTTCAACCATCTCCTCAATAACCGCCTCCACTGCCGTAATATCAGTGTTAGAATGGCTGCTAGTCGAGAACAAAGAAGAGAAAAAATCCACGATATGATCTCCAATAGCCGTCTGATCATAATTCATAACACCATTGATCTCCATGTGAGAAACGATGTTAGGTTTACGACGAAACCTAAGCATTGCATGAAAGAACTTTGTGTTCCTGTCTCCGTCTTGAAGCCAAGACACCCGACTTTTTTGCTGTAAAAGCGAGCTCTGCCTGGAAAGCACAACGTTGATCTTAGCTTGGGCCTCCACTTCTTTATCAAAGAGATCCTCCGTGTAACCATCCCTGGCAATCTGATCTTGAATCTCCAAAAGCTCTTGTTGAGTATTCATGATACAAGAATCCACATTTCCAAAAACATTCCGATTCCACTCGCGAAGAACCTGCCGAAGACGCTTTAATTTATGCATAACTTTAAAAATTGGGCAACCAATCTCGGTATCCATATGCCAGGACCCTTCCACCGTATTGAGAAAATCCGGATGTAAGGTCCACATGTTAAGGAACTTAAAGAAACGATGGCGAGGAGGAGCATCCACCATGCAATGAAGAACAAGCGGCGAATGATCCGAGGTAATACGTGGAAGAGCTTGAACAAAAACTGAACTCCAGAGATTCGCAAAAGAGTCAGCATAAATCGCTCTATCCAGACGAGACTCCACATGGGTTGGCATAAATCTACGACCAGGCCACGTATAATGCAGACCAACCGTAGGCGCCTCAATGAAACCGGAGGCTTCAATGAAATCACAGAACTCCGCACAAGAAGTAGAGTTAGGCATACAGTCACTACTTCTTTCATGGGCGCCTTTCACCGCATTAAAATCGCCAATAAAGACAACATTACCATCAATATGATCCAGAAGATCCAACCACAAACGACGTCTGCCAGCATACGTGTTAACGCCATGCACCACCGCGATTTTAAAATTCCACGTCGACCATCTGCAGTTCATGATAACCACCTGCTCCGAGGAGAAAATCACATCATGAATAACAGAAGGATGAGAAAAAACCCAAATATTCGAACTCATGTTGTGTCTTGAATTTTGAAAACAAGGAATAAGATTCAGAGAACGCCAAAATCTTGAATAAGTCTTCTTGAGATTCGTCTTAGGCTCAATAATCCCAACAATCACAGGGGAGAAGGAGTCGCAATGCTCCTTTAAAACTCGTTTGGACTCGTCCGTAAGGCCCCGGACATTCCATACGAGGACATTCATCATAAAGACTGAGAATTCGTGTTCGGGTTTTCACCCGATTCCACTTCAGCTGCCCAACTCTTGGCCGCCACATTATTCAGGGCTCTATCATTCTTCGAGGTCCTTGACGTAATAATGAAATCTCGAGGTTTATCTCCTGCTTCCCAAGCTTTGTAAAGTTTATTTTTGATGAAATCTTCAGCCTGTTGGTTAGGTTGCTGGTTAGGTTGCTGCTCCACCGACTTTCGGAGACGACTCTTGATACTATCTTCCCCACGAATCATCGGTTTCTTTGCCGCCAAATCTTTCGGAGGTCTCCCCCTTTTTTTCACCTGCGCCTCCGCCTCACAATTCCTGAAAGTTTCCACTATCCGCTGAGCTTTGATAGCGCTTTCCATTATCCTTTCCTGTTTCTCCCAATTTTTATCCTGATTGTCCGAACTTTCAAAAATAACGATCTGTTGTGAATTTGCTTCAGGCAGTGTATTGCCAACATCCGACTGCCCATCAGACTCGTCTCCCCAATCTCTCTCTTCCATAACCGGCATAGTGATCGCCTGTAAGATATCCGGACCCGATGTCAATCTATCTCCATTGACATCCTCAAAATCAATATTCCTATCAATTAAAGCCAACGACTGATTGTGGTTCTTTGTTCCCCGCGGTGTCTGAATCTGCTCTTCTTCAACAGCAACCTGTTCCAAAACCCCCAACTGATTTATAATCTGCTCTTCTTCGACAGCCACCTGTTCCAAAACCCCAAACTAATTTTCAGTGATAATCTGCGGTCTGTGAGCTTGGGCAGTCCTATTCTGGTCCCAAGATTTAGGCTTCCAGTTAGGTGCCCTAACATCCTTGGCAGCTCCCTTATTAATTATTTCATTGTCTTTACCCAGCGGCATGTCTTTGGCCTTCCCCTTCCTGCTGTCCTCCTTGTAATTGTTCTTCATTCTATTGCAGTTATCAATAGAATGTCCAGTGATCTTACACTTAGAGCAGAAGGCCGGGAGTTGTTCGAATTCAAATTCGACGTGAAAGGAACGTTCTTCCCCGTCAACCAGCAAAGCCTCCGGAAGAGGATGCGAGAGATCAATTTCCAACAAAATTCTAGCATAATGACCAGCAGCACCACGTGCAGAAGCCCCATCAACTTTAATAGGCGATCCCATCGCCCTTCCAATACCCGTAATGACATCCAGAGTCCAAAATTCTAAGGGCAAATAATAAATGCGCATCCAAACTTCACAAAGTGAGGAAATTTCTTTATAGGGATCGAAGAATCTTACCCATTCGCGTAATCGCATGGTTCCGAAAGGTAACTCCCAAGAGGTGCTTTTCTGAACTAACGCCTTGTCTTCAGCGGTATTAAATTTAATAGTGTAGAAGCTCTTTCCCATGGGGATGATTTGCCAATCATTGTCAAAATTCCAAGCCACCTGAAGATCACGTTTAAGATCCGTGAGGAGACGCGGCTTCTCTCCTTTCCTAAGAAGAAGACGACCAATTAAAGCATGCTCAAATTGATTTATCTTGGGCAGCAGATGCTCTTTTGGCACCCTAAGCGTTGGTATTTCACCAGAGAAATCCGGTTGCAGCGAAGTGAAGCGATGAACAAGCACATCCGGCGTACGTTCAATTTGTCGGGGTCTCCTCAGAAGCGAAGCAAAAGAAGTGGTGCTCGGCCGATGAAGCTCCGTCGCCGATGCATTCTTAGTATTGTTTTCATTGATCAAATTCGGAACCCTAGTATTGGATGTCGTCGGCGTAGATTCCTCAGCCACACCCTTAGTAGATTCAGCAGCAAATTTCTCTTTGTCGTGACATTCTCCATGGCTATGACTAGAGAAATTATTGGAAACTTTCGGCAGATTCAGCCCTGACTTATCAACCATTATCGACAAATGTTGTTGGTTGATTTGCATGGTTGGCGTCGGTGACTTGCTCGTCGACGTTGGCGGCATCGGTTGGTCGTTCGACGGCGTGCCGGCGATCTCAGCAAAGAAATCCATTTTCCTGAAGGGAGCGGACCTTCACCAATGGCTGCAGGGCGGAGGCGGAGGTGGCGAACGCCGGGTGGCTGGGCCACCAGAAACACCAGCCAACACCCACAACCTGGGTCGTCTGGACGGACGAGCCGCGCAGAACTCTTCGCCGGACGCTGCTGAAGCCACCGAACTCCTGGAAGTCGCCACTGCTGATGCTGCTTGCTGCACCGGATGACAGCGTGGCCACGCGCAACCGGAGAAGGCGGGGCGCAGCGTTGACTGCGATTTCTCACCGGAGAGCCGCGCTGCTGCTGCTCCTCTTCGACCAGGAGGCCGACGCTGCTGTGCTGCACCGAACGCGTGATCTTCGCCGGTCGTCGGTGGTGGCGGCAGACCGTAGATCGGCGAGCTCTCTCAACTGTTGCTGGATCGGCGATGTGGCGAATCGGCGATGAGGCTGGATCTCTCTGCTGGATCGGCGATACTGCTCCTGGATCGCTGCTGCTGCCCAATCGCCGCCTCGACTCCGCTCCCCAATCGCCGCCGTTGACGTGCGATCGCCTCTCTGCTGCTGCTGCTCGGAGAACGCAGCACGCGGAGGAACACGCGGAGGAGAGCAGCAGATGGCCTCGGGGTCGGCGGAACCGGGTGTCACGCAAAGCAGCACGCGGAGGAGAGAAAAGTCTACAGTAGCTCCACTTGAGAGAAAAGTCTACAGTAACTCCACTTCCAACCATAAAAAAGTAGGAATGGGAAAAATTTAAAATATGAAATACTAATTTGTACTTAGTATGAATCACTGGATAATCTTATTAAATAATTATAGGTATTCTGAATCCGTGATAGGCTATCAAGAAAAGCATGAGACATAATTTAAATTGTGGGTGCCGAACTAAGCAAGGCCAAAAAAATCACAACGCTAATGAAATTACATAATTATATGCATTAATTATTCAAGCAATTCCAGTTCGTGCTATTCTGAAGAAAAGTCCAGACCTTGGATACAATTAATATGTATACCGGTCATGAATCACATAGTTAATTGCATGAATTAATTTATATAGAATTGAATCGGATTAAAAATAATTTTCGATTCGTGCTGTATCAACGGATGATTCGTGCAATTTAATTTTTGATTTTTTCTGTAACAACACGTAATTCATGCAATTCGTATAGAAGTAATAAGTATGTGTTGTTTGGCATACATCTGGAAATTAAATAATTAGACCTGGATGATTCGAAGAGAGAAGTGAGAAGAAAAACGCACCAGACGACTCCATATGCAACAACTAAATTACTATATGATTTTTGGATTGACCCATATTCTGTATTTTAAAGCAGAGAGCAAAGAGAATTTCATATTAATATGTATTTTACGTGTTGGTTAGGATTTAATGTGTAAAGATATGTTTTGATATGGGAATAATTAAATACGATTATGGTAACCGAATCTACTAAATTAAAATGACAAAAAAATCCCTAAAGCTTATTGGCGTTTATTTAGTGGCTGATCTTTAGGATGAAATCAAGCTATAGGATCTATAAAAATAAAGGGGTGAGATCCGTTCCTATTTTATATAAAAAAACCGTTTTTATTTTAGCCCACCTATATATATATATATATATATATATATTGATGAGGAGTGATATATGCAGAGTTGGGAAATGATGCAAATCAGAGGAATCGGCCCCATCAGCGGAACGAGTAGGGCAGAAGAAGCGCACTCGTCAGAGGAGTCGTACTTGCCAGAGGAATCATCCTCGCCAGAGGAGTCGTACTTGCCAGAGGAATCACGCTCGCCAGAGGAGTCGTACTTGCTAGAGGAATCACGCTCGCCAGAGAAGTCACACTCGCCAGAGAAGTCACACTCGCCAGAGAAGTCACGCTCACCAGAGAAGTCACGCTCGCCAGAGAAGCCATTTTCGCCAGAGGAATCACTAGAAAACGCGAGGAAGTTACCATTCTACCCTCAAACACGCAAGGCGCATGCACCACAGACGAATTTACCGTTTTACCCTTCATTTGTAATCTATAAATAAGGCATACGTGCTCTCTTGTGCCCTACGCTATATTTTACTTTTGAATACAACAGCTATTTTTCTCTTGCTCCGAGCTCTTTTCCGATTGTTTACTTTGCCTTCTCCGATCATTCGCACTAGGTATAGTTTACGTTTATTGCTTTTTAGATTAGGTGTTGGTTCCGTGAAATACCAATATATATATATATATATAGAGGTGGGCTATCATAAAAATACATTTTATTGTAAAAAATATGAACCATTTTCAGCCCTTAGATCATCAAGATCTACGATTGATTCATCACCTTGTTGGATGAATTCATGGTCCTGAGTTCGAATCCCATAGGTGACAAAAAAATTATTTTTTGCAATTCATACCTTTATACAGTTAATTCATACATGTTCTACATAAAATTCATACACTTTTGCTGGTTTGTGGTTTTTATTTTAAGAGCTGTTTTTACTGTAGCCCTTTCCTATATATATATATATATGGGAGGGCTATGGTGTAACACTTTTTAACATATAAAATACAAACTAGCTAAAATATATGAATTCTATGTAGAACACGTATGAATTCGCCGTATAAACGTATGAATTGCGAAAAATATTTTTTTTGTTACCTACGGGATTCGAACTCGGGACCATGAATTCATCCAACAAGGTGATGAATCAACCGTAGATAAAAATAAAATTTTCGCTACTTTTGGGATTCAAACTCAGGACCTGAATTCATCCAACAAGGTGATGAACCGTAGATCTTGATGACCTACGGGAATGAACCGTAGATCTTGATGATCTAAGGGCTGAAAATTATTCCAATTTTATACCAAAAAAAGTGTTTTTATTCTAGCCCCCTATATATATATATATATATAGGGTCAACTTCTATGGAGACCACTTCTTATATAGAGAATGAAGACCAAATCAAGGTCATTCATCTCAATCCAATCAATGATCCAGATTATTTCCTGATTTGATTTTCATGTAATTAAATATTGGTTAATTACATTTATTTAATCCAAAAATGGCAAAAACGTCCACTCAAATCCACGAATTATGGCATCTGGTTGAACAAATCCCGAAAATTACTCTCTTCCAATTCTGGGACCTGATCCGTCAATAAACATAATAGGTGAACATTAGTATGTTCATTTGTTTTCCTACGAACATATTGATGAACATTAGTATGTTCATTTGTTTTTCCACGAACATTATCATGTTCATTTATTTTTCAACGAACACAGTACAAAAAAATCGATGAACATTTATTTTTTTTTCTACAAACACACTACGAACACACTACAAACATGACAATGAATATTATCATGTTCATTATGTTTTTCTACGAACACAGTACAAAAATATCGATGAACACATGGAAAAAATCGATGAACAAGGGCGATAGGCGGCGTCCTCACCGGAGGAGCAAGGGCGGCGACGGCGATGTAAGATCTAAAAAAGGGAGGCGGCGGCTGGGCGGATTTGCGGTCGTTGATGCCGCCGGTCGAAGTACAGATGGGTGCATGAACTAGCGGAGCAGAGGAGGAGGCGCCCACGACGATTGGGGAGGCGGAGCAGAGGAGGAGGCGACGGAGCAACAGGAGGAGAGATGGAGGCGATTGGGGAGGCGGCGGAGCAGCAGCAGGAGAGATGGAGGCGATTGGGAAGGTGGCGGGGAGGGAAGCGGCGGAGTAGTAGGAGAGATGGAGGGGATTGGGGAGGCGGCGAGGAGGGGGGAGAGTGATTGATAGAGAGAGATAAAGAGAGAGCGTGAATTGAGAGAGAGTGAGTGAGATTAGGGTTAAATAGAACATGACATGCTTAACCTTTTGATTATAAAATAAATGAAAATTAATAAATTTAAGGGCAAATTACATGAAAATACCTCACTTTATACCAAAATTTGGTTTTTTGACAATCTTTTCAATTGTAGCAAAAATTTGAACTACCTTTCAATTTGTTACAATTGACTTCCGGAGTAATTTTCCGGCCAACTTAATGCTGATGTGGATTCCCGTAAAGTTGATGTGGCATGCCTCGCCGGACGACAAATTGCATGAAAATACCCCACTTTATACCAAAATCTGGTTTTTTGACAATCTTTTTAATTGTAGCAAAAATTTGACTACCTTTCAATTTGTTGCAATTGACTTCTAGAGTAATTTTTCGGCCAACTTAATGCTGATGTGGATTCCCGTAAAGTTGATGTGGCACGCCTCGCCGGCTATTCAAACGAGGCATGCCACATCAACTTTACGGGAATCCACATCAGCATTAAGTTGGCCGAAAAATTACTCCGAAAGTCAATTGCAACAAATTGAAAGGTAGTTCAAATTTTTGCTACAATTGAAAAGATTGTCAAAAAACCAGATTTTGGTATAAAGTGGGGTATTTTCATGCAATTTGTCGTTTGATTAGCCGGCGAGGCGTGCCACATCAACTTTACGGGAATCCACATCAGCATTAAGTTGGCCGGAAAATTACTCCGGAAGTCAATTGCAACAAATTGAAAGGTAGTTCAAATTTTTGCTACAATTGAAAAGATTGTCAAAAAACCAGATTTTGGTATAAAGTGGGGTATTTTCATGCAATTTGCCCTAAATTTAATCAATTAAATTACCACCATTAGATTAAGTTATATCAAGGAACCAGATTTGGTCTTCATTCTCTATATAAGAAGTGGTCTCCATAGAACTCTATCCTATATATATATATATGGATTGATTATAGTGAAAATCGTAATTTAAAATGAGAACTAATTAAGAACACTTCATTGATTTGTAAATTAAAATTATTGTATTCTTAATTGCACTCAGATAAAATGAGAAAATAAATAAAATTTTCGCTACTTTCAGGAGTTTTGAACTCAGGTGGTGCATTCATACATCAAGATTATGTATTTATCATAAATTTTTATGATCCAAGCGTTAAGATCGGTTCTCCGTTCTCATTTAAAACTCTTTGTGTGTGTGTGTGTGTAGGGTCGCATTCTATAAGAAAAGAAGCTTATACAAGAAATTAAGAAACATTGAACATATCGGGAAAAAGGGTTGAAAACGATTCCTATTTTATCCAACAAGGTGATGAATCAACCGTAGATCTTGATGATCTAAGGGCTAAGGGTTGAAAACGATTCCTATTTTATATTCTAAGAGGTATTTTTATTTTAACTCACCATATATATATATGGTTAGGTCATTGTGAAAATGCTATTTTTCGTTTGAAATGAGAATAATGCATAAGTTAATATATAATGTTGCATAAGTTATTTGTAATGACTGAATAACAATATTCATGTGACGCTCGGGGCAGAAGTAAGAAGTGATCGTCAGAGCACAAGGCACGGACAAAGAACGGCTCCTATAAGTGCTTCGAAGTGGAGGGGCACATGAGCGAACCGAAGCACACCAGAAAGAGAGGAATTCCACGAATATGCAGGTATGGAACTGCATATTCGAGGAGAGCTTAAATGATTTGATTGGTGCTACTCATACTAACAAGATGCATCTTCTTTTCTGGTGACCATGTGGAAAAAACACCAAGGTTAAGCAATTCCAGGATGGGTGACCCCTTGGAATGTTTCTCAGGGAGCATGTGAGTAATGATAAAACAACTAGAAAAGACTTGCGTTGGTTTGTGGGGACATCCGTCATGTTTCTCAGGAAATTTTAGCCACTATTTTCCGGCTGCCAGATATTTTTGGTTGCCCCGAAACTGAACCAAAATCGAGCATCGGTTTTAGTCAGTTTTGGGCCAATTTTCATTATGAAATTGGTCTGTGTCGATTCCTATTTTACAGTTTCATTGGTTATCAGTTCTCGGTTCTAACTATTCAGTTTATTTTAGGGCGGTCTGAACCGAATGCACACCCTACGTGTAACATTGTTATTTGCATAGTGACACGAATTCTTGTGACAGTGTAAATGACATTTTTATACAAATTTTGATTACATACAAAACTCGTGTTAATTGTGTAAGTAGTGATGTCAATTGGGCTGGGCCCACTCGGTTTTAGGCTAGCCCACTCGATTTTGGGTTATTTTCGGTTCGGATTAATTGATTTTTTATTTTATTTTTCAAGTTAAGATATTTCGACTCTGACCCTAATCCACTCAATTTTAGGGTTAGCCCATTGGGCAGACGAGTTTACGATTTTTTTTACATATATAATTTTTTTTATAATCATATTATTGTAAAAAAAAATAGGCTGAGTCTTTTTAATCAATGCACTTGGCATAATTTACCCATGATCCGTTTGAAGCCGACACATGAGAGTGAGAGAGTGGGAAATTCGTTAAATAATCAGATGCCGCTGTACAAGATTATTTAAATCATTAAACAACAAAACATCTCACTCACGAATGTCCAGCTAATTTCGATTTCTTAATCCCCGTTTATCGCGTAAAATAAAACTCCTCCATAATCAGTGCTTACACATACACATACAAGAAAGCGAGCGAAAGCATATGCAATTGGCGGGGCCTAAATCTAATACGACAACGTACCGTTACCCTTTATCAATCTTCCTAATCCCATCCCACTATATATTCATAAATCCCCAAAACCAAACACACCACAACTCGGATAAAAACTCCCCCAAAATCCAACCACCGTCACCGTGATGCTGCCGCCGGCGCTCACATTTCCATCCTAAACTCTCTCCTGCAACGCCAATTAAACAATGCCGGCCTCCAGCAAGCAGGCGCAGGCACGTGACTTCAAACACCGCGTGCTCACGTGCCTCCACAAGCTCTCCGACAGGGACACCCACGCCGCCGCCGCGTCGGAGCTCGAGTCCATCGCCCGCACTCTCCCCGTCGATGCCCTCCCTTCCTTCATCTCCTCCATCTCCGCCACCGACTCCTCCGACAGGTTCATAACAGATTACTGAGGATTACCATTATAATTGTATTTTAATTAATTTCTTTATACAGTATTTTGTTTGCTTACCATTTTAGGATTCTAGTTTTCTTTTTCAGGTACAATTCGTTAACTTTTTGTTGTACGAGGCATACCATGTTGAGTATTCAATAAATTTTTGTCTTGTGTTACAGGTCCCCGGTCCGCCGCCACTGCATCCGCCTCGTTGCCGTCCTCGCCGCCGCCCACGGCGACGCCCTCTCGCCGCACCTCTCGAGAATCCTCTCCGCCGTGGCCCGCCGGCTCCGCGACCCGGACTCCTCCGTCCGCGCGGCCTGCGTCGCCGCCGCCCTCTCCCTCGCGTCGCATCTGGCCTCGGCGCCATTCACCACCGTCGCCAAACCCTTCCTCGAGTCCCTCTTCGCTGAGCAGGAGGCCAGCGCCCAAAACGGCGCCGCATTGTGCCTCGCCGCGGTGATCGAGGGCTCGACCAACCCCGACGTCGGGGGCCTGCGCAAGCTGCTGCCGCGGCTCGAGAAGCTGGCGAAATGCGAGAGCTTCAAGGCCAAGGCCGCGATCTTGGCGCTGGTGGGCAGCCTCGTCGCGGTGGAGGGAGTGCTCAGCGGCGGCGGGAGGAACGCGGTGAGGAATCTGATCGCGTGTCTGACGGAGCTCCTGAGCAGCGAGGATTGGGCGGCGAGGAAGGCCGCGGCAGAGGCGTTGATGAAGATGGCGTTGGTGGAGAGAGACGCGCTGTCGGAATATAAAGCTTCTTGCTTGAAGACTTTTGAAGCTAAGCGGTTCGACAAGGTTTGGACTTTTGCCCGATTTGGAATAATTAAACAGAGTTGATTTGTTTATTTAACTTCTATATTTGGAAATTTTCGATTCTGCTTTTAATGTGGTGTGTGATTTTGATCAGGTGAAGGCTGCGAGGGAGACAATGAATCAGATGGTGCAAGCTTGGAAGGAGATTCCTGATCTAACGGATGAGGTTTCATCTAAAGGTATGATTTCTGCAATGCTTTTGATTTCTCAAGGTAGTTTGTCCGAATTCTTGATCGAAATAATATAACTATAACTTGATTCAATAAAATGAAAGACTTAGCCTGCATTTGACCTTATTCTTATTAGTGATTATGAAACAAATGATATTTTCTGTTGAATGATCCAACAAGTGATCACTTTCTTTCTGGTTTTCTATTTCCCTCATTGTATCCTTGTCACTATTATCAACTTAATGACTTTTCTTACTTTATTACAGAAATTGGTCCTGGCAACAGCCATATACCTTCACAAGTAGAGAAAATTAGCCCGCTTGCCTCTCCTGCTTCAGCACCAAGGAGAAGAACTTCTCTCGGTAGCAATGGGAACAGAACTAGTCCTCCAATGTTCCGAAAATTGGAAAGCAAGAAGCCCTCCAACACGAAAGCAGACCTTGCTGCTGCTGCTGCTCCTACTAGCTCTCCTGTCACCTCGGTTTCTGGAGATAAGCGTTGGGATGGAGAGGAGGGGAGACGTTTTGAGAAGATCAAACGGGCTCTGTTCGATGAGAGGCAGCACGAAATTGGTTGTCGGGGAGTTGAGAGTAGTGTTGTAGTCAGTAATGAAACCAGAGATATGTGTAGGAACCAGAGTCAGAGAGACTCTGAAGACCTCTCTCTGATAAGGAAGCAGCTTGTTCAGATTGAAAATCAGCAGTCAAATTTGTTGGAAATTCTTCAGGTACTCATATTTCTCTGCTAAATGTACAATATTTTTCCTATATATATCTATGTACTGATATCTGACCATTGTTTCTGTAATCCAGCGATTTATTGGGAGCTCACAGAGAGGCATTCATTCACTGGAGGCGCGTGTGCACGGACTAGAGCTTGCGCTGGATGAGATCTCGTTTGATTTGGCCATCTCCACTGGAAAGACGTCGACTGCAGGAGCTTCATCGTGCTGCTCGTTGCCAGGTGCAGAATTCCTCAACTTGAAGCTCCGGAAGAAGACACAAGCTCGGGCTCAAGCTTCTTCCCGGTTGCCCGCCTCTTGTGAGATCCCGCCATCGGTTACTCCAGTAGCTGGCAGCGTTCTTGGCATGGACGAAGATGGTGGTGGCGGAGGGTTTTCGTTGCAGAGGCAGAGGCGTCCCCTCCGTGGTGGGCGAGGGGTTATAGTGATGAACCCACTGGCTGAAATCCCTCTTCAAGAAGTTTCATTGAAGGGACATGCTTGATTGAGGAGGAATTTGAGACATCATTCTTTCTTACCAATTATACTATGTCAGAGAGTTGCAGAACCTTATGTAGTGGTGGCTGGAGCTCTGTTTCTCTCCTTATTATCAACTTGTTGAGAGTAGAGATGAAGGAAAAACCGATGTGCGCTGCCTTCCGGCCGGAGAAATTGTAGAGTGGATGCATTTTTGTAATCCGTTTTCATGTGTAGTGATTATATCTGGTTTGAATTGGCATTGTGTCCATCATTCATGTTAAAACATATCTTTGATTAACTTCATGAAGAAAAATATGAAATTTAAATTTGTGCAACTCAGCATACAAATAAGTGCCAAAAACAAAGAAAACACTATCACTATATGGCAGTTTTGAATGTGATGAAATCTCCGGCGAGATAAACCCTAGCAACTCAAGAAGAAACTCTTGAATTAATTTAGTAAGCGATTTAACGCTGTTTCATAAAATAAGAGTCCAAAAGTCCCCCTGCCAACTGAACCAAGGGGTTTAAATAAAACAAAGGGTTAAATACCAAATACCCCCAACGTTGGGGCCCCTATCACATATAGGACCCTATAGTCAGGGTAAATGTTGTTTACTACCTCAACATGGCTAAACCTAAGCAAATCCCCCCCCCCCCTCCGCGTTTTAACGGTGTTAAAACACCGTTAGAAAAATAATATTTTTAAATTTTTAATTCAGGTGGGTGCGGTTCAGCTCTCTCTCCCCTTCGTCCACTATTTCTGTCGCCGCCTTCTTCTCCGTTCGTCCGAACGGCCAAAGCCACGACTCGATCTCCACCTCTCGGCCTCTTGCTCGGAACAGGGCGGCCGAGGTTGTCCCCATCGTCGCGTGCTTCTTCTCCGGCCCACGGCCGTCGTCTCCCTCTCCTTGAGTTCCGACAAAGCAGCTGCCGATCTCACCAAATTCCTCCATCGCCATCTTCGTTCTTCTTCAAGTCATACAAATTCCTCCCCCAAAACCTCCAATTTCAGAAAAACTCCATCACCATTGCTGGTTTTTTTAATGCAACACATTGACGCCGCTCGACTCCAGCAAACGCGCCTTCGCGCCGCTTGACCTCCCTCGGCCCCTGTCCTCTCAGATCTGGGAAGACGGCACCGCCACCGCTCTGCCTCACCCCCAAATACCACACTCGGTCAGAAAACTCACGGACGCCAGGTCCGCCGCCTCTCCTTCCCCAACGATGAACCGTTCTCGCTGGGATTTGGAGAAAGGCTGGCTGGAATTGGGGTAAGGTAGCAAAGGCGGCGTGTTCGCCGGAGTAGTGTCTGGGGGTTGGGGACTAGGGCGCTTAAGAGGGAGGCTGCAGCGCCTTTGCCGTCGCCAAGGGAGGAGGCGGCGATGCGGTGGCCGGAGTTTCAGAGGCGGCGATGCGGTTGGGGCTACCGCCATCATTAAAATAATAATAAAAAAATATTTTTCTAACGGCGTTTTAACATCGTTAAAACGCGGGGGGAATTTGCTTAGGTTTAGCCACGTTGAGGTAGTAAACAACGCTTACCCTGACTATAGGGTCCTATACGCGATAGAGGCTCCAACGTTGGGGGGGGGGGGGAATTTGGTACTTAACCCTAAAATAAATAATAGAGTCCTATTAGCAAAAGGAAACCTCTAATAAGAATCCTGTGAAATAATAAAGTCCTAATATCATAAGGAATCTACTAAGATTAAATAATAAATACTAATAAAATCCTGCTTCTCAGCCTTCCTCTTGCGCAGAACCTGCTATATTTTTATTCCTCCTAACATACACCTTAGTAATTGGTGAATTTCCATCAACTCCCCTCCATCAAAATGAACCTTGTCCTCAAGGTTAAAGATTGGAAACTGAGCTCGAACTTCTGCAACTGATTCCCACGTTGCATCCTCCAACCCAAGTGCCTTCCACTGAATCAAAACTTCGCGCATTGGCCCTCCACGTTGTATGTTCCACCTGTACTCAATCACGCGGTCCGGCTCAAGTGCTGGCAGCCCCTCAGCTGAATACGGCGGCAAAGTTGAACGAATAGCTTCAGCTAGCCCTACCTTTCTCCGCAGCAATGAAACGTGAAAAATTGGGTGAATTTTGGATTCCATTGGTAACTCCAAACGATAAGTGACCGTCCCAATTCACTCACTGACCTGAAAAGGTCCGTAGAACTTGCTAGCCAATTTAGTATTTACCCTTTTAAAAACTGAACTTCAAATTCCTTAGGCCAACGCTTAGTGTCTGCGTACTGCTTCATATGATTTTGGGCGATTTCGAGATTAAATCGCAATTCTTTCAACAAAGCATCTCACTCACGTAACTGCACGTCAACCTCATGTACACCTGTGGATCCGGGCTCATGTACATGAATTGGAACGGCAGCCCTCCCGTACATGACTTCAAATGGCGTCATGTTAATTGACCGTTGATAAGTGGTGTTATACCAGTACTCTGCCCATGCCAAATACTTTTCCCATGCCTTTGGCTGATTAGAGGAAAAACAACGAATATATTGCTCCAAGCATCGATTCACCACCTCTGTTTGTCCATCGGTTTGAGGATGATAAGATGAACTCATCTTCAGCTGAGTCCCTTGCAACTTAAATAACTCACGCCAAAAAGAGCTTATAAAAATACGATCCCTGTCGGACACGATTGATTTTGGGATTCCATGTAGTTTTACCACATTTCGAACAAATATTTCAGCAACGTCTTTGGCAGAGTAAGGATGACTTAGAGCAATGAAATGCGCATATTTGGACAATCTATCGACCACCACCAAAATGGTATCTTTTCTCTTTGTATGGGGCAATCATGTAATAAAGTCCATCGATATATCCACCCATACTTGCTCAGGGATTGGTAGTGGTGCCATCAACCCTGCGGGACTTCGACTGTCTGCTTTGTTCCGTTGACACACATCACAAGCTTGTATGAATTTCACAATGTCTTTCTTAATCCAAGCCAAAAGAATAATTTTGAAATTCTCTTGAAAGAACGCAAAATCCCAGAATGTCCGCCAAACACGGAAGTGTGAAATTCTTGGATTAAACGTTCTCTTAACTCTCCTTTTGGAACCCACACACACCCATTTCTCACCAAGCACCCATGACGAATTGCATAACCTTCTTGACCTTGATGCCCATCCTTTACTTGCTGCAATAAGGGACCAAGTTCATCATCTACCTTGGTTGCGGTAGCAATCTCCTCCTAAATACCAACGATCGGTGCAGACAAGGCCATTAACGATGAATCGTTGCCTGTATTTCATCTAGATAGAGCATCAACGACGTTATTCTCTTTTCCAGGCCTATAGATAATTTCATAATCAAACCCAACCAACTTGGCAATCCACTTTTGTCGCTCCGGTGTAGTAATTATTTGCTCCAGCAAATAGCGTAAACTACGCTGATCTGTAATTATCTTAAATCTTCTTCTCAATAGATAAGGTCGCCAACATCGGATAGCCTCCAGTATAGCCAACATCTCTTTCTCGTAAATGGACCATGACTTTTTAGATTCTGCGATCCCCTTAATCAGATATGCAATTGGTCGCCCATTCTGGGAAAGAACTGCTCCAATTCCACCCCCTGATGCATTAGTCTCAATTACGAATTCCTCCTCAAAATTAGGCAAAGCTAAGATAATGGTTGAACTCATCGCCTCTTTTAGCTCTTCAAATGCATGTTCAGCTGTGTCTGACCATTTAAACTTATTTTTCTTAGTCAACTGATGTAATGGTCTAGCTATTTCTTCGAATTGGAAATTGGAAATCTATCCTTGATGGTGGCCTCGTTTAGGGCTCGATAGTCGGTGTAGAACCTCCAAGTTTTGTCCTTTTTCTTTACCAATAAAATCGGAGAGGGGAACGGACTAGTGCTGTATCTGACTAAGCCTGCTGCCATCATTCATTCGACCTGTTTTTCAATCTCGTTCTTCTGGAAATGAGCGTAGCGGTATGGTGCTACATTTACAGGCTTCGATTCATCAACCAGTCTGATGCGGTGACCGAATTCTCTTTTAGGGGGCAATGCAACAGAAGCACTCGACACACCTTTGAATTCGCTTAAAAGTTTTGCAATTTCGTCGTTCTGCTCCTCTTCTATCCGATCTTCGCAATTAAGTTCTGGAGATATTTATAAATAAATCTCTCCTCCTGAAGCCAACTCTCGCTGCAACATATCTAAGTCAAGAGGTCCAGGGGGTGTGTACCCAATACCCTTCAACAAAACCATTTCGTCACCACACCAAAAGTTCAATGATAGCTCCTTGCAATCAACCAGGAAAGGACTCGCCGTTTCCATCCAAGGCATCCCAAATACAATATCCATCTTAGGCAAAGGCAATGCAAATAATGTCACGTGAAAACAAATCCCTTGAATGATGATTGGTACCTGATCGTATCTCATATGGCAGGTCAAAGAGTGACCACTTCCAGTAGTGACAAAAAATGACCCTCCACGTGTTGCCGGAAGTTTCAAATATTCAACTAGCGGGGTGGATATGAAATTAAGAGTCGCGCCGCTATCCACTAGTATTAGG